>NC_056751.1:508757294-509357294 GCF_019279795.1 Protopterus annectens | reverse complement strand
CCAGTATGGACTGGGAATTAGTCTGGTCTTCTGCAGCTGTTGGGTTCCCCTCTGTGAGCAAGGGAGAGCCACTCTTGTTGGTCCTGGGAGAGGGAGCAGGGAAGGCTTCCCTGTTGTGTCAGAATGCTGTGCCCATCTCTGGGAAGCTGCTGCTGCTAATAGTAACATTGTTAGCCCGATTTTTCCTGTCAAAAAGAAATAGAAAAGTAAACATCTGTCTACTCCTCCTCAGATTTCCTTAGACAGAAGTAGTTTACTGGGTCTTGCTCAGGATTTAATTCAAGCTGTTGGTTCTTCTTGTAAATTAGTTTCTGGTAAAAGAAAAAGGGATACCACTTTTCCTGAAGAGGTTCAAGGTACTAAGTCTGGCCAGAAAGGTGAAGTGACAGATACAGAGTTTTCTCCTCATCTCTTGATTCAGACTCAGAGGAGAACCGAGATGTTCTTCGTGTTTCACTGTTGCAGTCATTACATTTGGCTAATCTGCTGGCAGGTTGCCCTCAGTCGGCCTGATTAACAAAGTCTTGGGTCCTGCATCGGTTGCTGTCCCTTCTTCCATGACGTCAGGAGTATAAAACATGCAGCCAACGCCATTTTCATCAGTCTTTCTTGCCACGTGGTGCCCGAAGCAGAAGCAGTTCGCAAGTGCCGGTCGGCCGACTCCTGAAATTTTTGTTTTCGGGTTTCAGAGCCAAAGTCTTCAACCTAAAGCTAAGTACCCTGTTGGGGAAACTTTTTCTTGCTCCTTACCGATGTCAGTAAAAGTTAGTAATTGTATTACTTGTGGTAAGCAAATACCTCATAAGGATTTTCATTTGTACTGTATTCCTTGCCTAGGCCCTGACCACAACGTGCCTTGCTGTCAGTTTTGTGCTAAATTTAATCAACGCACTATTAAGCGTTGGTATATTTTTGCTTCAAAATATTTTGGCTCAAGATTTAACTATCCAGAATTGTCATCGGTTAGCAATCCGACTACTGGAATACTCAAAAAAATGCAAAGAAAAAGACAGAGACAGACTGTTGAGGTCCAAAACCGACGAAGATTCTCCTAAGCCAGTCACCGGTTCGCTGGTACTCAGTGAGGCACTTTCGCAGCCCCTGATACCCGCTACTTTTGATTCGCAGGCCTCTACTGAAACCCATTCGGAGTCCGGTATGCCGGGAGATACTTTAAATATTGAACCCGCAGATGTCTCTACCTTAGATGGGTCTGGAGCCGCTGAGCAGGCACCGGCTTCTGAGGGTGTTTTCAGGCCTAAAGATTTGTATATTAAACCCAACGCCATCTTCAAAACCTAGGCCAAAATCAACTTCTATGTCTAAAAAAACGATGTTTGGGCCACTTGCACAGGCCCCTATGCCTAAAAAAAAACAAATGATCAAAATGGCTGAGGATTTAATTACCTTAATCAGGGGTTCCCATCCTCCTAGCGTTGCCACCCCTCCGTTTTTTTTCCGGAGTGCCCGGAAATCAATAGGGCACTCCGGTTCTCCGGTTCTCGCTCTTGGAGTCCGGAAATAAGTTGTACGACGTCAGCTGCCTGTCGACAAAAAAAAAAAAATATGACATTGCCGTCTTGGACTCTCTGTTGATTGGCTGCTTGCTGCAGAAGAGGCTTATGCAGCAAGCAGCCAATCAACACTTAGATTTGCAAGTCAAATCCCTGCAAAGCCCGCGAAAATTAGGGGATAAAAAGCGGTGCTCCAGCTATACTTTTACCTTTTACTGTCAGTACAAGGTCGGTACGTAAGGTCTGAAATTTCTTGCTGGTTCGGCTGTTCGGGACGTCTTCAGTGGATTGCCTGGTGTGGTGTGCTGGTTTCATTTGCTGCTGCTGCCTGGAGGAGCCTGGAAGGATTGCCCTAGCCCTGCTGCTTGCCTTGCTTGCTGGAGTCTTGCCCTGGAGAGGTGCTGTGGACTGGCCGACTGGGTGGTGTTGTGTTCCCCTGCCTGCTTGCTGGCCCTTTGTTAGCTGCCTGTTCTCTTCTGGCTGAGAGCTTGTTTAAGGAGCCCTGCTGCTGCTTTTTCCTGGAGGTAAGTGGAATTTTTTTAATGGATAAATTCTTTGGAATTAAGGTAGATTTTCAAAGATAGTGTGACAAGGGGAATGAAATATTGCCAGCACAGCTACTAGTGAATTTTTTAAATATTAAATTTATATTAATTCACTAGCTGTGCTGGCACTATCTCATTCATTGATGGTGACAAAATGTGTGTAACTGTATCTAGATGTTTAACATGTGGTGATTATTAACTAGAACAATTTCTAGTTTGTAATCACCACATCTACCTTATTCTTTATCTGTAGTTTGTAGTATACTGTCTGCAGATATATATAGGAAGGGTTTGTTTGGCTGTTTTAACTGCAGTTAGTGTAACTATTTTTCATGTGGGTGCACTTTGATTTATTATTTTTCATGTGGGTTCACTTTGATTGTATACTGACGGAGTTATATAGGGTTCTTGCTATGATTGTAGAGCTATGATTGTAGAACTATCATTTCTCTAGTCATCACTGCTATGTTTACCTTGATCTGCATTTTATAGGGTATACCAAAGCTGTTTTTACTGCAATGTTTTAAATATTTCATCTGATTTTGGACTTGGTTACAGTGAATATATAATGACTACATGATTTGTATAGGATGCTTGGACTACATGATTTGTATAGGATGCTTGGACTACATGATTTGTATAGGATGCTTGGACTACATGATTTGTATAGGATGCTTGGACTACATGATTTGTATAGGATGCTTGGACTACATGATTTGTATAGGATGCTTGGACTGTCTATCTGTCTTTTCTAGTCTGTCATCACTGTGATGTTTACCTTGACCTGTGCTTTTCTTCCTAGGGTGTCTATGTCTAGGGTGTATAGTCTTAGTATTGTAGTGAGGCTTAAATGTAGCTTTTTATCTAGCTTGTCATCAGCACTGTTTACCTTTATCTGTGTTTTCTAGGGTATACCGTCTATACCAAGGCTTAGTTCATTTGATGTTACAGTGAATATATGACTACATGATTTGTATAGGATGCTTGGACTGTAGAACTGTATTACTTGAGGCTGCTAGATCAAATGCCAAATATAGCTTCAAGTATAAGCAATGATTTTGTAGCAAAACTGTGAAGATACTTTAAACAGTTGCTTTTCTTTTACTATTGTGTGTGGTGAACCCTTAATGTACTGCTTTGAATGAACTGGTGTTTTTAATATCTAAGTAATTGTATTTCCATTTAGTACTACCTGTGATATTAGACTTCGGCTTAGTTTTCCCATGCTCGTGTGTGATGTACTGTTGTATGTAGTGAACCTTTGAATGAAGTATTGCTAAATAAAGTTTTTTTTTTAATTTACCTTTGACTCGGTGCACATTTTTCTTATTGGTAACTGTATGTGATATTAAAGACTTGTGCTGAAGGGTGCTAGACTAAAGGGGTGTGGCTATTAAAGGGAATGGGTGTGGCTTGATTGGGCATGGGGCGGGGCTTGTTTGTCAGGAAATGGCACAGTAGAAAGGTGGCAACCCTACATCCCCCTCCTGCTAAGATGCCTAGGCAAGGCACTGACTATGAATCCTCAGATCAGGTTTCTGTTTCTTCTGATCCCTCTTCTGATCAGGAATCATCTATTCCACCTTATGAGGACTCTGATGCAGAAGATTCCATTCCTTCTGCTTCTACTCCTGAGGATTTTTCATTTGGAGAAACTTTGCATACCTTAAGGGAACACTTTCACTGGGAGAGTCAGGATTTCTCAGAATCTAAAAAGAGGCTTAGGGATTTCCTTCTTCTTCCTCAGCATAGGCCTTTGGCTATACCTCCTGTTCTAGACATTGTTGTTGATGTTTTCCCAGAATCCAGCATGGCTCCCGATTCCCTGCCTCCAGGCTCCTAGTAAGCCAGACAGATGTTACAGGGTTCCTGACTCCCACAAATTCCTCTTTAAAAACCCTGCTGCTGACCCTGAAACCATTTCTCAGGGTCCCAAGGGCATTAAGGCTTCTACTGCTAAAAATCCTACCCCTTCTGATAGAGACTCCAGGACGCTGGATAGATGGTGTAAGAAGATTTACACGTCTGCAACCTTGGCAATCAGGGCTTTAAACTGTCAATTTCATATGCTTAAATATCAGCAGCATGTCATGGGCTTACTTAAACAGAAAATTATGTTGATTTCTGACTGTGTGGAAAATAGAGTTGCAGGATTTATTGCATTCAACTGAACAAGTTGGAAAGCATACTTTGCAATTTGGTTTTGATTCCTTGCAGGGCCGATGTAACTGGATCTGTGATAAGAAGGCATGCTTGGCTCAAGGAGCAAAATCTGCCTGATCATGTTAAAGCAAAATTGTTGGATGTTCTTTTACAACAGGACAGTCTATTTGGTAATAAGGCAGAAGAAGTTTTGAAAAAGATGGAAGATAAAGCTTAAATCTATGCAAACTGTAAAAGATTTCCTACAAGTGCAGCCACCAAGGTTCAGTAGGCACTGGCCTACTAAGAATTGCTCCTTTTCAGTACCCACCAGAGCCGCTCAGGTCAAACCCAGACACTCCAAGGGCTCCAGGTTTCAGTCACAAGGAACTTAAAGAACAAAACAATGGGGTGCTTCCACCTCCAAATCTGGAAGTAACAAGGCACCTTCCTACGGTAAACAGTCTCAATGACCTTTCTCTGCAATCACCAAGCACTTATCTTTTGGCCGCACCTTTGGGGGGAAAACTGGCACTTCATGCAAGAAATTGGCAACTAATTACCTAGGACAAGTGGGTTTTAAATATAGTATCCCAGGGATACAGATTTCATTTCCACATGTTGCCAATTCCAAATGGATGGCCAGATCTGCCTCCAAATCAGTGGGCAGAGGCCCAGAAACAAGTTATGTCCCTCATGAATATGGGGGCTATTCAACCAGTACCAGAAAAGGAAAAGGGACAAGGTTTTTATTCAAGACTTTTCCTGGTACCCAGAAAAGACAAATCATGGCGTCCAATTCTGGACTTATCCATTCTAAATACATTTCTGGACATTCCAATATTCAAGATGCTGACTCTACAACAGTTACTGCCTATGCTAGGCAAGGATGCCTGGCTGGTAACTCTAGACTTAAGAGGCTTACCTGCATATCCCAATCAGGGAATCTTGCAGAAGATACCTCTGCTTCAAAGCAGGCTATTTGCATTACCAGTTCTCTCCACTGCCCTTTGGCTTATCTACTGCACCCAGGGTCTTCACAAAGTGCCTGGCACCAGTAATTGCATTTTGCAGACAAAGAAACATTCAAATTTATCCTTACCTGGGCGATTGTCTAATTCAGGCAGAAAACAAGAACACTCTTCTAAAACATCTGGCTTTTGTGAAAAGGCTTCTAACTTGTCTAGGGTACACCATAAACAAAAAGAAATCACAACTGGTACCCTCTCAAATAATTACATTCCTGGGTGCAAGCTTGAATACAACTGCCCAGATGACTTACCTTACGCCAGAAAAACAAATTCAATTAATGACTTACTTCAAACAAGTGGCCACAAAAACCCAGCTATCTGAAAGGCAAATTCTGCAGGCCTTTGGGTTCATGGCCTCCTGCATCCTAATAATTCCATATGCAAGACTGCATATGAAGAAACTTCATTGGTACCTAAAAAGCTTATGGAGTCAACATTGTCACAGCCTGGAAACAATGATTCCTATCATCCCTTGCCTGCAGTAAGAGTTCTTATGGTGGGCAGAGGCCTGTCACCAAAACAAGGGACTGTCATTCATTCCACCCCCTGCCGCCCAAACCCTGACTACAGATGCATCAGATTATGCTTGGGGGGGGGGCGCATTTGGTAGGGAGATGCATTCAGGGCCAATGGAGCCCAAATCAAATGCACCTACATATCAGCCAGAAAGAGATGCTAGCTGTACAGAATGCTCTGACAGCCTTCAAGGACTATCTTCATCCAGGACAACTACTGATAAAGACGGACAACACCACATTCATGTGGTACATAAACAAGCAGGGGGGTACCCATTCCTACCCCCTTTGCAGACTAGCCATGGCTTTGTGGAACACAGCCTTGACTTATCAAATACATCTACAAGCTCAATTCCTGCCAGGAAAGCAAAATACTCTGGCAAACGAACTAAGCAGAAATCTTATGGACCCACACGAATGGAAACTGGATCCACAGATCTTCAGCATGTTGACACGCAAATGGGGGAGCCCAGACATAGATCTTTTTGCCTCACCCCAAAACTATCAGTTGGAAAAATTATGCACAAGAATTCATCACAAAAAAGCTTGGAAAGTGGATGCTCTATCCTTCAGCTGGAAAAACCTATCAGTCTATGCCTTTCCCCCTCTGCCTCTGCTCACCAAGGTCTTACTAAAAGTCAGACAGGAAAAAACAAAAATGATTCTGATTGCTCCAGACTGGCCTCGCCAACACTGGTATCCGCTCCTACGCAATATGTCACACCTTCCTCCGTGGTACCTGCCTCAGACTCCTTATCTACTGTCTCAGCAGAACTGTCAAATTCTGCACACTCAGCTCCAAACTCTGAATCTTGCAGCATGGCTAATCAACTAATTTCACCAGTTACATCTCTCAGCAAACCTGTGATGGATGTCATTTTGGAGGCTAGAAGGCCTAGTACAAGAAAATCGTATGCTGATAAATGTAAAAGATTCTGTACCAATAAGCACAGCAATGCCCAATATTCCTCAGATTCTGCAATATTTAACTGAGATGCTTCACAAGGGCCTATCTTTCTCTTCAATAAAAATCCATGCCTCTGCCATTTCAGCTCATTACAACACAGAGCCTCCTCTCTTTTCTCATCCCCTGCTAAAGCAGTATCTCAGAGGGGCCAAAAATTTAAGACCTCCCAGGAGAGCACCAACTCCTGCATGGGACCTCAATTTTGTGTTGGAAAAGCTCACCCTACCTCCTTTTGAGCCAGCTGCTACTGCAGACATAAAATTTCTCTGTTTGAAGACAGCTTTTCTTTTAGCAGTCACTTCAACTAGAAAGATTTCAGAACTACAGGCTCTCATGGCAGTGGAGCCTTTCATTATCTTTTACCCAGACAGGGTGGTGCTAAGGACCAATCCATCCTTTATGCCTAAAGTGGTAGCTAGTGTGGCTCTTAATCAGACCATTCATCTGCCAACATTTTTCCCAAATCCACAGAACAAGGGTGAGCGGATTCTGCATTCATTGGATGTACACAGACAACTAAGATTCTACTTAAACAGGACAAAATCTATAAGTAAATCTGAGGAAATACTGGTGGCATTTGCTGCAGGGGCAGAGGGAAAGGCTATTTCAAAGCAGACTATTTCAAAATGGATAAGCCATTGTATTCGTTTCTGCTACATACACCATGGTAAACCTGTTCCCAAGGGGATCAGATCCCATTCCACCAGGGCTGCATCTGCTTCTGCAGTCTTTCTCAGAGGGGTTCCTACCAGAGACATTCTAGAAGCTGCTACCTGGAGCTCTGTTCATACGTTCACCAAACATTACCATTTACCTCTTCTCTAAATTCAGAGCAGGTTTTGCCACTGCTGTCCTGCAGGGCCTTATAGCTGCTCCTAATGCTGTATAATTCCATCCGCCCAACCATAGCTTTGGGATTCTACCCAAATGTAATGACTGCAACAGTGAAACACGAAGAACATAGTACAGTTGTGTACACTTACCATAAATGTAGATGTTTGAGTGTATTCACTGTTGCAGTCCGGGTTACCCACCCGCCAGCCCCATTTTTTCTTTTACTATACCTCTTCTTTCTTTTACTATGCTCAAAAGCCTTTTTGGTGTATTTGCTTTTATTTGGAGGTATATTTGTTGTGTTCTAAATTACATGCGTATATATTTATATTTTTCTCCCCATTTGGGGGGGCACCTGACATCTGGGGCAAGAAAAACTGATGAAAATGGCATCGGCTACATGTTTTATACCCCTGATGACCTGACGTCATGGAAGAAGGGACAGCAACCGACGCAGGACCCACGACTTTGTTAATCAGGCGGACTGAGGGCAACCTGCCAGCAGATTACCCAAATGTAATGACTGCAACAGTGAATACACTCTAACATCTACATTTATGGTAAGTGTACACAATTGAACGTTTCTGATTCTCCGGGGGGGGGGGGGGGTTGCTTTTTCTCTGAAAATGTTAATAGTATGTGCAGGTATTTTCAGTGGAAGATCACTGGCGTTTCTCAGTCCCTCAGAACATACTATGAATTGTTACAGAATGAATTTTCAGAACCTACTACACCCATTCCTCCTGTTCTGTTTTAAGGAATGTGTAGGTTATTGCCTGCAGTTTTCCTGATAGTCAGCTAGCTGCCCTTAAAAAGGCAAATAAGATATGTAAAGTTCCTCAGTCTTTCAAGTTTTTACACACTATTCCCAAACTTAACACAGCAGCTGTAGCTTTAATTGTTCCCACTGTTGCTAAACACTTGGGTAATTCCATTCCTACTTTGTGATAAGTATGAGAAAAATGAATTCTTCTGTGACTTTGATTTTCAAAATTCTGAATTGTCAGGCTCATATGTTAACATTTATTCTAATTGTGAAGGTATGAGGAATGTTTTATCTTCCGTTTCTTCCTATGAGGAAAAATCTGCTTTAAGTAATGTAGTTTCTTCTATTGCACAGGCCGCTGCTCATTCTTTGCAGTGTGCAAGACTGTTGATACTTCTTTTAAGGCTATAGCCACTGGTACCATTTTAAGGAAGTTTGCATGGCTGCATTCTTAGAACCTCCCAGATGCTAAAAATGAGATTTTAAATTCGCCTTTAGATACGAGGTTTAGTTTTTGGTCCCTGTGCTGGAGAGGTGATCAAAAATTGTGATGGAAGAGGGTTAGCAGATCCAGGGAATCTCTTAAGATTTTAAACCCTCATTTTCTAAGGTATTCTTTAACTCCTCATCCAGTTTTGGCAAAAAGAGTAGACAGTCTCAACAAAATACAGGTAAGCAAACATTTAAGAAGAAATGCCAAGGGGTTTCAAAAAGAAGCCTGGAACCTCCCAAAACCAAGAACACTTCAAGTCTGAATGTTCAGGAGACCTTGTGACCCCCTCCCACACTGGTCTCTTTTTTTCTACCAGAAAGTCAGAATTTCCATTTTTCTCTTTGGCAACAAATAGTTTCAGACAAATAGGTTCTGAAAATAATTCATTAAGATTACAGGTGGCAGTGAGATGAAATTCTTCCTTTTGTGGGGAGAGGCATTTCTCATTCTTCAGATCAGACTCTCTTCTTTCCACCAGCTCTTTATCACATGCTGTTCCAAGGAGTGATAGAACCAGTTCTTTCTTCCCAGGTGGGGATGGGTTTTTATTCAGCAGTGTTCTTAGAGCCAAAGAAAGAAAGAAAATGCTTGGAGACCAATTCTGGATCGAACTTACCTAAACCTGTTTGTGATAGTGCCCAAATAACTTCACAACCTGTTACCCCTTCTTCCTCTTTCAAGTTGCCTAGTAACACTAGACTTAAAAGATGCTTATTATCACATCTGTATTCATCCAGAGTTCAGAAGTTCCTTAAGGTTTTGTGCATGTGGATCATATTATTGGTTCTCTGCCTTACTATCCTCTGCATCAGGAGTGTTCACAGAGTATCTTGCTCCAGTTCTAGCTCATTGCAGGCTACAGGGTATCCTCATTTTTCCATATTTGGATGACTTGGTTATCTTTGCAGAGTTGTCTTCTAAGTGTCAGGAATCTCTCTGTTAGGTGAGAGATTTCTCTTGCAGAGGCTAGGACACCAAGACAATGTTCAAAAGTCTATCTTGACTCCTTCACATATGATTGTATTCATGGGATGTCAGCTAGATACCTTAGTTCAAAGAGCTTTCCTTCCACAGGGAAAAATAGAGCCATGTCTATATCTATTTCTAAGGTTTTCCACACTAACTGCAGTCACTGAGAGGGGATCTCAGTTTTGGGGTTCCATGGCTTCAGTGATTCTCATGATACCTCTGACAGGACTCCACATGAGAAAGATACAGTGGTTTCTGAAATTTCTTTGGTCCCATCAGCATCCTTTGTCTGTTCAAATCCCAGTGCTAGGTTTTGTTACAAGAGGAATCATTTGGTATAGAAAACAGCCTTAAATCCACATCTTTCCTTCTCCCTCCCTGTTCTAAAGCAGTCAGTCACCCTAGATGCCTTGGACTTTGCTTGTGGAGTGTTTTCAGGAGATAAAAGTGCAGGGTGTGTGGGACACCAAGGACAGATACAAGCACATTAATATCAAAGGGATGCTTGGCCTGATCAAGACACTCGCCTCTCTGAATCATCCTTGGTCCTCTGGACCTCTTCAAGTTATTACAGACAGTTTCACAATCGTGGTACATCAACATTCATTCCCCCTTTGTAAACTAGCCATGTTAGCTTGGGATATAGCTGTACAGCACAATCTCACTGTACAGGCATTTACATTCCCCTATAACAAAAACTGTGTGGTGGACATGCTGAGTAGGACCAGTGCGCAGACCCTCATGAATGGAAGCTAGATCAGGGGGGAGTTTCTCAACTAGTCTTCTAACCTCCTCTTTGAAAAATCAGCTGGCAAGATTCTGTTCCAGGACTCCATGCAAGAAGGCCCAGAAGATTTTTCTTTTCCTTGGACATGAATGTTCTTTTATGTTTTTCCACCCTTTCCATTAATATCCAAGGTATGTCTTAAGATTCAGAAGTAATCCCCCAGGATCATTGTGGTGTCTCCTTTGTGGCACAGACAACCATGGTTCTCCCTTATTTTCTAAGTGGCCAGGGGCAATTACAGCAAGCTTCCTCACAGATGGATCTAGTCCCTAGAAAAACAGGGATGTTTGATGGATCCCAACATCAGTCAACTTCAGTTGACTGCCTGGATGATAGGGTCCTGATTCCTTATAGGTACCTATATACTGAGGACTTGCAGCAGGTACTAATGGATGCAAGAATGCTTGCTACTAGAAAATCATATATTAACAAATGGGAAAGGTTTTCTAGTTAGTGTCAACAACATAACCAGCACACATCCAATACTAGTTGTTCTATGGTTTTGTAATATTTGTGAGAGTTACTATCCTATTTCCTTTCTTATTCCTCTATGAAGGTCCATTTATCAGGTCATTTTAGCATTTCTGCCCATGGTCCTCTTCTGTCAGTGTAATCTCATGTACAAATGCTTTTTAAAGGCATTTTGCGTTTGAGGCCTCCAAGTAAACTGGTGGCCCCTCCTTGGGATCCTAATTTTGTGTTAGAGATGTTAACACTTGCTCCATTTGAACCAGTTAACCTGGCTGACTTGAGATTCTGAACATGTAAAACTAGTTTCACTGACTGCTGTGACCTTTCCAAGAAGAGTATCTGAGTTACAAACTCATTCCAGGTCATTTTCCACAGAGACGGGGCTTCTTTGAAAACTAATTCTTCTTTTATGCCTAAAGTGGTATCCAAATTTACTTTAAGCCAAACTCTCCATCTCCGTTTTCTTTCTTGAACCTAAAAATGAAGGAGAAAGGATGCTCCATACTTTGGATTTCCACAGTCAACTTGGGTACTATTTTAACAGAACTAAATTTTCAGGGAGAAAGGATGCTCCATACTTTTGATTTCCGCAGTCAACTTGGGTACTATTTTAACAGAACTAAATTTTCAGATCTGTGGACCAGTTGTTCATTTCTTGTGAAGGTAAGAAGAAGGGGACAACCTGTGTCAAAACAAACTATTTCAAATGGTTGTCTAAAGCTGTTACATTTTGTTGTACTCACCACAACAAAAGTATTCCAGGCAGGACCAAGGCTGACTCTACTGGGGCCTCAGCTTTATCTTTGTCTTTTGGATTCTAGTAGTAATCTAGAAGCTGCTACTCTGCCCTCTGTACATTTATTTATTTATTAACATTTAATTACTGGAAAAGTCTGACTGGGTAAAATCCCATTTTCAGGAGATGCCAGGGAAAAAAAATTCAGAATTATTACAAAACATTTTAAGAGCAATAATTTTACAGTCCAAAAAAACAAAAACATTTGCAATTTAATTGTAATAAATTAGACATAATATAAAAGCATTATTTAAAAAATCAGTACAAGGTATATGACAATCATTTACTATTTAGGGAAACGTTAGACAGTTTGCAGAGAAATTAAAGATAAGTTAGTCTGATACAAATTGGAATTGCAGTGTGAGATGAGGGGGAAATACAGGCTTATGGTATATTTAGAGAGAAAGTCAGGGAAGAGAATTAGATAGCAGTAAGGAAGAAAGTGAAGAAGGGAGAGTAGGAAGTATAAGGAATGAAAAGATGCTTGTTCACACATATAGAGATATAGTTTATCATGGATTTGAGCAAGAACAAAGCCAGATTTTAGCAAGGAAGTCTTTCAGCATGGTTTTGAAAGATGGAAGGGAGGTTATAGACCTGATGGATACAGGTAAGGAGTTTAGACCTTAGTATCCTTGTAAGAGTACAGTGCCCAGCAGACTTGCTAGGCTAGTAGACAGACAAGAGTTTTTGGTCAATGGATTGCAATGACCGACTGGGAAAATAGTTGTATAGAATGTTTTTTAGTGCTGGACAGGCAGATGGATGCTGGATAATTTTATAGGTGGTAAGAAGTTCTGTATATGTTAGTTAGTGTAGCAGGTCTAATCAATCTGTACATACTTTTATAAAGCACTATAAGCTTCATTCCTTCTGTAGGTCCAGGTCAGTCTTTGCTAACACCATTGTCCAGGGGCTGCTAGTATCTTCCCTTTCCACCTCCCAAATGTTGCAAGCTAGGTAATCTACCCATATAGCTAAGGCTACTGCAGCAGTGATCAGTATGATGAGCGTAGTACAGTTGTGTATCATAACAGTAGATGTTTGAATGATCAGTGCTGCAGCAGTTGCTCCCTCCCATCCACCCCCTTGTTTTTTGCTGTGTTTTTTCTTGTCAGGGTGTTGACATTTATTTTTTATTCTTAGCATCACCTTTTTCAGGGCTCAGCCTCCCTCTCCATGTTGGCAAGAAAGCTCTGAAGAGCTTGGCACCCCAATCTGTCATTTAGTCAGCTCAGTTCAAACTAGGTGACACATGGAAGGTGCCCTGAAGCTTTGGAAGCTGGCCAGCTGTTGTATCCTTGATAGGATATAACCCATGTAGCTAAGGCTACTGCAGCAGTGATCATTTGAACATCTACTATTGTGGTAGGTTTAATTATGCAACTGTACTTTCTAGATTTTACTAAAAATTCTTCCAGAGCAGGCTTTTCACCTAGCATTCCCGCACCCCTTTCTGTTTTGGGTTACAGCCATTATTATTCCTTATATATGAGAATTAGCTACAGGTGGATGTTAGCCAAATGACTCAACTCCCAGAGGACTACAAACGTTAGTTGTGTACCTTCTGTGCTGCAGTGCAATGATGTATGCTTTTGTGCCTGGAAAACAGAAATAGCCATCCTACGCCATCTTCACTTCTTCTTTGATGCAGACTTGTATGTTGATTTGGTCCAATCCTAGCCTCAGAGCTCCTTTTGTTATGATTGTTCAAATGGTAAGCGTCCCATTGAGGAAATTGTTTTCTTTTAAATTATGTTTAACAGATGTTAGTTTAGTTGCATTTTTTGCAAGTGAAAAGATTCTGGGAAAGTATTTTTGTTCTTGAGGTTTGCCTTGTGCAGGCCTAAAAAGCCATTTCAGTTGTGGGCAGCAGATGCCTTTCAAACATTACCATTTAAATTTTCATACTCTGGAAGACTCCCACCTCACAGTTGACCTCAAAATTTGAACATGTTTTATACATAAAATTATAAAACAGAGTCTCCACTCTCTTTGCATGATTGGCTGCAAAAGAAGTGGAAAACAATTTGGGCTGATGAGCAACCCATGCAGTCTAGGTAAACATTACCCCCTAAGAAAGTGCACATACAGTCACTTGCACAAAGAGGTAAAGGGGGAGAAAATACCCTCAAAAAGGATGTCTAGGAGCAACAATCTAAGTGCTATATAGAGGCCTATGAACACTTGTTTCAGTGAAGTGGTTTTGCGGGTTCTCATCTTGTGTGTCTGTCAACCCCCCCCCCCATCTTGAGTGGATATGACTGAAGGCACAAACACATCCTCCTAGATCGTGTACCAGTGATGAGCATCTGATCTGCATACAGAGTACACAGTGCAGCAGCTAAAGAAGGTTCAGATTCTACTTCATTTAGTTTCATACTAAGCTATCAGTTTTCAGACAATTACAAGCTTATCCAATAACCAGAGGTCAGAATCAAACTCTGGTTTTGTCTGTGAGTTAAAGTCCTTAATTGTAATGCCAAACCCACTCTTCTCCTGTCAGTAGAAACTAGACTACTAAGAAAATTAGTAGAATGCAGCATATTTATGAAAAAAACAAAGTAATTAGGCCATCTTATCCCTTGCCAGTTCTTTTCCTTAGAATTGAGATTATACAGTTGAGCCTACCTTTGTCTTCTTTGGATTTGTATCATGTGAAGTGGGAAAAAGTTACTTTACTATCCAGGAAACAGACTACTCCATGGAGGATGAGGAGGAAGAACTGATTATGCTTCCTAGCTGCCTTCCCCTCTTGGGTACAGTTCAGATAACCAGGAGACCATATATTTAGGTTATCCCCTGGAGGTCCTTTCTTTTAAGTAAACAGTTTAATGTAAGAACATGATAAATGGGAATCTTGATGGATGTCAAATACCATGAAACAGTACTTGAAGCTGTTGTGACTGGAATAACCCAAGCACACAGCAGTCCCGTCAGTGCTCAAGGTGCTTAAGTATGAATATCTGGTGACCTCACTAGAGCTGGACTGTCAGCCTCCTGCATCAAGGAAACTGGAATGGTTTTATTGAATTTAAAATTGCCAATATCTGTATAAAAATCCTATTCTGATTCCCACTGTCATCTCCCTGGTTGTTGCTAAGTGTTCTGAGCTACTGCTGCTCCTAACACTCCCCTAATGATAGGGAGAGCAGAATCTCAGACTTGGCAAAACAGCAAGCAGAAATTTTCAGTCAAGTAGAGAGTCTTGCATTTAAGATGAAATGTGAAACTTTCAAATATTTAAATCTTCAGACTACCTTACACACCCCATAAAGTAGGCGAGCAACATGGAAAAGTGCAGCTGTCATGCTCTGTGCATTGTGTCCAAGGTGTCATCGTCAGGGTCAGTTATGTGCAGACTTGCGTGGTTGGAGTTGCATCCATTATCAGAATATTCTAAGAGGCAGTTACTTGTCTGTCCTGTAGATAAGAACTTCTTGTTCACAAGACATCCAATTCAGAACTACAGCCTTAACTATCCATTGAAGTACTGGCGTTTGTAGGAGGCAGACTAGAGGTCAGCAACCCAGAAGCAAACAGGCCTTTGAAAAACAAATGTGGCAGGAAAAAAAGAGAGACAAATGAGACAGACGAAGTCTGTGTGTAGCCTGACCCTACTCTTCAGCCATCCATGACTCATCTGAGATGGCACCCCCTACCCTTCCCCCTGTTTCATCCAGTTCCCTCCCCTTCTCTCCAGGGAGACTGTCTCAACCTTTTCAATAAAAACTGGATCTTTATCAGCATAGACTAGTGAGTTGTGGTCATTATTGTTTCCACCAACAAGATAGAAGTCTGGAATGCCTCGGATCCCAGGGGCCCAGCTGTAACTGGCCTTCCCTCCTTTGGAACGTCTGTGGCAGCAAGGGACTATAGATAAGCTGCCCTGATAGAATAAATGCTGTTTTTTTTGTCTTTTACCCAAGATGCTTCCTACTGTCCAAAAGAGGGCCTAGAGTGACCTGTTTTGGATCTCTCTATGCTAAGACTTTTCTTATGGATTCCCAAGTTCAAAATGCTAACCCTGCAGCCCTTTCTTCCATTATTCATATCAAAAACATCTATCCATACCTATGTGGTTGCTTACTACAAACTGAAATAGAGGAGAAACTGCAGAGCAGTCTCACGTTTTCTGTGGTTCAAAGGTATATATTAGCCTAATGACCACTTATAAGCCTAGCCACGCAACCCAATCCAGTTGTGGCCCCATGGACATTTATTAGAAGAGGTATGTTAGAAAGTTTCTAAAGGTTGTGTGTGTGTGTGTTGGGGAGTGGGGTATGTAAGTTTTTGCATTGTCTGCGTCTGTCTGTCTGAGGTATGGAGACTAGACCCAGAGTGAATTTCCAATTTCCCATCCATTGGGCAAGGTTACACTTAAATAAGGTTAGGATGCATTCTGCTTCACATGGATGGGGAGCCTATTCCAGAGCATGAGGATCCCCTGAGACACATATCTGTCTACAAGCAAAGTTTAAATCCTTGGGTCTTGTGGTTCTGATGCAGTTTGTTTTGTGGATTTGCAAAAGGTCCATCAGAGCTAGATTGGATGATGCCTTGTATGCTGGGCACTGGTTTCCTGTCAGTAACCTATAGGAGACTGAGGTTAGAGAATAAGGTTAGAGAATAGGGCTTTACTGCAGTCCATATAGGACAATGTGTTTATACCCTGGATTCTGTTCATAACTAATCTTTGTGGGCGTTCCATCTTTTGACTTTGTCTGGTCAGGTACATGCCAAAGGGAGCATTATACTTGATGAGTCTGATAAGGGGTGAATAAAGTGACACTGTGACTTCCTTGGATCTGGATGCCATGCCCTTACTTATAAAGTGAGGAACGTAGATTGATTTTCTTACTACCTTGGCCACATTTTGGTCAAAGGCCAGATTACTGTCTACATATGTTCCCAGATCCCTGAGTACCAGCTCAGCTCTTAGTTGCATCTTATCGATGGAGTAATTAGCCTGGTTGACAGTTTTCCCAAAAGGCACTATAATGCATTTCATGACATTGAGTTGTAATTTGTGACTTTGGCATCAGTAATTTGCTTGTGTTAGATGCTCTTGTAAGATGTTTGTGGCATGAGGGTGAGAATCTGATAACTCACAATTTAGTGTCATCTGTGAACTTTGTCAGATAAATGCGCTTGACATTAGCCTTTACCTCTGAGAAGTAGATGCCAAATAGGGAGCAGTCCCAGCATGGACCTCTGAGGTACCCACTGGTGACTGTTCTCTCAGTGGAGGTGGTCTCACCAGTCCTGACTTCCTGGGGTCCTGTTTGTGAACCAGCTGGCAATCAAGCAAGGTATATAGAAATTTATGCCTAGTTCTGTGAGTTTGTCAACTGTAGCAGAGTGGGGTATTGTATCGAATGCCATTTTCCCCTTATCTATTGCCTTGGTTAGTGGGCATGACCTTCACTTGACAAAGCCAAACTTGGTTGGTTCCAGTGTCTGAAGGTTGCCTGAGTCTCTGTTGATCACTTCCATAACTTGTTCCATGGCTTTGCATGTTAGAGTAGTCATAATGGGTCTGTAGTTCCTGGGATCTGATGACAGTCTACTCTTGTGAAGTGGGTAACCATTGCAGTCCCCCCATTCTCATGGTCGAAAGCCTGTTTTGAGGCTATAGTTGAAAAGTGACCAAAGTGGTTGTCCTGATAGGTCATGTTTCAAGCTGTTTAGGAGGCATCCTGTGTTGTTGACCTCAGTGAGCACCACCAGAATCTTTTCCATGCTAATAGTTGAAGGGGGTGCTAGTAGGTATTTCATGGGGGGTGGGGGAGGCAGGAGGGGAGTGTGGGGAGAAGTTTGACCTGTATTTGTCAGTCAGCAGATTTGCTATGTCATTCTGCGTAGTGAAGGCAGTACCAATGACCACCATGTTCAGCACACTGCTGTATGCTGCCTTTGAGGTTTCGGACATAGCTGTAGAAGGCCTTGTGGTTGTCGTTAGCCTGTGAGGCTATCTTGACCTTGTAATTGGCCTTGTTGAACTTAATTAGTCCTTTCAGTTTCATCTTTAGCTTAATTAGAGAGCTCCTGTTATGAGAATTGCTGTTCTGACTTTAGCCATGACTTTTTCTTTTGTTGTATATACCGTGTTAAAGTTAGGAATCCATCAGTGTGGTTTGTTTTAGATTTGTTTAGGGCTTACTTATTGTAGGTACATCAGCCTGTATACAGCCATTACATGTTTGTCCACGGTCTTTGTGAACAGTTTTGCATAGTTTGCTGTGAACTCGGAGTTGGGAGGGGCATTGAATTTTGACAGACTGTCACTTACTCGGATTAAGTTTGCTTTGGAATAGTTCCTAACTGTTACATGGTTTGTTGGGATTACCAGGTTAATATTTATTTTGAAGGAGACAGCATTATGGTCTGACCTCACCAGTGAGGACATGACATTGGGAGGTGGGGTGGGGGGTGATGTGACCCCAAGCACACACTTTTGGTGGGTGTGTGCACTGTCTGGACAAGAGAATCTGTGTTAATGAAGTCCAGGACTTGTTGTGCCTGCAAGTATGAGGCAGTGTATGTTTCCCAGTGTATAGCGGGAGTAGTCAGTCTCCCGTGAATAGGGTATTTGGTGTATTGGTGAGTATCTCCAGTAAGTCTAGGTATGAGTAATGGGATTCTAGGGATATAGAGGATGACCTGTAGCTTGGTACAATATGATGTGGGGCTTTGTCTATGTTAATTTGCACATGGATAAAGTCCAGGCCATTGTCCTGTTTAGTCCTTATGGAGTTATACTTGTTGCCAATAGAGATTGAGACTCATCCACCTTTTTCCCTGTATGTGCAGCTGATGGTCTAAAATGTGTAGAAGGCACTGAAGTTTTCCACTGCTGGAATGCTTTTTGCCGATTAAACCATGTGTCAGTAATAACACCGATGTCTATAATCTCCAGAGTGAGAAGAGCTTGTAGAGTGTGGAATTTCTTTTTTAGGCTCCTACCATTGAACAGTAACACCTTTAGGTTGATTTTGCTATGTCAGTAGGTTTGTCAAATTGACATTCTCTAAAAAAGGCTCTGAGGGGGGTGGATAAAGTTTTAGCCAACATTTGGAAGCCTAGGGGTGGCAGGGTCAGACCATCCTTTGCAAACCAATGTGATTTATTAATCATGTCCTTCCATGACAAGTATTGAATCCCCCTGGAAAGACATCAGTGGTCTGTCTAATGAATCTGGGGTTCTCCATAAATGAAGCAAAATCCAGCCTATCACCAGAGTCAAATAGGATTTTCCTAGTACTCATCCTGTACATGGATCTATACAAAGTCTTTCTGCCTGGGGACAAACTAAGACTCTTCTCAATGGCTTTTTCCCCAAGCAAGTATGGAGGGCTTCTATGACCACAAGGACCTTAACAGACTGTTAAGGTTCATGGCATGAATCATGCTGTTGACACAGCTAGCCAGATTTCAAATTAGAAACGTATAGTGGTGTTTCAAACCACTGTCAGAGCAGTAGGCCCATCTTTTGGAGGATATCTATCTTCTCCTTTGAATCCAACAAGAGCTACTGTGGTGGGCAGTGCAGTTCAGGGATGCTGCAACTTTGCTGTTCTATCCATTTCACAGTCGCCCTGCTCTTTGTATAGATCACTTTTGCATTATTCCTTTTCTGCTGTGATTTCAATTACAGAAGTTCCAAAATCCACCTAGCTTCCAGAGCTCAATAGCCTTCCTTTTCCAGGATAAGTGCATGCTACCTAAATAAAATCAAGAACATCATTTGAGTCTGAGATTAGTTTTCATTGCACACAAAAGTTGTTGAGCATGCTTGTTCAGCTTGGCAATAACCACAAGTGTGACTCTATTAATTATTTTCTCTAACTTGTATCTACAGCACACAACAAGGGATGATGGTAAAGTAGTGGTTTCCCTGCACAAGAGAACACAGATACACACTGTACCCTTTTTAAGTCTAGTTGTTAAAAAATGGTGTATTCCTGTTAATAATTACCATTGGAAATGTTACTGAGAAGCATTGTTGACTGTCATTTTGACAGCAGCTCTGTTATGGAACACTTTGCAATCCTTATAGCACAGACATTGTTTTGTTGTATATTAGAGATAAATGGGAATTTATGAAGATGCAAATGTTATGAATATTTTAGGTAAACAACCTGAATCTTTGCCTTAAATGGCTAAGAAAATGGGAGAAGATATGATAAGTAAACATGAGTAAAAAAAAAAAAAGTTAACGAAGGTTTAGATTTGCCAAAAGGGATTAGGGTCTATCAAGATGGCACTGTGGTTTTAGTCAAAGTATTGCTGTTTTTTGGCAAACTCAGTGGTTTGTGAGCAGTTTTATGCAAATTGCTGTGCAGATTGTAATTCAGAAAAATGTACTTTGCCTTTTATGATGTGTAATGGAGTCCCATCCCCATTAAAGGTAAGTAGGCTGCAGTAGTTTACTAAACTAGAAACAGCTGATTTAACATTGAGGGCCGTACTTGATTGGCCCATGGTTTGATACATCATCTCCTGCATTCATAAGTCAACACTACTTTTTTCTGTAAAATCCCATGTTTAGGGATGATTGCACATCTCTACCAGTGCACTTTGTGATGTAATGTACTGACTGTACAATCAGAGTGCCTAAACACTTAGCCAAGAATGTAATAAATACCTTGTCTGCATCTGTCAAATTGCCAACCATGACTTATATTAGCTTTCCTCATACTTTCTTTGTGAGGGACATGGAGTTGATGTTCAACCTAAATGCTCATAGTTAAAGAAGGAAATGGTTTCTTTTTAGTGGTAACGTGTTATCATGTGTCAGTATTTGCATCTCAGAGACATGCTTGATGTCTGGTGGGAGCTTGTAACTGGTGTGAGACTTTACAGCTATTTGTTTAATTTGGTAACCGAGGGTACTGATCCAAATGGACCTATTTAAGTCTCAGCTTGGACAAATGTAAAGGACAGTAGACAAAACAAGGTAACAAGAAGTATTATGAATTCAAACAGAATGTTGTGTGGCGATAGCAATGAATGAATAACAAGAATAATAATAATGTACACAGTATAAGGGACATTAGGAAAGGACGGTTAGAGTAAGGAGAGGAAAGTGAAACAGTGAAGGGATATACCACAAAGTGTAAAAGACAGCAAAAGTAAGGTAAGGGCACACAGTAGTTAAGTATATAAAATATATACAATGTGGAAGAGATGTCATCTATTAGTGTAGAGAAATAATGTGAGGAAGAAAAAGGTGCCTCACTAATGAAGGGGACGGTGAAAGATTAGGTGATGTGTCCAGAGGGAAAGCATTTGCAAATTGATTCAGACTTGAGCTGATCTTTAAGCTGAGCACAGAGTGAGGAGTACAAGGTGAGCTGTTTAAGATTAGTGGGGAAGGATTCCCAGATTTTGAGGCCTAGGATGGAGAAGACCTGATTTAGTGCAATGAAGTCTGGATCTAGGAAATTGAGATTGCGGAACTGAGTGGTTAAAACTTAGACTGTAACTGTGGGGTGCATTATGAATAGGTTGGAGGCAGGGGGAAGGGCAGGAGTGTTCTTTGAAGAACTTGGTATCCAAGTTCACAAGCTGGCACATTTTGGGCAGGTAGCCAATTGGCTTAAGTGCAACACAATGCTCATTTCTATGGGAGATGGTAATGAAACAGGAATTAAATTAAATTGGTTCCTTATAGTTTGAATGGTGGAGGAGTTTTTCCTTGGACGCTGCTGCAACCAGTGGAAGTCCATGTTCAAACTGTGCTAGTAGAATGCTTTTGTCTATGCCATTCCTGGTTGTCTGGAGAGAAAGAGGGAAATTTTATAGGACCAATATAAGAGAGAATTTCTTTTCTTCCGTATTTGTTTTAGGTGAAGGTGAAAGTTCAGTGCAGGATCAGGCCACATAGCATGGTATTTCAGGGAGATAACTTGATTATTGGGGCTGTTGAGATGGTCATGGCTAAGAAGCAATTGAGAATTATTTGACCTTTTCGGGTAGGTACCAAACAGCATTGTTTTAGTTTGTGGAAGTGTTCAGAATTAGCTTTTTCTTATTAAGCCATTTGATAATCTCGAGATTGGAAGTACTCTTGTAATTACTGCTGTTTGGCAGAGGTGCTTTGAGGGAAATAAGACCATGTCTTCAGCATAAAGAAAGAGTGAGAGGTGAGGAGGTCAAGTGGTAGTTTATTAATGAAAATGGAAAAAAAAGAAGGGGAGCCAGAATAGAACCTTCAATGACACCTTTAGTGAAAGGGGTGGAAACAAAACTGCACAGAGAGGTACGATTGGAAAGATAATTTTAATCTTGGACAATGGATGAGCTAATTCCAGTTTCAGTTAGGTGGTCTAAAAATGTCATGGACAATGAGATTGAAAGCTCTAGTGAGCCCAATAAAGATGGCTACAATGAGGAGGTCTTTCTCCATAGTCAGTAGGATGTCATTAGTAAGTATCCAGGCTACAGTTAGTGCCACCAGCAAAAAAATGCTGTTTTGAGGTCATTAGATGAGATTGGAAGATGTAATAGGTGAATTGATTGTAAACTATATTTTAAGGATTTTACCAAGTATGGGAAGAATGGAGATGGGATGGGTTATTTTTTTGGGGGGAGGGAGGAGTTTAACAGTGGCTGTTTTCCAGATGTCAGGCATAATGTCTTGAGATAGGCAGAAATTATAAATGTGATTTTGTTTATGTGGTGATAGTGAAGTTGATTAGACAGTGGTCAGTGAAGGAATGGTGGAGAATGAGAATTTGAGAAATTATGTTAGAATTATTAGTAATAACAAGATCAAACAGTGAGTGATGAGTAGAGTTGGAGTATGGTGTGGTGGGTTCAGTAATCAGTTGTGTGAGTTTGAAGTCCTTAAGTATTTCCAATATTTTGTTTTAATTAGGGCCATGAAGGTTAAGATTGAAGTCATCTAGCAAAATGAACTTTTGAAATTTTTTTTTACTGAGGAGGTAATTTTTAACAGAGGTGTTTTGAATTTGGCTATGAAGACTGGAGGTGACATCAGGATGAATACGTTGTTAGGGGAGGGGGCATGGAGAACTAGCTAGTTACAAAGAGCTTTTGAGGTAGTGTTTCTTTGACCTAAGAGTTGTACCTTTAAATTAGATGTAAACATCATTTAGTGATCCACCACCAGGTTTAAAACCAGGTCTTCCATCAAAGTCATAATTGTACCCAGGGAAGAAGTGTTGGATGGAAGAATTAGTGGGTGTGAGCCAAGATGTTTTTTATTGTTCTTGATACTATGGGTACTAATTAAAACCCAAGATGAAAGAGATGGGCAGGGTTAGGTTCAATGTTGCTGCATAAGAGTAGGAATATTGTAGTGATGAACTTCTAGAAGAATCTGGGTAGTTTAAGGGAGCATCTTGTAAGGGATGGGTTAGTAGTATAAGCAAGTGAGAGTCAATGGTAGTATGCAATGAAAGTGTGTAAGGGAGGGCATAGTTATGGGAGGATGTGCATACCCGGGTGCATGAATAGGGACGCTGAATGGAAATTACTGGGTATGAGAAATAACTATTTTAAGAGATGTATGCAAAGTGTGTTTCCACTCAATAGAAAAGGAAACCTTATTGCTGTGGGTAGAAGAGTAAGACAAGAGCAGCAAGAGAGTGTGAGTTGAGATGGGGAGGACAATTCAAATAAGATGCACCCTGAGGTTTTTTGAGGGGACAAGTAGATGACTCTGGAAAGATTGGGAGGTGGGTTGAGGGGGTAGTAAAGATCTTGACAGAGATTCCCAGGCCAACAACACTTGGTGCCTATGAGTCGCATACATGCCTTAAACCATTACTGACCATAAACAGAAAGTAGGATGTTGTACTCCCTCACACTCCAGTTTCTTTGAGTTAGAGAATCCTGAGACAGAGAGGCTAATGAATCCATTTCCCCCTCCAATTTTCCTGTCTACTGGAAAACACCTCTTTTGGAGAAGTCCTTAGACTTGTGATTAATAGATCGGACTGTCCACTATAAGTGCTTGATGAAGTTTTTATGAAGAACCTAGTCCAATGACTTATCCTTCCCCTTGAAGAAATTATTCTGGTTACTACCACTGAAGCCTGGTGGCACTTTGTCTCTGGCCCTGCAGTGTTGGGGGGGTACAGGTAGCTCAAAAAGCAAAGTAACCCTCCAGTAGAAGTCAATGGCAAGACACCCCCTGCAGATGCCCTTTGGATCCATAATGGGCCCCAGCTCAATCATGTAGGCCAGGGGAGTTCAGGAGTAGTGGTGTACTCCGTGATGGAAAGGGGCACGGGAGGTAGAAGACCATAGGATGATGCAGAGGATTGAAAAAGAGCTCCCCCTGCCCAAAAAACCTGCAAAATCGAACCGGAGTATGATGCGTAATGTGAAAACGTTCTGAGTTATAAATGGCTGGTAAAAGCATTTATGAATATTAATATTTTCATATTTGCATTAGTATCATAAAAGCTGTATGACCTACAGGTAAACAATAGTGCCATCTTATACACAGCTTTAAGGCATGCAATGTTTCTATTGATGATGGGTTTCTAACATACGCAGTTTTGTAAACTATTATTATTTTGAAATATTTTGCACATTATTTGTGTAGCTTATTCTGAATTTTAGTCTCATAAAAAGTATTTGCCAGTTAATCTCTACATTCAAACCCTGTGGTTCATAAGTTTGATATTTTAATGTAAAATGTCATTTTTTAAACACATTTATTGAATTATCACTTAAGACATAGGCAACATACGTGTACATAAAAGAAAACAAAACATATTAGCATGTTTCCTGTTACCTGAATTATACATCACGTTTTTTGTATAACTATCATTAATTCAGCATTACATAAACTGTCCAATTCCTTCTTTCCATTAAACCTCACTCCTCCTCCAGCACATTTTTTCATGTGTTGTTCACACAATTTCCATTTATTTCTATATAATTGCTCCTACCCTTTTCTAAAGATCCCACTTCCAGTTCTTTTTATGTCTGTTACAGTATTCTGTACTTCAAATACAGTTGGTTTAGACTCTGATTTCCATTTTCTAGTAAGTGATTTTTTGGCAGTCACCAGAATTAAGCTTAACAAGGTCTTACTATGTCTAGGCAATTCAGATCCTGTCTCCCAGCTCAAAAGAATTATTTCATTTGTTGCACCCATTTGCTCCCCCAATATTTCTGACAGAGGACTGTTGGGAAATTTTAAAGTTTGCCAACTCATTATACTCCCAAAACATATGTTCCCTGTTACCTCTTTCTTCTCCTTCACACCTCCATTTGCCATCTACATGAGGAAAATTCTTTGGAGTCTTCTTGGATATAAAAATATCAATGAAAACACATCCAAGCAAAAATCCTAAATCTTCTAGACTTTGCATATTGGGAGATGTCCATATGTGCTCCTGCTGTTCTTTGTAAATTGCTTATCCATTCGGTCTTCCCAGTCTTTTCTAACCTGCTGTGATTGATTCCCATAGTTGTTGTGCAGTGTTTTGTATGCCTTACTAGTTATCCCTTTTTTTAACAGAAGCTTCTGTTCTAGATTCAACTAAAAATCTACCAGAAGAGCATTCTTTTTCATAATATTCCCCTATCCGTTTCTTTTTGATTATACTCTGATATCAATCCCTGCTAGGGAAGACCATCTCTAACCTGCAGTCTAAATGCCTTCTTGTCCTCTTCCCATTCTGTTACCTTTTCCTGTTTAGTTATTTGCTTCCATTACCTTGGTTCCTTTGCCAGTTTTCACCAGTAAATTCCGGCCCCCTCTTGCCTATTCTCTGTTGTCGTAATTACAGTCATCGCTATCAGCAAGATTTCCTTTCTCATATTGGCTTAGTTCTTAGAATACTTTCTGCTACTTTATGAATATAATAATCTGAATGGCTGTTATTTTCTTTTAAGGATCTGCATCTAAAATCCTATTCGCTCTCATTTCTTGAATTTCTCAAGTTTCATCATTATCCCTTTCCACTTTGAATTAAAGCTTTCTGCTTGCGTTCTGTATATGAACCTTAATAATGTAACTCTGATATATCCCTTCAAGGCAGGTAAACCTAAACCACCTTATTGTTTTGGAAGGATCGTTATCACTCTTGACCCTTGCACTCTACCCTCTCAGATAAATTTCTTCAAAACTTTTATTAGTTATTGTCCACAACTTCTCTAGTGGTTGATAAAAAAAATATGCCTGACCTGTATATAAAACTAAAGGGATTAAATACATTTTCACTGCTTGCATCTTGCTATCCATATCCATAAACAAGAGCTTCCATTTTCTCTGTTTTTATATCATCTTTTGTTTAGTCTCTTCCCACATATCCATAGCTGCCATAACAGAAGCCTTTTTAATCCATACTCCTAACTACTTAATTTTATTGTGTCCCCATAAATAATAATGCTAAACCAATTCACACGTGGGTACATAATTTACAGCTATAACCTTTTGTCTTCATTAATTTTATATCCCAAAGAGAGTTGAATCTGTCTCAGAATGGTGTCTTATTCATTTGTTGCAGTATTCCTTACATGAGGGAGTTGTCAGGCCAAGCAACCTAACATCGGCCAGTATGCCAAAGTCTTTTACTATCGTGAGGTGCACGGTACATCTGACATAGGCTATCGGATGCAAGTTATAAAAGTGACATAGGTACGCACCATCCTTGGAACATCTTTGCTGCCAGTCAGATCGCCAGTCCCGGACGTCACTGTGGTGCCGGAATTGTTTTCTTCAATAAAGGTAAGTGCCCCATTGGGGAACCTTTTATTCATTTGCTACTGTTTTTCCTTGGTTGAGAGTTAATGTCATCCAAGAAGGGGAAGTATGAGTGTGGAAGGCAGATTCCACACAAGGACAGCCACTCCCAGTGTCTATTTTGTCTCGGACCCCACCATGGACATAAAAACTGTTAAATTTGTCAGTCCTTGCCTAAAGCCATTCTTAGCCGACTTTCATCCCTTGCCATTTATTTAGAGAAACAACATCTGAAAATTGTAGCTAAAAGCATGATGGAGGATTCCTAGGACCCGACGACTCAGCCTACTAAGCAGAAGACCAAAAGACTTAGGCCCAAAGTGGAAGCTGCACCTCTCCGCACTGACGTCTCTACAAAGGTACATGATAGCCCAGAGACGTGCTCCATTTTCAATCCGGATCCACAGCCGAGCCAGTTTTACAGGCCTCCTTAGAACCGGACGTCAGCACGTCCAGAGAGGCCTCTCAAACATTGGGTCCCGATGTCCACAGGGAAGAAAGGCTCATTGTGTCGAAGGGCCCTAGAGGAATCACTCAGATTGTAGTGAGCGAAGATGTTGAATTGGATTTCCTAGAGTGTAGGTGTACATCTGGTCCTTCCTCTTTACATCAGATGGGCACTACTACAAAGAAAAAAAAATAATTCCTCACCTCCACCAGACACTCAGAAAGAGTGGCAAAATTTTGCCCAAGGTTGGTTCAAGGCTTTCGTGACCTTGAGGCCTACTTCTGGTTCCCCTCCCTCTCCTCTAGCCTGGCATACCTCCCCCCCAAAAAAAGGGTCAGAGCACAAGCTACTAAAGAGGAAGATTCTCCCACTGATCTGGACAATGATTCTTTAGCTAACTCCTCTCAAATTCCTTCCCCTTGGACTATGTTTCTTCAGAAGAAGACTCCAATGGGATGGACTCCCCTTTGGAGGAGATTTCTTTTGGCCAAACGATCTCAAAAATGAGAGACCACTTTAATGGTACAGCTCTCAAATGTCTGAGGTCCAAAAGAGATACTACAACCTCCTCCAGGTGGAGACCCCTAGTCCTTCAGTTTATCACTGCCTTTCTTGATGCCCTTTCCTCCATGTCCCTACATCCTGACTCTCAACCTCTGGCTCCTAAAAAGCCAGATAGAAATTATAAAGTTCCTCAGGACTGCAATTTCCTTTTTAAAGCCCCTGTGGCAGATCCTCAATCCCTCTGTCATCTCTGAGAGGTTGGGGAAGAGAATTTACACCTCAGGGTCCTAAGCATCATCAAACATGGGTACTTTATGGTTTGGCACAGATATTGGAAAACCTGCTAGAACAGGGTGCAGTACTACCTGTACCCCCCCCCCAAAAAAAAAAAAAAAGGAACAGACTTTTATTCTCACATGTTTCTGGTTCCCAGAAAGGAAGGGGTATAGGGACCCATCCTAGACCTTTCTTTTCTCAACACCTTCCAAAAGGTACCTTCCTTCAAAATGCTAACTCTTCAGACCCTCTTCCCTCTGATTCTCCTGCACACCTTCGTGGCATCCATAGACATCAAGGATGCCTACCTACATATTCACATTCGTCCAAATTTCAGGAAATTTCTGCATTTCTTTGTGGGATCCTGGCACTTCCAGTTCTCTACCTTGCCTTTTGGTCTTTCTGCAGTAAACTCCAATGCCCAGGATCAACTTATCCACACCCCCCACCAGGGTAACAATATCCTAGACCTAGTCATTACCAGCATGAGTGACCGGAGTTCCACACCTGAAGTCAACTCCTCGTTAGTCCGATCCAACCATAAGCTAATCACCCTTGATATCCACATCCCACCCCCCCCCCCACCCCATTAAGGAAACCACAGTAAAAAATGTCTCCAAAGCCAGCTTCATGCTTCTTAAGACCGAAGTGGTGAACTTCATGGCACCCATGCAGATGGACAAAAAAGTTACAACTGCTGAATCCTACACAAATGCACTCTATAAGCACACGAGTGCATGGATCGTGCTATCCCAAACAGAACCGAGACGCAATCCTCAAAAAAAAGGAAGCCAATCTGGTAGTCCCCTGCCATAAACAAACCGTACAACAGAAGGAAGAAACTGTTGCAAAAGAGAGTAAAATCCCATGAGTGGAGGAGCTCCCTGGTCAGCCTCAGTAAGAAGCTGAGATCCATTATAAGATCCTCCAAAGCTAGCTACGAAAACAAAATCGCCATTAATTCCAAGGACAACCACAAAGCATTCTATAGCTATGTCAAGAATCTTGATGGCAACACCCAGATCTGTTCTGAGTTACAGCACAAAGTTAAGAAAATTACAGAACCAACTGATATTGCCAGCATCCTGGCAGATAGGTTCAGTGCTAACTTTACCCCCCTTTCACCCCCTAAAGAGTCCATATCTATACAGGAAGAATGCAGAGTCTCTGTAATCACAACTACGCAGGTAAAAGCTGCACTCTCTAATGCCAAAAACACAGCATCCATGGGACCGGACAACATCCCAGGCTGCGTTTTACACGAACTTCAGAACAAACCGCCTCCCCACTTAAGCACCATGTTCAATATTAGCCTCGCATCAGGCTTTGTGCCCACTGAATGGTGCACTGCACCAGTTATCCCACTCCACAAAGGGGGAGCCACCACTGATCCCGGGAACTATTGACCTATTAGCCTGATGAGCCTGGTCTGCAAGGCAGTGGAACATATCATCATGGAACTCATAAACAAAGACATTGGTAACCTCCAAACTCTGGATCCCACCCAGTTAAGGTTTGTGAAAGGCAGATCATGCCTCCTGAACCTGATCGACTTCTTTAAGGCAGTCACCAAAGCTGTAGATGAGGGTAAGATGGTTCACACAGCCTATCTTGACCTCGCCAAGGCTTTCGACACCATCCCCCATTCTGGAATTATAGATAAACTCACTAAACTAGGTATAAATCCCTACGTCACAAGATGGGTTGCCAACTGGCTCACTGACAGAACCCACACTGTAAAAGTTGCAGACTCCAAATCTGACCTCAAAGCAGTGACAAGTGGAGTACCACAGGGTTCCGCCCTGGGACCTCTCCTGTTTGGTATCTACTTCTCTGAAGTACAGGCTAACACAGAAGGCCTCTGGCTAATGAAGTTCACAGATGACTGCAAACTAGGAGCCATAGTCAAGTCCCCAAATGATGTGGACATCTTACAGAAGGGCCTCGCTGAGACAGATGCCTGGTGTCAGAGCCATGGCCTCAAGCTCAATGCCAAAAAGTGCAGTGTCATCCCCTGTGGTAAAAACTCTGTACCCATGAACTACCACATAGGCAGCAATCTACTAAACACCAAATGCGTGATAAGAGACCTTGGGACCCAGGTGGACAGTAGTCTCTCCTTTGATAGTCCCATCGCCACAGTAGTCAGGAAGTCTTTCTACGTGGCACACATCATCATAAAAGGGTTCTCATCCAGGAAAAAAGAGGTCATTGTTCCCCTCTACTTGACACTCAGACCCATTATAGAGTACAACGCCCCTTTTGGAATGTACCTCACAAGACATCTGCAGCAGCTGGAAAGGCCACAGAAGTACCTCACACAGAGGATTACTGGCCTCAAACAAATGCCCTACACTGACCGCCTCAAAAAAACTCCAGCTTTGCTCCGTAGCATATCGCCTACTCCGAGGTGATCTCTGCCTAACATATAAAGCTATGTCAAACCCAGAGCTGTTGGACATGCTACACCTAATGAATTCCCAATCCCTCCGAGCTACACACTCTAGGGATCGAAACCTTGTCACCACAATAAACAGGACATGCTGGAGGGATAGATTCCTGTCCCAAAGACTTCCCATACTCTGGAACAAGCTACCCATCTATGTCAGGCAAAGTTCTTTATTAGCACTCTTCAAGAAAAGTCTTGATGAGTGGATGGGAAATAGGAAATACACCCCGAGGATCACTTCTGTGTCTCTGCCCGACAGTGGCACAGGAAAATAACTTTCTTGGGTGGCATAAGCCAGGGAACCTTGTTGGCTAGGCTTACGTAGGCCCTTGGGTTGATAGCCTAGTACCTACCTATGAACCTACCTGTGAACCTACAGCCCCAAGAGTCTTCACAAAATGTTTATCTCCAGTGGTTGCTTTCTGCAGACTCCAAGGCATTCAGATCTTTCCTTACCTGGATAATCTTTTATTCCAGGCCAACACCTTGGAGCAACTGAGGAGCAACCTCCACTCAGCCATGGCCATCCTGCAATGCCTAGGATTCACCATCAACTTCAACAAATCTACTCTCGTCCCATCTCAAGATCTTACCTTTCTAAAGTGCAGATTCCAAACAGGCAAAATGATAGTGTCTCGCCCACTACAAAAGGCTCAGGAGCTCTGTCAAACCTTCTGAGAGACCCTTTCTCTAAACCATTTGTCAGCAAGACAATTTCTCCAAAGCCTATGAGTGATGGCCTTCCACCATCTGTATGCTACCCCTGGCAAGGCTCCTCATGAGGAAATTCAGTGGTTCCTGAAATGTGTGTGGACTCAACATGCCCACCCACTGGAATTTCCTATCCCACTAATACCTTGTCTCAAGAAGGAGCTACAGTGGTGGATACAGCGACTGTCTATAAATCCAGGACTCCCCATTCATCCATTGCCTCCAACTCAGGACCTGTACACATATGCTTTGGATACAGCTCTGGGCCCACACATGGTTCAAGGTCAGTGGGCCCCCTCCTCTCAGGGAAAGGACCACATAAAATGTAAAGGAGATGAAGGCACTGATCGTAGCCTTTCAGTCCTTTCAGCCCCTCCTGATGCCAGGGCGGCTGCGAATCTACACAAGCAATACGACTGTTCTGTGGTATATAAAAAGCAGGGGGGGGCAAAAGCCTACCTCCTATGCAGATTAGCCATACAAATTTGGGAACTAGCACACCAACTTCAAATTTCTCTATAGGCGGCTATATCACTTTCAATCAGAACTCTGTGGGGGACACACTGAGCAGATCTACAACTCAGGCCCATGAATGGATGCTTCACAGGGATGTGTTCGTAGACATAGTCCACCAGTTGGATATTCCTCAAATAGACTTGTTTGCCTCCCCTCTGAACAAACAACTTCCAAAATTTTGTGCCAGAGAACAACATCCTCAAGGATGGAAAGTGAACGTCCTATCCATGTCATAGAAGGGGAAGTTTATTTATGTATTCCTTCCCCTGCCACTCATTCTGAAAGTCCTGCTGAAGATTCAATATGACAAACCAAAAATCTTGCTGATGACTTTCTTTTGGCCAAGACAACACTAGTTCCCTCTTCTTCTGCACCTAGCCAAGGGCAATCATCACAAGTTACCTCACAGAGTAGACTTAATCACACAGAACAAGGACTTTCTCATCCACACCTGGAAACTCAACCAATCCTGTGGGTGATAGAGCCCTGATACCCTTTAGGCACCTTTTCTCTGAGGATATGCTTCAAGTCCTGCAGGAGGCCAGGAAATCTTGTATTTCCAAATGGAAGAGGTTTTCTATTTAGTATCTTGCTAGAAACCTGAAACCACTTTCGGTGGACGTCCCTTTGGTTCTTTCTTATCTGTGAGTTGCTCAATGCTGGCTTAGCTGACTCCTCAGTAAAGCACATGTGTCTCTGTATAGGTAATGAGTTGTCCTTAAACCAGGACATTCACTTGTCAACCTTTTGCCCCTTTCCCCAAAACAATACTGAGAGGATCCTACACACACTTGATGTGCACAGTCAACTAAGGTTTTACCTTCACAAAACTAAACCTTTTAAAAAGTCAGACCAACTACTTATGTCTTTCCACCCTAGGGCTCTGGGATTGCCCATATCCAGACAGTTCATCTCCAGCTGGATCTCCAAATCCATCTCTTTTGTTATGCCTACCATGGAAAATCTCTTCCCTGCTCAATCAAGGCTTACTCTACAAGAGCAGTTGTCCTCCTCATGGGCTTTCCTCAAGGGACTAGATACTAACTCCATTCTAGAAGCAGCAACTTGAACCTCGGTCCGCACTTTTGCCAAACACTACAAACTGAATTCTATTTCTAGATCCAGGGCTGGATTTGCCAGGGCCATTCTTCGTGGTTTCCTGGAAATTCTTCTGCTACCTCCACCGCCCTTTCTGCATGAGCTTTGGTATTCTCCCTCATGTAAAGAATACTGCAACAGATGAATAGAAGGACATAGAATGGTTGTGTAAGAACTTACCATAACAATAGATGCCCTTCTCGTCTCTGTTGTAGTACTCTATCCCACCCTCCTCCCCCACTTCCTTCTGTTCTTGGATGTACTGACTCTGTATCCCTTGGACTGTTTTCTCTGCCTGGATGGTGCGTGCGTATGTCACTTTTATGGCATTCTTCCATTAGCAGCCTATGGCAGACATACTGCGCACCTCACGTTAGTAAAAGACTTTGGTATATTGGCCAACATTGGGGTCCCCTGGGCAGGCAACTTCCTCATGTAAAGAATACTGCAACGGAGAAGAGAAGGACATCTATTGTTCTAGTACATTCTTGCACAACTATTCTTTCCACAACACTGAGATGTCCTTTTTATGATTTTTATCAGGTGCAAATTAAAATTGTCTAGAAATAAAGCCAACTTTTTGTGATTGCAATACAAATTCTATCCTTGAATTTCTAAGTCCCTCATTTTATTTGCAAGTGGTTCTAAATGTTAAGCAAATAACAAAGGGAATCGAGGAGGACACTGCCTGGTTCCTCTGTTCAGGCACAACTTAGAGTGGAACCCTCCCACTTTAATTCTTGCTTCCAATCTCTCATGTATCCTCCTAATAACCTTATTATTGTATCAGGAATACAAATGCTTCTGTTGACCTACTCATAAAATCCCTGCGTAATCTGTCAAATGCTTTCTCTGCATTAAGATCCCCCAACAACAGCTGTATTTTCTTACATTCTGCTTCCCTCTGGATTATTATGTTAGCATTTTTTTGTAATTAACATTTTATGAGTTATTGCAAATCATATGAGATGTGTTTCTAATAGAGGATTTTGGAGAAAGCTGTTTAGAATCAAGTGGCTTCCTTGCTTAGAAGGATTTAGAAGGCAAAGATATTAATTAGTCTCTTCCTTTTTTAACACTGAACAAGTTAAAGTAGAAGCAAGATCATTTCAGAGTCATGAGAATGGAATAAGAATTTGTGAAATATCTTCTAACTTGAACTTCTGTGGTGTAAATGTGATTGTTCTATGTTTTAATTATTGATTGAAATTGACTGCACAGCCATGTTTATACACATGTAGTACTGTATGAAATTGACTGCTTGCCTCAGTCAGTATTCTTGTATTACTGTTTATTGTACCTTTAGGTTTGGGTTTTAGCAGTAAAGGGTCTGCTGACCAGAGACCAGTCCACTTACCCGGTTATTAAACTGAAATAAGATAAAATCTGATATAAACTTCATGGACCAAAAGGATGAACAGAAATGAGATTATTTGGAATAATGAAATATTCCAGAGTAACATGGAGCATAACAAACTGCTTTTAGAGATAATAAAATGAGAAGGGAGAAAGAAATAAAACAGAAAAAAGGATAGATGCATATGGAATGATGACTATGTTAGAGAAGTTTATAAACGTTGGAAGACCATATTGGACAAAGTTCTGTTTGAAATGGTTACTGAGAATTCAGAAAGTGGAAAGTTGCCACAATTTTATGGAGGATTGTCCTGCTTGATTGCATTTTTAAAACCCAGGGGAAAGACAGGGCAGATATTCAATCTTGAATGCAGTATCTGTGCTTAGAGCAGGTAAATTATATGTGCCAGTGGTAGTGGATATGTGTGATGGAACATAATTGGATGATTCCAGATTTTCCACAGGTTCACAATATAACATGCTATCTGTAGAAAGGATCTTAACGAAGGCTCACTCAAAGGAAAGTGTACACTGGTGACAGTGATTGGCATGCAAGAGCAGCAAGTTTTTAATAGGGTGTGATGAGAATGTACGAGGGAGGTATTGTAGAGGTTTGTCTTTTCCAGTTTAGATAAAGCAAGCTCAAGTATTATGTTCACAAGTTTATATGCAAGTACTAGGCAATCGGTCTACAAACCATTGCAAGCCTAGCTAATAAACCATATTTCAAATTTCCTGTCAGCCTCAAAGGAAGCGACTTAAGACAGATCAATAGTATATTTGAGGTAGAACCATATTTAGCAGTTCGTTACCCTGGGCCTTTCACCGATCTGGGACACCTGCACTCATCCTTAAGTTGAGGGGCAAAAATAAAAAAAGAGGTTCTCTCGTACTGGATGACAAAAAAGTCTAGTCTTTATCTTTTTAAACTATGGAAAATTGCTTTCTGTATGTGCAGCAAGCAGCTTCCTATAAATTACACCATACATGAAGCATTGAAGTGCTTCAGCCAAACAAAAGCAATACTAGTAATGCACTTAAAAAAAAAAAAAAAAACACACACACAGTTGTCATCTGCTGATTGTATCCAATAACACTCTGCACTGAGAGAATTGTCCATTTGTCCCACCCTAGCTACATCTGTGATTTGAGGTGACCTCTATCCAGTTGTCTGTCTTTAACTTGATGGTGACAAGAGTGATAGTCCATTAACCTGTTGTGGAAGTTTGTTCCAGCAATGGGGGATACTTGGGATATGTATGTATCACACCAGTGTGTCCCATTTATTTATTGAGGAAGGTTTTGTTCTTTTAATTGGGTATATGAGAAATCATTTGTTCAGCAAAGGAATAAGATAAACAGTGATATTGGAAACCTACAGACATTGGACCCTACCCAATTGGGTTTTGTCAGGTGCATGTCATGCCTTCTTAACCTGGTGGACTTATTTGAGAAGGTCACTAAAGCTATGAATAAGGGCAGTACAGTGCACACTGCCTACCTTGACTTGAACAAGGAGTTCAACACAATACCTCACTCAGTCATTGTGGATAAACAGAATTGGGTATAAATCCATATGTCACCCAGTGGATAGTCAGCTAGCTCACTGTTGGGAAACAAGAAGTTAAGTTAAGGGGACTCCATCTCCACTAGCAGAGTCCCACAGAGATTGATGCTGGAGCCTGTCCTTTTGGCATCTGCTTTTCTGAAGCTGGGGCAAACATCAAGGGCCTCTGGCTGGAGTTTGCAGATGACTGCCAACTAGGATTAGTCATTGAATCCCCTAAAGACACAGATACCCTTCAAGAGGGCCTGACATAGACAACTAATTGGTGCCAGAGCTGTGGACTAACACTCAATAGGAAAAATGCATAGTAGTACCCTTTGGAAAAGACTGCCATCCCTGGAAATCACCACATTGATAGTACACTCTTGAAAGTAGACCCAGTAGTCAGGGATCTGGAAACGCATGTTGACAGTAACCTGACTTTTGTCCACCATGTGTCTACTGTGGTAAGAAAATCATCCTGCGTTCCACAACTTATAAGTTAGGGAATGGCGTCCAGGTCCAAGGAGGTCATTGTTCCACTGTACTTGGCTCTCCTCCAACCATTTATTGAATGTAATACGCTGTTTTTCATGTACTTGACAGGGCAATTGAGACAGCTTGAGAGAGCTCAGGGGTTCTTTACAAAAAAGAATACAGGGAGTGAGCAACAAGTCTTTTGAGAACTGTTCAAAGCCTTATCCCTGTACTCTGTCTTCTACAGACTGCTGCTTGGCAATCTGTGCCTAGCCTACAAGGCATCTTCTGATCTTGCACTAATGGATTTGTTGCATATCTGCATAATAAATAAGAAATTCCATTTTGTGTACCTAAACTTTGTCTGTGACATAAACAGAACATGTTGGAGGGATAGGATTGTGTCTCCGAGATTACCCTTTCTCTGGAGCAGGCTTCCTATCCATGTGAAGCAAAGCTTTATCCCTAACCATATTCAGACATAACTTGGACCAGTGGATGGGAAATCACAGATTTACCCCCTGGCTTGGCAGCCATGCCCCAATGGACAGGGACAGCCTTTGAAAGCTTAGTGTCTACAAGCCTATATTGTAGCTCAAAAATTCATTAGGGTATCAACAGAAGTCAGCAGTAGTCTGGTAAATTTGGGGTAAGCTTGGGTAGCTTAAAGTGGCTGTCGGGCTGTTAGCCTGGTAACCACTTTTGAACATGAGGACAAGGAGGGTCAGATCTTTCATGTCTGAAAAGTCTAGTCATAGATTCCCCCATGGAGGAGTTTATATGAGAGTAATTACAGAGAAAGGGCTACAATTCTGTCCTGATAACTGGGCATTTTTAGTTTGTAATCTTGGAGGTCTTTCAGGCTGAATGCTATGTTTAGACAAATACATGCCAAAAGGAGCATTATATTCCATAGTGAGTCTGATTAGATTTGAATAAGGGTGACTAAGACTCCCTTGGCTATAGAGAAGATGCCTTTGGAAATTAGATGGACAAGGTAGAAGGCTTTACAAATTACTGAGGAAACATTAGAAGAGGAGGAACTGTCAAAAAGAGTGCCTTGACTTCTAACACCCCTGACTGGAGTGGTGTGTTGCCTATATGGTATGATGTGGAACTGTTTTGTTTACCAAAATGAAATATACTACTTAACTGAAGACTACCTTCTGTTTCTGTGACATTCTGAATGTGATCCAGCAGAGATGTGCAGCTGTGTGTGGGACCCTCTAACCAACAACATACACAGAACTTCAAAATGCTACCAATCCCCCCAGTACTGAAATTGGTCAAACGTTTCCCCATCTGGCATTTGCAAGTGATCAGGATGAATTGCTGGCATTTATAGCAATGCCTCACATCTTCCTTCTAGATAGGAGACGGTGCTGGTGCAGGTCTTGGATCACTAGTTGTCATCAAAAGGGCATTAAGAAAGTTGCACTTCTAACATTCTAAGTACCTCCTGGACTCTGTAAACCAACCATTTTATCCCCTCTTCATGCTTAACTTCCCTAAAGAGTTATAGCTTTACAGTGCATGGGTCTTCCCTAAGTTGTGTATTTCAAGCAAAACTTCCACACTCCTTTGAAACCTGCCTTGCTGTTAAAACAGAATTCTTTGAGTTTGAATTTCAGTTTCAGCAGCATAAGCTCTGCAGAGAGGCTCATCTTAAGTTACTTTTTATATATGCCCTAATCTCATGTATTTGTCTGTCCTTTCTAAATGCATTTGTCACTAGTTCTGAAACGGGAAAAGAAAATGCAGTAAAAGTGATAGTGGCCACCCCACCAGACACTAAAAGGATCAGTGGCCACCCCACCTTTGTATGCCTTAACTCCTGACTAATCACATTAATTACATGCTGAGTTATTACATGCTGAGTTATAGTTGATTAACAGTACATCGTTAGCAGTGCATACTTGTTGTGTCTTTTGGCTTTTCCCTGTTAGGGGTCGCCACAGCGGAACTCCAGTCCGCTAATGATTGGCAGTAGATTTTTACATGCCGAGTTGCCAGCCCTGACGCACTGTCAACTATAAAAAAAAAAATAGAAATTTTGCTGGAGGGAGCAAGACTCCCTAAACACCTATATCTCTGAGTATACTAACCGGAGATTTTATTTTATTTTGACATTTCTTAACTGGTTATGTCTGACTGAGTGATAGCCCATTTTCAACAGAGGTCTGGGAGGAAAAGCCCCATGCAGAAGATACTAACATAATGAATTACAAAAATGGTTCCAAAAAACAGTTGAAAACAGAGGATAACAGTAATTACAAGAGATTGTGAATACTTAGTATACTCCTTACAAGTTTGATTAAGCTCATAACAAAGATCATTAGAGCTATGTAGTTCAGTATGAGGTGGTTCAGATACATAGTATACACCTTACAAGTTTGATTCATTACATAAAGGGCATTAGAGCTATGTAGTCAATATGAGGTGGTACAAAGTAGGCAGTGAGGAAAACAAGAATGAGATAGAAGGTAGAGAAGAAGGTGTAGGGATGAGTGGATCAGTATTCAAGGAAGATAGAGAGGAGTTAAGATGAGTAGAGCAGGAAGTTGTAGTTGGTAGGCAGAAGCAGTTAGAGGGAATTTGTAAGGCAGGGCTTTTGCAGGAACAGATCCAGGAATTTTGTAGGTTTTCTTTTAAGATTTTTTTGAAGCTATGAGTGTGGAACAGATTTCTGTTGTTCAGTGGGAGTTTGTTACAGGCTAGGGCAACTGAGTAGCTGTATAAGTGTTGTCCTGTTGCTCTTTTTGGTTTATGGACTGCTAAGAGAAACTGATTAGAAATCCTTGGAGAGTGGGAGGGTGTGTAATAGGATACCAGGAAAGAGATGGCATGGCAGGAGGAGGGTTTATTCAGAGTGGAATAAATAAGGGACAGTTGGAGGTGGAAGAGTAGATAGGGTAGTTGTAGCCAGTGTAGTGTTAGTAGAGAACGGCAGTGGTGAGAGTTACAGGGTTGGTTAGCAGTGAACCTGGCAGCTTTATTGTAGGTTAAGTCAAGCTTGGCCTTTAGTGTGGATTGTATGTTGGTCAAGATTGGGGAGGCATAGAGGAGGGCGGGAAGAAGATGGGTGTAGGCAAGAGAAAGTCTTGAGTCATTTGCGAGGTATTTTTTATTTTTGTAAAGCAGTCCAAGTTTTTGATGTGTTTTCTTAATATGGTTAAGTACATGCAGATCAACTTTAAATTGGTCGCCTATAATTGCACCCAGTAGTTTCATATCTGTTTCAACATTTATGATAGTGTTAAGTGAAATCATGGTAAGTGATGTTTTATGATGGGACAGGAACTTGGGCAGAAATAGGAAAAGTTTGTTTTTTTAGGGTTGAGTATTAATTGATTTTTAGTTGGCCAGTTTTCAACAGAGTGAAAGGAGTTTTGGGTAAGTGAGTGGAGGTCTGAGAGGTTGTCAGGGGTAGAGATGATAGTCAAGTTATCCGCATATTGACTGAAAGTAGAGTGAGGGCAGGAGGTATGAAGACAGTTGGTGAAAATGTTGAATAGTAGTGGTCCAAGGATGGATCCTTGTGGTACATTGGTGTTGACAGGGAGAAAGAAGAGAGATATTTGACAGATTGCTGCCTGTTGGAGAGGTAGCTAGAGAACTATATCAAGGCAGAGTTAGAGACATTAAGGTCTGCCAGTTTGATAAGGAGCATAGGGAGGGAGACAGTGTCAAAGGCTTTGGAGAGATCTAGGAATAGATAGGAGATGAGTTTGTTTTCTTCTCTGGATTGTGCGATAGTTTGGGTAAAGGAAGTTAGAGCAGAAGTTATGTTGGGTGAGTGTAAGTAAATTTTTCTGCAGGAGGTAGTCCAGTAGTTGCTTATGAATACATTTTTTCTAGTAATTTAGAGAGAGATGCTAGAATAGCTATTGGGCAGAAGTTTGAGAGGTCAGCAGAATGACCTTCTTTGTGGATGGGAATAGTATAAAATTTTTCCCAGATTGATGGGGCAGTAGATATATGTGAATAGATTGGTTGATTGTACAGTTTGAGGGAAATTGTACAACCTTGACATTTTCTTACTCTCACAGTTTCTGTTATCTCACTAAATTCACTAGACAGTTTTCAGTGAAACACTGGGAAAGACAAAACCAGACCAGTGGCTCTTTTTTTTTTTTTTTTAATTCCAAAATACTTTAACAGCAGGATTCCCTTGCAGCAATACCCTTTGTGCATAGAGGCACTGCATAATTGGCAGTGGGACACAAAGATGAGAGATTGCTGTCTCATCAGTTTTCGGCAAAGCAAACTTGTTGCATGACTTGCAGAGTCACTGTTCCAGTCCTCTTTTTGAATTAAAGCTCCGGGAGCCACATGTGGTTTAGATCTTCCAGCTCTGTACATCCTTGAAATTGTAGAATGTCAGAGAAGAAGAAATGCTTGTAAAAATACTGACTGCAACATTGCATAACCTCAGGGAAAAGAGAATTGTTGTACTCCTTTCCTCAAGTTGCATGATCTTGAACTTGTTATACTTGTGTCTGGAGGGAATGGAGGACAAAGGCCCCTACATAGAGATTACAGGAGGCAATGGAATGGAAGGACTGCTCATATGATAGGACCAGTCAGTATTTGGAATCTTCTACAAGTTTCCACACACAAGGATGGACAGTGCCCATACTTTTGACAACAGAAGTGAGTTCATGCACCATCTTCATTAATATACTCATTCACCATGCTTACCATTTATTTTTGTCATTTGCCAGTGCAGATCTTGATCCTTGGCATTGTTGGTAAAATTTCCTTTATTAACATAACTTTTAGATCTGTTTTCAGTGCTGAATATTTCTAAATTCTGATGATTCAGGGCTGTTGACTGGTTCTGTGGGAGGATCTTTCTCAGCACTTGCTTAGTGAGCCAGAGTTTTTCACTGGGGAGATTATTTGATAGTCTCTCTTGCCTCTGAAGGTAGGCCTAGAACTTTGTGGACCTTTGGGATCAGGACTCTTCTTGATTAGCAGGAGGTTAACCATGTTGAGGTGCTCTCTTTAGACTTGGGAGAGATCCATCCTTATCTTCCACCCTGGGGGCATCCCATTGTGTCAGTGCCTTCTTTCCTCTGCCTGATTGGCTCAGTTTTTCATCTGTACAGCTTGAATGTGGGGCATGATCCCCTCAGCTCATCCCATCATTGATCATGGGTACTTAAGATGTTCTTCATGTTTCACTGTTGCAGTCATCACACTTGGGTTATCTGCCTGCAGGTAGCCCTGAGTCGGCCCCAATACCAGAGTCTTAGTATTTCTGCATCGGATGCTTTCACGTCTTCCGTGACATCAGGGGTATAAAAACAGGCAGCCGATGCCATTACATCAGTCTTTCGTGCCGAGGAGGAGCCCGAAGCAGAAGCAGTTTGCAAGTGCTGGTCGGCCGCTACCTGGAATTTTCGTTTTTCGAGTTGATAAATCCTGAAGTCTTCTAAAGCTAAGTACTCCATTGGGATCCTTTTTTCTTGCTCTAACCGATGTCAGAAAAAGTTAATTGTCTTGCCTGTAGAAAGCAAATACCTCACAGAGATTTTCATTCTTACTGCGTCACCTGTTTAGGCCCAGACCACGACGTCTCTCGCTGTCGGTTTTTTGCCTTGTTTAATGCCTGAACCATTCGTCATCGGGCTATTTTTGTTGCTAAATTCTGTCACTCTTGATCATCGTATTCCATAATGGCTTCGGTAAGCTATCAGACTACCGATCTTCTGAAAAAACATAAGGATAAAGACAGAAACAGACCGCATAGATCCAAAACTGCCGATGACACTTCCGTTAAGCTAGTCACCAGTCCGCCAGTACACAGTGAGGCACCTTTACAGCCCCTGATGCCTGTTTCTGTGGATTCGCAGTCCTCTGCTGAGACCCATTTGGAGTCTGGTATGCCACGAGATGCTTCTTCGACTATGGAACCAGAGGATGTTGTCTCTACCTTGGATGGGTCCATTGCCGCTGTGCAGGCACTGGCTTCTGAGGGTGTTTTCTGATCTACCGATGTTCAAATCAAACCGACAACTTTTTTAGACAAAACTACCAAATTTCTTAGGTCCAGAGTACGCACTAGCCTAGAAAACTGACGACCAAAGCGCATGCTCAGGCCCCCATGCCACAAAAACAAATGCTTAGAATGGCTGAAGACCTTATAACGCTAATTAGGGGAAGCCAGCCTTCCCCTCCAAAGAGACAAAGAATTCAGTTGCCTTCAGATTCTATAGACCAGGAGTCCGATGACTCTGACCTTTCTGATTATCAGGACATGCCCTTAGCCTATGAGGATTCAGATGCAGAGGAATCCATTCCCCCTGCCTCCCCTCCAGAGGATTTCTCTTTTGGTGAAACCTTGCATACTTTGAGAGCATTTCCGTTGGGAATGCCAAGACTGTCCTCAGTCCAAAAAGAGACTCAGAGAATTTTTAAAGCTACCTCAGCACAGGCCTTTAGCTATTCCCCCTGTCCTGGATGTTGTGGATGATGTTTTTATGGAATCCAGTCTTACTCCATACACCTTACCTCTGGCACCTAGGAAACCTGACCGGTACTACCGAGTACCTGATTCCCACAAGTTTCTTTTCAAGAATCCTACTGCTGATCCAGAGATACTTTCCCAGGGACCTAAAGGTATTAAGGCTACTACAGCCAAAAACCCTACCCCTTCGGACAGGGATACCAGAGCTTTAGACAGATTGGGTAAGAAGGCACATACCTCTGCAACTCTTGCTATCAGGGCATTGAATTGCCAGTTTCACATGCTAAAGTACCAACAACATATTATGGAACTCACTAAACAAAAAATGGTAATATTTCCAGATTGTGCAGAAAGTAAAGATTTGCAAGAGCTTATGCAGTCTGCAAACCCAAGTTAACAAGCATACTTTGCAAGCTTATGCAATCTGCAAACCAAGTTAGTAAGCATACTTTGCAGTGTGGTTTTGATGCCCTAGAAGCATCTTGCAGGGCTGCAGTCACTGGCTCTGTACTGAGAAGACATGCTTGGCTGAAGGAGCAGACGCTGCCAGATCATGTCCAATCCACATTACTAGATGCTCCTTTAAATAAGGACGTTTTGTTTGGCACCAAAGCAGAAGTTGTTCTTAAAAAGATGGAAGAAAAAGCTAAATCTATGCAAACTGTTAAAGAATTCTTACAAGTGCAACCATTTCGATTCAGTAGGCATTGCCCTTCAAAACACTGGTCCTTTCCAGACCCCTCCAGGCCTTCCCAAACAAGACCCAGGGGAAACGGACCACCCTGCTGCAGTCTCCGGGTATGCAGAGATCTAAGCAGTGGAGTACTCCCACCCCTAAAACAGGGAGTGGTAAGCCACCTCCCTATGGAAAAAGTTCACAATGACTTCTCAACTCTACTTCCCAGCCCTGCCCAATTGCTTGTGGCCCTAGGAGGAAAACTTGCCCTTCATGCAAAAAACTGGATGTCCATCACTCAGGACCGATGAGTCCTCAACGTTGTATCCCAGGGGTACAAATTTTATTCCCATTCACTGCCAACCCCAAGCGGGTTTCCAGACCTTCCTCCCAACCAGTGGGCAGAGGCTCAAAACCAAGTTCTCTCCCTGCTCAACAGCAGAGCCATTCATCCAGTTCCAGTAGAACAAAGGGGTCAGGGTTTCTACTCCAGACTATTCCTCGTACCCAGGAAAGGGGGCTCTTGGTGCCCAATCCTGGATCTTTCAATTCTCAACACCTTCCTGGTGGTCCCAAAATTCAAGATGCTTACCCTGCAACAACTTCTCCCTATGCTAGCCAAGGATGCCTGGTTAGTCACTCTAGATTTAAAAGATGCCTATCTGCACATCCCCATAAAGGAGTCATGCAGGAAATATCTACGTTTCTGGGCAGGATCTATGCATTAATCAGTTCTCTGCACTTCCGTTTGGCTTATCTACTGCGCCCAGGGTATTCACAAAATGCCTGGCTCCAGCCATTGCATACTGCAGGCAGAGAAATATCCAAATTTACCCGTACTTGGACGACTGCCTGATTCATGCGGACAGCCAGGAATTGCTGCTTCAGCACCTAGCATTTGTAAAAAGCCTTCTCACTTCATTGGGGTACACCATCAACGAAAAGAAATCACAGCTGGTACCCAGTCAAAAGATTGTATTCCTGGGAGCAAGCTTGCACACAACTTCCCAGATGGCATTTCTCATTTCTGAAAAACAGGTCTATCTGACAGACTACTTTAAGCAAATGGCCACCAGAACCCAGCTAACTGCAAGCCCTAGGATTCATGGCCTCATGTATTCTGCTAATTCTATATGCAAGACTGCAGATGAGGAAACATCAATGGTACTTAAAAAGTCTTTGGTGCCAACATTCTCAGGACCTGGAAACAGTCATTCCTATCATACCATGTCTGAGGGCAGAGTTCCTTTGGTGGGCAGAAGCATGCAACCACAAGGAACTGCATTTTACTCTACCCCAAGCCATCCAAACCCTGACCACAGATGCATCAGACTATCCATGGGGGTCCCACATGGCTGGCAAATGCATTCAGGGACACTGGAGCCCAAGCCAAATTCTCCTGCACATCAACCAAAAGGAGATGCTAGCTGTACAGAATGTTCTGACAGCTTTCACATACCTAATCCTTCCAGGACAACTGCTGATAAAAACAGACAACACAGTTATGTGGTACATAAACAAGCAGAGGGAACCCATTCTTACCCACTCTGCAGGTTAGCCATGACTCTGTGGAGTGCAGCTTTGGACAACCAAGTCCAACTACAAGCTCAGTTCCTGCCAGGCAAACAAAATTCACTGGCAGACGACTTAAGCAGAAATCTCCTAGATCCACACGAATGGAAATTGGAGCCCAGCACCTTCAACCTTCTGATCCAGAGGTGGGGAACATCGGAGGTGGATCTCTTTACCTCCCCCCACAACCACCAGTTAAGCAAATTCTGCACCAGGATCCCTCACAGCAGGGCCTGAAAGGTGGATGCCCTATCCTTTCAATGGGAAAACCTCTCAATCTATGCCTTTCCCCCTCTGCCCCTTCTCTCAAGAGTACTACTCAAGATAAAAGAAGACAGGCCAAGGACAATTCTGATTGCCCCAGACTGGCCACGCCAGCACTGGTACCCACTCCTGCGCAGCCTGACAATGGTGCCACTTACACCAGACCCCTACCCTGCTGTCATAGCAGGAGGGACCGATTTTGCATCCACAATTGCAAACCCTAAATCTTGCAACCTGGCTTATTCCTTGAATACTCCACCAGCAACCCTAAGTAAACAGGTGCTGGATGTCATTCTTGAAGCCAGAAAGCCTAGTACTAGGAAATTCTATGTGGAAAAGTTGAAAATATATTGATGTTCATCGTGTTTCACTGTTGCAGTCATGACTGTAGGGTTCTCCCCTGCCAGCAGGCAGTCCTCAGTCGGCCAAAATCCCAAAGTCTGAGTCCGGCGTCGGCTGTTCAACCATGCTCCCTGACGTCAGAGCACCAGGAGTACAAAGCTGACAGCCGACGCCATCTTCTCCAGTCTTTCTTGCCGTGCGGTGATAGCAGTTCGCAAGTGCCGGTCGGCTGACTCCTGACGATTTTTTCTGATAAACTTCAGTCCAAAGACTTTCTTCTCCACTCAAAGCTAAGTACCCCGTTGGGGAAACTTTTTCTTGCTCCAGTCCGATGTCAGAAAAAGTTAATAATTGTATTTTATATGGGAAGCAAATACCTCATAAGGATTTTCATTCTTACTGTATTCCTTGCTTAGGCCCTGACCACGACGTAGCTAGTTGTCGGTTTTGTGCTAGATTCAATCAGCGTACAATTAAACGAAGGTACGATTTTGCTTTTCATTACTTCGGTAGGCGCTTTAACTACAAACTGTCATCGGATACGGTTCCGGCTTCCGGAGTACACAAACGTCGCAAGGATAAAGACAGGCCTCCGAGGTCCAAATCTGACGATATCGCACAAGCGGAGCCAGCTTCAGGTTCGGCCGTCGTCAGTGAGGCACTTTTGTAGCCCCTGTCGTCGGCCATTTCAGAACCGATGGCCGAAACGGACTCTCACGAGGAGCCAACTAGGCCTTTGAATATTTCTATTGCAGGACCTTCGGACAATGCTCCTTCGGATGGGTCCGGAGCTGCTGTGTAGGTACCGGCTTCCGAAGGGGTTTTCAGGCCTACTCAGCTTCTAATAAAGGCAAAGCCAAAGACAAAGGCAAAGACTCTTTCTAAATCAAAGACTGCAACACAGGCCTCTTCTGAACCAGCTCCCAAGTCACAGAAACAGTTACTCAAGATGGCGGAGGATTTACTTACTATGATTAGGAGTTCACATCCCCCTCCAGATAAAAGGCCAAGGCAGGAAGTTTATTATGATTCCTCTGATCAGGCTTCTGTTTCTTCAGTTTCTTCTTCTGACCAGGAATATTCTTTCCCTCCTTATGAGGATTCTGATGCAGAGGAATCCAATACTTCAGCTTCTCCCCCTGAGGATTTCTCTTTTGGGGAAACTTTGCATGAAATGAGGGAACATTTCCACTGGGAAGGACAGGAGTATTCGGAATTTAAGAAAAGACTAAGGGATTTTCTTCTTCTCCCCCAACATAGACCCCTGGCTATTCCTCCTGTTTTGGATATTGTGGATGATGCTTTTTCGGAGGCTAACTTAACCCCTGACTCTTTTCCTCCTGCTCCTGTTAAGCCTGATAGATATTACAGGGTTCCTGATTCCCACCAGTTTTTGTACAAGAACCCTTCTGCTGACCCTGAAACCATTTCTCAGGGTCCTAAGGGAATTAAGGCCGCTTCTGCCAAAAACCCCATTCCCACTGACAAAGATTCTAGATCTTTAGAAAGATGGGGCAAAAAAGTGTACACTTCTGCTACTTTATCCATTAGGGCTTTAAACTGTCAGTTTCATATGCTGAAATACCAGCAATTTCTCTTGTCTGTTTTAAAACAAAAGCTTACTTCCATTTCTGCCTGTGCAGAAAATAAGGAATTACATGACTTATTGCATGCCACTGAACAAGTTGGGAAGCATGGTCTACACTGTGGATTTGATGCCTTGGAGGCTTCTTGTAGGGCTGCTGCCTCCGGCACAGTTATTAGAAGGCATGCATGGCTAAAGGAACAAAATTTGCCAGAACAAGTAAAAGCTAAATTATTGGATGCTCCTGTTCAGCATAATGTTTTGTTTGGATCAAAAGCTGAAGAGGTAATTAAAAAGATGGAGGATAAGGCGAAATCCATGCAAACAGTTAAAGATTTCTTACAAGTACAGCCACCCAGATTTAGCAGGAATTGGCCTTCTAAAAATTGGTCCTTTCCCACTTCAGACAGGCCTCAGAGGGGTAGATATAGACGCTCCCGAGGAAGGCCTCAAACACAAGCTTCTTATAGACCAAGACAGTGGACTGCTTCCACCCCTAGGGGAGGAGAGGACAGGTCACAAGCTCATAGGAAACAGACTCAATGACTCCCTCTGTTGGGCTGCAGGAACTTCTTGCCTGGAAGCCCCTCTCGGAGGAAAACTCTCTCTTTTTTATCAAAATTGGACTCGTATAACCCAAGACAAGTGGGTTCTGGATGTGGTTTCAAGAGGTTACAAATTCCATTTTCATACCCTGCCAAGGCCAAGCAGATGGCCAGACCTTCCAAAACATCAATGGACAGAGGCCTTAAACCAGGTAGAAGCTCTTTTGGCTATGAAAGCCATAGAACTAGTTCCACTTTCAGAGATGGGACAAGGTTTTTACTCCAGGCTCTTTCTAGTCCCCAGGAAACAAAACTCATGGAGACCCATTCTGGATCTGTCAGTCTTGAACACCTTTCTCGAGATTCCAAAATTCAAGATGCTTACTCTACAGCAGCTACTTCCAATGCTGTCCAAAGATGCATGGATGGTAACTTTGGATTTAAAGGAGGCATATTTACACATTCCCATCAGGCAGGAACGCAGAAAATACCTCAGGTTCAAGGCCGGATCGAGGCACTTTAAATTCTCTGCGCTGCCCTTTGGATTGTCTACTGCGCCCAGGGTCTTCACCAAATGCCTGGCTCCAGTAGTAGCTTACTGCAGACTTGAGGGAATTCAAATTTACCCTTATCTGGACGATTGTCTAATTCAGGCAGACAGCAAGGATGTCTTACTCCAGCATCTAGAATTTGTACAGAACCTCCTCAAGTTCCTGGGATTCTCTGTAAACATAAAAAAGTCAAATTTGACACCCTCACAACAGATAACCTTTCTGGGTGCTCTTCTAAACACCACAACCCAGATGGCATTTCTGACATCCGAAAAACAATTACAGCTGGCTTCAACTTTCAAAACCTTGGCAACTTTAACTCAGCTATCTGCAAGGAGATTCCTGCAGGCTTTGGGTTACATGGCCTCCTGCATCCTTCTCGTACCATATGCAAGACTACACATGAGAAAAATACAGTGGTACCTAAAAAGTGTATGGTCTCAGCATTGCCACAGTTTAGACATTCTGATCTCCGTCCTGCCTTGTCTTCAAAAGGAATTCCTTTGGTGGTCCAGGGCATGTACTCTAAACAAAGGGAAACCCTTCTGTCTGCCTCCTGCCACTCAGATTCTAACCACGGACGCCTCGGATTATGCTTGGGGAGCCCATTTTCAGGGCAACTGTCTGCAGGGTCTTTGGACAAAGGATCAGAAGCATCTGCATATCAATTTAAAGGAAATGTTAGCCGTTCAGAAAGCTCTTTTGGCCTTCAGGAATCTTCTACAACCAGGACAACTACTAATATGGACAGACAACACCACAGTTATGTGGTACATAAACAAGCAAGGGGGATCTCATTCCTACCCCCTTTGCAGACTAGCCATGGATCTATGGAACACAGCTCTAGCTTGCAATCTGGACCTTCAAGCTCAGTTTCTACCAGGGAAGCAAAACTTCCTGGCAGACAGTCTGAGCAGAAACCTTTCGGATCCACATGAATGGATGCTGGACACCGAAATATTCAGGATGATAGCAGTCTGGGGACGTCCTCACATAGACCTCTTTGCATCCCATCTCAATCATCAACTACAGATTTTTTGCACCAGGACTTTCCACAAACTAGCTTGGAAAGTGGATGCACTATCTTTCAGTTGGAGAAACCTCTCAGGATATGCCTTTCCGCCTCTTCCTCTTCTTCCACGGGTATTACTAAACATCAAACAGGACAAGCCCAAGATGATAATCTTGTTGGCCCCAAATTGGCCTCGACAGTTTTGGTACCCCACTCTGAAAAACCTATGTCTGGACTCCCCTTGGGTCTTACCACAAACACCGAACCTTCTGTCCCAACATCAGGGTCAGGTTCTACACTCACATGTCAGCACTCTCAGCCTGGCGGCCTGGTTAATCCAGGGCCTTTGATTTCTTCTCTCCTACCCAAGTAGGTTATGGATATCATTTTAGAAGCCAGACGTCCTAGCACTAGAAAATCTTATGCAGGAAAATGGAAAAGATTTTATTCCTGGATGCAGGCTCAGGATTCTGATCCTCTTCTTCCGAACATTTCTTTACTTTTACTTTACTTGACAGATCTCTTACATAAGGGTCTCTCTTTCTCTTCCATTAAGATACATGCCTCTGCTATTTCCACTCATTATAATACAGACCCTCCACTCTTTTTCCCACCAGCTCATGAGACAGTTTCTCAGAGGAGCTAAGAACTTAAGACCTCCTAGATCTCCTCCCATTCCTGCTTGGGATCTCAACTATGTTTTGGAAAAGCTCACCTTGCTTCCTTTTGAGCCTGCTGCCTCTTCTGACATCAAGTTTTTATCTTGGAAGACAGCTATCCTGTTAGCCCTAACCTCTGCCAGGAGAGTCTCAGAGTTACAAGCTCTTATGGCTGTGGAACCTTGTATTATTTTTCATCAAGACAGGGTGTCTTTGAGGACTAATCCTACCTTCATGCCTAAGGTGGTTTCCAAAGTGGCTTTAAATCAAACTATCCACTTGCCAACTTTTTTCCCCACTCCTCAAAATAAAGGGGAAAGGATCTTACATTCCTTGGATGTACACAGACAACCACGTTTTTACCTGGACAGAACCAAGGACATCAGAAAATCAGAACAATTGTTTGTTTCTTATGCTTCAAGTTCCCAAGGTAAAGCCATTTCAAAACAGACCATTTCTAAATGGATTGCTCATGGAATCAGATTTTGTTATTCACACCATGGAAAGTAAATCCCAGGGAGTACACGGACTCACTCCACCAGAGCTGCTGCCACTTCTGCGGCCTTCCTCAGGGGAGTTCCTACCAAAGACATTTTGGAAGCTGCAACTTGGAGTTCAGTGCATACTTTTTCTAAGCACTACAATCTACCTCTCTACTCTAAATCTAGGGCAGGCTTTGCCTCTGCAGTCTTGCAGGGCCTTTTAGCCACCCCTTCTACTTTATGACCACCTCCTTTTCATTCTGCTTTGGGATTCTACTCTACAGTCATGACTGCAACAGTGAAACACGATGAACATAGTACAGTTGTGTACACCTACCATAAATGTAGATGTTCGAGTGTCTTCACTGTTGCAGTCTGGCTCCCTCCCTCCTGTCCCCTCTTATTTTTACTTTTGTGTGGTTCCTTTTTTCACCATTCTTCTGAGGTGTATTTGCAAAGGATATGGGACCTTTCTCATTTTGGGACTCCTGACATCTGGGGCAAGAAAAACTGGAGAAGATGGCGTCGGCTGTCAGCTTTGCACTCCTGGCGCTCTGACGTCAGGGAGCATGGTTGAACAGCCGACACCAGACCCAGACTTTGGGATTCTGGCCGACTGAGGACTGCCTGCCGGCAGGGGAGAACCCTACAGTCATGACTGCAACAGTGAAGACACTCGAACATCTACATTTATGGTAGGTGTACACAACTGTACTTTCTTGGACTCGGCCTAAAGGAAAGGACACAGCAGTGCCCTCCTTACCTCTAATCCTGGATTACCTCTGCCATTTCAGCTCATTACAATACTGAGCCACCTCTATTTTTTCACCCTCTCATCAAACAGTTCCTGAGAGGGGCCAACAACTTAAGGCCCCCAAGGAGAGCACCCACCCCTGCTTGGGAACTTAACTTTGTACTGGAAAAGCTCACGCTTCCCCCTTTTGAACCTGCTGCTTCAGCAGAGTTAAAATTCCTCTCTTGGAAAACAGCCTTGCTTCTAGCCATCACTTCGGCTAGAAGAGTATCTGAGCTACAGGCACTGATGGCTGTGGGAACCCTTTATTATCTTCCATGCTGACATGGTTTCCCTCAGGATTAACCCGTCCATGCCTAAGGTGGTGTCCAGTGTGGCCCTAAACCAATCCATTCATTTGCCAACCTTCTTCCCTAAGCCTCAGAATAAAGGGGAAAGGATCCTGCACTCTTTGGATGTGCACAGACAGCTCAGGTGCTACATTGATAGAACTAATCTGACCAGCTGCTAGTTAGCTTTGCAACAGGAGCAGAGGGCAAGGCAATTTCTAAACAAACCATTTCTGAATGGATAGCACACTGCATTCATTTCTGCTACAAGTATCATGGAAAACCAACCCCTCAAGGGCTCAGAACACATTCCACTAAGGCTACTTGTACCTCTACAGCATTTCTCAGGGGAGTCCCTACTAGGGATATTCTGGAAGCTGCAATCTGGAGTTCTGTACACACCTTCACCAAGCATTACCACTTACCTATCTTTTTCCAAATCCAGGGCAGGATTTGGTACAGCAGTCTTGCAGGGCCTACTAGCCAGCCCTAACTCTTCTTGACTGCCTCCACCCTTCCTCAGCTTTGGGAATCAACCCAAGTATGATGACTACAACAGTGAAACACGAAGAACATAGTACAGTTGTGTACACTTACCATAAATGTAGATGTTCGACTGTATTCACTGTTGCAGTCCTGGTTTCCCTCCCTCCAGCCCCCTGATTTTATCTGTCTTTCTATCTCTCCTCTCTATGGCTATTCCTAATGGTATTGGTATTTACTTTTTACTGGTGGTGGTTTCCACACCATATACTAGCTCCCTATTTGGGGGCTTCTGACATTTGGGGCAAGAAAAACAGATGTAATGGCGTCGACTGCCTGTTTTTATACCCCTGATGACCTGACATCATGGAAAAAGCGACAGCATCCGATGCAGAAATACTAAGACTCTGGTATTCGGGCCGATTGAGGGCTACCTGCAGGCAGATAACCCAAGTGTGATGGCGGCAACAGTGAGTACACTCGAACATCTACATTTATGGTAAGTGTACACAACTGTACTTTTGTGGCTTCTTCTCAAAGAACTTCTGTCAGCTCTAGTGAAGGAGTCATCAGAGGTTGAGGTCACACCCAAGTCTCCGGACCAGGACCAAGAGATTGGTTCATTTTTTTGGCTCTGTGGAGCAAGATTTTCTTGTGCAAGCTTTCATTCTTAGAGACATTGGTGTGATGCCAGCACCAGACCCAGTTCTGGTTTGTGCCCCTCTTGCTTCTCCTTTGGCTTGCATTTGTATCAGTACTTAGTGTCCCCATCAGCCTGGCACCTTGTGCACATCAATTTACATGCTATTGCTTGTATGTGTCAAAGTGTGATATTGGATCTGGAACATCCAAAAAGTGTAGGCTTCCCCTCCTTTTAATTCCTTTAGGTAAACAAACTGGGAGGCCTTTGTTTTTGAGATAGAAGTGTCGGAGTCCTTTTGCTCCTCTAGCTCTTCATCGAAACATGCCTTCTATAAGGAGACTTTGTGATGCTTGAAAGAGTGCTTGGCTGTGTCCTGAGTGATTTCTACAGCCTGTCTTCAGGGTCCAAGTTTGTCCCTTACCTGAAACCAGTCTTTGCCGATGCCATGTTAGAGGCCTGAAAGCATCTCACTCTTAAAGCCATGTCCAGGAGACTTGCTCACCCTTGTTTTTACCTAGCTATTTGGAGTGATCTTTTGGCTTTTAGCAAGTGAACAACATCCTGTCTGATTGTGTGTGCGTCCAAAAGTAGGCTTGGGTGTTCTATACATTTCCACTTTTTAAATGGGCCTTTTTTTATGTAGGTGTTTACCCCCCCCCCCCCAAAAAAAAATTGTCTCATTAAGACTGACCTAACGCTCCTTTCTGTATGTGATCTGTAAAGGCATGTCCTAATACGCTAGAGCTGACAAGACCAGCTCCCTACTAACAGCCAGTGATTAAAGATGAGATCATTTGATCCAAGATGAATATAAATAACTCCATACTTTTATATGTAGGCATTTTAAGACAGTACCTCAGCCCTATGTTTTAGCTCCTAGCAGGCATAACACTGTTGTTTGTTTTCCTCTCTCCATATGTAAATATCAGTTCTTTTTATAAATGAGTCTGTAATTGCTAGTGTAACATTTCTAATCTGATGAACAGAATAATAATCTTCATCACCATTAGTTTCATTAATCTCAGTTTTCACCACCTACATCATTTGCAAACATACAGATGTTCTTTGTGTTTCACTGTTGCAGTCATCACATTTTGGGTTATCCCTGCCAGGGTAGCCCTCGGCTGGCCCGAATACTAGAGGCTTAGTATTTCTGCATCGGTTGCTGTCGCATCAGGACTGATGTCAGGTCATCAGTAGTATAAAGTTAAGGCAGCAGACACCATTACATCAGTCTTTCTTGCAGAGGATCCCGAAGCAGAAGCAGTTCGCATGAGTGCCGGTCGGCCACTACCTGAGTTTCGTCTTCCGATTTGAAGCTGAAGTCTTCTAAAGCTAAGTACCCTGTTGGGGATCCTTTTTTCTTGCTGTAACCGATGTCAGAAAAAGTTAACAATTGTTTCGCTTGTGGAAAGCAAATACCACACCGAGACTTTCATTCTTACTGCGTCTTAGGCCCAGACCACGACGTCCCTCGTTGTCGCTTTTCTGCTTTGTTCAACACCAGAACTATACGTCGTCGTGCCCTTATTGTAGATAGATATTTTCGCTCACAGTTCTCGAATTCCAATATGGCTTTGGTAAGCCGTTGGACAGCAGATCATTTGAAAAACGTAAGGATAAAGACAGAGACAGATCGCACAGGTCCAAACATACTGACGCTTCCGTTAAGCTAGTTGTTAGTTCTCCGGTCCTCAGTGAGGCGCTTTTGCAGCCCCTGATGTCCGCTTCTCTGGATTCGCAGGCCGCTACCATTACCCTTTCAGAGTCCGGTATGCCGCAAAACTCTTCGTTGACTAAGGATCCTGCGGTTGTCTCTACCTTGGATGGGTCCGGAGCTGCTGAGCAGGCGGAAGTACTTCACACTACCGATTCTCGAGACAATCTCATGACTTCTTTTGCATCTACCGTTCTTTTGAAAACTACTGAGTTTCTAAGGGCCAGGGTATGAACCACGCCCAAGAAACCGACGACCCAGTCTGACACCTGCTTCCTTGCCTCAGTCTCGAATGCTTAAAATGGCGGAAGACCTTATAATGCTGATCAGGGGAAGCCAAGCTACCCCTTCCAAAAGAAAGAGATCTGTCCCCAGTAGTTTTATCTGAACAGGAATCTGATGACTCTGATGCATCTGAATATGAAGACATGCAACCCCTCTGCTTATGAGGATTCTGATGCAGAGGAATCCATTCCTTCACCCTCTTCTCCTGAGGACTTTTCCTTTGGGGAAGCCCTTCATACTTTAAGGGAGCATTTCCAATGGGAATTTCAGGACTACCCTCAGTCTAAAGAGAGACTCAGAGAATTCTTAGATCTTCCACAGCATAGACCCCTGGCCATTCCCCCTGTCCTAGATGTTGTGGATGATGATTTCATGGAATCTACTTTGACTCGTGATACCCTCCCTCCTGCTCCCAGAAAACCTGACAGGTATTAGAGTCCCTGACTCACACAAATTTCTTTTCAAAAATCCTACTGCTGATCCTGAGGTTATTTCTCAAGGGCCTAAAGGAATTAAAGCAACTTCTGCTAAGAATCCCACCCCTTAGATAGGGATTCCTGAGTACTAGACAGATGGGGTAAAAAAGTATACACCTCTGCTACTCTTGCTATCAGAGCACTAAATTGTCAGTTCCATATGCTAAAATTTTAGCACCATACCATGGAACTCCTCAAACAAAAAAATCTTTTCCTGCTTGTGCAGAAAATAGAGTTATAAAAGTTAATGCATTCTGCAAGTAAAGTAACTAAGCACACCTTTCGCTGTTGTTTTGATGGCCTAGAAGCTTCTTGCAGGGCAGCAGTCACTGGTTTTGTCCTTAGAAGGCATGCTTGGCTTAAGGAACAGCCCTTGCCAGACCATGTCAAATCTAAATTATTGGATACACCCTTGGACAAAGACAACTTATTTTGCACTAAAGGCAGAGGAAGTCTTAAAAAAGATGGAAGAAAAAGCTAAATCTATGCAGACAGTTAAGGATTTCCTACAGGTCCAGCCACCCAGGTTCAGTAGGCATTGCCCCTCCAAGCACTGGTCCTTTCCTGGCCCCTCCAGGTCAGTTCAGCCCAGACCCCGGGGAAGCAGACCCCCCCCCCCCCCAGACAGCAGCCACAGGGAATGAAGATATCAAAGCAACGGAGTTCCTCCACTTCCAAACCAGGGAGTACAAAGCCCACCTCCTCATGGTAAGAACTCACAATGACTCTCCACCACCACCCCCTCCCTCTACCCACCTGCACTTGCCCCTAGGAGGAAAATTCTCCTTCCACGCAAGCACGTGGGCCACCATTACCAACAACTGCTGGGTCATCAACATAGTGTTCCAGGGATACAGATTTTCTTTCCACACACTCACAACCCCAAAAGGGTTCCCAGATCTTCCTTCAAACCAGTGGGCAGAGGCAAAAAAGCAAGTCCTTTCCCTGCTCTCTATGAGGGCAATAGAGCACGTTCCTGCAGAACAGATAGGCCAAGGTGTCTACTCCAGACTCTTCCTGGTACCCAGAAAAGAGGGCACCTGGTGCCCTATCCTCGATCTATCCATTCTAAACACCTTCCTGGTGATACCAAAATTCAAATGCTCACCCTCCAGCAACTACTACCTATGCTCTCCAAGAATGCGTGGCTAGCCACCCTAGACCTAAGAGGCCTACCTCCACATTTCTATCAGGGATTCATGCAGGAAATATCTACTTTCAGGGCAGGATATCTGCACTTTCAGTTCTCTCTGCTTCCCTTTGGCTTATCTACTGCTCCCAGAGTTTTCACTAAATGTCTGGCTCCCGCCATTGCCTTTTGCAAACAAAGAAATATACAAATTTACCCATACTTGGATGACTGCCTAATTCAGGCAGACAGGAAAAGCTGCTCAAGCACCTGGCCTTTGTAAAGTCCTTACTGACCTCCCTAGGGTACACTATTAACGAAAAGAAATCCAAACTAGTACCCACCCAAAGGATTATATTCCTGGGAGCAAGACTGAATACAGCATCCCAGATGGCATTCCTTACCCCAGAAAAGCAAACACCTGACAGCCTACTTCTCTCAACTAGCCACCAGACCTGAGTTATCCGCAAGGAAAATCCTGCAAGCTCTGGGGTTCATGACATCTTGCAGACTGCATATGAGGAAACTTCACTGGTACCTAAAAACCCTTTGGTGTCAACACTCTCAAAACCTGGAAACTCTTATAGCAATGATACTAAGGAAAGATTTTCTTTGGTGGGCAGCAGCATGCTCCCACAACAAGGGACTACTTTTCTCACCACCCCCCGCCACCCAGACCCTCACCACTGATGCATCAGACTATGCCTGGGGTGCACACCTAGACGGCAGGTGCATATAGAACCAAATGGAGCCCACAGCAAATACATCTGCACATCAACCAAAAAGAGATGTTAGCTGTCCAGCACGCATTGACAGCTTTCAGGCCCCTTCTCTCCCCAGGGGCTTTCCAGATCAAAAATGGACAACACCACTGTGATGTGGTATATCAAGAAGCAGGGAGGGACTAACTCCTACCCCTCTATGCAGGCTCGCCATGACCCTTTGGCATATAGCCTCAGCCATGCAACTACACCTGTTAGCACAGTTCCTGCCAGGTTCTCTAAACTCTCTGGCAGACAACTTAAGCAGAAATCTTCTTGACCCACACAACTTGCAGCTAGATCAAAGAACTTTCACCCTAATAACTCAGAAATTGGGCACCCCAAAGGTCGACCTGTCTGCTTCCCACTCCAACCATCAGCTCATCAAGTTCTGCACCAAGGAGCCTCACTGCAGGGCCTGGAAAGTGGATGCCCTATCCTTCCCCTGGGTCAACCTCTCGGTCTATGCATTTCCCCCACTACCTCTCATAACCAGGGTACTGCTCAAAATAAGGGAGGAAAAACCAAGGACAATTTCGATTGCTCCAGACTGGCCTCACCTGCACTGGTACCCACTGCTGCGTAGCCTGTCCCCACTGCCACCATGGCATCTCCCTCAGACCCCAACCCTCCTGACCCAGAGGGAAGGAGAATTCATGCATCCCCAATTGCAGACCCTTAGTTTGGCAGCCTGGCTAATTCCCTAACCACTGATCAAGCTGCCAATCTCAGTAAACAGGTTCTAGATGTTATACGTGAGGCTAGATGCCCTAGCACTAGAAAGTCTTATGCTGACAAATGGAAAAGGTACCTATCCCAGCTTGGGACCTAAACTTTGTGTTGGAAAAGCTCACCCTGCCCCCCTTTGAACCAGCATCTTCAGCAGAGTTAGTTTCTCTCCTGGAAGACAGCCTTGCTTCTGGCAATCACTTCAGCCAGAAGAGTGTCCAATCTACAAGCACTCATGGCTGTAGAGCCCTTCATCATCTTCCATTCTGCCAGGGTGTCTCTCTTGCCCAAAGTGGTGTCCAGTGTGGCTCTCTGCCCACCTTTTTCCCTAACCAACAAAACAAGGGGGAAAGGATCCTGCACACACTAGATGTGCACAGACAGCTCAGATTCTAGCTAGACAGGACTAAATCATTCAGAAAGACTGATCAGTTGTTAGACAGCTTTGCTGCAGGGCCAGAGGGCAAAGCCATATTCAAACAAACCATTTCCAAATGGATAGCACACTGCATACATTTCTGTTACAAGCAACATGGGAAACATACCCCTAAGGGGGTCAGGACTCTCTACCAGAGCAGCCTCCACCTCTGCAGCTTTCCTCAGAGGAGTCCCCACCAAGGACATCCTGGAGGCTGCCACATGGACATCTTTTCACACCTTCACCAAGCATTACCACCTGCCTATCTTCTCCAAATCCAAGGCAGGCTTTGCCACTGCAGTCTTGCAGGGCATCCTAGCCAGCCCCTAGTCTCCTTGACTGCCTCCACTCTTTTCCTCAGCTTTGGGAATCAACCCAAATGTGATGACTGCAACAGTGAAAATCGAAGAACATAGTACAGTTGTATACACTTACCATAAATGGTAGATGTTCGAGTGTATTTACTGTTGTAGTCCTGGTTTCCCTCCCTCCATCCCCCTTTTCTTGTCTCTCTCCTTACAAGGAACCTTTTGGTATTTACTTTCTACTGGTGGGGTTATTCCACCATATCCTGTCTCCCACTTGGGGGCTCCTGACAGTTGAGGCAAGAAAAACTGATGTAATGGCATTGGCTGCCTTACTTTATACTACTGACGACCTGACGTCAGTCCTGAAGCGACACCAACCGATGCAGAAATGCTAAGCCTCTGATATTCGGGCTGGCCGAGGGCTACCCTGGCAAGGATAAACCAAATGTGATGACTGCAACAGTGAATACACTAGAATGTCTATATGTATGGCAAGTGTACACAACTGTACTTTCTTAACTAGCTATCTTTTTTACTTTCACATCTTGATACATTTTGTCAACTTGTGTTTTTCTCCTCTTGTTTTGTTATAGTAATGTTCTTTAATCATTCCAATTTCAGTTTAGATTCCTTTTACCTCTGTCCCTTGCACCTTTTCAACCTTCTTTGTTGGAACAAAGATGTACATTTTTTCTGGATAGAATGTTTTGTCTTTAAACAGTGCTGTCATTCCTTGTAATCTGGATATTACATACCAAAGCAGTGTCCTTTTGTTTACTATATTTTTCTTAATATTGAATGCATTATTTTATTTTTCATTCTACTTATTGTTGTGAACTTCTTCCTTTTATTTTTATTTTCCTACATGTTCTGAATTCTCAGGTGCTGTAAACCTATGTAATGAATTCTCAAAAGTGTCATCTGCAGAATCAAATTTAACAGGTGTTGACCTTTTTTTTCAGAAGGCACTTTCTTTCCTAAATGTGTTCTATTTGCATTTAGTCTAATGTTGTTTATCTTATCAACCCATTCATTAGGCAACATGTCCTACATGGATCGACTCAAAACCATATACTCTGTATTCTACAGACTGCTAAGAGGTGACCTGTGTCTGGCATACAAGGTATCCTCCAACCCATTACTAATGGAGTTACTGCATATCAGCAAGTCAAATGGTATCAGAAATACTCAGTGTAGAGATATATACCTCTTCTGCAACATCAACAGAGTAGTTTGGAGGGACAGGTGTATCTTGCAGAGGATACTGCTACTGTGGGACAGACTCCCCATCCACATAAAACACATTTCACCCCTATCCATTTTCAAGTACAACTTAGATCTGTGGATGGGAAACAGAAAATGTACCCCAGGACTGCCCCATTTACTTGAAATGGGCAGAGGTAGGTCCTAGATGCTTAATCCTATGCATTGTTCCCCTCAAATTATGTATAGTATGATCACAGTTATTCTCATTAGGGGTAGTATATAATTATCTGCCATGGGATGGGTAAGCCCAATCTATAACCAAATGGGATAGGCAATTTTGAAAACAAAAAGAGAAATTGGTTAGGCTTAAAATGGCTTGCAAAGACAGCTAGCCTTGTACTTACCTATGAACCTGTTAATATATTTAACAACAGTTTTCAAAGCTGTGACAGTTGTACAAGTGCAATCATACTTGGTATGTCTAGATCTATTGTCAATGATGGCAAGAAATATTCCATCTTTTGAGATTTGGGACACACGTCTCCAATGTTAACCTGAGATCTGATGTTGTCCTTTTCATTCTTCCTTAACATATGGGTTACCAATCCGACTCGGCCACATACTACAGACTTTAGATTAACACTGGGGCTCCTCCATTTACCCGTAATGCCCTAGTTCATCCCCAATACCCCAGATCATGTTTGCCACCATCGGGCTTGGACAGGAATCCTTTTGTAGTGTAGTTTAATTTAACATCTAGATATCTGTAAGTGCGTTATCCTATTTTTATTATTCTGTCTCTTACATTCTCTTGTGTATTTATTTATAATTTAATATATTCAAACCTCTCTCTAATTAGTTTTTTGTTGGCATCAGGCCTTCTACTATAGTTATAGTAGTTTCTGTAAGTACTGTTGTTGATGCACTTTCTTCTTTTTCTTTCTTTTCCTACTAATTTTACTCTTTTCCTACCCCTTTTAACAGGGTATTCTTAATTGCCAATGGTGTTAATTTCTGACTTGTTTAAAAAAAAAAAATTTTCCTTACCTTGTTTCTATAGGTCTTCTTCTGTGGGTTTTTCTGTTATGGCTGATAAGCTGATAAAATCCCTAACTTGGATGCCCACAGGGAGCATCTTTATTGCTTAGGAACGGTATTCTTACTTCTTCCTCATCAGAGGCTCAGCCCCCCAACAAATCTTCAAAAGCTCATTCAGAGCACAGGAAGCGCTGCCATCCTCCTTCGGAGCCACCAGAGAAAATTCGCAAATCTTTGGATCTGGGTTATATCTGCTCTGTCTCCCATTGGCTCCATGAGCCTTCATGCCACTACCCATACAGTTTTATCTCCTTCTCTGATCTGTCTTTTAGTTTCGGAGCCCTAGGATCCGACAGTTCCAAGAGTTCCAGTATCAAATCTGGAGATAATTTCTTCTTCTACTCCGACAGTCTCCCTGACCAGTTCTGCTGCTATGCCTTCAGATGAAGACAAGTCTTGGAGCTGAGGAGTCTGCTTCAGGTCAGTGGGGCCGGGATCTACTCCAGTGATGTTGGACCCATCCCTACCCTTCTGTGCCTTTGCATTTGATGGCTCAGATCTGGTTCCCTTCATGAAGCACGAATCGAGTCAGAGTTGTGATCTGCCTGTGCTGGAGCATTCAGCTTCGGTGCGGATGGCAACGACTTCTCTGGATCCATCTCCCTTCAAGGTTGTGAAAAGGGTTTTATCTCACTCTAGTGATCCAGTGTGTCATACATCTTCAGATCCTACTACATTTCCTTCTACTGTTCTGAGCTCTGATCCCATTAGACCTACTCCACAGGAACAGCCAGTTCAACCTAGCTTTCAGTCAGCTCCCATGGAAGAACTTCCCCTTTCTTCGGACACCTCTCCAGAACATCGCCCTGAGGAGGTTCACCAGAAGAGAGCATGCAAGAGGAGGCACATAGATTCCCCTTTTGAATCTCTCACTGAGACTACTGATTTTGATTAAGGGGATCCCAGATCACCACCTGATGGTGTCTCATATGGAGATGTTTTAGAAATCCGTAAGCAGGAAGGTGGTTGGTCCAATGATAATCCTTCTCCTGAGGAGTCAGTGTTTCTGGGGGCTTTTGGTGCTGGCCAATCTATGTCTGCATGATTCCCAAGGCCAGTGAGCTTATCAACCTAGTCTCTTGTTAGGCATGGAAGGATCCAGATTCAGTTGAACCTATCCCATGCCGCCTGGACAAGATTTTAGCCCCGCCAAAGGATCAATCCCACTGGAGCAAAGGAGTCCCTGTCAGTACAGTGATTGTGGTGGCAGCCACCAAGGAGGAGCTCATGGAACAAAACTCCTCTCTCCACCCCCCCAACAGAGAATCTAGGGTGCTGGATGGATTTGGAAAGTGCATATATATATATATAAATCCGAAGGATATTTCCTGGAGTCACGTGGAGACAATGCCATTAGAGACTGGGGGAGGGGGTTTAAATGCAAGACATCATCCATGTGGTAGACGAGGTCCGCAAAATTAGGGTTCCTAAGGTTCCTTCCTGGATAGACCCTTTCAGTGCTCCTGAAGGACTGCCAGACTCTCCGCCTCTGGAGGCAGTCGAGGGACACTTGTCCTTGCACCCAGAAGCCTGGAATACTATAACAAAAGATTCTTAGATGCTGAAAATATTATCCAGAGGTTCCTTCTTAACCTTTTCCCAGATACATACTTCCAGAATGAAGAAACTCCCTGACATTCCACCCTGTCAGAGGGAAGTTGCTGCACAAGAAATTTATTTATTTATTTATTTATTTTACATTTGTTGACCGGGCTAGTCTAACTGGATAAATGTCCATTTTCAGTAGAGGCCCGGGGAGAAAAGCTCCAAGCATGAACACTAACAAAGTTAACAATATATAACAAAGACATGTATAATAACAGTACAGAGGTACAATTGACTAAAGACATTATGTTAAAAGATTAAACTAAGTAAAAAATAACAAGTACACTAAGCACAAGCTGGGTATGGGCAAACAGAGTCAGGTCCTTACATTTATCCTATTACTATGAGAAAAAAAGAGAAATCAGTAGATTTGGAGGTATAGGTTAGGGGAGAGGGGAAGGGGTATGAGCAGGAGGGGAAAAGTTTCAGTCTGGGTTAGCACAAGGACAAAGCCACTGAGTTTTAAGATGTTCTTTAATATGCTTTTTGAATAGAGAAGTAGAAGCTAGAGTTGAAAGTTCAGGAGGGAGCTGATTCCAGTTTTTACCTATAGTGTTTGAGAAAAGTGAGTCACCAGCTTTGTTGTTAGATTTAACTGATGAGACCAGGAGTTTATTAGCAGAACGTAGTGTAGCTAGGTTTTTATATGGTGTAATCAGATTAGTGAGGATAGGGGTGTTATTGGGGTGGTGTAGGATCTTTTGAGTGATAAGTAACTGTTGACAGAGTATATGGTTCTGCAATTCTAGCCATTCTAGTTGTTTAAGGTTAAGGCAATGGCGAGTTTGAAATGGAGAGCTTGTGATAAATCTAGCTATGCTATTATAACAGGTAGAAAGTTTTGAGATATTATTTTTAGATAGGTTTGTATATATATATATAGCTGAGGCATAGAAAAGGATAGAAATGAGGTGGGTTTGGGCAATAGTTTTCCTGGCTGTGGGGATAAGGAAGGGTTTAATTCTATAGATGGTTCCAAGTTTTTTGTTAACAGTCTTTATGGTGGAGTTAATATGGTCATCATAGTTAAGACGGTTATCAATTGTAACACCTAGTAGGCGGGTGGTAGTATCAGGGGTTATGTTTGTAGCATTGTTAGAAGTAATAGAGAAGAATGGAGTGGGTGATTTATGAGATGGAGTAAAAAGCAGTAGTTTTGTTTTTTTGGGATTAAGCAGGAGGCAATGTTGCATAAACCAGTTTTCTACATTTTGGAAAACAGTTTGGGTTAGGGACTGGAGGGAGGCTATGTTCTTAGCAGTACAGATTAAGGTTGAGTCATCTTGCATATTGGATGCAGGTGACTTGAGGTATGTTCATATGGAGGTCGTTGATAAATATGGAAAAAAGAAGGGGACCTAAGATAGAGCCTTGTGGGACTCCAGTATTTACTGGAAGTAATGAAGACAGTTTGTTGTCCCAAAGTACTGCTTGCTGTCTGTTTAGAAGATAACAACTAAACCATTGTAATGCTAGTGGATCAAGAGAATGGTAAGATAACACCTAAACCATTGTAATGCTAGTGGATCAAGAGAATGGTAAGATAACACCTAAACCATTGTAATGCTAGTGGATCAAGAGAATGGTAAGATAACACCTAAACCATTGTAGTGCTAGTGGATCAAGAGAATGGTAAGATAGCAACTAAACCATTGTAATGCTAGTGGATCAAGAGAATGATACTTTAGTTTATGTAGAAGTAAGTTATGGTTAACCATATCAAAGGCTTTTGACAGGTCTATAAATAGCGCAGAGGAAAAGGAGTTAATGTTACGATTTTTATTTATAGAGTCAGTGAGGGATAGAAGGGCAGTTGTTGTGCTGTGGAATGGTCTAAAGCCATGTTGGCAGTTGGCTAGTAGATTATTTTGTAGTAAGTGGTTGAGTAGTTGTTTGTGAATACATTTTCCATTATCTTGGCTAATGGGGAGAGTAAGGCAATAGGTCTATAGTTAGAAAGCTCTGTAGAAGATCCACCTTTATGTAGAGGGATGATGTGGGATACTTTCCATATGGTAGGGATTTTGCCTTCAGAGATAGTTCTGTTAATAAGGATAGATATGGGGTAGTCTATAGCTTTTGCAGCAATTTGTAGGTATTCAGATGGGAGATGGTCGGCAGAAGGGGTGCAAGGTTTCAGTTTTTTAAGTAGCTTGTAGATAAGAGATGTAGGAACAGGGTGTATATGAAAGGTAGGAGGTGAAGTCTTGGAGGTATTAGGTGGGAAGGCAGTAGGTGGAGGAAGAGAATTGGCTAGGGATTGAATGGCTTCTGTAAAGTATTTATTAAAGGCATCAGGGATCAGGTTGGAATTATTATGGTTGAAACCTAATGGGGCAGGAGTAGTAGAGTGACCTGACTGAAGAAGTTTGTTTAACCCTGACCAAAATTTTTGTGGAGTTTGTTGAGTGGATTGTTGGAGGTGAAGGCAGAAGTCTTTTTTGTCTCTAAGAGTGTCCTTCTTGGTGGCATTTCTTAATTGTTTAAAGAGGAGGTGATCAGATGGGCATTTGGTAGCCCTCCATTTAGCCCATATTTTGTTTCTAAGGAGCATTTTTTGCTTAGTTTGTTTAGTAAGCCATGGGGCAGATTTGTTTTTTATTCTAGTGGAGTGGTAAGGTGCGTGGTAGTCTAGTATTTGAAGAAAGTTAGTGTTGAAGTAGGTCACAGCCTCATCAAGTTCAAGATGGGTCAGTGGTGACCAAATTCAAAAGCTTCTGGACAAAAAAGTCATACAGGAAGTTTCACCAGACCAAAGAGGATTTGGAACTTACTGGAGGTTCTTTTTGTGCCAGAAAGACAGGGGACCTGAGACCAGTTTTGAATCTAAGCCATCTGAGCCAGTTTGTGAGGAAATCAAAATTCTGAAGGGTCATGGGTTCAGTCCATTCTACCTGTTCTACACAAGGATGATTGGATGTTCTCCATTAATATTCAGGATGCGTACTGTGACATCAAAATAGACAGGTGTTCCCGAAGACATTTGCACTTTTGGCTGGGAGCCAGTCACTATCAGTTCACAGCCCTGCCCTTTGGACTCACCACAACCCCCAGGGTGTTTACCAGGTGTATGTCAGTAGTAGCAGCTCACCTGAGATTAAAAGGATTCTGAGTGTTTCCCTATTTAGATGACTGGCTTCTCACTTCCTCAACCATGCATCTCCTAGAACAGTCAAGGAACTATTTGCTCCAGCTTTGCCAATCACTAGGCATAACAGTCAAGACTGCCAAATCCAAACTGATACCAGAACAGAGCCTGGAGTTCATTGTTGCCCATCCTAACACAATAAATTAAATTGCTTCATTACCTTCTTAATGTGTACGTACATGCAGATTTCAGGTTCATCATATTCTTCCCCACCCTGCCCTTCCAGACAAACTTATTCTTCAAGCCTTAGGTTCCATGGCAGCATCAATAGTATTAGTCCCTTTAGCGCGTTATTTTATGCATATTCTTCAGTGGAGTCTAGCTGCTCAATGTTCTGTTCTTCAACAACCCCTATTCTTTCCATTTAAACTTCCTCAGATATGCAAAAGTAATGTTCTCTGATGGATACAGTCAGATGACATTTACCTCGGTCAGTCTTTCGTCCTATCTCCCCCATTACCCACAGTGACCATGGACGCCTCCCATTTGGGGTGGGGGCATTACTTGGGAAGGACAGTCCAAAGTACATACTTCCCCCAAGAGACCAATTTGCATATCGGCTTTCTGGAGAGGAGAGCAGTCCTTTTAGCATTGCAGGCATGTCAAGATGCTGTTCCTTTAGAGACCATTGAGATTCAAACTGTCAACATGTCTGTGGTCTGGTACATCAGCAAGCAAGGGGGAACCTGTTCTTACCCCCACTGCTGAGAAGCTATGAGAGTGTGGCAGTGGACAGTCTTCTCCAACCACTTTCTAGCAGCAATGCACATTCTGGGGAAATCCCATGTATTAGCAGACAAACCCAGCAGGTACATTCTGATGCCTCACAAGTGGTCTCTCAATCAGTCAGTGACAGAGAAAGTTTTCCAACACTAGGGCCAACCTTGCTGCAGCCTCTTTGCATTTCCCCACAACAAGTGCACCATGTATTTTTCCCTGATCCCCCCGGGGGGGAGGGTCACCAAGAGATGCTGTAGTCCATGTATGGCCTTCCAGTCTTCTTTGTACCTATCCCCCCAGTACTTCTGATGCCAAATTTTGTGCAGAAAGCCAGTCGGTTGAAGAGCTCAGTCATCCCCATTGCCCCTTTTTGGCCTTACCAGGTGTGGTTTCCCTTCATTTGGTCTCATCTTCATTATCCTCCTTGGATACAGAACTCAAGTTCAGACCTCCTGTCACATCTCTCAGGGATGAAACGTCCCAGTATTCCAGCCCTCAGGGTAAATGCATGGTTTCTCCAGTTACATTAATAGTCAGGTAGCACAGGCTTTCTTCCCAGGTATGCTCCATACTCTTATCCTTGCAAAAAGACTCCGCTAAAAGGATATACAAAAGTAAATGGAAAAGATTTTCAATCTGGGCTCTGGAAAATAACATTGATCCTTTCATTGCCCCTGTCTCGGCAGTACTAGACTTCTAGCTTCTCTATTTAAAGAAGGTGCTAGTTCTTCCACAATCAAAGTACAATTGGCAGCCATTTCAAATTATCATTCAGGGGATAAAAAGTCTTGTTTGACTGCTTCTAAGTTTTGCAAGGTGTTTTTAAAAGGCACCTTCTTGCTTAGACCTCCAGTGAAAGATCCTTCACCTCCCTGGGATTTAACAGTAGTACTGCAAAGTTTGATTGAAAATTCTTTCGAGCCTTCAGCAAAAACTGGTTTGAAGTGCCTTTCTTGGAAAACACCTTTTGTAGTGGCTATTATTTCAGCCAAAAGGCTGTCCGTACTCTAGGATCTTTTGTCAAAAGCCCATTATATTAATTTTCATAAAGACATGGTTACCTTATCGGCCAACCTTTCTTTCTTACCAAAAGTGACTTCTTAATCTAACATTAATAAAACCATTCATCTGTCAGTCTTCTTTCCAAAATTGTCAAACAAAGGAGAATACATGCTACATCAGTTGGATGTACATAGCCAGTTATGTTTCTGCTTGCACAGAACAAAGGAATTCAAGAAAATAGACCAGTTGTTTTGTCTGTTTTTTACCTATTAGATTAGGATCTCCAATTTCTAAAGTTACATTGGATAACTAACTGCATTTCCTGGATTTTTCTCACCAAGGCCTTTCTCTACCAAAACCTCCTAAGGCCCATTCAGCTTGATCCTTGACCACGTCATCTGCATTTTGGTCAAGAACTTTCATCAATAATATTTGCTCAGCAGTCACATGGTCCAATGCTCATACCCATCTTACTCATTACAAATTGGACTCAATTTCCAGAAGTAGAGCTGCCTTTGGTTCAGCAGTTTTCCGAAATATCCTTCCATTACGGCTACCCAAGATTTATGTAGCTGGGAATGTTGTCCTGTACATTGAGGAAGAATGAAAAGGACAACATCTGATATAAAAGTTATGTACTCACCATAACTAGGCATCTGTGTTGTCCATGTTCTTTTTTCTTTAACCTCCCCTTCCTATCATCTTCTGGAGTGACCTGATGAATATTTGTTTGGAACCTATAATTCCGGGTTTGAGCCCTGCTCTAATTTCTATTCCCTTCTTCTGTATTTTACTGAAATCATTATGGCGGCAAACTCAATCTGAGGTATTGGGAATGGACTAGGGCATTATGGGTACAGGAGGAGCTCGAAAGTTGGATCCAAAGTCTGTGTTATGCAGCTGAGTCAGATCCGAGGATCGGATCCAGTTGAGGAAGAATGGAAATTGACAACACAGATTCCTAGTTATGGTGAGTACATAACTTTTATTTACCCTTTAAGTATGCACAGCATTTAGCACTTTGGATAAGATGCTTATGCTTCAGCAAATTGTTAATGGCATACTCCTTTAAACAATCCATTCTCAATGCCAAACAAAGTACATAATTTAAAAAGAAACAAAAATATGTACAGGAGTAAACATACAATTCACAGAAATGTAAACTAGTACTTGTAAGTCACATTGTATGAGGAAACCACACAAAAGGCAAACCATTATTAAATTAAGTACCCCGAGCTAACCTTGTATAAATTGAAGTACTTCTTAAAGTAGTTGTTGTGAACTACCATGCCAGTCGTTCAAGTATCACTAAGCCACAGTTACAGTTCAGGTTATAGCTAGGCCCCTTAGAGAGCTGGAATGTGCCTGCTTACAATGTATCGTTTTCTTCTTAAACATCAGAGGGAAAAAATATAAAGCAAAATAATGCTTCTACCAAACAATTACTCAGGAAATCACAGAACAGCATTGGAAGGTTTAACATAAGCTCTCCAAAGAAATCTGTTAGCATGTATCTGAGGAAGAAAAAGCAGCATTAGGTCAGTCCCCTCTGTGGTGCCCTGCCATTGCGCATCCTAGAAGCAGATGAACACAGCTGCTTTGGTTCCTAAGAAGGGTTGATACTGCTTTTGTGCTTCTGGATGAGCAAAGTGAGATTTTGACAAGTAGTCTGTTTGATCCATTATTGAATCCAGCAATTGCAGCATCTTGCCATCTTAGCAATTGTCAAAGGTGTTCTCTGGATAGAATGGGCAAGAAGATGTTCTGTACCATGCAGGGGCTTAAATCCTTTAACTTTCTGTTTAGTCTTCCCACACTACATTCCTCAGTAGTGGATCATGAACTGGAAAATCTTTAAGACCATCTTGAACTGTGCTCAAATAAGTGATTATGACCCTGCCCACACTTTGTGAACTGTTTTTGTGGTTCATTGCAGCTGTGCTTGTGCTGATGCTGTGGCTGAGGTAACAGACTTTTGGGCATTTGCCTGCACCAGATGTCATGCCCCATGCTCTTTTCCCTCAAAGAAGAGCTCAAGGAAGCAATCCTTGATATCCCTTTTCATTGGGATGCCCTTTTGTCTGATACTACCAGGATCTAGTCAACAATCTTCACAAGAAAAATAGGGCCTTATTGCTGCTGTTGGCCTCCATAGCTCCACCTTGGGACCTTGGTCTTCTTCACAAACTAGTCAGCCTTGCTATTCTGTTTGCCGCCAAGCTGCTTTAATCTTCCAAGTAGCAAGTCTGAATGTTGTGTAGGACTGTTGGGGGATGTCAAGAAAGACTGTTTGTTTTACAGTTAGGTTGCTGATGGTCATATCCAGAGAAAGACTTCGGTCAAATGTGTTTATTTCCATTCACATTTATATATTTATTTATGTTTTGTTGACCAGGTTACTCCCACTAGCCATTCGGCCTTGTTTTAGGGGAGATCCAAATTATATTCGCACTGACCAGGGAGAATTTGACCAGAGGACAGAGTATGTTCTCCTGCATCTTTAATAGGTATTGAGAAAGCTCATTCTAATGTCAATTGTAAAGATGAGCAACACATGCTAAAATTGTAGAGTATGTGGTTCTCAAAATTATGATGGTGATGGGGGTTAAATGCCTGTGGCTTGCCTACTAAGACCTTGATGTTCATTGTGTTTCACTGTTGCAGTCATTACACTAGGGTTATCCTGCTGGCAGGCTACCCGCAGTCATCCTGAATTCCAAAGTCTTGGTCCGGCGTCGGTTGCTGTCACCTCTTCCCTGACGTCAGTGCGCCAGGGGTATAAAAGATGCAGCCGACGCCATTTTCTTCAGTCTTTCTTGCAGCGCAGTGCCCGAAGCAAAAACAGTTCGCAAGTGCCGGTCGTCCGACTCCTGAGATTTTCAAAGATGAATTTCAGATCCGAAGACTTAATTAAAGTTAAGTACCCAGTTGGGGAAACTTTTTTTCTTGCTCCAGACCGATGTCAGAAAAAGTTAACAATTGTATTTCTTGTGGGACGCAAATACCTCATAAGGATTTTCATTCTTGCTGTATTCCTTGCCTAGGCCCTGATCACAACGTTGCTAGCTGTCGGTTTTGTGCTAGATTTAACCAACGCACTATTAAGCGTAGGTACGATTTTGCTTTTCATTATTTTGGCCGAAGATTCAATTATATAATGCCGTCGGAACAGCCGACGACCGGAGTTTACAAAAAGCACAAGGAAAAAGAAAAGGACAGGCATCCGAGGTCCAAAACCGACGAGGCTACTGCTAAGCCAGTCACCGGTTCTCAGTGAAGCGCTTTCGCAGCTCCTGACGCATGCTGCATCAGAGCCACAGGCCGTTGCCGACTCCCACGTGGAGCCAACTAGGCCTCTGGATACTCAAGGTATTGGACACTCGGAAACTATCCCCTCAGATGGGTCCGGAACCGCTGAGCAGGCATCAGCTTCTGAGGGTGTTTTCAGACCTACACAGTTATATGTTAAGCCAACCTCAGCTTCAAAGACTAAAGCAGCTCTAAAAACAAAGAAACAAGTACAGCATTCTCCTGGACAGACTTCCATGCCTAAAAAATAGATGCTCAAAATGGCCGAAGACCTAATTACTTTGATCAGGGGTTCCCATCCCCCTCCTGATAAGAGACCTAGGCAAGAGACAGAATATGAATCTTCTGATCAGGTTTCCATTTCCTGTGATTCCTCCTCTGAGCAGGAATACTTTCTTCCCCCCTATGAGGATTCTGATGCTGAAGAATCTATCCCTTCAGCCTCTCCTCCTGGGGATTTTTCTTTTGGGGAAACCCTGCATACCATGAGGGAGCACTTCCACTGGGAGAGCCAAGACTACTCAGAATCAAAGAAAAGGCTTAGAGATTTTCTTTTACTACCTCAGCACAGGCCTCTTGCTGTTCCCCCTGTGTTAGACATTGTGGATGTATTTTCAGAGTCCGGCCTTTCTCCTGACTCTTTACCCCCTGCTCCTGTTAAACCAGACAGATACTACAGGCTTCCGGATTCACATAATTTTCTTTATAAAAACCCTGCTGCTGATCCAGAAACCATTTCTCAGGGTCCCAAAGGGGTCAAGGCTTCCACTGCAAAAAAACCCTACTCCCTCTGATAGGGATTCAAGGGCACTAGACAGATGGGGGGAAAAAGGTTTACACTTCTGCTACTTTGACTGTGAGGGCTTTAAACTGTCAATTTCATATGCTTAAATATCAGCAATATTTAATGTCACTGCTTAAACAGAAAATGTTGACTAATTCTGATTGTGCAGAAAATAAGGAAATGCAGGATTTATTGCATGCAACTGAACAAGTAGGAAAGCGTATATTGCAATGTGGTTTTGATTCTCTGGAGGCCTCTTGCAGGGCCGCAGTTACAGGTTCTGTCATTAGGAGGCATGCTTGGTTAAAGGAACAAAATCTGCCTGATCATGTTAAAGCAAAATTATTAGATGCTCCATTTCCATTACAGCATGATACTTTATTTGGTGTTAAAGCAGAGGAGGTGTTGAAGAAAATGGAGGACAAAGCGAAATCTATGCAAACAGTAAAGGATTTCTTACAGGTATAGCCACCCAGATTTAGCAGGAACTTGCCTACAAAGAACTGGTCCTTTCCAGTGTCAGACAGGCCACAAAGAGGCAGGTACAGATGCCCCAGAGGCAGATCCCAGCCCCAGGGCTCATACAGGCCTAAACAGTGGGGAGCTTCTACCTCCAAAAGCAGAGAAGACAAATCACAGCCATACAGGAAACAGTCCCAATGACTTTCCTCTGCCAGCACCAATCACTTATCTTTTGGCAGCCCCCTTGGGGGGAAACTAGCACGTTTTTCTCAAAATTGGCACAGGATCACCCAGGACAAATGGGTCTTGAATATAGTGTCCCAGGGCTACAGGTTCCACTTTCACACCCTGCCAAGGGCAAAAGGCATGCCAGACCTGCCACACAATCAATGGGCAGAGGCGCAAAAACAAGTTTCATCCCTCATGGACATGAGGGCCATTCAGCAAGTACCACAGCAAGAGCAGGGACAAGGATTTTCCTCAAGACTTTTCTTGGTACCCAGAAAGGACAAAGTCTGGAGACCAATACTGGACCTGTCTACTCTAAATACTTTCCTGGACGTTCCAAAATTCAAAATGCTGACTCTGCAGCAGCTCCTGCCCATGCTGGGCAAAAAGGCTTGGCTAGTTACTTTGGACCCCAAAGAGGCATACCTACATGCCCCAATCAGACAATCTTGCAGAAGATACCTCAGATTCATAGCTGGCTCAATGCATTACCAATTCTCTGCACTGCCCTTTGGCTTATCTACTGTGCCCAGGGTCTTCACAAAATGCCTGGCACCAGTAATTGCATTTTGCAGTCAAAAAGGAATTCAGATATATCTCTACTTGGACGACTGCCTTATTCAAGCAGAGAACAAGGACACTCTACTAAAGCATCTGGTGTTTGTAAAAAGATTACTTACTTACCTAGGGTACACGGTAAACGAAAAGAAATCAAAACTAGTGCCCTCTCAAGAGATAATATTCCTGGGTGCAAGCTTAAATACAACTGCCCAGATGGCTTATCTCACGCCAGACAAACAAAGGCAACTGACTCATTACTTCCAAGTGATGGCAACAAAGACCCGGTTAACTGCAAGAAAAATTCTGCAGGCTTTGGGCTTCATGGAATCCTGCATCCTGCTAATTCCATATGCAAGACTGCATATGAGGAAGCTACAATGGTATCTAAAAAGTGTTTGGACTCAACATTGCCACAGCCTGGAAACAATCATTACTCTCATTCCCTGCCTGCAACAAGAGTTTCGATGGTGGGTGCTGGCCTGTCACCACAACAAGGGACGGCCATTCACTTTACCCACAACCAGGCAGACACTAACAACAGATGCATTGGATTTTGCCTGGGGAGCAAACATGGCGGGAAAATGTATACAGGGCACATGGCCCACAGACCAAATGCATCTTCATATCAATCAAAAAGAGATGCTAGCTGTACAGAATGCCCTGACAGCCTTCAAGGATCTACTACATCCAGAACAACTATTACTAAAGACGGACAATACTACTGTCATGTGGTACATAAACAAGCAAGGGGGCACACATTCCTACCCCCTCTGCAGGCAAGCCATGACTTTGTGGAACACAGCACTGGCCTATCAAGTACATGTGCAGGCAAAATTATTGCCAGGAAAGAAAAATACTCTGGCAGACGAACTAAGCAGAAACCTCATGGACCCTCACGTGTGAAAACTAGATCCACAAGTCTTCAGCATGATAAAAAAATGGGGATGCCCAGACGTAGATCTATTTGCCTCCGTTCACAACTGCTAACTACAGAGATTCTGCACAAGGACTTATCACTCACAAGCATGGAAGGTGGATGCTCTATCATTCACCTGGAAAAGCCTAACAGTTTATGCCTATCCACCACTGCCTCTACTCCCCAAGGTACTCCTAAAAGACAGACGAGAAGCCAAAAATGATTCTGATTGCCCCAGACTGGCCATGCCAGCACTGGTACCCAATCCTAAAGACCTTGTCTCAAGGGCCAGCCTGGACTTTACCTCAAATTCCTCATCTGCTGACCCAACAAAACAATCAGATCCTGCACAGCCAACTCAAAACCTTAAATCTGGCTGCATGGTGAATAATATAGCCACTCAGAACACATCTCTCTCTAAAGCAGTTATGGATGTCATTTTGGAAGCCAGGAGGCCCAGCACCAGGAAGTCTTATGCAGAAAAATGGAAGAGATTCTGGGCTGGGAACCAGGCACAAGGACTTGAACCGCTTGTTCCTAATATTCCTCAGATTTTGCAATACCTAACTGAGATGCTGGATGAAGGCCTATCCTTCTCATCAATAAAGATCCATGCCTCTGCCATTTCAGCTCATTACAATACCAAACTTCCTATTTTCTCTCATCCACTACTAACACAGTACCTGAGAGGGGCAGAAAACATAAGACCCCCAAGGAGAGCACCTATACCTACATGGGACCTCAATTTTGTCTTGGAAAAGCTCACACTGCCTCCTTTTGAGCCAGCCAATACAGCTGAGTTAAAATTCTTATCATGGAAAACTGCTCTGCTCCTAGCAATAACTTCAGCAAGAAGAGTCTCAGAGTTACAGGCATTAATGGCAGTGGAACCTTTTATCATTTTTCATCCGGACAGGGTTTCTCTCAGGGCAAACCCAACATTTATGCCAAAGGTAGTATCCAGCATGGCTCTTAACCAAACCATTCATTTGCCAACCTTTTATCCAAATCCCCAGAATAAGGGGGAGAGACTTCTGCACTCTTTGGACATACACAGACAGCTACGCTTCTACTTGGACAAAACAAAAGCTTTCAGAAAAACTGAGCAACTTTTTGTGGCATACGCTGCAGGATCACAAGGAAAGGCTATTTCAAAGCAGACTATTTCAAAATGGATAGGACACTGCATTTGTTTCTGCTATGCACAGCATGGCAAATCAGTGCCTAAGAATATTAGGCCACATTCTACCAGGGCAGCAGCCACATCAGCAGCCTTTCTCAGAGGAGTACCAACCAAGGAAATTTTGGAGGCTGCAACTTGGAGTTCAGTGCACACCTTTACCAAGCACTATCACTTACCTCTTTACTCTAAATCCAGAGCAGGCTTTGCCACTGCAGTTTTGCAGGGCCTCATAGCCACTCCTAATCCTATTTAGACCCAGCCGCCCAATCTCAGCTTTGGGATTCAACCCAAGTGTAATGACTGCAACAGTGAAACACATTGAACATAGTACAGTTGTGTACCGACCATAAATGTAGATGTTCGAGTGTATTCACTGTTGCAGTCCAGGTTACCCTCCCACCATCCCCCTATCATTGCTGTTACTTATCTATACTTCTCTATTCTATACAACTTATGTGGTGTATTTGCTTGTAGAAGAAGGTAAGGCTTATGTTAGTGCATGATTTTTTTTTTTTGCAAATTTGTTTAGCCTACCCTTTTGGGGGCACCTGACATCTGGGGCAAGAAAAACTGAAGAAAATGGAGTCAGCTGCATCTTTTATACCCCTGGCGCACTGACGTCAGGGAAGAGGCAACAGCAACTGACGCCAGACCAAGACTTTGGAATTCAGGCCGACTGCGGGTAGCCTGCCAGCAGGATAACCCAAGTGTAATGACTGCAACAGTGAATACACTCGAACATCTACATTTATGGTAGGAACACAGCTGTACTTTACTTCTGCATGGCACATTCATGTCCTTCTTTCACTGTATGCATGACCGTCTGCACAAGCAACCTAATAAATCATTGAATGGCAGACACAGAGGCTGGCTTTTAGCTGCAATATTTTTATATTGTAATAATTCCCAGGTACCACATAGAGCAGACAGCATAACATGGAGCTGGGTCTATATTACAACATCAAACTCATAGGAGTCTGAATGTTGTAATATCGAACCCATATGTTCGAAATGCGAAAATAGCGAAGCCACGGAACACCGATTCCCCCCCCCCCCCCCCCAGGGAAAAAAGTCGGTGGGCCATTTTTGCGGCTTTGATATTTCCTCCACTGTGGTGCAATGTTGGAGTTGGTATATTTAAGTAGGGGGGTGTGGGGGGCAAATCCCCCCACATTAGTTTAAGTTTAAAGTATACATGTTTTTTTTTGTTTTTTTTTTTTGTACTGGAACAGCAATTTTTTTCCCTGGGAAAAAAAATCACTGTTCTGTGTTTTCGTACAATTTGGTTTTCGAACTTCATGGTTCGATATTACATCGTTCGAACTCCTGTGAGTTCGATGATGTAATATAGACCCCATGGAGCCATTTAAACCATAACATTATTTACAGTTGCAGTCAAGTGTACCACATACCTCATTGATGCACATAAATTACAACACTGCTTAGCATGCCCAAACTTGTAAAGGCAGCATTCAGAAACATGAGCATTGTTAGTCTAGAATTTTGCAGTGCTTTTTTGTACAGTTTAGTATGTCCATATGCTCTCTGTATTTCGATGTTTGCACCCAGCATCTTCATACTGCTGTTTCAGGGGATTTCGTTCAAACTAATGCCCAGCCACTACAACTTGTATTTTAATTGGCAAAATATTACTTTGTAACCCATTCTAGAGCTATCTACAGGTGATGGACATATTCATGTGCCACTTTTGGGCACCTTCCTCCAATCCTCTCTACTGAAGAAATGGATACATAATATAGATTAAGTATAGCAGTGTTGAATGTGACATACCACTAACTACAGTTATTCCATTTTCTAAATTATTCCCAATATTTTCTTGCCCTTTGGCAGCTACCAGATGCCTCATGCCAGAATCCTAATCCATCTAGCTGCCAGTCCATTACTTAGCATACCATACCACAATATAAGTTTTGTGCTGTCATCTTCCGTAGGAAGTTCCAAGTTGACTAAGTAGGTTCTGACAAACTGAGTTACTGATGACAACACACAGTATCCATTGTCTTTGCTTCTTACTCTTCCAAGGCACCTGGAGCATATGGAGTATAAAGTTTTAAATGTGCCAATATCTTGCTGTTAGATGTCATGTTGTACATATTCATATAAAAGGTAGTCTTGAGTAAACAGGAACTGAAGAAAATCGGTAAAACAAAAATAAAAATAGAAAAAAAAACTGCTATAATGTCATTTTCATTTAGTCCTTAACTGATGAGTCTTGGATCCAACTTCATTTGCTTAGACTCTCAGATCAAACTCTTGAGCTCCTACCTTTACCTGCAATGCTCCAAAACACTGTAATACCTCAGATCACATTTGCCGCGTCTTCTCTTCAGACATGAATCTTGCTCTCCCCTAGCTTATATGGTGCTTTTTTCTCACAATTTGAGAATGTAATTTACTATTTTTATCACTTAATGTTCTTTCTGGCTTAGTCTGTCTCACCCTTCCTCCCTTTCAGTGTTTACCGGTTGTTAGCATTAGTCAGCCTTTTCTTACCCTTTTTTCTTGGTTACTGGTTGATACCATCATTGGTGGTACTTCTCTCTTTTCTCTGCTTTCCTACCGTCTTATTAGGTATTTCTTGGATGCTATTATTGATAACCCCCTTCCTTTATTTTTTCTTTAACAAAAAAAAAATCCCTTTTTGTCTCCCTGTTTTTCCCTCTTTATCATGGCTGAAAAACCTATTGGTTTTAAAAAGTACACTTCCTGTGGGCATAAGATACCTAATTCTGATGCCCACAGGGAAATGCATGTACTGTTTGGGAATGGTCCACCTTGAAACTCCAGTGCTCCATTTGTGCTGGATTTAACACTAGGGCCTTGAGTGATTGCCGGAACAAGTTTGTTTTAAAAGGATTACTTTCCTCTTCTGCTACATCAGTTTCAGGGGTTCAAACCTCTACCAAGAAACAAAAGCCTTCCTCACAGACCAAAGAACACAGAAAATGGTCTCCAAGCTATTCCACCAGCTCAGGTCTTGGAGGTGCCAGACTAAATTGTGAAAAGATCAGATCCAGCTGTGGAGACATTTAAATCTCTGAGAACCTGAGCCCCTCATTTTTCTCCAGAGACCATTTCCCCACAGCTCCGTTTATCTTTTCTCCAAGAAACACCAAGTAGGATGTCACGTTCCCTATCCACCTCATCCTCTGTCAGGTTCTCTCGGAGCTTATCTGAAGCAGATGTGGATAGGATGATGAGGAAGTTTCTCAAGGCTCATCTTCAGATGAGGGTGCTATTGGCACTGGCTCCCATCAGATCCATGAGCCTCCAACCTTCTTCCTATTTGCTTATTACTAGTTCTCCAATCCATCTGACTTCAGAGCCCTCCGATCCAAAAATCCTGAGAGTCAAAGTGTCGGATACGAAGACAGATAGTTCTTCGACTTCTTCCCTGACTCATTCAGCACCAATCTCCCTAGAGCAGGATGAGTATTGGCGCCGAAGCTTTGGCTCTGAATCTAGGGGATGAGTTCGACTCCTCTGAGGTTGTCAGAGCCCATTCCTTTCCCTCAGAGCTTAAGCACTGGACAGCTGAGGTCCAACTCCTCCCTTATGGCAGGAGCCCAGGTATAGTTGGGGCTTGGCAGTGCCTAGTGCTTTGACTCCTGTGGGTCTGGCCACAGTTTCTCCAAGCCCCTCTGCCTTTGAGGTACTGGAGAGGGCTTTCTCTCATCTGTGAGTTATATCTACTCTTATTTCTTTAAATCTTACCCCATTATCACCATCAGGTCCAAATTCTGACCCTCACCAGCCTATCCCACAGGGACAGACGGCCCTCTTGAGCATCCAGGCAGTTACTCTTCAAGAACTTCCCGTCTCTTCTAACACCTCACCAGATCATCCCAATAATGAGGTCCCCTGTAAGAGGTCGTGGAGAAGTAGGCACAAAGATTCCCCTCACCAAAGATGCTGACTTTGATGAAGGGGAGAGATCCCCAGTGTCTCCACCAGAAGATGTCTGCTTTGGAGACATTCTAGAGATTCTTAGCCAGAAAGGTAGATGGTCTTCCTATCCCCCTTCCCAGGAGGACTCTGTGTTTCTACAAGCCTTCTGGTCTGGCCCATCTTCTTCTGGACCCCCCCCCCCGAGGCTGATGACCTTCTATATCTTATGTCTTGCTGGGCATGGAAGATTGCCGAATTATTTTGCATACATCACAATATTGCAGCAGGATTTGATTAAAGAATTCTCAAAATCTCTCTCTTCTCAGGTCCATGTCTGTGGAGGAGCACAAACAGCTATCCTCACAACTGTCTATCTCTAATGTGTCAGTCAGGTTGATCTCATGCAGCTGAAGGTATATCATGTGTGGTGGTTTCAGTCATAGCCATTTAGAGACATGCAAAACCAAAAATAAAGACTTGCAAGGAGTGTTCAAATAGAGGTCGGAAACCAGGATTCCTTCTTAAAAGGATCTTTTAGAGACATGGCTGGACATGCTTATGTGATTTTGCAGAGTCTTTATCAATGCTCCCTTAGATGGGTCTCGCTTGTGTGGCCCTACAGTTAAAGAAGCATTCTACTGCATTGAGCAAAATGGGAAGACCTTGTCTGCCATGGGAATATGTTTTTCTAACCTGCAGAGATCCTTTTTCAAGAATCATCAGAGGGGTAAAAAGATGTGGTTCTGAAAGTCACACAGTACTTTCCAGGGCTCATGAGGGGAAACTTCCCCCAGAGGCTGGGAGGCAGGGGTTCTAGGGAAAGACACTGCTCTCCTGTCAGAGGAGGCCTGCAAAACCAAGGGTTTTGAGGTAACTTCTCAGATAAACCCTTCCAGCACTCCTGAAGTGTTGCCCGACTGCTGTTCTCTGGAGACAGTTGGGGGCTCTTGTCTGTGCACCCAGAAGCCTGGGCATCAATCACAAACAACACGTGGTGCAAAAATTTATATCCCAAGGCTATTTAATTCCCTTTTTGCATAACCCACCAACCAAATGCAAAAGGCTCCCCTACATTCCACCCATTCAGCTGGAGGTTAGCAGCCTTAGAAATGCAAAAGCTGCTAGACAAAAACGTCATCCAAGAGGACCTACCAGACCAGAGAGGATTCAGATCTTACTGAAGGTTCTTTACTGCCAAAGAAGACAAGGGACCTCAGACCCATTCTGGACCTCAGCAGTCTCAATCAGTTTGTAAAGAACTCCAAGTTCCAGATGGTCATGGTTCAGCCCATTCTGCCATTTCTATGAAAAGACGATTGGATGTGCTGTGTCGATCTTCAGGATGTGTACTATCACATCAAAATGAACAGACTGTCCTGAAGATATCTGGAGGTTCGACTAAGGGCCACTGACTATCAGTTCAGAGTCCTGCCCTGTGGTCTCACCACCTGAGCGTTCTCAGATTCATGGTGTTTCCATACCTAGATGACTGGCTCCTCGCTGCCCCAACCAGACATCTCCTCGAAAAAGCCAGAGACTGCATGTGACATATGGCTCCTGTAAGACCTAAAAGCTGTGGTATGGCCGGAGATTGGGCTATCCTTGGCAGGAGATCCCTTAGGTGAAGAACACTACAACAATGAAGAGAAGGACATCTACTGTTAATAAGATTTTATACAATTGTACTTTTTGCCAGTGTTTGTGTTGCTAGAGTGAAAAGCTGCGCAATAATGGTATATTTATCATGGATATTTGGGCTCAGTGTAGCATCATTTTGGAATGTTCTTTCAGACAACTTAGCTTTGAAATTCTCTGAGTCTAGCACCTCATTATTGAATAATTCCAAGTACAAGTAAGTCGTGTTAAGATGTGCTGTGTCTATAAAGACAAAAAATGGAATGTATTATTTCAAGTAGTATCAGTTCGGTATCATATTGAGGAATCCTTTGTGCAGACTAGTAGGCATGAGTCAGGAAATTTATGCATTCAGAGAGAGTGATTTCCACAGTCACAGTGATAAATTGCATAACCGCAGTGACACTGATCCACATGTAACAGCAGTGATTTACAGATTCATGTAGTGCAGAGTGTAAAGCCTCGAGAAAAGAATGTAGTATGCAGTAATGTGGTATCATAAAGCACATTCATACATTTATTAGACAATGGAAAATACAGTGGTGTATTAGTTTCAACTGCAGAGACGTTAGGTTTTTCAACATCCTGAAAATGTCTTAGAGCTGCAGTTATTGAATAATGTGATGTAACAAGATGGCTAGTTGAGAAGGTAAAAGTTCCATTACCATTTCTTGTGCAGTTCACCTGTTGCATCAAAATTCATGAATCACAGGGACTGATTTTCAAACCTAGAAAAGTGATTTTGCCAAACCAGCTAAGTAATCTTATGTTAGGAAAAATATATGATGCACATTTGGAATTGTTAAGGGTAAATAGTGGGCACATGACATTACAATTTGTCTAGAAATGTCCAGAGATTGAATTGATGGTGAAACATGTCAGCATCTCGTATTTGTCGAGTTCTGTTTTACGGACCCTGAGGTCTTCAAGCTAAAAGAACTCCTCACCAACTATCATAACCTGCTGAAATCATTTTTTTTCTCAACCTGATATTTTTGATATACTCATCACATGTAGAGATATACAGTTTGTAAGTCAAGAATGCATCAGAGCATCAACAACATGCCCTCAGACAAATGGGCAAGAGTTGAGAAGGTCATTTTGTTTCAGATAGCCCAAAGTAGGATGGTAATGTTGCATTTCTCAAATGCAGAATGTCTGCTTCAAACCATAAGATATTCACCTTCACATCTGCTGATGGTGAGGAGACTAAGATGACAGCATCTTCTGTTCTACTTCAGACAGAATAAATATCAGATGGCCTACACACTGCATGGCAATCTGTTCAAAAGAAACAGGAGTACTGTTATGATAGACTAGCTAAGACATCACAACAACCTTGCAGAAGTGTATATGAAGTTTAGTTCTGATGCTTTGAAAGTTTAGTATGCATATATTGCGGTTTACTATGGTATGGCTGAACCGGACCCCATCGAATGATGGGATCGTCAACCCACATATGCGAAAATGACAGTGTCAAATTCTTACATTGTCAAAATATGATTTTTCGACCTTGAAATGAGCTTTAACATGGGTCGAGATAAGGGCAAGAGTCATACTTCGACAATGTGGGTTCAACATTGTCGTTTTTCGGCCTCCAGTCTTCGACTGAAGTGGGTTCGACTGAACTCACTTCGACCTTACCATAGTAAACATATATTGCTGACAGTTATTTAATCTGCAAAGTGATGACAAGTCATATAACACTTCTTCCAGTGGAAGCCAAGTAAAATAAAGAATTTCAGACTGTAGAGATATGTTTATGATTTTATGTGGAGTGAGTTTGCCTAATTAACAAAAAGATCCCTTTCACTGACAGACTGCCTCAGTCCCCCCGCACTTATAGCCACATTTTTGGAATATATACACCACAGCTGTCTGATTGTGATCAGCCAAAACATGACTACAATACTGTATTTGAACTTTTCACAGAAACATAAGGTCTGTGACTATTTAACTCTGAACAATAGCTGGAATATAGAATATTTCAGTATCCCCCTGTTGTATTCACTTTGTTGACTTTGTCAACCTCATGTTGCCTCACAGCTAGACCGTCTCCAGTTTAGTTCTGAGATGAGATGGCTTCTATGAGGGATCCTGTATTTTCTCCCTTTTATTCACTTGGGTTTTCTGCAGGAGCTCTAGATTGTCCATAGGTCTTTGTGTTATGGAATAAAACCCTGGCAGTCTACTTCCTTTTCACCTCTTGCCTTGTAAACTCCTTAGATGGCATAGACTATTCATTGGGTCATTGTAGGAATCAGCTGTGACTTGTCAGCATTAATGGCTGAACACCTCAGATGTTTGATTATCAAATAATTTGCCATAGTAATGTATTTCAGCTTGTTTCTCCAAAGCATACACATCAGACAGCCAACCCAGATCAGTCACTATTTAACTGTAATCATATGGCAACAGAGGTCTGCCACTGTCCTCTACAGACGGTCTCCTTATCTACCAATTCTAACAACTGTATAGATTGTGCACACATTAGATTTCTGGTTGTGATCAAATTGATTAAAAATAATGCATTCAGTAATGTATTTTAATGTGTATAACATCAATATTCACTAACTGTGCTGAGACAAATCAAATCAGCAAGTAGCTAAAATCAGTCACTTTCACCCACATCATGCATCTGTGCTTATTCTTTATATTCATTTTGCTGTGTGCTCCTCAAATGTCTGTTTATTATACATATTTGTCAACAGTAATACATTTGGGCGGCCACGGTGGTGCAGTGGTTAGCATTGTTGCCTCACAGCAAGAGGTTCTCCGGTTCGATCCTCGGCTGGGGTGCCTTCTGTGCGGAGTCTGCATGTCCTCCCTGTGGTCGGTTGTGTTTCCTCCGGGTGCTCCAGTTTCCTCCCACATCCCAAAGACATGCTGCAGGTGGATTGGACACACTAAATTGGCCGTAGGTGTGAGTGTGTGTGTGCCTTCTGTGGAAGGTTGGGCACCGGGCTGGCAACTCGACACTGTAAAACTCCACTGCCAATCATGAGCGGACAGGTGATCCGCTGTGGCGACCACTAACCGGGAAAAGCTGAAAGAAGAAGACGTCAACAGTAATTCATTTAACTTGATACACTGAAATTTACACTAGGTCTGCAAAGCCAGTTCCATGACTGTTCATCTGTGATGGAATGATAATGGTATTCTTCCAAAGACTGCCTCTACACCCACCAACTACTGCAGCTTTATTGACTGCATAAATTTCAGATGTCTGACTGTAAGCAAATGAAAAACAATGTGAAAAATAAAAAAGTGATCAAAATAATTGTATTTCGACTGTCAGAAACACACAGTGTAGTCTATTGCAGCCCCCCCCCCCAAACACACAGATAAGTTGCTTTCATACACAGCCTGCCTGCCCACCACCCACATACAAAACATTTTCTGAGTGCACGTTTGTTGTCTGATTATGAAAAAAATGAAAAAGCTTAATGGCAACTGTAGTGTGCTTCAGCTTGCTGCACACGAAGATATACTTGCTTTATTCCTCCTTCCAGAATATAGCCTTCATATGTGTATTTGCTTTCTCATACCGGTTACCTCCCTTGATTACCTCCAGTGTGTGATTACAAAGAAAATTAAATAAATAATGGCTGCAGTAATGGCCAAGTTGCTTCTATCAGTCACATTTAAGCCCTCTCCGTCCCGAACCCTGATTACTGTAGCAAGTAATTCAATAAAACAAAAAAAGAATGGATTGCTTCTGTGGCCAGCATGCACTGTTACTGCTCATATGCATATCTAGTGCCTTGCTAGCATTTAGAAAAGAGAAAAACAGTGTACCTGAACATTGCAAGCATCTGCTCTTGTTAATATCTCAGGTAAGTGCTCACATTTGTTATGGACTCTAGTTTTCTGGTTGCCTAATGCTGGTTGTGGCTGTATTGGTTGGTTGGCTCTGACTGCACACTATTGAGGTCCTTGATAAAGTTAAGTTTCATAACAGTGTTCGCCAGTGGGGCTCCTTCAGTCTAGTTTTGACACAGCCTCTGTGAGGTGGCCTTTGACTGAAAGTGTTTTAGTTGCACAGGATTCTTCAACTGTCCCAGGTGTGATACCAACACTCAGGCTAGTTGTTGGGATCTTTTTAGAAATAAGAAGGATTTGATTTTCTGAGCAGTATTCACTTTCAAATTTCCCCATACTTTCCAAAGTACACACATTTTGCCCCCCCCCCCTTTTTCTGTATGGGCTAATTTACATAATCTTTATCAGACTTTTTTGAAAACATAAATGCGTATCTCATAAGATTTTTTGATGACTCTGCATTGACGTTCTTATAGATGCACCCAAGGTATCATATTAGATATCTGTTGTCTTACTGTTCTGCAAATATACAGAGATCAGTATATTTTTTTTGGTTTTATAATTTGCACTCTGATTCCTCACATCTCTGTTGAAACTGTCTTCCCCACCCCCCCTCATTTTGGTTTCTATAGCTTGTGTGTTGTTAACTCAAGGTTCCCCTAATTTGACTTAATAGCAGCAGCATGCATTTAAAGTGGAACCTGTGTGTTGAGAGACAGCCTTACAAGACTATCTGCAAATAAATAGAGCTGAGTATATTTTTCTGTATTATTCTGTATTATAGAGCTAAATTGTTGCTTAGATATCTGTTGTCTTACTGTTCTGCAAATATACAGAGATCGGTATATATTTTTTTGGTTTTATAATTTGCACTCTGATTCCTCACATCTCTGTTGAAACTCCCCCCCCCCCGTTCTTTGTTGTAGTTTAAATTTGGTGGCTTTTGCAGTGCCCGCCCCACTGTAGATTTGATCTAGGACACTCCCCCAGTCCCATCTCTTCACCGCATTCTACCTAATAAACCCTTTCTGCACTTGCTTTTAGTCCTGTTTTAATTTAATTACATTTTTTCAAACTGTGTGTGGACTAATATTGCTACATACTCAAGTGTGCCAGCTTGCACTGCATGTGAATTGTTTTTACTACTGTTTTTGCTACTTTTCTGTAAAAAATAATTGTAAGCTTGTTTCCTACCTTTCCTGTAATTAGTGTTCCAGATACAGATTTGCTGTATCCAGGACTATTTGTAAGCTTCTGAGCCCCCCAAGCCTTTCTGTGTTGGAGGGAAACCTTCTAGCTTATCAGTGGGAGTAGTAAGCACTAGGTAACCTGTCTACCACATAAGGAGTGGTTCTGGCCCAGAATTTGTAGTTATTGGCCGTTTGGGCAGTCTTCCATCTCTCTCAACTTTCTGATTTGAAGGCCTGCATTTGCACTTGTTTCTGTCCTGTAACTCCTGGGCCCATCTCATTTGCTCACTCAAAAAAATCTGCCTTTACTGTATTTGTGTTTCTTCCTACTTTATTTTGCTTTTAAGGCCATCTTAAAAGTACTCAGTTGTATTTATTACTGCTTGGTGTAACTCATTCTAAGCCTTTTAGTTTAAGCACTTGGGCTTCAGACCAGTTGTTTTACATTAGGAAGGTTTGTGGCCTGCACTGTGGTGGCAGGACAGGTAGCTTACATCCTTCTAAGTTGGGAACTGCTGATTGAGGGCTCAGTGTCTGTTATTCTAAAAGTGTATTAATTCTGGTTTAAGCACTTGGGCTTCAGGCCAGTTATTTTACATTAAAAGGGTTCGTGGTCTGCACTCTTGTTAGAGGAGAGGCTGGACTCTGCCCTTCTGAGCTGGGAATTTCTGGTTAAAGGCTTATAGTGCCTGCATATTTGAACTGTTTCTTACTGAAATTGGTACACCTTGTTTGCTGTAGCATAGACTAGATCCAGGCCTGCTGAATCTAGCTTTGTTTGTATGCTTGTTGTTTCCCTGAAACGCTAATTCCACCTAAAACGTGGCTTTTCAGCGTTTCTGTGGATCCCTAGTGATATCTGCATTGCTTACTGTACTTATTTCCTTGTTTCACTTGAAAGAAAGTTACTGTTTGTCGTTTTTGCATTTAAGTTACCTGTAACGCATTGCATTTAAGTTACCTGGCACTTGCTCACTAAAGCAATTATATAAGTCAGCACTAAAAAATTAAAAGCACTACACCCTCACAAACTCCCCTTGAGTACCTTGTTCCCCATTGGCCCTTTTTTCAATTATAAAGGAATTCCCAATACTATTCTAGCATGTCCAAAAGTCAGTTGTCAATCTCCTCTCCAGTCCAGCTGGTGAATCTGGGAATCTTGAGGCAATATTACAACTGCCTCATGTACACAGACAACCCTCTCCTCCTCCCAACAAATTCCAACACGTGAGAGATGCAACCATATAGCCATACTGGAGGCTAAGCTCTCTCAACTCAGTACTGGCGAAACCAGTCAGGAGGAGAAGGAAACCACACTCACTACAATTCCAGTCTCACATAGACCTACCACGACAGCAAACCAAACACATAAACACACAAAAACATACTCGGAGGCTTTAAATAAAAATCTGCCTAAGCAGCAGAGACCTCCAAAGCAGACACCCAAGCAACCGCTACTCCAAAACAAAACACGTGCAACACATAGCTCACAAAGCCAGTGTGCCGAACAGTCACAGCCCTTAAGGCTAAACAACACACCTGATACACTTGTAATAGGTGACTCTATTGTCAGGCACACTGATGTCCCGCTCACCAGGCTGAACAAGGAGAAGGTCACGGTGAGCTGGCTGTTGGGCGCTAGGATCCGCCACATAACACAAGCACTCAGGTCACTCCAAGGCAAGTACAAATATGACTCCGTCATTGTCCATGCTGGTGTGAATGACCTGAGACGTACCTCCCTGGACTACATGAAAAGAGACATAGAGGAGCTCTCTGAGCATGTAGCCCAGGCCGGTATGACCCTAACCTTGAGTAGCATCTTACTCTCACCAAGAATGATGCCACAATATGAAGACAAGATGATCAATTTCAACAATTGGCTTAAGGATTGGTGTCATTCCAAGGGGATCCAATGCCTGTCAGCCTGGGATGACATGCTCGACAAGCCACGATGCTTTGCTACAGACGGCTTGCACCTCTCACCTGTGGGCTTTCAAATATTGGCAAAGGCTCTTGCTACCCCCATAGTGCCTTTTTTAGGCAAGGCTCAAAAGACAAACCCACCTCATAGGTATCACAAGGGATATGAAACTAAGAGTAATGCTACTCAACGCCAGAAGTCTAAACCTCAAGATGCACGCACTCGAAACTCTCCTTGGCATGGAGAACATCAATATCTGTGCAGTAACAGAAACCTGGTTCAAGGCTTCCGAGAGCACCCCAGCACTACCAGGTTATACCTCATACCATGCTTTTTGGCCCCAAAACTTGGACCGAACCACAAAAGGAGGGGGAGTATCAATATTCGTCAAAGATACCCACACTTCCAGGTTGGTGGCACAGCACGAAACATCAGAGACTATCCATGTGCATCTAACAGTGGGTAAAACTGCCTTCCAGTTTATAGCCTGCTACAGACCACCCTCCCAAACCCAGGAACCCCACTCTGCTTTCCTGAGAACACTGGAAAATATGAAGTTCTCTCCAAACACCATTATATTGGGCGACTTCAACTACCCAAACATAGACTGGGAGCATTACTCTAGCTCCAACACCCTAGCCCAAAGGTTCCTAGAATTTATAAACTCAGATGCTATGGAACAACTTGTTACCACTCCCACAAGAGGGGAAAACATACTGGACCTGATCATCACCAACATGGGGACTCTATGCTCCAGACTAGAAGTGTATCCCTCACTGGTAAGATCAGACCATAAACTAATCTCACTGGATATTCACATCCCGACTCCACCCCCTGCCCTGAAAACCACAATGAAAAACTTCTCTAAAGCAAATTTCACACTCCTCAAAACCGAGGTGGAATCCTTCAAAGCCCCCGGGCCTGTGGAAAATACGGCCCAGACCACAGAATCCTTTATAAACGCATTCTATGAACACCTTCAGGAATGCATGGATCATGCAATCCCAAATAAAACCAAGACCCAATCCTCCAAAGGCAGACGTCCTGTCTGGTGGACCCCAGCCATTAACAAACTATATAATAGAAGGAGGAAGCTACTACATGATAGAGCAAAATCCCAAAAAGGGAAGGCATCTCTGATCAGTATTAGCAAAAAACTACGGGCACTCATAAAATCGTCTAAGGCCAGCTTCGAGAGAAAAATTGCACAGGACACTAAGGATAATCACAAGGCTTTCTTTAGTTATGTTAGGAACCTGGGTGGGAATTCCCAGATATGCTCAGAATTAGTCCAAAATGACAAAAAATACACCGAACCCACAGACATTGCCAACATCCTAGCTGACAGGTTCAGCGCAAACTTCTCCCCAACAAAAGGGCAAATATCTATCCCAGCAGAGTGCTGCCCCCCTGACATCTCAGATGCTCAGGTAAGAGCTGCCCTTTCCAAAGCAAAAAACACAGCATCAATGGGACCAGACGGTGTCCCGGGCTGCGTCCTACATGAACTCCAAGAAGAGCTAAACCCAAACATAAAACTACTGTTCAATCTCAGCCTTACTACAGGATATGTACCCAAAGAGTGGCGTACAGCAACAGTGGTCCCTCTCCACAAAGGTGGTGCCTCAGCGGATCCTGGAAACTATTGCCCCATAAGCCTGACTAGCTTGGTCTGCAAAGCAATGGAAAGGATCATCATGGACCTCATAAATAAAGATATTGGGGACCTACAGACACTGGATCCTACCCAGTTCAGCTTTGTTAAGGGCAGATCCTGCCTCTTAAACCTGGTTGATTTCTTTGAAACAGTCACCAAGGCCATTGACGAGGGGAAGGTGGTCCACACAGCCTTACCTGGATCTCGCAAAAGCCTTCAATACAATACCCCACTCGGGCATTATAGATAAGCTCACCAGCTTAAATATAAACCCCTATGTCACTAGATGGGTTGCAAACTGGCTCAAGGACAGAACCCACATGGTTAGAATTGCTGGAGCCATGTCAGACTCCAAACCAGTTACAAGTGGCGTCCCACAAGGCTCAATCCTGGGACCTCTCTTGTTCGATATATATTTCTCGGAGGTACAGGCCAACACGGAAGGACTGTGGCTGACCAAGTTCGCAGATGACTGCAAACTGGGTGCCATAATCGACTCTCCAGCCGACACAAGTATCCTCCAAAAGGGCCTCATAGAAACAAACAACTGGTGCCAGAGCCATGGCCTCAAGCTAAACGCCAAAAAGTGTATAGTCATCCCCTTTGGCAAAAACAAAGTTCCCACAAATTACCACATAGGTGGTAATCCATTAAGTACAGAAGAAGTAATTAGAGACCTGGGGACCCAAGTTGATAGCAATCTCTCATTTGACAACCACGTGGCTAAAGTGGTTAGAAAAACATTTTATATAGCCCACCTAATCATGAAGGGATTCACATCTAGATCAGGGGAGGTCATTGTGCCTCTTTACTCATAACTCATCAGGCCCATAATTGAGTACAATGCCCCTTTTGGGATGTACCTTACCAGACACCTGCAGCAACTGGAAAGACCCCAAAAGTACCTCACCAAGAGAATCAAAGGGCTCAAACAGATGCCATATGCTGCCCGGTTAAAGAAACTCCAGCTCTACTCAGTGGCATACCGCTTGCTCAGAGGCGATCTGTGCCTGACATATAAAGCCATGTCCAACCCGGAATTAGTGGACATGCTGCACCTCAGAAAATCCAAATCCCATCGAGCTACGCACTCGAGAGACTTGAACCTCAGCACTGAAATTAATAGGACATGCTGGAGGGACAGATTCATAACCCAGAGGCTCCCTTCACTCTGGAATAAAATCCCAGTCCAGGTTAGGCAGAGTCCCTCATTGACTCTCTTCAGGAGGAATCTTGATGAGGGGATGGGAGATCGTAGGTTTACCCCGGGTATCACTTCTGTGTCGCTGTTAGACAGAGGCACAGTATACTAACCTCAAAAAAGGGCATAGCAAAATTAATTTAAAATGGGTGGCGAAAGCCAAACACATTCTGGCTAGGCTTATAAATGCCCTAGGGCAGATAGCCTAGTATGAACCTATGAACCTATTACTAAAAACATTCTGAAGTTATAAGAACAAGACTTGGATAAATAATTTATGGCTTTGAAATGGAGATTTATACATAGGGATTGTGATGTAGAATCAGTACTAAAGCAGGTGCATGAGACTCCCAGAGAAATATTACTGACTTTGAAAGATTAGAATATCTGTATTTACATCAGAGAATTTGATTAGATCCATAACTTCTTATGGATCTAATCTTAATAAGATTAGGCGGTAACATTTAGCTTATTTTATTACAATATTTTTTTTTGGTAGCATGTTGTTTGACTTATGCAGTTCGTGCAATTCAGCTATAGGAGGGAGTAAATCTTAACTACTTTGCACTCATAAGAAGGTTGTTCTATTATGTGACAAAAACACATGCATTGATTTTGGTAGTCCTTTTAGTCACTGTAATATATGTTCTCATATTTAGCAGTCCAGACTATTTTCTACAAAGAACACACACAAAACTTTAAATAGTAGACATCACATTAATTGCAACACACCCTAGATTGTTTGTCTGTTTCTATTGTGCCTTTTACATAGGGCAAAATTCTCCCCTTTTTAAATTTTACATCCAGGGCTACTTGAATGGTATGCATTGTAAGAGACATACTGACACAGTTTGTGAACAGTGGACTATTCTTTCTACTGCCCTGTTTATGGACATTGATTATTGTAATTGGAAAGCTTATTCAAATGTTGTGCCACATATTTTAAATCATAAAGAACAGTGATGGATTGTGAACTTGGGAGCTTTGTTTCCTCCAGAATTCAGTGATGCTTATTAAATGATTTAATCGAAATTTGCTTATGTTTCTGTGTAGTCTCATTCGCAGTCATTTTATTTTGTTGATATCTTTGGATACTTTATCACATGAGTGACAGTCATTGTATCGATTGATATCACATGACTAATTTGAGGAATTATTTAAATCTGGTTTGTTGTAATAACCACTAGATAAATTGACAGATCCTTTTAGGGGAAACTGTTTATATTATTTTTGATCTTAAATAAGTATTTGTTAAAGACATTTCACTGATGATTTCACTACCTTTTTGTCATGTGGGTTGTTCATGTCCTAAGTATGGTAAGTGCAAGTTAGGAATTGCACGAATTGGGAGGATTGCAGTCTGACTTCATACCAGAAGACTTGTTTTATAATTATTGCTTTATCATTGTATGTCTGAAAACTGTGTCACCAAAATATGCTACTTAAAATGAAAAGATAAGAGGAGAGGGGAGAGGGGAGTAGGTATGGATGCCAGTGTGATGAAACATTAGAATATGTGCATTTTTTTTCTTGTGGTAAAGTTACAGTTTTGGGGGGTATAGTTTATCTAGGCTTTCTCAGTTTTTTAATCTCGTCTTACTTTAATAGATGTTTTATTTGGATGCTACTCTTCTCTGTGGTGACATTATCATTTGAATTTTGATAAGCATGTTGTGAGAGGAGCATGATCTTCTCTACACATATATTGTACAGTAAAGTATGTGTGGTAAATCGTGCAGTTTCTAAAATTCACTGATGTGTTGTGTCCTTAATGTCATCGGTAAGATTTGTTTTGATTTTGCATTTTTCCTAATGCTCTACTTGCTTTTTTGTGATACTTTTTATTAATTTGTTTTTAAAGATTGATTTGAATTTGTCACATTTGTTATTCTTTTAATAGAAATTCTCTATTCATTGATAAATGTTGGTGGGATCTTTTACATTCAAATGAACTACCACCAACCCAGCTGTAGAATCTTTATAGCTCACCTCTACCGTCATCACCTCAGATGGGGACATTTGTTTAGTGGCTCATCTAAACAACATACTCAACAATACAGCACTCCCCTAATGTTGCAGTGCAGTGTTAATATTGGAAAATGAATCCAAACACCTGTTGTAGGAATAAAAATAGAACTCACAGCCTTCTGATCTTGCAGTGTCAAAGACAAATGTGTGACCGGTTGCTGACACTGGCTGAGCCATCACTGTAGAGATCTTGGCAGACCCAGAAGTTACTTCTCAAAAGAGCTTTAGAGGCTGTTCTGGAAAGCATTTGTTCCATTCTGGACCTCAGTGACTGCAATGAGCAAATCTTGTATGTCAGGTTCTAAATTGTTATTCTTCAGGAGGTCATGCTGCTGCTGGCTTTAAGGCTGGGTGTCTGGAGGTTATTGCTGGACATGATAGATTCTTTGTCTTCACTTTTCTCTGAATGCACACTGCTTTCTGCACAGAATGCTTCTGTTTGGTCTGTGTTCTATATCAAAAGTGTTTACCAATGTTATAGCTATTATGGTGGATGTCTTCCAGATGTAGGACCTTCATGTATTCTAGATGACTGGCTCTCATGGTGTCTGTTTTGTGAAACGTTTTGGTCGCACTTCTGGAAGTAGGCACTCAAATGGCTATGTGCTTTGGGTGGGGTCTTCATAAACTAGGAGAGATCCTGTCTGATGCCATTTCAGACTGTCGCCCTCATCTGCAAGGAGCTATAAGCTTTCCAATTGTGGTTGTCTTTGCTCACAGATATGACCAAGTAATTCATGTCATTGACAGCCTGAATGAGGCTGCAGCTCAGATTTTTGGTAGGCAGTATGATTGTTACAGTTTCCATTATGCCTTTTGAGTAACAGTATATATATATATATATTTATATATATATATATATATATATATATATATATATATATATATATATATATATATGTTATGTGTTGTAGTGAGCAGAGAGGTGTTTGTATCTACAGTTATCCAGTCACTGCATGCTTACAGATCTGCTTCTGGTGCTGAATCCATGTTGCTGGACCTTCGAGTGACAGACTGAGCCCATTGATCTTAATACAGGTCTTCTCTTCTTACAGCCTGAACCTGTTGAAGGTTTTGATGATGCATGGTTCACCAGAATGTTGGAAAGCCGTCTGCTCCTTCAAGAAAAGTGGTCCTCCTTAGCAAACAGGATTCCCTGTAAACCCACCATAAACCAGTTTGAGATTTATTGAGAATTGCAAGTCCTGTCTAATGATAGTATATTGGGAGTAGTTCAATGCACAGATTGACCTGTTTGCTGTTCTGGAAAATGGTAGTAGTACAGGTGTTTGGATTTGGATCACAAAACTTAGAGAAGAAAGATTAAAGCTGATCTTTGTCAGTGCTGGTGACAGAGAAGGGGGCACTGTCATGTCCTTTGCAGTACAGGAAATCTCCACAGCGCAAATCAAAAGAATGTCCCATTACTCGAATTATAGCTGACACCACCTCAGGATCAGATACTTTCATCAAGCATTATTGTATGGACTGTGACTCCAGCAGTCAAATCTCCTGTAATTCTTTGATGCTTCATGACCCATCTTTTATCTTTTGTCTGTAATCTTGCTGTTAGTCTTCTGTCTTATTGTTTTAGATTATTCCCAGACATGGACCCAAAAGAAGGATCCCCAATATTAGATTTAACAAAACACAAGCCTCTTAGCTTCCCTTAAGGACTCCTCTCAAAACTATTGTAAGAACAAATCCAAAAACAAGTGAAACAGAGTCCAAACTGGCCATAATCTTTTATTATAAAACGTAAGCGCTTTCAGGTTAAAAAACCCTTCATCAGACAAACTTCACATAACCATGACAGTCTTTAAATATTAAAACATTTCTAAAAGCAACCAATTACTTACTGTACTTGACCCACCTTTTCTTTAAGGCTGGTGTTAAAGGTACAGAACTATTTAATCCAGGTCGGTTGTCAGCAGCCAACTGTATGATCCATATTAACTCTGCATACTCTGTACCATTGACAGTGCCCCCCCTTTCATCTGTGCAACATGCAGAACCATAAAAACAAAAGTATGATCTGGAAAGCTAGAAACATGATGGTACAATGCATTATGTTTATCCTTCTGTCTAATAGATGACAAATGGTGCAATATTCTTGTTTTTAACTTACAATTAGTTTTTCCAACATAAAAACTCGGACATGACTTGCAGCATGCCAAGTAAACCACATTCTCTGTATGGCAATCTGCATAAAACTCCATGTGTATTTTTTGTTTGTAACAGGCTGTATAAAATAATTTAAACCATTCACATTTGAACATGCTTTACAGTGCCTACAGGGAAAAGTCCCTGATGTCCTTCATGGATGCATCTGCAGTCATAACAACTGGGTTGTCCTGTCGTCAGGCAGCCCTTCAGTCGGCCGGATTCCAAAGTCCGGGTCCGGCTTCGGCTGATGTCGCACTTCACCCGACGTCATCTCTGTTGGTCTTCGGGTATAAAAGCATCAGCCGACGCCATTTTCTTCAGTCTTTCTTGCCGCGTGGCGCCCGAAGCAGAAGCTGTTCGCAAGTGCCGGTCGGTCGGATCCAGAGATTACTTCTACCGAATACTACTTCGAAGACTTCTAAAGCTAAGTATCCCGTTGGGGACTCTTTCTTGCCTCAGCCGATGTCAGAAAAAGTTAATAATTGTTTAACCTGTGGGAAACAAATACCTCATAAAGATTTCCACTCTTACTGCCTGCCTTGCTTAGGCCCAGCCCACGACGTAGCAGCCTGTTCGTCCTGTGCTTCTTTCAACCGACGAACGCTTAGACGTTGGTCGGAGTTTGCAGAACAGTTTTTCGGTTCTGATTTTGCGTACATTATGCCGTCGGATCCTCCGACTACGCATTCTGCCAAAAACGCAAAGAAAAAGACCGACACTCGCGGTCCGCGGTTTCGGCCGAAACCATGGTTAAGCAAACCGCGAGTGTCTCGGTTTCGGCCGAAACCGAGAAAACTGATCAAAATACAGCTGAATCTATCTCTACAACTGAGGTCCCTGCTAACACTCTTGAATCGGCCTCAGAAATTTTACCCACTACGGTGCTTACCACTGACTTATCAGACACCATTCCCTTGGATGTCTCTACCCCAGCACGTGGTGCTGCTAGGCCTCCAGCAGCCATGTCCATTAAGGCCTTCGCCAGGGCTAAAGCAGCCAAGACTACTAAAACAGTGCCTGTTAAACCCCCCTCAACCAGGCCCTCTTCCAGTTCTCAAATGCTTACTTTGGCAGAAGATTTAATTTCATTAATTAGAGGATCTCAATCTCACCCAGACAGGGCCTCTCAGCCCCCAGAGAAGAGACCTAGGGCAGAGCCCCATGAGCCAGTGTCCTCTGATGATTCTGCTGATGAATCAGACATAACTCACCAGCCAGAGGCTCCTTTCTCCAATTTTGAAGATTCTGATGCTGAAGAATCCATTCCAGCTGCTTCCCCACCAGAAGAATTCTCCTTTGGGGAAACCTTGCATGCCATGCGAGAACAGTTCCAATGGCAGCAACAGGATTTTTCAGACTCCAGGAAAAGACTTAGGACCTTTTTGCACCTTCCACAGCACAGGCCCTTAGCTATACCTCCTGTTCTCTCTGTGGTGGATGATGCTTTCAATGATGTCTGCTCCGCTCCAGATTCTTTACCCCCAGCCCCTGCCAAACCAGACAGATTTTACAGGGTGCCAGATACTCATCACCACCTTTACAAGGCCCCTCTTGCAGACCCCGAAACTATTTCCCAGGGTCCCAAGGCAGTAGCCGCGACCATAGCTTAAAAACCCTGTTCCTTCTGAAAGGGAAGCAAGGTCATTAGGCAGATGGGGTAAAAAGGTTTACACTTCAGCCACTCTCTCAGCTAGAGCTTTAAACTGTCAGTTTCACATGATACAATACCAAGAGTTTATGCTTGATCAGTTAACTAAAAAGCTAACCACTGATGAATCTCTTGATAAGAAATATGTATTAGAAATGGTAAATAACATACAGCAAGTTAGTAACCATTCTTTAAAATGTGGCTATGATGCACTGGAGGCTTCATTTAGATCAGCCATGACTGCCACTGTAATTAGAAGGCATGCATGGCTAAAGGAGCAAGCTTTACCGGATCATGTTAAATCTAAATTGCTAGATGCTCCTATGGATAAAACAAGTTTGTTTGGTACACCTGCCCAGCAGGTTATGAAGAAAATGGAAGAAAAGGCAAAATCAGTCCAGACAGTTAAAGATTTCTTGCAGGTTCAACGCCCAAGGTTTAGCAGGAACTGGCCTGCCAAAAATTGGTCCTTTCCTGACTCCACAAGACCTCAAAGGGGCAGGAATAGACGTTCCAGAGGCAGAAACCAATCCAGAGGAGGTGCCTACAGAGGACGACAGTGGCAAGGTAACAACAGAGGCACAGACTCCACACCTGCCACTACATCAACACAGCCACAGTGACTTAATCCTAAACCCGCCTACCAGGGAACAAATAGCAGCTCCTCTAGGCGGAAAGCTAACCTTATTTTCAAAAACTGGCACCACATAACAAAGGACAAGTGGATTTTACGAACCATAGATCAAGGTTACCGGTTCCACTTCCACACTTTACCAGACAAAGAGGAATGCCAAATCTACCTCCAAATCAAAAGACAGAGGCTCTACAACAGATAATGGAGTTAGCAAACATGAGAGCTGTGGAGAAAGTGCCAACAGCAGAGCAAGGAAAGGGGTTCTACTCCAGACTATTCCTAGTTCCAAGAAAGGAAAAAGTTGGAGACCAATTCTAGACCTGTCCACCCTGAATACTTACATCATTGTCCCAAAATTCAAAATGCTGACCCTACAGCAACTTCTTCCCATGCTGGGCAAGGAGTGTTGGCTGGTAACTCTAGATCTCAAGGAGGCATACCTGCACGTCCCCATTCGACCAATCTGCAGAAGATACCTCAGATTTCTTGCAGGATCAGAGCACTATCAATTCTCAGCATTGCCCTTTGGCTTATCTACTGCGCCCAGAGTATTCACAAAATGCCTGGCATCAGTAATCGCCCATTGCAGACTACAGGAATTCAAATTTATCCATACCTGGACGACTGCCTGATACAAGGAGACAACAAAAGCAAGCTGACAACAGATTTACAAAGGGTCATTTACTTGCTTCAAGCACTGGGATACACAGTCAATTTACAAAAGTCAAGACTGATACCATCCCAGACAAGGACTTTCCTGGGAGCGGAATTGGACACAGTAAGACAAATGGCATTCCTAACTACAGAAAAACAAAAAGAACTCCCTCTTTACTTCTTGACACTAACAAAACTGAACAAGTTAACAGCAAGAAAGGTACTGCAGGCCTTGGGTTTCATGGCATCATGCATAATCTTGGTTCCATTTGCCAGACTACATATGAGAAAACTACAGTGGTACCTAAAGAATTTATGGTCCCAACACAGACACAGCCTAGAAACGGAAATCCCACTAATACCATGCTTAAACCAGGAGTTCCTATGGTGGGCTCAGGCATGCCAGTCAAACCCAGGCCTGCCCTTTCGCAAGGGTCAAGCAAGCCAGACCATCACAACAGATGCTTCAGACCTAGGATGGGGCGATATGCTGGACAAATGCGCATAAGGATTGTGGACACAGGACCAACTTCACCTGCACATCAACCTAAAAGAAATGCTGGCAGTAAAACTGGCAATCCAAAAGTTCAGACCATTTCACAAGGAGTACCACTTGATGATAAGGACAGACAACACCACAGTCATGTGGTACATCAACAAACAGGGAGGCACTCATTCTTACCCCCTATGCAGAATGACTTTGGAGCTGTGGACCCTGGCACTCAGCTACAACATCCAGTTACAGGCAATATTTGTGCCAGGAAAAGAAAACTCTCTAGCAGATATGTTAAGCAGGACCACATCGGATGCCCACGAATGGCAGCTGCACCCGGATATCTTCAAGACCATCTCGAAGAAATGGGGAATGCCTCAGATAGATCTATTCGCATCACCTCTCAATCACCAGCTCAAAAAATTCTGCACAAGGACATTCCACCCACTAGCATGGAAAGTGGACTCGCTCTCCTTCAGCTGGAAAGGCCTAACACCATATGCATTCCCACCTCTTCCCTTGATACACAAAGTACTACTAAAAATCAAGGAGGAACGCCCAAGGATCACCCTGATAGCTCCAAACTGGCCAAGACAGCATTGGTACCCACTGCTGAGGAGCATGTCTCGAACAATATGTGGCCAATTCCTGATGCCTTTGATGCTAACTCAGAACAACTTCAGCACCATGCATCCAAACCTAAAACGCTGCAACTGACTGCATGGAACATCACATAGCAGCTGCTAATACAGAACTTTCACAAAGAGTTAAAGACATTATTCTTGAAGCACGCAGGCCTTCAACTAGAAGGAATTATGCTGGGAAATGGAAAAGGTTTGTCATTTGGAGTTCTGAAAGAGGAAAAGATGTATCAAACATAGATATGCCTAACATTCTGGAGTATCTGGCCGAACTACTTCATTCAGGCCTGTCCTACTCCTCCATCAAGATTCATGCATCAGCTATTTCAGCAGAATACAGCTTTGATCCACCTGTTTTTTCACACCCTTTGCTCAGGCAGTTCCTCAGAGGAATCAAGAATGTAAAACCTCCAAGGAAACCACCATTGCCAGCTTGGGACTTGAACTTTGTGCTAGAAAATTGACACTATCACCTTTTGAACCAGCAGCAACAGCAGACCTACAACACCTGTCATGGAAAACTGCTTTCCTACTGGCAATTACTTCAGCAAGGAGGGTTTCAGAACTACAGGCCTTAATGGCAGTGCAACCCTTTCTAATCTTCCACCAAGATAGAGTGTCCATGAGGACTAATCCTACATTTATGCCTAAGGTGGTATCCAGAGTGTCTTTAAACCAGGCAATCCACCTGCCTACCTTCTTTCCCAACCCACAAAACAGAGGGAAAGAATACTGCATATCTTGGATGTACATAGACAGCTACGCTACTACTTGGACAGAACAAAAATAGCAGAAAGACTGACCAACTTTTGTAGCCTATGCAACAGGAAGGGAAGGAAAAGCTATTTCCAAACAGACAATCTCCAAATGGATAGGAAATTGCATACGATTCTGTTACTCCTTCCATGGAAAGCCAATTCCACAGAACATAAGACCTCATTCTACAAGGGCAACAGCCACTACCACAGCCTTCTTACGAGGAGTGGCTACCAAAGACATTATTGAGGCGGCTACTTGGACCTCCGTGCATACATTTGCCAAGCATTATAATTTACCTCTATATTCCAGATCCCGAGCAGGGTTTGCCACTGCTGTTCTGCAAGGGATCCTAAACACACCATAATTTACTTTTATCCTCCTCCCTAGTTGGCTATGGTATTCTACCCAGTTGTTATGACTGCAGATGCATCCATGAAGGACATAGTACAGTTTTGTACCTACCATAAATGTAGATGTCCAAATTGGATAGCATCTGCAGTCAGGATTACCCTCCCTCCTTCCCCTCTGTGGTACTCCTAGGGTGTTTACCCTTCTAATAGCTAGCTAGTGGGGATTTCTTTCATGGTGTATTTGTTTGTATTTATGTACATACATGCTTATTTTTGTGTTTACCTCTATCTTTTGGAAACATTGGCATCTATCCAAAATTTTTAGCCTTCTATAGGGCTTCTGGCATCTGGGGCAAGAAACACTGAAGAAAATGGCGTCGGCTGATGCTTTTATACCCGAAGACCAACAGAGATGACGTCGGGTGAAGTGCGACATCAGCCGAAGCCGGACCCGGACTTTGGAATCCGGCCGACTGAAGGGCTGCCTGACGACAGGATAACCCAGTTGTTATGACTGCAGATGCTATCCAATTCGGACATCTACATTTATGGTAGGTACAAAACTGTACTTTCTCATGTCTGCAGAGGAAACACTGTTAGCCTTCTTCGTATTTTTCAAACCAAGTTCTATGCATAACTTGTCTTTTATATTACTATTTCACTTGAAGGTAAATCTAGGTTTCTCATCTAAAATATCCTTCAAGTGATTGACACTTCTTAGTATCTTCCAGTTTTGCTTAATAATATCACATATCCCATATCCCATAAGCATTATAACTTAGCATTACCTTGGGTTTGTTGTCATACTTATTAGATAGCTTCAACTTATCTCACTGCTGTTCTGTATTATCAGAAAGCCATGTTCTAGCCCTGGCTTCCCTGTTGGATATTATACTGTTCTTATTTTTTTCTAAATTTTCCTTGGAGTAACTCTTTTCCTTAAGATAAAAGAAAAAACTCCCTCACTACCAAAGGTGAATCTTAAAATTATTACAACAAGAAAAGTAGGTTAAGATTCACCACCAATGGCACTCCTTTGCATTTAAAGTATTGGAGGTTATTTATCCAAATAAGAGAAAAGGAGACATTTGCAACCTCATGGAACAACGAGAAACCAAATGGATAGTGAATATGAGAACAGATCACTTGTCAGGGTTAAATGCCGTAGTTCCATTGAAACCTATATTAAAGGCAAGGAGACCTAGGATAGGTCCTTAAAGAAAGGTGTGTCTGCAATTTTTGAGCCCGTTTACTGAAGCAAGAGGTGTGACACTTTTTGAAGATTCCTATTGGTTAAGAGACATAGGAGTATTCAAAACACTGAACACAACTGATATACTTTCTTCTTGATTATTGCATCTATAAAAGGTTCTTTTAGTTACCACCCATATAACGAACTGATGAAGATTATTTGAAAGTGCTTAACGTTTGAGAGGGACATCCATTTGAGTTTTACTCTAAGCAAATTTTATTTTGAACAGCTGTCACTGATAATAAAAGTGTTTTAAATAGCTGTTTGTTGGTGAATCTTAACCTACTTCTCTTCTTTTCCTTAAGATGTTCATTTAACACATCTATTTCTTTGTGAAACTCTTTGTCTGTGCACAGCTGAGAAACTCTTGCCCTTGCATAATATTATGAAAAGTATGCCTAGGATGCATACTACGTGCATTCAAATAATGATTTCTCCAGCATGATTTCCTATGTAAGGTGATGTTTATCTTACCAGTTACACTTTTATTTAATGTGACATCTAAAAAGGCAATCTAAAATTGCTATGCTCTACTGAGAACCTAAGAAAATCTGTAGTTTTCTCCAGGTAATCAGCAAAGTTTAACAGTTCATGACTGCCCTGTGCCCACAACAAAAAAATATCATCCACAAATCTGGCATAAAAAATTGAAGTCTTCCGTAGATGTTCACACTTAAAAATATATTTATCATCCCAGAAGGCTAACACTAAATTAGCATACGAGTTGGCACAGGGTGTGTCCATGGCAACACCCTGTACCTGCCTATAATGTCTTCCATTACAAAGAAAGATGCTATTTTCAAACATCAGTGCTAGTGCTTTCAGGATTAAAATATTGGTATTCTCATGATATATGTTAACTATATGCAGTACCTCTTTCACTGCCTTTAACCCAAATTCATTTGTGATGACCGTGAACAGACTTGCCAAACTTTAGATTTGAAAAATGTGTTGATGTTAACCATGGACGTCAACAATCTGTGCCAACTCGTATGCTATTTTAGTGTATACATGTACAAATGGAGATGTTTACCTTGTTACTTGTACAATGTATACACATGAAGACTCATGCCATGCTGTATAGACTGACTTTCTTGCACACACACAATTATGTTTTCTGTAATTTTTTGTTTGCTCTCATACATATTCATAAAAGATGTGTAACTTGCACATTTGTCTCTCTACGAGCACATGCCCTGAGGTATATTCAGGCTTTAATATACATGCAGTGTTGAATTCATAAATTTATACATTGGCCTACACCCACATTCTGACTTTAGCAACCTTCCAGCAATGTTCAGTGGTTTGCACTTACCCACAGTGTGAGTACAACACCTGGTATAGATACTAACCACAAGTAGAGCCTTATGTAGACATATCTTTTGTTATGTGTATTGTTTATGATGCTAGTTAAGATGTGTTGCATGATGGAGGATATTAGAAATGCATAGCGAGTTTCAGGATAGTATTTCACAGAACTTTATTTTCCTGTTTCATTTCACTGTTGCTATTCTTGTTCCTTGCAGCATATTAATGAACTGACCATGAAGCTGAACATGGAAGATATTCTTTGTAGGGCAGAAGCAATGTATCATCAGCTGGCTGTTTGTCAGGTGAGAGGGTTTGCATACTGTTTACCTGGTACCCCACTGTAGAATTAAGATCAAGGGCACTGATGTCAGACTCCATAATGTTAGCACCCATGCATGTTTTGTTGTAGAGGATTTAGAGGATTATGTAATGTCTTAAAGTAGAGTGTGGATTAGAGGCATGCTCATACAAAACAAGGTTCATGGAGGGCTAGCAGACCAGACAAGAGACGAGTTTCTTTTGGCAGTCTAAATAGCCTAGGCTCAGGTGCAGTCTGTTGGAGGACCAGCCAAGTTGGTTAGGACAAAATGTTGTTGGAAAGTGTGCTACTTTCAGTGCATATGGTAGATAGGAACAGGAGATGTCAATGAATTATAATGAGAGAATACAACATGTTAGAGTGGTTCTTGTTGTCATACTACAATGGATCAGAAGTGGAGAACAGAGAAGTCCCATCCTGATCTGCACCATCCTAGTTGAATCACTAGATTCCCTTCATGGTAACAGGCTTGCTTTCCTGTCTGATTTCTGCTTCTTTCCTAAGAAGTGCTCATTGATAGGTAGTAAGCATGCATTCCCTGAAAAATTTAAATTCCTACCTTGGTGGTGCACACCCCCAGAGTGTGCCCTTAAAGTGTAGTGTCCATTGGTATAACAGGTGGCAGTAGACTTAAATGTGGGTTGGTGTCATGACTGGGGATATTTTTCTTGGGAAATGTTGAGTAAGGCAGAGACTTTGTGGGAAGTTTAAGCTTGAAATAAAAACTTTGGGGTACATTACCTATCACAAAATATCAGCTGTGTGGAAGTGGTCCACATTAAAATAAGCTTTAATTTACTGATATCTCGTACACTGTCATGTTTTTTCTGTTAACATTTTTATTGTATAGCTCAAGTAAATGACCTCCTCTTCATTTAAAATTTATTCCAGCAGTCACTAGCAACTAGATACATATCACCTGTAGCATTTTTATGTATTGAATGAGGTATGTAATGTAAATATTGTAAATTCATGTAGCACTTTGAGCTGTTGAATTCTGTATGTCCAGTACATATTGTAAACATGCTATATTTACAAATGTGTTTGGCATTAAAGCATTGCTAATGCCATTGCATTATATAAGTATTATGTAGATAATGCTGTTTCTGTAAGAACGGTCACTAATCCTGCATCCTTGACAGAGGAGGAATTCCTTCATGTTAGGTTAATGGGTCATTACTAGACAAATTATATAATATGTATTTCTGTAAAAAGGAAGGGTTGACTAAGCCATGGAAGATTTGTTAAGTCTCAGTCAGGAAGCTCATCGACCTACACTGGATTTCGAGTGCAAACTGTCATGCCTCAGCTGGTGGTAGTGATCATGTGGAGTAGGATCTGAGGAAGGATGTCTCATACTACCTAGCGTGGGAAGCTCTAGAGAAGCTGTTTAGACATGGGCTTAGAGTGGGTACTGCAGGTATGAAACACGATCATTTGTAATCTGCAATGAATTCTGGTGGTCCAGAATTTGGTTTTATATTTGGACTTCTTGAATAGTGGAGAAATGTGCACATGGACATTTTTCTGTTAGTGAGGCTATATTTCTTTTCAAAATTTGCTTTGCAGCCTGGGTTACAACAGTTTGTGAATTAAATGAAAGTTACAGTTTTGGTAACTTCTAACTGCAGTATCTTCATAGTACCACATCTGGTATTGCCAGTGGGCAGATTCAGTGGCATTTTGTGGCAAGAAGCAGTATTGTTACCTTGCACTTCATAGTGCTTTGCTATTAGACGATAACAAAGGGATAGAAGTGACTGTTTTCCATTTCGTTTGAAAGTGACTCTGTCTCAGCAGTGCAACTTAAGTTAAGATACTTGAAAGGAAGCTTGACATTTCGTATAATTTGTTTTTCCTCTCCCTAGAAATTAGGTCTGCACAACAGTCTAACATTCCAGTCTAGTGAATGAAATACAGTAACATGAAGAAAGCTGTTTGGGTCACTTGGCAGTGACCAACTACAGAACTGTGTATGTGTTGTACTAAGATGTTTTCAGATTCAAAGTAATCTATACAAAATTAATCAAAACCCTCCTTCAGATAGGGATGGCTGCAAACCACCATTTAGTGAGCTTACAGAAGCAAGCGAGACCTACTACCACTGCTCAGAGAAGATGATGTAGGATCATACTTGTTTACTTTTGAATGCTAGGCTTCACAAGAAAACTGAAGCAAACAAGAATGGGCAAAATTCTCTTCAATGTTAATTGGAGATGCTTTAAAGATATGCAAGGAAAAGAGTGTGGTAAATGATAAAATGAAAAAAGCTTTTGTGAAGAGCAGATGCTATTCCTGAAATGCAAGAACTTAAATGCATGATTATAAACATATTGCTAAACCATGGGTAGACACTGATAGTAATAGCAAAACAGAAATGATTAATGCTGATAGATTTAAAAGAGTATTGCTCGTTGTACAAGAAAGAGTTCAGATATGATCCAGAACTTTAGATTAACTCTTTACTGCATTTGAGCATGTTTTAGCAAATATTTCCTTTAAAACTGGAATTTATGTAGCTAAACCTAAACTAGTAGTTATTAAGTCATTATTGCCTTTAAAACACAGTTTGCCTTTTACTGACTGACTTGTTACAGGTGCGGGAAGAAAGGCCATGTAGCCAGAATTTTATCGGTAAAAGGAATAAATAGCCTTGGAGCTTAAGAATGTCCAGATGCACGCTGAGAAAGAAATACCCAAGTAATATGAAAAAGTAGATGTTAGACTTCTAGAATATGCATCCTTTCACTGCAACACTTACATTAGTGAAATGCATAATATTTTGGAAGGCAAGGAACTACAAGGTTTAATGGGTTTAGGTAGTATGAGTAAGTAAGGTGTAAACCTCATATGTTCAAACATAAAGGTAATAAGCAGATGGTGGGGTAAGTTGTATTCATGGATGCAAAAAAGAGCATCTCATTACATATGTAGAGTTTCAAACCGTAGGAAATATAATGGAGCATGTAGCAGCAGCACCTGAATTAACCCATGATCTTATTATTGAGAATTTTCCCCTCAATTTAAGTCCATGTGGAACTTGTGAGGCGAAGGGAGTGATTTCCAGCAGAAGAATAGCTTTATCAAAAAAGAAGCCAAATATCCAATTTGCAGTATTATCTCAAAATGGAATGGGAGCAGGGGCTGGGAGTAAAACCATGCTTCTGACAAACATTTAAAAATATCCAGTCAAAATAAAGAAACAGGAGTTAGTTTAGAAGCTGCTTAAGATAACTACCATGTGGGTATGACTAAATGAAAAGGATAACCCCATGAGTTACTCTAAAGGACACAGTAGAAGGTATAACTGTCTAACATTCCAGTCTAGTGCAAAGTAGTTAATCAGTACAAAAATTTAGGAATAATTTAAGTGCAGACCAGAAAGAAGGTCACCTTGGAGAAGCTACAGAAAATGAAGCGGGGATAAGTCAGATATATGTCCTGTGGCAGAACAGCATTCAGGAACAGGAAGGGAGTTGCATACCATTATAGCCTGAACATATTTCAAAGCAGGAAACAGAGCTGACTTGAGGAACTGGAGAGAAATGAATCTCTTACTAAAGGGGTACAATTCAAATAAATGAATTTAATTTTGAAAACTGTACATTCTGAGCAGAATTCTTTGTTAGACTGAAACAGAAATAATAATAATAATAAAAGTGGGGAATTCTAATCAGCAGGAGTGTACTGAAAAGAATTTAGCCAATAAAAAATGTACAAGTCAAGTAAAAGTGGAAGTAGGAAATGAAACACTCGAGTATAGAGGAACTCTAGGCAGCAGATGTATGAATGAGGGGAAAAAAAGTAAAACTCGAAGACAAGTTTTGTTTAGAGCTACCATCTGCAGAGAAACACTTAGATATGGAAGAACCTATACCACTGTATGTTGGAGTTAGCCGAATCTTACACTTTGCAGCAAATGAGGAGAATGATCCATATTCTAGAGGTAAGTCATATCAACTTCAGAAAAGTTCACTGGGAAGATAACTTAATGAAAGCAAGGCATACTATAGAAATAATAGTGGGAGATTATAAAAACAAGCCAAGCCTAGGCCAGCAATTGTAAAGGAAATTTGAAAAAAATCTCTGCATCCTATCCAGAATGCAAAAAAAAAAAAAAACAGCTCTACAACCTGGGTTCAGTAATCCTTTTATTCCAATGCTTGTTATAGATGTGCCATTTGAAAACACTGCCATTGTGCCACTGGTAAGTTCTGGCTGTGGGTGTCACTATGTTTTGATCACAGCAGACTGACAGAAAATTTCCAACAACTTGTACAATTATATAAGGCTAGTTCTAAGTCTGTTGCTAGGGAATTAATATGCTTTTGTTCTCTGACATGGGAATTTCTAAATAGAGAAGCAGGTAGTGACAACTGGTATCGGTTGTTAGTGTACCTACTGTTTGCAGTAAGAAGGATGCCACAGGCATAAACAGGTTTTGCATCCTTTAAACTGTTGTATGGAAAGTATCGCTAAAGGGACCTGAGAAGAAGAAGAAGACACCATTTAAAATTGTATAGAGTGCTACAAGTAAGTTGCCGGAATTACTTAAGTGTGGTATTGCCCAAAGCCATACTTAGGTTATCTGGTGCCCTGTGCAATTACCTGATATCCCCCCACACCTCCTAAGTTGAGGATCAAAAACTAAAATGTCATCTCAAAGTTGAGCACCAAAAAAAGGGGTGGGGAATCCTCTGAAAGTACAAAAAAAACCCTCTTATCCTTTGAAACCATAGCAAACTGTTTGCTATAAATGGAACATGTGACTTACTACAATTAAAATAGTACACACAAAGTGCTTAATTGCAAGTACAGTATTGACACTCCTTTCTGAATCCCAGTACTGAACTGATGCAGCATCAGCCAGTCATGTTCCCCAACACCTTGCACCCAGGGCAGCTGCGCCCCCTTTACCCTCCTAGCTACAACTCTGTTTTATTACATTCTCTCCACCCCCTTATTGCCTGCCTCTGGGACAGACTGCTTCAACCACTGTGCCCTTGATTCACCAGTGGCAATGCCCCTAGTGAAAAAAAAAAAGAATGTGTTAAAAGCTCAGGAAATATAGGAAAAATTGTATAAGGAAATCTTTTTTGTATCTGGTTGGGAGGACAAAGTTGACAGAGCGTAATATAAAGACACCTCTGTGAGTTAAGGTGTACTGAAATCCTTAAAGTGCCTAAAAACGCAGAAGAAAGCAATACAGAAGGTTAGGAAGGGTAGGTCTGTAGACAGTGATGTTTGTCAGATGTTTCAGTGTAAGAAACCAAGGGTAAATGCTGCCTTCAAAACAGAAATGCATAATGACAGAGCTGAAAACTCTGTTAGTGAAGGAGAAAACATGAAGTAAAGTAAGTGCAACTGCAGTAAGATGTAAGGATTCTAACATTGACATTTTTGTTGTGTTTGAACAAAATTGTAAAGCATTGTTACCTAAGCAGACTAACCAGTTACATAACCTGGACTTTCAGCAGGACCAATTTGAGGAAGGAAAAAAAAAAAGAAGCCTCAAAAAATGTTTGGTTCTGGATATAGCATGGTTAATAAATTTGAAAAGGACTTTATCATAAAAAGTTTTATCTCCAAATATTTTGGGTTTCTAATACCATGATGGGAATGGACCCCATTTCCTAAGTCAAAGTACGATTAAATTTCATGAAATTAACATTGCTTCACTCTTTGATGTCAGCCAAAAGTGCTCTTCGCAGCACCCTCAGTGTGCCCAGTAATGACGACTCCTGCAGTTTGCCTGGAGTTACATGTATTGGTGGCGTATCTGTATAAGATTTTAAACTCTTTTTTTTTTTACAAGACCCTGTTGCTCCTATTACTGTTGGAACTATTTGGGTATGCTTCGTTACTGGCTCAGGCTTAGCATAGTTTTTTTCTGTTATTGTTGCTGTTTATTCTTCAGAATTTAACAAGTTTTTGTCTACATAGTTCTTTGTATCCCCTTATCACCTTTTCTTGTGTGTTGTGCTTTGTTGGCTGTCACTCCATACTCGCAGGCCTTTGTGCTTCACATGAACTCGTTTAAATTAAAGAGGCCCCCCCCCCCTTAGGACAGCCGTTTAAATTAGAGGCTCTCCTTTTTTCTTTTTTCTTAAAAAAAAAAAAAAAAAGACTGTTTGCTTCTTTAGTTTAGTTGTTGAAAGATGTCTAAAGAGGCCAAAGTTTCCGGCTTCAAAAAGTGTGACTCATGCTGTCAGAAAATGTCTCTGACAAGAGGGCACACTAGCTGTGTTTATTGTTTAGGGGCTGTGCACCTGCAGCACTCCTGCTCTATCTGTCATTCATTTAGTCCAAGGGTCCTGCAGGAGCCAAAAACAAATTAATCCTTCGAGGATTATTGAAACCACAGGATTCCCTGGCTAAAGGTTCTCAGCCAGTGAAATCCTCCAAGTCTGTCAAGCCGTCGGCTCCACCTTTGGAACTGACCCTTGGGCTCGAATAACCAAGTTTGTCAGTGCCAACTAGCATCGACAAGACAACTGCTACCTCGGAGCCATCTCAGAGCCACAAGTGAGCAAAGTCTCCTTCATTGGAGCCGATCCGCTCCGTGCCACAGTCACCCTTACTAGGAAGTGAACGCAGTCATTGCTCTTCATCCCACTCCTCTTGATCCTCTAGGTTATTGGATCAGGACATGGAGAGAGTAGTCAGCAGGTCGCTTAAGTCACAGGCCCTTGCAAAATTACTTTCCAGCCCACCTCAGCAGGTTGCGGCTCCATCCGCCTCTTATCTCCATTCCTCAGAGACCATGGATGCACTGATAGTAAAACCAACCGCGCCTATCACCTCCTCTTCGGTTCCGTCGGCTCCGATCACCTCAATTGTTTCATCCATCGAGGGATTTGGGCGATGAGGCTCTCTCATCGGCTCCGAGGGGGTGAGTGGCATCGAACTCTTGTCCGACCCCACTCTTCCTATCGGAGCTTCGGCGCAGGTGAGCTCAGCTCCCACATTGGCCTCGGAGCTGTCACCCTCGATGCAGAGAAGGACTCTTGTCTCTTTGGAGCCGGAGCTTTCTTTGCCTCTGGGTCGGGATGCCTTCAATGTCATGCGGAGTGTGCTGTCCCTGAAACAGCCCTACTATCAGCCCCATCTGCTCCATCCCTCGTGGTGCCTGTGCCAACCTCTGTTCCTCCTCCGGCCCAGAAGTGTGGGGAACCTATGTCCCAGGACACCCCATTGAGTGATCCCTCTTCTTCCGAGGCCTCCCCTGATCACTCAGAGCAGCCTCCCCGGAAGAAGTGCAAGAGAAACCACCTAGACTCCCCTGAGTCTGTCACCTCAGATACAGACCTGGATTAATCAGAAGGGTCCCCCTCAGAAGAGGTTTCCTTTTCTGACATCCTTGAAATGCTTAGGCAGAGGGGTGGCTGGTCTTCCCTAGCCTCTACTGAGGATGAGTTTGTATACCTGGAGGCATTCGGTTCCTGACCCTTTACCTCCTGGGTGTCTCCACCTTTCGATCCACTCATGTCTGTAGTGGCTCGAAAGGCTTGGTCAGCTCCGGATTCTGTGGAACCTACTCCGAGGAGACCAAATAAATTCATAACAGCTCTCTAGGACAAACAGTTTCTCATTAAAAGTGTGCCAGTTGATGCCATGGTGGTAGCAGCAGCCACCAAGAAAGAGTTAGAAACTTTGTCTGTCCATCCACCAGAGTCTAGGACAATGGACAGATATGGGAAGAGAATGTTTTCCTCAGGGATTTTCTCCATGAGGTCCCTGAATTATCTCTCTCATTTTACACAACTTCAAAGGGATCTCCTAAAAGAGCTTGGAGATACCCTACAAGATCCTTACAGCTGAGGGAGAATTAGCCAAAATAGCTTCCCAGCTTGTGACTCTTAATTCAATTGTCCACTCCTCCATGAGGCTTATTTCCTATGCAGCCGATGGAGCGAGCAGAGCTGCAGGTACAGGATTGGCTCTCAGGAGACATGCTTGGCTGTGGCTGTTTCAATTTGCGGAACCCTTTCAAGCGTCATTCACAAATACTCCCTTTGATGGCTCCTTGCTATTTGGGCCTCAGGTGAAAGACACGCTTACCAGATGTGAGCAGGAAGGAAAGTCTCTCTGTGCCGTGGGAGTCTGCTTTTCCACTCCTAACAGACCTTATCCCAAAGGTCAGAGGGGTGGAAAGATGTGGTTTTGAAAATCCCATGGACCCTTGCCTGACACACGTGGTAATTATTCCCCCAGGGACAGAGGGGGAAACAACAACAATGGCAGACGCCACCCTTGTGGCAGAGGGGGACTGCAAAATCAGGGTGACAGAGAAACTTTCTCTGCCAAACCCTTCCAGCATCCCTGACTGGTTACCCGACTGCTCACCTCTGGAGGCAGTCGGGGGAAGACTTTTGTTGTACCCAAAAGCCTGGCGAAATATAACGAGACAGATGGGTACTGTCTATTATATCCGGAGGTTACAAAATTCCCTTCCATCAACCCCCTCTAGAAAGGGGACTGGAGACCAGTACTGGATGTCAGCAGATTGAACCAATCTGTACAAAAAGAAAAGTTCCGGATGGTAACACTGCAGTCCATTCTCCCCTTTCTGGATCAGGACAATTGGATGTGCTCTATAGATCTTCAGGATGCGTACTACCATATCAAAATGGACAGACACTCCAGGAGATTTCTTCGCTTCCGGGTAGGAGCCAGTCATTACCAGTTCAGAACTCTGCCCTTTGGTCTCACCACAGCTTCCAGGATGTTCAAATGTATGGCAGTAGTCACGGCCCACCTGAGACGTCAAGGATTCCAGGTGTTTCCCTATCTAGATGACTGGCTCCTCACTGCTACCACCAGGCATCAACTCTTAGAGGCATGGGATTATACAATATCAACTTGCACCCAACTGGGCATTACAGTAAATTTTGAAAAATCTGCCTTGTTGCCCTGTCAATCTGTTACATATGTGGGAGCAGAATTAAACACAAAACAGATGTTTGCAAGGTTACCTCAGGAGAGAGTTTTCACTATTTGTCTTCTAATGCAGAGCAGAAAGATTCAAGTCTGATCCTGCAAGCTGTAGCCTCCATGGCAGCTGCCATTCTTCTTGTTCCATTAGCGCGTTACCACATGAGAATCCTTCACTGGCTTCTTTTCACGCAGTGGTCCTTCCAGGAACTACCCATGTCTCACATAATCCTGATTACAGAAACATGCAAAACACACCTCTCTTGGTGTATGGTCTACCCACTGGTGTCTCAGGGCAGACCTTTCATACAGCCCCCTCCAGTATCCACAGTGACCACGGACACCTCCCTGATAGGGTGGGGGAGGGGCATTATCTAGGCAGGACAGTCGAAGGCATGTGGCAACCTCATGAGTACCATCTGCATATTAATGTCCTAGAGATGAGAGCGGTGCACCTAGCGTTGCAAGCTCTTCAAGACTCTCTTCCTTACAGGACTATTGCAATCCAAACAGACAACATGTCAGTTGTATGGTACATCAACAAGCAGGGTAGGACCAGGTCCTACCTCTTGTGTCAAGAAGCCCTCAGACTATGGCAATGGGCGATTTCCTCCCAACGTTTTCTGACAGCAACGCACATCCCTGGGAAATCCAACATTATAGCGGACAAGCTCAGCAGGGCTATCCTCATGCCTCACGAGTGGTCAATGAATCAGGAAGTTGCGGATCTTATCTTCCACAAATGGGGCCATCCTTGCTGCGATCTGTTTGCCACTCCCCTCATCAACAAATGCAGAGCTACTTCTCCCTGCTTCCTCCTCCAGGTCAAACACCCAGGGACGCTCTAGTCCACGAGTGGCCTCAAGGACTCCTTTATGCATTTCCCCCTTTTCCCCTAATTCCAAGACTCATCAGAAAGCAAAATCGTTGGGTTGCAAAATGATCCTCATTGCCCCCTGTTGGCCTTGACAGATATGGTTTCTGTTCCTGCACCTCAACCTCCTAGACCAGCCTTGGATTCTGGACTCTGTGCCAGATCTTTTGATTCATCAGTCAGGCGGGGGTTACACCAATCCCTTCAGACTCTCAAGCTCACAGCTTGGTTACTCCACTTCTTACCTTAGCCAGGCTCCCAAGTATCTCCCCAGCAGTTCGTGATATTATTGTTTCCTCTCATAAGTCAACTACGAGAAAGACTTGTGCTAACAAATGGAAAAGGTTTTCATACTGGGCAGAATCTACATACTTAGACTCCTTTTCAGCCCCAGTCCATCAAATTCTAGAATTTCTAGCAGAGCTTTTTCAGTTGGGTGCGGCTGCTGCTACCATCAGGCTGCCATATCTAATTTTCATATTGGAATTCTCAATTCTAGCATAATGTCTCATAAGCTCTTCAAAACCTTCCTGAGAGGAACATCTCTTCTTAGACCCCCAGTGAAGGATCCACCTCCTCCTTGGGATCTCAATTTAGTTTTGACTTCTTTAATTCTGCCTCCCTTTGAAGCGGCAGCATCATGTCCCTTAAAACTTCTTTCTTGGAAAACACTTTTTCTGATTGCTATTACCTCAGTTAGACGTGTTTCAGAACTCCAAGCAGTCTGTGTTCGTCCTCCATATATGGTGTTTCACAAAGATAGAGTTTCTCTAAGAACCAACCCATCCTTCATACCAAAAGTCTGTTCGGAAAACAATTGAAATCAATCCATTGATCTCCCCATCTTGTTTCCCAGTCATAGCAATAAGGCAGAATACAGTCTTCACCAACTGGATGTGCATAGACAATTACATTTTTACCTCCATAGGACTAAAGAGCCAAGAACGTCAGACCAGTTATTCTCTCCTATGCTCACAATAAGCAAGGCCTTCCAGTTTCTAAGGTGACCTTATCCAAATGGTTATCTGACACCATTGCCTTTATCTGTCATTTAAGGCATAAAGGTCTACCAGCAAAACCAAAAGGTCATTCTACTAGAGTATTAGCCACTTCTGTAGCCTTTCAGTCTAAATTGCCCATAGACTCAATTTGTGCAGCTGCCACTTGAGCAAACCCTGATACCTTTATCTCTCTTTACAGAGTGGATGTGGTCTCCGAGAGCATGGCTTCCTTTGGTTCCAGTGTTCTGAAGAGTCTGTTCCAATGAGTCATCCCGGGTCTTTAGGTGCTAGGGACACTGTCCCAAACAGCAAGAACGAAGGTGAGATGGGACAACTTAACATAAAGAAGTTATGTACCTACCGTAATGTTCCATGTTAGTTGTTCTTCACCTCGCCTTCCTTCTTCGTCCCCCCCCCCCTCCTTCCCCCTTCCTGGAGGATTGAGAGGAGTTCACTTTGGTTTCACTGACTGACTTCCTTTTTCTTGGTTCACATGCCAGGTAAACAGTTTACTCTGATCTTTTATTTTGGTAAATCAGTCTTTAGTATACTGGTTACTTTATATGTCTAGTGTGAGCTATTACAAACGAGATCTGCGTAGCTGATGCTGGGCATTCTGGGATAAGGGTTAGCCTCGAGCCAGTAAACCGCTCTCGAGCTATAGAAGTAGGCCGAGTCGGAGCCGAGGATCGGCTGTGAACCCAAACAACAAGAAGGGAAGGCGAGATGAAGGACAACTCACATGGAACGTTATGGTAGGTACATAACTTCTTTTTATCAGAACCAGCCTTCCAAAAGTTTTCAGGTAGTAAAAATCCTAAAGTCTGAATATGTAAAATATTATACATATTCGCTTGAGCATGTTTTTGAGCTTGTAGCCAGCTCATTTGTGAAAAATATTCTTTATTGTCCACTGAATTTGCTGAATAGTTGAAAAGGTATTCCTGCATGCAGAAAACCTATGTCCTAGTTAGTACAGATAATTAACTCTCTACTGTAACGTCATTAATAGCAGATCAGATGAGCGCCAATTCAACATATCAAAAGTTCTGCATTTTATTTATTTATACTGACTTTGAATTGCACAAGCATTCATGATCATTAATCATTCAATAGAAAAAAAACTTTAGGCATTCCAGCTGTTGGTGTCTTAGTGTGGGAGTTTGTTCCGTATAGGTTAGTGTTAGTTTTATGATTTACTTTTTAGTGGAAACTTTTAGCCAATAAAAGAATTTCAATTACCCTTTTTCTTTGAGGTAAGTTCGAGCATGAACAGCATTGTCTAATTGGGCAATCTCATCTACTGGAGCTCCTTTGGTTAGGAGGAAATAGCCAATGATTTGAAGTGAGATGGAAAACCCATCAATTAGGAATATGAAGGTGTTCTTGGTGGGCTGGGTCTTTGGCCATTTGGGACAAGCAAATTATTGTACTTGTCAGGGATGATACATCTGTAAAATTAAGGGGTGGGGTGTGGGAGACATGGTCCAATCAGTCAAATAGGAGAGAAACAGCGGGGACTATCTGTGGAGCTTTGATAGTTGAATCAATGGGAAGGGAGTGCAGTATTCCATATGCATGTCCAATTGGTTGGAGGTACCTTGTGATGGGTGTGAGGGGCCAATAGGGGTTAAGGAGGGAAATCCAAGTGATGACATCAGTGTATTGATATAGATGACAGGGATTCACACCAATACATGGGCCAATCCTGTCCCAAGAACAGCTGGCGGGAAAATCTTCTAATAGGATTGATTGGGTGGTGTATTACATCCTGTCAGTGCCTTCCTCTGTAAGGCTTCTGGTAGAATGGGAAGAGGATGCCAAAGGAGACTTTGACCTGGTAAAAAAGGAGACACTATCCTTAAAGGCACAGGATCTATAGATATGGAGTACCGAGTCCTTGGCAGGGAGGCAGTGGGCTTAAAATGAATGGAGGTTGGATCTTACCACAAAGGCTCTGATCTATCATTACCAGAGAGACTGTGAACCGAAGAAGCCAGATCTGAGAAAGAAGTGGTCTGTGCCGAAGGCTGCGATCGAGCTAGTGTATTAGCGGATTTAGTCATTTTTAGTCTCAGCTCCAAGGAATCTGTTGAAGCCGAGGAAAGCCTCTTCTTCACGGTATCTGTACTATTGCAGAAAGAAGCAGGGCTCAATTTAGATTTCAGCACAGATTTATCCCTACCAGAAATGGCCTCACCAAAAGATGACGGTAACTGTCAGAAGAAAAATATACTTTAAAAATGATCAAAACACGGTAGGTTCAGGTTAAGGCACTTTAATCTTGCAGCAAAGAGACAAAAACGTGCTATTACAGAGTTTGTCTAACTAGAAACAGGAAATACTTTCATTTTTATACATTCACTAACTAGACATGGCCTACCAAGTTGACGTAACAGATTACCACCTTTTTCATCATCATCTGCTGACCATCATTCCCATGAATTTCTGCTGATTTATCAATTTTTATGTGAAACTTCCTGAGGAAAACAACATGGCCTTGATTACTACCAGTTAGATGCATGCTATGTTACCATTCAAGGTACTATGGCTAATTCAAGCACAATGCTAACAGTTCATTTCTCTAATAATCCTTTGTCTACTTTTATCTCTAAGTTACTGCAGCTGCACATGTTCTCATGGTTCGAACAGAGCTGATTGTTTGAAATCATTACATTTACAGAATATAGTATTGTTCATTCATTCGTTCCTGACCTAGCAGATAAGCACCTGCTTCTCAAGTACATTTCCAAAAGGCATAAACATTAATATTGCTGTGCTAACAGTTACTAGGTCAGAGGGCATCTTGCAAGTTTCAGAAAGCATACTGCAGTTTTCAAAAGGCATCTTTTTCAGTCTCATATGAAACTCAACTTATATATAACATAGTGCATGAAAAATAGAATGAAAAGCGTATTCATTCATTTGATTATTAATTGGCATTAAGCATACACACATTAATACATATTTTTCTAACATTTCCCTCCTGTTAATACTTTTTAATTCTATTTTCAAAAAAGGATAAACAGTTTGCTTCTTTTCCTAACCTCTTCCAACCAGGATTTGCAGTTAAGAAAGTCATTCAGTTTAAACTTTTACGAAAGTGTTTCGCATTCTAACAGCTCTTCAAATTCAGTACTTTGATACATAGTCTCAGATACTGATATATCTATGAATTCTTTGATTAATTTCTTCATGCAGGGGATTCCACAACAAACACAAACTCCTATTAGGAGTAATCGTACCCCAATGGCAATCAATATGTTCATTAGGATGGAACCCCACCCCTCAAATGCATTCTGGAAAAAATCTGTCAGAGGGTTTGGGCCTGGTTTGGTCATGGCCGACACTTGCTGAATCACCTCGAGATGATCGTTAATCTCATGCTGATGATCAGGAATAAACGCACAGCATTCTTCTTTGAAGTCAAGAGCCATTTGGTTTTGGAGTACTACAGTTCTCATGGCATTCAGTTCATCAGTTATCAGTTCAAGAGCAGAAAAAGTCGCATTACTCATTACTTCGAGAAGTTTTGACAGTTTTCGCAGCTCCCATATTGATTTAATTGCACCATATGCAGGCAATATACCTGCCCAGGATATGACCGCATCACTCAAGTCCATGTGCGCAAGTTTGGTTCCCACATTACGATGGTCTTCCCAGCCCGCTTCGATCTGTCCCACTGGATTCTCAGGTTTCTTAAGTCTTTTTGGTCACATTTCGGGTATTTCGAATATTTCCCTGAGGCAAAACTGCAGTGTGTCGGATGGCCGGAACCAGGTATCCCAAAAAACAACTGCCAGACCAATTTTCAGGTAACCATTTATATGCTTTTTTACCACACACAAAATAACAGTCCTCTACATTAGTTGTTACTTTGTTACGAAATGACTGCCCTGCATGAAACATTTTCCTATGTATTACAGATAACTGTTTGAAAAGTACAGGGTTACGTTGTACCTGATCAAGAATCTTATGCATAGATTTCAGAAATGACTCGTAATCTGTACTACAAGATCCACCTAAATCATTTGGTTTTCTATAACATTTATACTGTACTGTGACATTACACTTACTCCATCCCACTTGGATGATATCATTTTTGTAAAAACATACAATTCCTTTTTGTGTTACAGGCAAATACAGTGCTACCTTATCATATGCTTTAATAGCAACTGTGTCAAAAAACAGATTTTCCCAGGTCTCATTGACCCCTAGGGGGATAGCAGTCATCCGTAAATCCCCGTATGCTGTTGGTATGGCCGTACAGAACCAGCAGTTCGAAACCTTAAAAGTCTCAGCATACACACGTGTAATTGCCTGATAAGTGTTAAAGTTCGGATGCCAGTCTATGTTTAGTTCATTGCGTTTAATCAGTTCAACTTTCGTGGCAGGAAAAAGAAGTGGCCACAACAAAAAGAACAGTGTGATTAGCATAGCTATTAAAATGATCATGCAAGTTTTCTGAGGTTGCTCAATGTCTCTATTCACTCAGTACCTGGCCATTATGTTCTCGTTGTACAATAGTAACAAAGTTTTTGTCCAATTCAAAGTTCTTAACCAGTTTACAATGCGTCAAATGAATCCAGGAAGCTCGCTCCGCAATCTTGACTGCAGTGGGTGTTGACAGTAGTACCTGGTACGGTCCTTCCCACTTCGGAGAACTCCAGTTCTTTCGCTTCACCCAAACCCAGGTGACTGGGGCTACTGGTGCTTCCGATTTCGGTTGCTCTTTATCTGAAACAGAATTTAACTGCAAAAGTTTGTTATTCAAAAATAGTCTCATATACCCTGCAAGTGAATTGTCAGCCTCTTGCTCTGCAGATGTGAGAGGTTTCCACTGAGGTGTATAATATGCCCTCCCAAACAAAGTCTCAAAAGGAGTCAATCCCTTTGCATTTGGAACAGTTCTCATGCTCAACAGTGCTAAAGGCAAACAGTGCACCCAGTTCTTTTGTGTCTCAGTCGTCAGCTTCCTAAGTTTATTCTTCAGTACCCCATTATGCCTCTCTACTAACCCTGCAGACTGGGGGCAATAAGCACAGTGATTTTTTAACGATATTCCAAAATAACGACTAAGTTGTTGTACTGTTTGGTTCACGAAATTTGTACCGTTATCACTATAAATCTTTTCTGGTATACCAAATCTGGGTATAATTTCTTTAACAAGGACCTTTGCAACAGTAGCTGCATCTGGATTTTTAGTCGGAAAAGCTTCCACCCATTTGGAAAACATATCTATAATGATAAGGCAATACTTTTTATTCTCGCATTTATTCAGTTCTATGAAATCCATACAAATAGTATGAAACGGATACGGTGGTGTAGGGAAAATCCCTTGCTTAGGCTTCAATGCCCCTTGTGCGTGATGCTTGTTACAAACATGGCATGCTGCACAAAAGTTTTTTGTGTAATTTGTAAATCCATAGGTTGTAAACACTCGATTCACTAACTGTACCATCCCCCCTGTTGAGACATGGCTCTGCCCATGGCTCAACAAAGCTGCATATCTAAACAAGTTAGACGGCAATATCGGTTTCTTTTCCTTGGAGAAGTACAGTCCCTTTTCAAGGATTGCTCCTCGTTTTATCCACTTCTGTTTTTCTACATTTGTAGTAAGTGTCTGCATTGTTTTTAACATTTCTAAATCTAAAATCTCAGAGGGTTGTAATTCCTCACTCAAAAGAAAAGCTTCTGAGGCTGAAGCTGCCTGCTTCGCAGCTGTATCAGCCCGCGCATTACCTTTTGAAATCCTATCCTGTTGCTTAGTATGAGCTACGCATTTGCAAATAGCTACTTTTTGAGGTAACTGAATAGAGTCTAATAAATCTAAAATGAATTGCGCATGATTAATTGGTTTACCAGTAGATGTTATCATTCCTCTATTTTTCCACTGCTGCGCAAAAACATGTACAGTAGAAAAAGCATACTGACTGTCAGTATAAATATTTACTTTCTTACCTTTCGCTAAGGTACATGCCCTTGTCAAGGCAATCAATTCTGCTGCTTGTGCAGATAAATTGTGTGGTAAAGATTTTGCTTCTAAAGTTTCAGTATCAGAAACGACTGCATACCCCACTAGGATCTGTCCTGTAGGACCCCTCCTGCACGAGCCGTCCACATAGTATGTCACCTCGGCATCATCCAAGGGAACATCTGTAAGGTCTTGTCTAGGTAATGTTTTTTGCTCAATCTCTTGCAGGCAGCAGTGTGGTTTGCCATCTGCAGGGGTTGGAAGCAAGGTTGACGGATTCAAAGTCGTGCATCGTTCAATTGTCATATGAGGTTGGCTCAACAGTATAGTCATACAGGAAAGATGTCTAGCAGGAGAAAGATATGCTACTTTTTCTTGCAGTAAAATAATTGCGACTGCATGAGGCACTCTGTGTGAGGGGGTGGAATAACACTACTGAGGCCGAAGCCTGCACTGCCATTGCAGCTGCAACTACTGCTTGTACACAGTGGGGCAGGGACCGTGCCACTGGGTCTAACTGTGATGAATAGTAAGCTATGGGGCTTTGCTTATCCCCATGCTGCTGTGTCAACACTGATGTCATATATCCCTGCTTACAGTCTACAGTTTTGAAAAAATTGCTTATGATAGTTTGGTAATCCTAAAACTAAGGATGATGCTATCAGTTGTTTCAGTTTGCAGAAAGCTGCTTCTGCTTCTGGTGTCCACTGTAACAATTCCTGTGCCGCCATCGGCTTTTTGAATATTAAATGAGCTAGTGGAGCAGATTCCAAAGCATAATTTGGTATCCAACTCAGACAAAAGTTAGTAGTTCCCAGGAAGGACATCATTTCCTTCTTGGTAGTTGGTCTAGGTGCTTGTAATATTGCTGTTTTTCTATCTTCATCTAGTATTCTACCTTCTTTGGATATTACATATCCTAAGTACTTAACTTGTTTTCTCCAAAGTTGTAGTTTATTCTTGTTTACTTTGTGTCCTTGAGTAGCTAGAAACTGTAACAATGCTATGGTGTCCTCTTTACACTCTTGCTGGGTGGGGGCCGCCAGCAGAATGTCATCTACATAAAGTAAAATCTGACTACCTTTCAGTGGGATAAATCCCGCCAGGTTGCTTGACATTTCTTGTGCAAATATTGTTGGACTTTCACAATATCCCTGTGGTAATCTCGTATATGTATACCGTTTCCCCTGAAATGTGAATGCAAACCAATGTTGGCTGTCCGGGTGTATCGGTATTGAGAAAAATGCATTACTAATATCTACCACAGAAAAATACTTTTGCTGAGGTTTTAAATCATTCAGTAAGGTGTGTGGATCTGGCACCGTTGGTGCCCTGGGTATAACTGCATTATTTACAGCTTGTAAATCTTGGACCATACGCCATTCCCCATTTGCTTTCCTGACAGGAAATAAGGGTGTATTACATGGTGAATTAGGAGATTCTATTAAGGCTCCTTCCTTAAGTAAGGCTGCTATTATTGGTTTAATCCCTATCTCTACATCCTTTCTCAAGGGATACTGTCTTTTCTGAGGTCTAAATGCTGACTTTGGCGTAATAGTAACTGGTCCTGCTGTTCGTATAAGTCCTACATCTGATTTCCCTGTTGACCAGAGAGTCTCTGGTATGCTTCGCAAGGCTTTTTCCTCTTCCTCTAATAAGAGTAATACTTAGCTATTCTCACTAGCCTGTGAGTGCACAGCTGGGTGTGTCTGTGTTATCCAATTCAATTTCTGTTTCTGTACTCCTTGTTCGGAGAGTTCCAATTCTGTCTGCTTTTCCCACCTTGTGACTTTTTCCCCTAAGTCTGCCCATTTCAAATTTCTGTTCTTTGTTAAGCTAACATGTGGCAATCGATTAGATTTGTAAAGTGCTAAAAATTCTTGGGGCAATGAACAGCTTACTACACTGTTCCCTTCTACATCCCAGTACAAGTTTCGTAACACTAGTCTGTTTGCATGGTTCTGAAACAATTCCTGCTCATATTCTTTATCAGGTCCTGGTCTGTTACAGTAATATAGAGTACAATGCAACAAATGCTGTTTGTCAATGTTGAGGGAGGGGGACTTACTGATGGCTACGCTCATCAGTTCTTCGGTCACTGCCCCTGGACCAGTCATAACCAAGTCCTGGCTGTACCAATAATATGTCTCACCCTCCGGTCGCACTACAAAAGTATCCATTTGTCACTGTGCTTCCATACCCTGCATGGTCGGAACTACGGCTATGCCAAATATCTGCATTAAGTCTCTACCCAAAAGGTTTACTGGGCATTTTGCAGAAACTACAATTTTACTTCTCTGGGTCATTCCTGAAACGGGGTCTGTTATCGCTATGTCATGGGAGAGTGGCTCCCGATACAGCTGTCCATTAGCTGCTTTCACTAGTATATAATCTGGTGATTCTGAATCTTCCGGTAATTTGGAAGGGTGTATCAGGGTCCATGAAGCCCCTGAGTCGCACAAAAATTTGACTTCCCTCCCCTCTACCAGAAGCGTCACTTCTGGTTTTGTATCAGCTAAGTAAAGCTCTAGGCTCAATAAGGCTAAGTCCAAAATTTCATTTTCTTCAATGTCTACAAATTCATGTACATCCTCTACACCTTCTGTCACATCCTCTACCCTTGCTATCGCATTGTAGTTGTCTTTTCCTGTTTATTTTCATTTAGTGATTCCTGACTATCATATAGTCATTCCTCATCCTCCTTATTTTCTGTAGTCGCCTTCTTATTTAGCCTGCAATCCCTTGCTAAATGTCCTTTTTTCCCGCATTTAAAACATTCATCTCTTTTCTTCCTTTCTTCAAAATCTTCTGATCGTTTGTCAGATTGTTTATTTCCCTGGGTATTTTTCTTACCCTTTCTCCCAGTTTGTACTACAAATACTTCTGACCTATCTTCTGCTGAAAATACTTGAGTTTTCTTTTTCTTTTTACTATTAAAATGTCTCTCTGCATGTCTAGCATATTCGAGAAATGGCTGCAATCTACTCGTACGATGATCTACCATGTGCTTTGTAATAAAGCTGCTAATGGGAGTTATACTACCCTTCAAGAATGCATTCTTTAGCTGTTGCTCATAAGAGGAATCTTGTGTCTGATTTTCTGGTATCTGCATTCCGCAGTGGTTATTAAAACACTCTAATAATCTAGCATAATATCTATCAACTGTTTCACCTTCTTGTTGAATGCATTGATTAATGCAAGTCCAATCAGCCCTAGACTTCCACTTTTCAGAGATTCGGTCTGTCAGACCTTTTACTCTGCCATCCAATTCTGCATCAGTATGTGGGAGTGCTCTAAGCTGTGCGTCACGAGGATTCCAGTTGCCACTGATCATGTGCCAATCTGGACCTACAATTTGTCTAACTACTTTTTCTACTTCTTCTCCGTTCAAATGGTAACTTAATCTCATACCCTGTAAGTCTTCTAAAAATTTTTGAAAATTCACTTTTGAATGGGGAATTCCCTCCGTGGCTTTCCGGATATCTTCCGGTGTCCATGGTCTATAAACTAAAAGAGTCGGATCCTGTCCTGCCTGAGGATTCGGTACTTCTATGAGTGGACATATTTCTTCCTCACTCATAGCATGTGAATTCCTATTTATTTCACATAGTTCAATCTCCCTTCTCAAGTTGCGTGTTCGAGACCTTGTCTCGATAGGATCCCTGACAAGTGGTTTTGATGCTGCGGAAACAGCTGGGTATAGCGGAGGTGGATCAGCTTGTCCACTCGCTTCATATTCTGGTAAGGGAAGCGGAGGGGGCGAAGGAGGGGCCGTTGCTATTACCAAGTTATTATCTTTTTTGTCTAAGAACATCGTTTTTGAATTTTTTATCTTTTGTTCCCTGCGATTTGCTTCCTCAAGCCACCTATGCGCCTGAGGGACTCCTAATCGTCGTTGCCTTTTTAATTGACCGTTTGCATCTGTTTTTAGTTGCCTGACGAGTTTAATAAGTGCGAGTTTATATAAATTACCATCGAATTTATACTTATCAACCCATTTTGAATAATACTTAACATTGTCAGCACGCTGTAATTGCATATATTTTGCGTCTTCATTTAGGGGCGGGTCTCGGGAACTTTTCATACACTGATTTCCCATTGTTGCCTTAGCTAAGCTGTAAATTGTTATGTAACCCTTCTTATCACGTGGTACCACAATCCTATACCTTTTCACAGTTTATCTAGAATTAACTGCCTACCTATCCTGTTTCCCTGATCTATGACAAGACAGTAACCCCTTTTTTGTCCCTGATCTGCACATGCAAATCTCCCTGACAAAAACAGTTCTGTAACTAGTCCCTGATCTTAAAACAGAAATAAGGTAATTCCTCCTTACCTGACCCTCCGTGAGTTGATCCACCGGATCGTTGACTCGTCCTCCAATCCCAGATCAGAAACAGTGGCTGGCCTCTTTCGAACGACAATTCAGTCGGAGGTCTTTCAAAACAGAAGAGCCGATTTGGCCTCTTCTCCGTACGGATGCATGCCACCGGGCCCAATTCTGACCTAGGCCTAGAGCGAGAGGTACTTTCCGGTCGGAAGGACCAAACTGTCAGAAGAAAAATATATTTTAAAAATTATCAAAACACGGTAGGTTCAGGTTAAGGCACTTTAATCTTGTAGCAAGGAGACAAAAACATGCTATTACAGAGTTTGTCTAACTAGAAACAGGAAATACTTTCATTTTTATACATTCACTAACTATACATGGCCTACCAAGCTGACGTAACAGATTACCACCTTTTTCATCATCATCTGCTGACCATCATTCCCATGAATTTCTGCTGATTTATCAATTTTTATGTGAAACCTCCTGAGGAAAACAACATGGCCTTGATTACTACCAGTTAGATACATGCTATGGTACCATTCAAGGTACTATGACTAATTCAAGCACAATGCTAACAGTTCATTTCTCCAATAATCCTTTGTCTGCTTTTATCTCTAAGTTACTGCAGCTGCACATGTTCTCATGGTTCGAACAGAGCTGATTGTTTGAAATCATTACATTTACAGAATATAGTATTGTTCATTCATTCGTTCCTGACCTAGCAGATAAGCACCTGCTTCTCAAGTACATTTCCAAAAGGCATAAACATTAATATTGCTGTGCTAACAGTTACTAGGTCAGAGGGCATCTTGCAAGTTTCAGAAAGCATACTGCAGTTTTCAAAAGGCATCTTTTTCAGTCTCATATGAAACTCAACTTATATACAACATAGTGCATGAAAAATAGAATGAAAAGCATATTAATTAATTTGATTATTAATTGGCATTAAGCATACACACATTAATACATATTTTTCTAACAGTAACAAACCCCATAAGTGAGGAGAAATGAAAAATCGACAATACAGATGGAACATTATGATAAGTACATAACTTCTTTTTTAGTATTGAAATGGACCTGTAAGAGGCTGCGTCCATTGGATCTTTACTCTCTTTAGGTATTACAGTTACCACTGCTTTCTTCCAGGATGTTGGTACTTCACTTCTTCTTCTTTAAATACTGTTAAACAAAACCTTCCAGATCTTTATCATTTTTCCCCTCCTAGCTTCCAAACTTCCACAGGAATACCATCTATTCCTTGGGACTTTCCTGTAGATCGCTTATATATCACAATTTTTATCTCATTTCCTCCTGTCCTAACCATTAGTAATTAAGCCTCATCTACCTCAAACCTTGGCATATTTAATTTTTCTGTAAACATTTTGCCATATTTCTCTGCTTTATGCTGACTTTCATAGAATTTCTAAAATATTTCTAATACCTTGTACAGGATCTTTTGTTACCTTCCTTTGTTATAGGCTCCCTAAGCTTGGAGACAGCCCTTTCTACTTTCTGTTGCTTGAGTCATTGTGCTAAAAGTTGTTGCTCTCTAGTGTCGTTATCAAAAAACAGTTGCTTAACAGCAATCTTTCTAAACTTGTGCATGTTATCAAGGTAATCCCTTATTTTCTGCTTGGCATTCTGCAGTTGAATTCTCTACATGTACTCTGAGATTCCCCCTATTCTGCAATACTTTAACATTTGTCAGTCCCTCTAAATAATAATTGTTACTTCTTAACCATAGCTTCCTTAGTTTTATCCCACTCCCTAGCTATATTTTCAGAAGAAATTTCTATCCTCTCTAATAGCTCCTGAATATTCTCCACTACCCATTCCATGAATTCCTCTCTTTTCAACAGATGGGTGGGAAAGTACAAGTGTCTCATTTTTATTTCATTAACTTGTGTTTTTATTTTAGTTGTTATTGGTGCATGATCTGAAGTAGTTACTGGGTGCCTATCAAGACCTTCAGTTAAATGCACATGTTCTTGTAAAATGTAAATTCTGTCTAGCCTAGCCCAGTTTTTATATCTTGGGGAATAATATTTAAATTCACTCCAAACTCCTGTTACTGAATTCACATTTACCATGCCAAATATTTTCATAAATTTCATCAAAAATCTACCCTCCTTTGTTATACTTTCCCTCCTGGGCCCCCCCTAGACACATCTTCACTGCTCCAAATCACTTTCCAGTTCCCACCTATAAGTAATACTGAAAACTTATTATTTCTTACAGAATTTTCTTAAGGTTCATTATAGCAGTTTTAGCTGGAATATAAATACATGCCCGTGTAATCCTCCTCCCTTGCCAGTACCCCCTTAGTACTACAAATCTGCCATTATTATCTTTTTTATCATATTCTGTCACTATTGGAGGTCTTCTTGCAGTTAATGTAAGTGCTCCCTTTCCTTTGTCCCAGCTATTCTGCTGAATAGCCATCTTGAAAACTTTTATTTATCAAACTCACATGTTCATTTCTTTCTACATGTTTCTACTGTAACATGGCTATTTGCACTCTACATTTTTTAATATAGTTCACTGCTCTTTCTTTTTTGCATTTATCTGTGAGACCGTTGACATTTAAAGACATTACAGAAAGCATCATTGCATTAAAAAGCTACTATTTCCACCTTTTATGTATGACACATTTTTGTTAAATGTTTAGTTACAGCTTTTGTGCTTCATGCATACATTGTTTGGCAGTTTGAACTTTTATACAGTTGTTTCTTGTCATATCCATTTGAGCCTATGTCATATCTTACAAAACTTGTTTTATTAAAAGCCCTCAAAAAATATAACACCAGTAACCCCTAAAACCTATTAACATAATGCTAACAGACAAAGCTATGTATAACTTCAAATATTGACGTTTTACCCTCCTAATAGGAACAAAAGTCCCAAACTGACAGCCACACCCTGACTTGAGTCAACCTAAAAGAAAGGTTATGTATGCTAAAATGCATGGTGCAGGTTGTGTTTCTACTAAGTGATTTTGTCTTAGCTTTATAGCTGTCCTAGCTGGGAGAACTCCCTGAATGCTTTCAGAGAACATTATGTCCTAGACAATTTCTCTTTTTTCCATCAGCCAGTCACTCTCCACCAGACTGTAGCCAGTTTTTCTCTATCAGATTGTCTCCATGGAGACATGAGAAACCAGACAGCTGTTTCTCTTTATCATATTGTTTCCATGAAAACATGAAGACCAGCTGCAGAATTGTTACTAAGGAAACCTGTATTTGCTAGAAAACTGCCTCATAATATTTTTTTTCATTTGTTATCTCTTAAAACTTGTTACCAAAATCAATCTAAGGTCCTTAATCCAGTTTCCCTATGCAAGAATGAGAAAAACCTCAAATTTTTCTCTTGTCATACTTTTTTAATCAGGCTTTTTCTTTTACTTTGCAGTGTCTACATTTCTTAAAACTGAACAATAAGAGAGAGGGAGAGAGAGAAGGGAGAAGGAAAAAGGAAAAGAAAAAAAAGACTGCAGCACCTGTTTACAGCCCCTGTTGCACTTAAAATAACTGAGAAAACATAGCACGTAAAGAAAATCACATGCCACAAAATAGTACAATTTAAGAAAAAAAATCTTTACATACAGTTAACTTTCTCCCTCCTCTTCCCCTCTCCAAAGCACTTTTCTGAACATTAATGACATGAAGTAGGGCATATGCTTTTGAGCCCCCCACAAGTTCAGCAAATTCTGAAAAAGTCCAATATTTTCAGATTTTGTTCTGACATATTTCACAAATATAATTATTGCATTGTTAAACCCACATTAAATTACTGGTTTTATTCCTGTGCATCTCCATCTCCCATATTCTGTCTCAACTTCATTTCTAATGTGCTCTCAATTTTTCTAGTCAACTCTTTTGCTCCCTTCCTTCTCTCCAACATTTTCCATTGAAACATTTGATAAGGTTTCATAGGTACAGTCTCTTTGGTCTTTATTACCAGAAGAAAAAGAAGCAGAATCTCCATCTGTTTCTCAGCTTACTTTTTGTTGGACAAATGTTTGTATTTTCTCCTTAGCATGTACTTCATCAAAAACTGATTTATCCCTCCAGGAAAGAATACCTTGAAGACAGCTGGGCACACCTGCTTCTCGGCATTCCCTGAATAGTGGAATACATTTGCTCCCTTCTGTGTGGTGTACAGTGAGCAGTCATTCTCCACAAACACTCTGCTGTCTCCCACTTTTAGTACTTTCTCCTTCTGCCAGAGTTTTGTCAGAATCAACTCCTTCTACTGGTAGGATTGTTTCTTTAGTGTTAAAGTTCTAGGTTGCTTTTTCATAGCCAGCTTTGGAGCATACACATGGATGTGCCCTTTCAACTAACAATCCTGCTGTGGAATACCAGTCCAGTTGTATATTTGTGCTTTCATAAAATTAATGCAGTCTGTTCCTTCCAGCTTCTCTGGTATAGCTGAAAATCTTAAGTTTTCCCTATGTGCTTTGTCCTCTAATTGTAGTATTTTTTTGAAACATCTCTTCCTGAAAATTCTCATATTCGGCCAGCGTTTTCTTCATTTCGACCTTTGAGTTTTGCAGCTCTATCACCGCATCTGAATATCTGTTTAAAGCTTTTTTCCAACCATTTTTTGGTTGATGTACTCCATCAGTGTTTTGTTTATGCTAATCAGATATGTGTGCAGTTGTCTTGTATCTTCCTGTAGGTTACTAGAATTCATGTCTGGAGATTGCATTGTTTTTTGCTAAACAGCTGCAGAACTTTCCTCAGTCAGTGTTTCTTCCTCACTTTTTGTAGCTGATTTATTTTTCAGGTCATCTATATTTCTTTTTTCCTGGCATCCAGGCAGTACACTTACTAGCCAGTTACTGAAATTCACCCATAAGCACAAGTCTGCTGGCTTTCTCTGCTGAGTTTCTATTTTCATACTGAGAGAGCTAGAATTAAGCTGTTTACTCAATGTGCAGCCATCTTGGAAGTCTCTTAGCTAATCCTATTAACCATAACTAATACTTCCAGTCCTATACTCCTTGTTCTTTGTAGTTAAAAAATCTTGTTATACAACTGTCCAACTGATGTTCCTTATGATCCTGAACTAAAGCATTTGACTAGATATTTATCTTCCTTACAGTGGTACTACAATTTCCTAGTCTAAGCATCATCAGTTTCTGTTTAGAAGTGTAATCTACATTTTGAAGCTGATAGATTTACAACACAGCCCAGCTGAAATTATACTATTGCAAATGCAGAACTAGTAAGTCCTGCACTTCCCCTGACAGGATCATCTTTTCTCCAATTTACTCTTGATTTTTTATCCTCTCATATATTGCTCATTGTCGCCTGCTTTAGTTTTTAAAAAAAGCCCATTCCCAGGTCACATATAAATGACTGTATTGTATACACAATGAGGGGGACTATAAACATTTTTATTGCCGGAGTCCTCTGATCTAGGGCCAATCTCATCAGCTTCCACCTTTTTTATACTATTCAGTATCTATCCCTTGACATTCCTTATGACTGTTTTTAAATTCTTTATTATTTATATACCAAAATATTTTACCTTGAAATGGCCCCAGAGGTTTGAGTATTCCCGTACCATTCTTAAGGAGTGTAATTTACAAACATTGTGTTTGTTTTCTGTTAGTTTATTTTGAACCCTGACAGATGTCTAAACTGCCTCTGTACGTTAAATATTTCTGGGATATTCATTTCAAGGTTTTTTTTCAGTGTACAGAATCACTTCATCTACAAACAAAGCAAGATTTTCTTTACCTCCACACCAATGCCAATCCCTTATTACTGACTGGCTTACCTTTTGTGACAGTGGTTCGAGATGCAATTCAAATGGCAATGGGGGTAATGGGCACCCATATTTTGTTACATCTGTGTCACCATGGCATTAACCTTTATCAAAGCATTAATACATTTACTGCATTAGTTTTATAAATTCCACTGGGAAGCTCATTCTGTACAATGCTTGCCATAAGTATCCCCACTGCATCCTGATGAATGCCTTCTCAGCATCCACTCCCAGTAGTACCAGTCTTTTGATGATCTTCATATTGATCACTGCTGCAGTAGCCCATGCTATATGGGTAATGTTCTGCATAGGATAACAGCTGACCAGCTTCCAAAGTTTCAGGTCACCTCACACACGCTCAAACCATTAGGTAACTTGAGTTGGGCTGACTAAAAAGATAGGTTTGGGCATCAAACCTTTCAGACCTATCATGCCACCAAAGATTAAGCTCCTCTGATGCTTTCAAGGATCTATTATCAGCTTGTGTTCCTTTGCTGGGCATATAAGTTACCTTTGGGGGAAAACCTTCCCTTTAAACACCTAGTTTTAAAATAAACATTGTATTGTGTGTGTGTTTTTTAATTTATTTCCATGAGACTGTCACTTACAGTAATTGAAAACATGTTTTCTGTAGAACATTGTATTTCACTTTTTATGGCTTGCTAAGTGTTTTTAAATACTTTTTTTTCTTTGAAAACATGGCTTTTAAAGACTTTACATTTTTACCATTTTTTGCATCTTGTTTTCCTCGGGAAAGCTGTACCATTTTCGGTTTGACCATGGAGCAAACTATCAGTCCTCCTTGCCACAAAAAGAAAAAGTGGAGCAAATAGCTTTTGTCATCACAGTAGGCTGGCAGTTTGTTTCAGCTGCACATGGGTGACTCTGCTGTGACCATTTGTTGTACCGCAGACCACTCATCTTTTATACCAGAACCCTCTGGTGTAGTACCTACAGCCACTATGGACTGCGGTTAGCTATATTCTCTGTGGCTGTTGGGATCCCTTCAGTGGACAAGGTCCTAGGTGAGGGAACAAGGAAGGCTTCCCTGTTGTGTCAGAATGTTGTGCCCAACACTGGGGAAGCTGATGCTGCCATTTTTAATACTGTTTGCCAATTTTTTTCCTGTCAAAAAGAAACAGAAAACTAATCATGCATCTACTCACTTAAAATTTCCTTAGGGTACTTTACAGTGTCTGGCTTAGGGTTTTATTCAGGCTTTTGATTCTTCTTATTTATTGCTTTCTAGTAAAAGAAAGGATACCTCTCTTCCTGAACAGATTCAAGATTCTGAATCTGGACAGGAAGATGAGGGGACTGATACAGGTTCTCTCCTCAGTTTCTGTTCTCCCTTTGGGGTTCGTCTATTGTTGAGACTATTTTCAGAATGTAAGCAAACCCAATCAATCAATTCACAGGTTAAGTATGAATGGAAAATCAAAAACAAATGTCCTGTACACAAATATGTTTGTATAACTTGGTGTAGAAAGGTGTTTTTATATAAAACACTGTGCTTTATTTAATAAAACAAGGTCAGATAGTTTTCACAGAATGTTTCTCAAGTTTTGTTACAAAATAAAGCAATACAATTCTTAAATAGGTTGCAATTCATCTCATGCTTGAAAAGAAATTGATATCTAAATTGCATTGCTTTCAACACAGGTTTTAAAGTAACAGTATAATTTAAATCAGGATATATATATATATATATATATATATATATATATATATATATATATATCTATCAATGCTCAATTCATTAATCCACTTATTTTTTATTTGCTAACATCAGTTTCATGTCACCACCTCTCTTCTTTTCATATGCCACTTCTAATACTGCAAATTTAATTGTGTGCAGTGTTTAACATGTCTATATAAAGCATTATTTCTTTGAGTTCTAATATCAGATGTTCACCTACCCTTTCCTTCAACTTACATGTAGATATGCCAGCATAAAATGCAAAATTCATATTTAGCAGTATGTCACATATGTAGTATCACAATTTGCATATGTTATTTATACATTTTCTTAATTAATGGATGTTCAAAAAATGTTCTTTGTTAATGAATTTACAATATGTACATTTAGTGCAATAAAAGATTCCCTTCCTAACAGTTTACTTTTTTGTTGTTTTTGTTCTTCCTAGCATAGCCTTTGTTTAACATTTTGCACGTTTTATATATAAAACTTGATGTGATGTCAGTCTCGTCTATATTCTTACTTGTGGGTCGGATCCATCTCAGCCAATATTCCAGCTCGAGGCATTCAGCAAAGCTCGTGGGCTACATTCTTTACCCATAATTCCTTCCCCTGATCTTGTTTGCCGCACAGTGAAATGGTTTTGTCAGTCATAGCTCTGGGCTAAGTAATATTTTTTGATAGTTGTTTTCTTCCATTTTCTCTATTTTTCTCTATATTCTTTATATATATATATATATATATATATATGTGTGTGTGTATGTGTATATATATATATATATATATATGTATGTGTGTATATATATATATATATATATATATATATATATATATATATATATAGAGAGAGAGAGCTTCATCTCTTATATTATTTATTTATTTATTTTACATTTGTTAACCGGGAGAGTCCGACTGGATACATGTCCATTTTCAGTGGAGGCCCGGGGAGAAACAGACATATGAACATTGTTAATGCAAAAAAAGGAAGATAGTTGAGTTCTAAATACAATATAAAGATACATATTAGCACTTCCCATTTCATACATCCATTTTAATTAGTGGGCATTTTGGGAATGTACATTTAAGTTAGAGGACGTTCCTTCCCCTTTCTTAATCTCTTTCATAAAACTCGTAAAAATTTAAAAATATATCCCCTTTTTCCTAACTTTTTCTGTGTGTGTCTGTGTGTGTGTCTGTGTGTGTGTCTGTGTGTGTGTCTGTGTGTGTGTCTGTGTGTGTGTCTGTGTGTGTCCTAAGTCCATTTACGTTAGAGGACTTAAATTTGCTTAAGCACGAGTGAATTTTGTACTTCTCTATTTTTTTCTTTCTTACCTTGATAATGTCTCTTAAAGAGAACAAGCCTTTAGGCTTCAAAAAGTGTGAGAAGTGTAGCAAAAAAATGTCCCTTAGTGAATCACACAACTTGTGTGTGTATTGTTTAGGGGCTATACACCTGCAAGAGTCTTGTTCCATTTGTTACAACTTTAATCACTGGGCTTTAATGGAATGTAAGAACAAACTGATATTGAAAGGCATTTTGAAAACACCTTTCTCTGAGGCTATATCAACCAAAAAGTTAGACAAGCCAATTAAGAGACCTTCATTTGAGCCAAGGTCCTCGTCAGAGCCAAAACAGAAGCTCCAAAATTGATGGATCTGAAGGCTTTATCGGAACCGAAACCCACTCCCAGCTCCGGTACTTCCTTGAATTGGGAATGTCAACTGGCACCAACCATGTCCTCGGCAGAAAGACACAGGAGCCGATCTCCTTCAGTAGAGAAGATGTCTTCCAGGCTTCCTTCTCCAATTTTGGCTGCTTCAAAGTCACCTTCCCTATCCAGTAGGTCTACCAGGAGTCTGTCAGATGAAGACGTGGATAGGGTCATGGATAGACTTTTAAAGACACCTGCTTTTGCCAGAATTCTTGTGGATCCTAGCCTAAAGGAATTGGTTCAGACAAACCCCCTCTGTCCTGTTGTAGCTCCTCCTCCGATCCATCCTCTTGCTTTGGACCTTGGAGAGTCTGACATCCAGGTTGTGTCCGTGTCTGCCCCAGGACTTGTAACCTCCCCAATTCCGACATCGGCCCCAAGAGTCTCTGTGTCTTTGGAACAGGAGATCTCTAGGAGATGACACACTCCCTGTCGGGTCCGTGGAGACTTTTTGGATATCTTCAAAACCAATTATGTCCCTGGGGGCCTCGACACGGGTGAGTTCAGCTCCTACCTCTGCTTTGGAGCTGCCCTCTTTGGCTCTGGAGAGACCTTCTGTGCCAACAACTTGCTTGTATCCGGGGACCTTTTCGGAGTGGGGAGGATATGCCTTCAAGGTAATGAGGAGGGCTTTGACTGCTTTGCAGTCAGTTCTTCCTCCCTCTTTAGGTGAGGTGTCTTTGTCTTCTCACTAACCCTCTCCACAGGTCTGCAGAGAAGCTAAGACTTAGGAGGTACCTCAGGGTACAGCCCCCTCTTCTGAAACCTCTCCAGAATACCCCACTGAAGAGGTCCCTCAGAAGAGGAAGCATCTAGACTCCCCAGAAGAGTCTATTACATCTGATACTGACCTCGATGAGGCAGAAAAGGGTCCCCATGATCAACTCCTGAAGATGTCTTCTTTGGAGACATTGTAGAACAGTTGAAACAAAGAGGTGATTGGCACTTATCCCCCTTCAGCTAAAGAGTTAGTATTCCTGAAGGTCTTTACGTCTCACCCATCAACTTCTTGAGTTACTCCACCTTTCGATGAGCTTATCAACCTTGCCCCTCAAAAGGTTTGGGAGACCCCAGATACCATAGAACCTACTCCTAGGAGGCCGAACAAGTACATCACTGCCCCCAAAGACAAATATTTCTTACAAAAGGTGTAGGAGTGGGGGCGGCCACCAGAAAGGAACTCTCTGAGATGAGTACCTCTATCCATCCTCCTAATAAAGACTCCAGGACCATGGATCGATATGGGAAGCATGTTTTTGCATCAGCGACCTTTGCCTTACGGTCTTTGAATTACCTAACTCACTTCACAAGACTTCAGAGGGACCTGATTAAAGAGTTATCGGCTTCCTTTCAAGGAGCTGTAGCTGATGCAGCAGCAACGAAAGTCGATGCTCAGCTCGCTACCTTAAATTCAGTTGTCAACTCTTCTATGAGCCTAATTTCTTCCGCAGCAGATGGAATGAGTAGGGCAGCAGGCTCAGGTATCTCTCTTCAGAGACAGGCTTGGATCCGCCTTTGCAATTTCGCAGAACCCTCAAGTCTTCACTAATGCCCCTTTGATGGCTCATCCCTTTTTGGGCCAAAAGTGAAGGAAATGCTCACCAGATGTGAACAGGAGAGTCGGACCTTGTCTGCCGTTGGAGTACATTTCTCCCCTCCTACCAGACCATTTCCCAAGGGCCAAAAAGGCAGTAGAAAAATGTCGTTCAGAAAATCCCAGAGTCTTGTCAGGACACACAGGGTGAAAGTTCCCCCAAGGCAGAGGAGGGAACAACAACAGGAGACATTGCTTTCATGGCAGGAGGGTTTCACAAAATGAGACCTTTTCAGCACTCCTGAAGGAGTGCCCCATTGCTCCCCTCTGGAAGCAGTCAGGGGACGATTATCCCTGCACTGAGAAACCTGGCTAAAAATAACAAATGACACATGAGTGCAGGACATAATATCCAGAGGGTATGTCATTCCCTTCTCCTTTTCTATTCCCAGAAACAAAGTTGTTTCAGATGTTCCACCCAGTCAAAAGTAACAAGCAACTATAGAAATCCAAGAGTTGCTAAGCAAGAGTCATCCAAGAAGTCACCACAGACCAGAAAGTATCAGAAACCTACTCAAGATTCTTTTTAGTTCCAAAGATAACAGGGGACTGGAGACCCATTCTGGATCTCACCAATCTAAACAAATCAGTAAAAAAGGCCAAGTTCCGGATGGTAACACTGCAGTCGATACTTCCATTCCTGGAAAAAGACAACGGGATGTGCTCTAAAGATGCATACTACCATATCCGAATGGACAGACAGTTCTTGCGCTTCTGGCTGGGAGCCAGTCACTTCCAGTTTTGAACTCTGACCTTTGGTTTCACTACAGCCCCCAGAGTGTTCAAATATATGGCAGTAGTAGCGGCTCACCTGAGATGCAAGGGGATCCATGTGTTCCCATACCTGGATGGCTGGCTCGTAACCGCACTGATCAGGCATCACTTACTCCAGTCAAGAGGTTATGTCCTTCAGCTCTGCTCCTCTCTGGGCATTACCATAAATTGCAAAAATTCTGTGCTACAACCATCGCAATCCTTAAGGTTCATAGGAGCAGAAATAGACACTACCATGCAGATAGCAAGACTTTCTCGAGACAGAGTACACGATCTCTGTCATCTCACCAGAATACTCAAAAAGTCCAAAGCCACTACGAAACTGGTTCTCCAAGTACTAGGAAAAATGGCTCCCTCCATATGAGAGTGCTCCAATGGATGCTATTTGCTCAGTGGTCGATCTTGGAACTTCCTGTGTCTCACAAGATAATAATAACTGAGGCCTGCAAGAAAGATCTCCAGTGGTGGCTCCACTCAGTCAGTACTTCAAGGCTGCTCCATTATTCCCTCACTGCTTCTTGCCATGGTGACCGTGGATGCTTCTCAGACTGGGGGGGGGGGGGGCATTTTCTAGGAAAGACAGTTCAAGGCATCTGGGAAGACCACGAAGCTCACCTGCATATAAATGTCCTAGAGATGAAAGCAGTGCTTTTAGCATTGCAAGCATTTCAGGACTATCTTCCTACAGGGACAATTGCGATCCAGACCAGCAACATGTCTGTATTTTGGTATATCAACAAACAAGGGGGAACCAGATTGTACCCACTTTGTGGAGAAGCTCTCAGGCTGTGGCATTGGATGATAGCCTCCAACCATTTTCTAATAGCAATGCACATCCGGGGGAGATCTAACGTGATTGCAGACAAATTGAGCAGCGCCATCTTATGGCTACGTGAGTGGTCCCTTAGTCAGAATGTAGCGAATGTGATATTCCGCAAATGGGGCCAGCCTTGCTGCGACCTTTTTGCATCACCCAACAGTGCTAGATGCAGCAACTACATTGCCCTAATCCCCCCAACAGGGGAGACACCAAGGGATGCACTTGTTCATGATTGGCCCACAGGACTTGTTTATGCATCCCCCCCCATTCCTCTAATCCTAAAGTTCCTACAGAAAGCAAGTTTGTTGGAGACCACCATTATCCTAATTGCCCCTTACTGGCCTCGTCAAATCTGGTTCCCCTTTCTTCAGCCTCATCTCTGGGACGAACCCTGGATTCTGGACCCGGCACCAGATCATCTGACACACCCATCAGGGATGATTCATCCTAACCTAGACAATTTTGAGATCGACAGTTTGGCTGCTTCAGTTCCCTTAATTGCCAGGTTTCCATCCCTGTCCCCTCTCCAGTCAAGCATATAATTTTATCATCTCATAAATCGTCCACTCGCAATCTTTGTACAAGCAAATGGAAGAAATTTGTTTTATGGGCAAACAGTAAAGCCTTAGATCTGTTTACAGCACCAGTTCATTTTATTCTTCAGTTTTTGGCAGAGGTCTTCAGTGATGGAGCAGCAACAGCTTCAGTGAAAGTTCAAATAGCTGCGATCTCTAATTTTCATGTAGGAGAAAATGACCATCCTATCATGGCACATAGACTTTGCAAAGCCTTTTTGAAAGGCACTATCATGTTAAGGCCTCCCTTCAAACATCCTGTATCTCCTTGGGATCTATTTTTCATTTTGTCTAATATTGTATGTCCTCCATTTGAACCTTCAGCTACATACAATATGAAGCATCTCTCATGGAAAACTCTGACGTTCATCATGTTTCACTGTTGCAGTCATTACAATTGGGTTATTCTGCTGGCAGGCTACCCGCAGTCGGCCTGAATTCCAAATTCTAGGTCCTGTGTCGGTTGCTGTCGCCTCCTTCCTGACGTCAGTGCGCCAGGGGTATAAAAGATGCAGCCGACGCCATTTTCTTCAGTCTTTCTTGCCGCGTGGTGCCCGAAGCAAAAGCAGTTTGCAAGTGCCGGTTGGCCGACTCCTGAGATTTTCAAGCTCGAATTTCAGATCCGAAGTCTTCATTAAAAGCTAAGTACCCTGTTGGGGAAACTTTTTTCTTGCTCCAGACCGATGTCAGAAAAAGTTAATAATTGTATTTGTTGTGGGAAGCAAATACCTCATAAGGATTTTCATTCTTACTGCATTCCTTGCCTAGGCCCTGACCACGACGTTGCTAGTTGTCGGTTTTGTGCTAGATTTAACCAACGCACTATTAAGTGTCGGTACGATTTTGCATTTCATTACTTTGGCAGAAGATTTAATTATATAATGCCGTCAGAACAGTCGACTACCGGAGTTTACAAAAAACGCAAGGAAAAAGAGAAGGACATGCATCCGAGGTCCAAAACCGACGACGAGGCTTCTTCTAGGCCAGTCGCCGGTTCTCAGTGAGGCGCTTTCGCAGTCCCTGACGACCGCTACTTTAGATCCGCAGGCCGATACCGACTCCCACGTGGAGTCAACCAGGCCTACAGAAACTCAAGGTATTGGACCTTTGGAAACCATTCCCTCAAATGGGTCTGGAGCCGCTGAGCAGGCATCGGCTTCTGAGGGCGTTTTCAGACCTACACAATTATATGTTAAAACTACTTCAGCTACAAAGGCAAAGACTAAAGCAGCTTTAAAGACAAAGAAACAAGTATAGGCCTCCATGCCTAAAAAACAGATGCTCAAAATGGCCGAAGACCTAATTACTTTGATCAGGGGTTCTCATCCCCCTCCTGACAAGAGGCCTAGGCAAGAGGTAGAATATGAATCTTCAGATCAGGTTTCCATTTCATCTGATTCCTCTTCTGATAAGGAATACTCTCTTCCTCCTTATGAGGATTCTGATGCTGAAGAATCTATTCCCTCAGCCTCTCCTCCTGAGGATTATTCTTTTGGGGAAACACTGCACACCATGAGGGAGCATTTCCACTGGCAGAGCCAAAATTATTCAGAATCTAAGAAAAGGCTCAGAGACTTTCTTTTACTGCCTCAGCACAGGCCCCTGGCTATTCCACCTGTGCTAGACATTGTAAATGATGTATTTTCAGAGTCCGGTCTGACTCCTTATCTCCAGCTCCTGTTAAGCCAGACAGATACTACAGGGTCCCAGACTCCTTATCTCCAGCTCCTGTTAAGCCAGACAGATACTACAGGGTCCCAGACTCCCACAAATTTCTTTTTAAAAACCCTGCTGCTGACCCAGAAACTATCTCTCAGGGTCCCAAGGGGGTCAAGACTTCCACTGCAAAAAACCCTACCCCCTCTGACAGAGTTTCCAGGGCACTGGACAAATGGGGAAAAAAGATTTACACTTCTGCTACCTTGGCTATAAGGGCTTTAAATTGTCAATTTCACATGCTTAAATATCAGCAATACATTATGTCACTGCTTAAACAGAAAATGTTGACAAATTCTGAATGTGCAGAAAATAAAGAAATGCAGGATTTATTAAATGCAGCTGAACAAGTTGGAAAGCATACTTTACAATGTGGTTTTGATTCTTAGGAGGCCTCCTGCAGAGCCGCTGTTACGGGTTCAGTCATTAGGAGGCATGCTTGGTTAAAGGAAGAGAATCTGCCTGATCATGTTAAAGCAAAATTATTAGATGCTCCATTACAGCATGATACCTTGTTTGGTGTTAAAGCAGAAGAGGTGTTGAAGAAAATGGAGGACAAAGCCAAATCTATGCAAACAATCAAGGATTTCTTACAGGTACAGCCTCCAAGATTTAGCAGACACTGACCTACAAAGAATTGGTCCTTTCCAGTGTCAGACAGGCCACAAAGAGGCAGATACAGATGCCCTAGAGGCAGATCCCAGCCCCAAGGCTCATACAGGTCTAAACAATGGGGTGCTTCTACCTCCAAAAGCAGAGAAGACAAATCACAGCCATACAGAAAGCAGTCCCAGTGACTTCCCCCTGCCAGCGCCAAGCACTTATCTTCTGGCAGCTCCTTTAGGGGGAAAACTAGCACTTCTTTCTCAAAACTGGCACCAAATCACCCAGGGCAAATGGGTCTTGAACATAGTGTCACAAGGTTACAGGTTCCACTTTCACACCATGCCAAGGGCAAACGGTATGCCGGACCTGCCAAAAAATCAATGGGCAGAGGCACAAAAACAAGTTTCATCCCTCATGGACATGAGGGCCATTCAGCAAGTACCACAACAAGAGCAGGTACAAGGATTTTACTCAAGACTTTTCTGGGTGCCCAGAAAGGACAAAGCCTGGAGGACAATACTGGACCTATCTATTCTAACATACCTGGATATTCCAAAATTCAAAATGTTGACTCTGCAGCAGCTTCTGCCCATGCTGGGCAAGAAGGCTTGGCTTGTAACTTTAGACCTGAAAGAGGCATACCTGCATGTTCCAGTCAGACAATCATGTAGAAGATACCTCAGATTCATAGCTGGCTCAATGCACTACCAATTCTCTGCACTGCCCTTTGGCTTATCTGCTGCGCCTAGGGTCTTCACAAAATGCCTGACACCAGTAATTGCTTTTTGCAGACAAAGAGGAATACAAATATATCCTTACTTGGACGACTGCCTTATTCAAGCAGAGAACAATGATATACTACTACAGCATCTGGCATTTGTAAAAAGATTATTAACATGCCTAGGGTACACAGTAAACGAAAAGAAATCAAAACTTGTACCCTCTCAAGAGATAATATTCCTGGGTGCAAGCTTAAATACAACTGCCCAGATGGCTTATCTCACACCAGACAAACAAAGGCAACTGACTACTTATTTCAAAAAGTTGGCAACACACACCCAGTTAACTGCAAGAAAAATTCTGCAGGCTTTGGGCTTCATGGCATCCTGCATTCTGCTAATTCCATATGCAAGACTGCATATGAGGAAATTACAGAGGTATCTAAAAAGTGTGGTGGACTCAACATTGCCACAGCCTGGAAACAATAATTACACTCATTCCCTGCCTGCAACAGGAGTTTCGATGGTGGGCAAAGGCCTGTCACCACAACAAGGGGCAGCCATTCACCATACCCGCAGCCAGGCAGACATTGACAAACAGATGCATCGGATTATGCCTGGGGGGCCTACATGGCAGGAAGATGTATTCAGGGCCCATGGTCCGCAAACCAAATGCATCTACATATCAACCAAAAAGAGATGCTAGCTGTTCAAAATGCCCTGACAGCCTTCAAGGACCTACTTCATCCAGGACAACTATTGATAAGGACGGACAATACTACAGTCATGTGGTACATAAACAAGCAGGGAGCACACATTCCTACCCCCTTTGCAGACTAGCCATGACTTTGTGGGACACAGCATTGACTTACCAGGTACATCTGCAAGCACGATTCCTGCCAGGAAGGATAAATACTCTGGCAGATGAACTAAGCAGAAACCTCATGGATCCCCACGAGTGGAAATTGGATCCACAAGTCTTCAACATGATAACAAGGAATTGGGGATGCCCGGACATAGATCTATTTGCCTCCCCTCACAACTGCCAACTACAAAGATTCTGCACAAGGACTTATCACAAGCAAGCATGGAAAGTGGATGTTCTATCTTTCAGCTGGAAAAACTTAACAGTATATGCCTTTCCCTCACTGCCTGTCATCCCCAAGGTACTCCTAAAGGTCAGACAAGAGAAGCCAAAAATGATATTGATTGCCCCAGACTGGCCCCGCCAGCACTGGTATCCAATCCTCAGGAACTTGACTCAATGCCCAGCATGGGCATTACCTCAAATTCCTCACCTACTGAACCAACAAAACAATCAAATCCTGCACAGCCAACTCAGGACCTTAAATCTGGCAGCATGGTGGATAATGTAGCTTTTCAAAACACGCCTCTCTCTAAAGCGGTGATGGATGTTGTCTTGGAGGCCAGGAGGCCCAGTACCAGAAAATCTTATGCAGAAAAATGGAGGAGATTCTGTGCTTGGAACCTGGCACAAGGAATTAACATGACTGTTCCAAATATCCCTCAGATTTTACAATACTTAACTGATATGCTGGACAAAGGCCTATCCTTTTCATCAATTAAGATTCATGCCTCTGCCATTTCAGCTCATTACAATACAGAGCCACCTATTTTTTCTCATCCTTTATTAAGGCAGTACCTCAGAGGAGTCAAAAACGTACGGCCTCCAAGGAGATCACCAATACCTGCATGGGACCTCAATTATGTCTTGGAAAAACTCACTCTGCCTACTTTTGAGCCAGCCGCTACAGCTGACATAAAATTTTTATCATGGAAAACAGCTCTGCTCCTAGCAATAACCTCTGCAAGACGAGTCTCAGAGCTACAGGCACTCATGGCTGTGGAACCTTCTATCATTTTTCATCCAGATAGGGTTTCTCTAAGGACAAACCCCACATTTATGCCTAAGGTAGTGTCCAGTGTGGCCCTCACCCAAACTATTCATTTGCCTACCTTTTATCCAAATCCACAGAATAAGGTTGAGAAACTTCTGCATTCTTTGGACATACACAGACAACTGCGCTTCTACTTGGACAGAACCAAAGCTTTCAGAAAGACTGAGCAATTACTGGTAGCATATGCTGCAGGATCACAAGGAAAGGTTATCTCAAAGCAGACTATTTCCAAGTGGATAGGTCACTGCATTCGCTTATGCTATTCTCAACATGGCAAATCAGTGCCTAAGGGCATTAGGCCACATTCAACCAGAGCAGCAGCCACTTCAGCAGCCTTCCTCGGAGAAGTGCCAACCAAAGACATTTTAGAGGCTGCAACCTGGAGTTCAGTGCACACTTTTACAAAACACTACCACTTACCACTCTACTCCAAATCCAGGACAGGCTTTGCCACTGCAGTCCTGCAGGGCCTCATAGCCGCTCCTAATTCTATTTAGTTCCAGCCTCCCAACCTTAGCTTTGGGATTCAACTCAATTGTAATGACTGCAACAGTGAAACACGATGAACATAGTACAGTTGTGTACCTACCATAAATGTAGATGTTCGAGTGTATTCACTGTTGCAGTCCAGGTTACCCTCCCACCATCCCCCTTTTCTTTGCTGGACCATTTCTGTACTTCTCTATTCTATACAACCTATGTGGTGTATTTGCTTGTAGATTAAGGAAACTTGTTACTTGAGGCATGCATGCTTTATAGACATATTTTTAGCCTACCCTTTTGGGGGCACCTGACATCTGGAGCAAGAAAAACTGAAGAAAATGGCGTCGGCTGCATCTTTTATACCCCTGGCGCACTGACGTCAGGGAGGAGGCGAAAGCAACCGACGCCGGACCTAGACATTGGAATTCAGGCCGACTGCGGGTAGCCTGCCAGCAGGATAACCCAGTTGTAATGACTGCAACAGTTACACACTAACATCTACATTTATGGTAGGTACACAACTGTACTTTCTTGGTGGCAATTACTTCTGCCAGCAGGGTATCTGAATAACAAGCCTTGCCCATAAAACCCCCATATCTAACTTTTCACAAGGCTAGGCTGGGCTGTTGTGCGCGCCAGTCCATCTTTCCTACCCAAGGTGATTGCAGAAAGTACCCTGAACCAATCTATTGACCTCGCAGTTTTCTTTCCCAACTTTCAAAATAAAGGAGAGTATTCCTTGCACGTACTTGATGTTCATAGACAATTACGTTTTTATTTACACAGGTCTTCAGAATTCAGAAAATCAGACCAACTTTTTGTTTCATACTCCGATACAAGGAAGGGCTATCCAGTTTCTAAGGTCACATTATCCAGATGGCTCGCATTATGTATATCCCATATTTACAATTCTAATAACAAAACCCTTCCAAATGGTGCTAAAGCCCACTCTACTAGATCTGCCGCATTTGCAGCTTTCCAGGCTAGCCTACCTTTGGATAATATCTATGCAGCTAGCTACTTGGGCCAGTCTTCATACCTTCATCACTCATTACAGAGTAGATTTGGCCTCCAGGAGAAGAGCATCCTTTGGTTCTATGGTTCTGAAGAATATTCTCCCTTGAGCCACCCAAGTGTTCTGTTGCTTGAGACGCGGTCCCACAAGTGAGAATAAAGGTGAGATTGACATCATCACATAAAGAATTTATGTTCTGTGCTGCGGTAGCATTGTCGCCTAACAGTAAGACGCTGTCCGGTTCGATTCTCAGCTAGAGCGACTTCTGCATGGAGACATGCGTGAATGGGTGTACCTTCGTTGAAGGTTGTGCGTCAGGGCTGGTAACTCGGCATGTAAAAATCTTCTGCCAATCATTAGCGGACCGGAGTTCCGCTGTGGCGACTCCTAACCAGGAAAAGCCGAAAGAAACAACAACAACCATAACATTACATGTGGGTTGTCCATCTCATCCTTTATTCTTAGGACCCTTCCTCTGCCTAGACTTCTGGTACACTAGTAGCAGATAAGATTACATTAGGGGTGTATAGCCTCAAAGAATATTCTCTCTCTCTTTCTATTTTCATGGGAGCAGGTACATATATCTTTATATGTATATTTCCATATAGCTACAAATAGTTACCAGGTACCTCTTCTTTATACACTTTTGGGGGCATACAAGATCTGAGGTAATCAGGGAAAGGAATTATGGGTAAAGAATGTGGGTCTGTATTATATAAACGAACACAGTGAATTGTGAACGCTATATAATCGACCCACAATCCCCGAAAACCCAAAATGTCGAACACACTGATCAGCGAATTTTTTTCCCAGGGAAAAAAATAGCTGATCCGTTAAAAAAAAAAAAAAATCAAAACACAAAATAAAGTGGGGGGCTGTGCTTCCCACACCCCCTACTTAAACATACCAACTCCAATGTGCCCCCCACAACCCCCTACTTAAATATGCCACCTCCGAGATTGCACTACAGTGGAGGAAATGGCAATGTCCCGAAAATGGCCCAGTGATTTTTTTCCCTAGGAAAAAATCGCTGTAATGTGCTTTTGGTATTTTCCATTTTGTGTAATGAAATTCGACTAAACACCATTCGCGATTCATTGTGTTTGCTAAAATAGGAACCCAAGAATGTAGCCCACGAGCTTTGCTGAATGCCTTGAGCTGGAATATTGGCCAAGACGGCTGCAACTTATAAGTGAGAATAAAGGACGGGGATATACAACACACATGAAACGTGGTAAGAACATGACTTTTTTTTTTCTTGCATGCATTCCTTTGCTGCTTCCAGATTTCACTAATATGTGGCAATGCCTTTAATCACTTCTTGTGTCACACTAGTGTGCCTGTTATATTGTGGCCTAATGGTTAAGGTGTTTGCCTTACAAACAGAAGGTGCAGGGTTTGAGTCTCACAAGGGATAATTGGCTAGGCTTACAATGGCTCGCAAGAGCAGTTAGCTAGCAGTAACCCATGACTGGATGTGGGTAATGCTGAATTTTACCCATGGTTGGAGTGGTTTGATCACAAGGGCAAAGCCAGAGGGATTAAACAAAAGTCAATCATAGGTAAATTCAGCATTACCCACACACACAAATGGGTTATTGCCATTATGCAATTACATTATTTAAGGAAAAAAAAGTGCTTACCTTTCTTAAATAATGTCTTTGTATAATGGTGGTGTAGTGTTTCTCCATAATCTACCAGATTTGCTGAAGTACTGTGCATGTGTAGGGGACTTCCATTCCCACGCTTGCATTGTACATCAGTGCTCTTCAGTAGAAGCAATGGAGAAAAGAGAATCTCTTTTGCTGATTTTTTTCCCCCCTGATATTCTAAATGCAAGAAACTTGATCAAAACCCAACATAATTCAGATGGAGGGACAAAGTTCCAAATGTAGGGACAGAGTTCATAGGAGGTTACTAAGCTAATGGCCCTGGGGCCTTTACAAGCCTAGCCAAGAGTTTATCCCCAAAAAGTGAAACTTCATTTAGCACCTGTTGTCCCTGTCTTTGAAAGACACAGGTGGAACCCCTAGGACAAATTTGTCTTTTCCCATATTTCTCTTATAAACTTAAACAGTTACTGAAAAGAAATGTTTTGTATTCGCATGCCTTTTCTGTAGGATACGAAGCCTAAAACTGAAATGTCTTCTCATTATTTAATTACTTCAATCCCCAGTGGCTTGCCAGAAAACTGCATTTTTATGAGGAAAAGGCAAAAATCTGGACATTCTGCGAAAATCTGGACAGTTGAGAGGTACAAGAGTTTGCTGAGATTTTAGAAGGTATTGCGCAGAAATGCAAGGGAAATCAGTTACATTTCTGTTTCTTTAGTTTTGCAAAACATGCCTGATTTTTCTTGTATTATGCTCTGTCTTCCGTAGCATATGCCAGTAGAAAACTCTGGCTGCTTAATGGTACTTTCACAGCCGGAGTTTTTTCTATTGGTATATGCTCGATTTACAGCGGGCATGCTGATTGGGCTGTCTAATCAGCATGAATATTTTTAAATGGCGATGAGACGTTATTGTATAATTGATGATTTTCTTCTCTTACTCTGTTTTCGTTGGTACCCACAGATTAAAATAGCAGTGTATATTTACTTTTGGTATCTTTAATAACTTCTTTCCTCTCACCTTCCATCATGAAGAGTATTATACCCTTTATCTATAAAATCTTTCACTAATCCATCCATTTGATCATGTAACACCTGTTTGTCAGTGAGAAGTCTAGAGACTCTTAACATTTGTCCCTTAACTATATTCTTAAATATATACAATGGATTTATACTTTTGTGTAGAAAGGTGGTGTTCTTTATGTCCTTTATATCAACCTTTGTATTTACTTCATTCAGAACTGACCTACTAATACATCTAGAAAATTAATTTTATATTCTTGGACGCGTTTCTTAAAATTTAAAAACATTTTACTTTTCAGTCAAATAATTAATAAAGTTATCCAATTCTACAGTTGTAACTTTCCATATAACAATGTCATCTGCAAAGTGTTTATAGAATAATAGATTTCTTAAATATATTCAGCGAGGAAAATATCACTTTTCTTCTCACTTACCCATTGCTAAATGATCATTCAAACATCTACTGTTATGGTAAATTGACTTTCACAGCTGTCCTTTCTCCTTCTCTGTTTCCATATGTATCGTGTGTTTTTAAAACATTGTCAAGTGTTTGCTTTGTCTTCTTCCCCTGGCTTGAGTGGATTATAGGAGAATCCTTGCCAGTCTCGCAGACAGTATGGACTCAAAATCTTTATAATCATGGTTCAGTATTGAAACTGGATGGTAAGAATGATCTGCACTAAATTACAACTCCTTTATCATGCTATACTTTTTCTTTACTATTCCTTTTCCTTCATAATTGTTTCTGTATTACCTCTTCTCCCTCCTACTTTGACTGGCACAGTCATTGAGTGCATCTTATTTTGTCTGATCCTTTTCCTGTCCTAGTCACAGGCCTGTTACTCTTTTAAAGAACGTGGAGATGCCCTCCTCAGTGTCCTGAACATGTGCTGAGTGTAGCTGCTGTGTGTCACTTTCCCTCCACCCTAAACCATCATGGGAGCCACCTTTCTCATCCAGTTTCCTCACTTATCTTCCCGCCTTTACTGTCGAGCCTTTTTTTTACTTTATCCTACCTTTGTATGGCCATTCCACTCCAGTACAGTGCACATCATATGATAGTTCGCCCCTCTTTTGAATTTATTATATTCAGTTTTGATATCCCCCTTTAAATAACAACACCCCTCCTAGAAACTATATACAGCAAGAGAAAACATTTTTAAATAGCTTTTATAGGTTCATAGGCCAAGTATTAGGCTAGCTGCTCTTGTGGGCCATTTAAGCATAACATCCCATTTGGTTATAGATTGTCCCTACCCATCCCATGGTCAGTAGTTACAGTGAATATAAAAAGTTTACACACACCCCTGTTAAAATGCCAGGTTTTTGTGATATAAAAAAAAGAGACCACAATAAATAATTTCAAAACTTTTCCCACCTTTAATGTGACCCATAATCTTTACAATTCAATTGAAAAACAAACGTATATGTTAGGAGAAAAATATAAAAAAACGTACAATAAGCCGGTTGCATAAATGTGTACACCCTTAAACTAATACTTTGTTGAAGCAACTTTGTTGAATTCCAGAAAACGTTGAGCAAGTGTGTTGGTACATGAGTAATTTTCCCAGTTAATGGAGGGGTAGTTAAAGTCTCCCAGTATAAGGGTATTGGGTTGTAGCCTAATATTTTCCAGTGTTTCAAAGTGGAAGAACATACTTGTATGAAATATGAGTATCCAGCCATAGGGAGTGTATTTGGTATTCCCAAAATTCATAAATCATTGATGGATCCACCACTTAGACCTACTGTTGATTCCAAAAGATGTAAAACATTTTTTATTTCAAGATTTTTGGATCAGCAATTAAAAGGGGCTTTAGAGGCATTTACACACACATGCAAGGATTCTTGGCAATTTTTGTTTCATCTTAATAAGGTGGATTTGCAGGGAATATATATTTTGTGAATATAGATGTTTGCAATCTTTTTAGTGTTGTACCCCACCAGTTGGGGTTACTGTGGTTAGAAAGACACATATTGTCTGCTAACTTGTTTGAGGGCCACAGGATCAATACTTTAGTTACATTAATGGAAACAGTTCTTAAAATTAATTTTGTATTCTTTGAAGGATAATTTTAGGCAGAAGGTTGGGGTAGCAATGGGAGCAGCGTGCGCCCCATGCTTTGCAAATCTGGATGTTCATTGTGTTACCCTGCTGCAGTCATCACACTTGGGTTATCCCGCAGTCGGCCCGAATTCCAAAGTCTTGGTCCGGCGTCGGTTGCTGTCGCTTCTTCCCTGACGTCAGTGCGCCAGGGGTATATAAGAGGCATCCGACCCCATTTTCTTCAGTCTTTCTTGCCGCGCGGTGTCCGAAGCAGAAGCAGTTCGCAAGTGCCGGTCGGCCGACACCTGAGATTTTCGTTTTGAATTTCAGTCCGAAGTCTTCAATAAAGCTAAGTACCCCGTTGGGGAACATTTTCTTGCCTCAGTCCGATGTCAAAAAAAGTTAACAATTGCATTTCTTGTGGGAAGCAAATAACCTCATAAGGACTTCCATTCCTATTGTATTCCTTGCCTAGGCCCAGACCACGACATCACAGGTTGTCGGTTTTGCGCTAGGTTTAATAAACGAACTATCAAACGCCGTTTTGACTTTGCACGGCATTACTTTGGTAGAAAATGTAATTATATCATGCCGTCGGAGCAACCGACGACCGCCATTCATAAAAAATGCAAGGATAAGGACAGGCAGCCTAGGAATAAGCCAGACCCCGAGGCCTCAGCTGGGCCTGTCGCCGGATCTCCGGTTTTCAGTGAGGCGCCTATGCAGCCCCTGACGACCGCAGAACTGGAACCCCAGACAGCTGCGGATTCCCAAGCGGAGTCTACTAGGCCGACGCAGCCATCTACCGACACCAGAGCAGAACTAGACACCGGTGCAGAAGGTGTCTTCAGACCGACTACACTCACCATTAAATCTTATGCTAAGCTTAAAACTCCTTTAAAACCTAAGAAAACTGTTCATCAGTCTACAGTTCAAGGCCCCATGCCTAAGAAGCAGATGCTTAAGATGGCTGAAGATTTGATTACCCTTATCAAGGGTTCCCATCCCCTTCCTGATAAAAGACCAAGACAAGAGGAGGATTATGCATCCTCTGACCAGGTTTCTCTCTCCTCAGATTCTTCTGAGGAACAGGATTACACTTTTCCACCTTATGAGGATTCTGATGCTGAAGACTCTATTCCCTCAGCATCTCCCCCTGAAGACTACTCCTTTGGGGAAACATTACATACCATGAGGGAACATTTCCACTGGGAAGGCCAGGATTACTCAGATTCTAAGAAAAGGCTCCGAGAGTTCCTTTTACTACCCCAGCACAGACGTCTTGCTATCCCTCCTGTTTTAGATATTGTGGATGATGTTTACTTGGAGTCTAGTTTAAATCCAGACTCTCTACCTCCTGCTCTAGCCAAACCAGACAGATACTACAGAGTACCTGACTCACACAAATTCCTTTATAAAAGCCCTGTAGCTGGCCCAGAAACTATTTCCCAGGGTCCTAAGGGAGCAAAAGCTTCTATGGCTAAAAATCCTGTGCCCTCTGAAAGGGATTCCAGAGCCCTAGATAGATGGGGAAAGAAAATATACACCTCAGCAACTCTGGCTATGAGAGCATTAAATTGCCAGTTTCACATGTTGAAATATCAACAATTCCTGATGTCTCAGTTAAAACACAAAATGAGCACACATTCAGAACAGCCTGAATTCAAGGAAATGCAGGATCTGTTGCATGCAGCTGAACAGGTGGGCAAGCATACTTTACAATGCGGATTTGATTCATTGGAAGCTTCCTGTAGAGCAGCTGTTACTGGCTCTGTCATACGTAGACATGCTTGGTTAAAAGAACAAACCCTCCCTGACCATGTTAATGCAAAATTATTAGATGCACCTTTACAACAGGATGTATTATTTGGTGTCAAAGCAGAAGAGGTTTTAAAGAAAATGGAGGATAAGGCAAAGTCTATGCAAACGGTCAAGGATTTTTTGCAGGTACAACCCCCTCGCTTCAGCAGACATTGGCCAACAAAAAAATGGTCCTTTCCAGCTTCAGACAGATCACAGTGGGGCAAATACAGATGCCCAAGGGGCAGAGGACAGTCACAGGGCCCTTACAAACCTCGCCAATGGGGTTCTGCTACCCAGAAAGGAGGAGAAGACAGGCCCCAAGCTAGCAGAAGGCAGACACAATGACTGTGTCCTCAAACTACCAAGCAAATCTCTCCTGGCAACACCCTTGGGAAGAAAACTAGCATTTTTTGCAGACAACTGGCACATCATCACAAAAGACAAATGGGTTCTAAACATTGTCTCTCAAGGATACAGATTCCACTTTCATACCTTACCAAGGATCAAAGGAATGCCAAACCTGCCACCAAACCAATGGGCAGAGGCACAAAATCAAATTACAGCTCTCATGGACATGAGAGCCATTCAACAGGTACCTACACAGGAGCAAGGACAAGGATTTTACTCAAGACTCTTCCTAGTCCCAAGAAAGGACAAAGCATGGAGACCCATTCTGGATCTTTCAATTCTGAACACTTATCTGCAAGTACCAAAATTCTTGATGCTAACACTACAGCAGCTTCTTCCCATGCTGGGCAAGAATGCTTGGCTACTCACTTTGGACCTCAAGGAGGCAAACCTGCAAGTCCCTATCAGACAAAATTGCAGAAGATACCTCCGCTTCATTGCAGGTTCAACGCATTATCAATTCTCTGCACTGCCCTTTGGCTTGTCTACTGCACCCAGGGTCTTCACAAAATGCCTGGCACCAGTAATTGCATACTGCAGACAAAGAGGAATTCAAATATACCCATACCTGGACGATTGCCTTATTCAAGCAGAAAGCAAGGACATTCTTTTAAAGCATCTAGCATTTGGCAAACACCTTCTAAGTTGCCTAGGGTACACAGTAAACGAAAAGAAATCAAAACTAGTGCCCTCACAAAACATAATATTCCTGGGTGCCAGCTTGAACACAACGGCCCCAGATGGCTTATCTCACGCCAGACAAGCAACACGGCTGTTTCAATATTTCAAAATAATGGCAACAAAGACCCATCTCCCTGCAAGAAAAATTCTGAAGGCCTTGGGATTCATGGCATCTTGCATACTACTAATACCATTTGCAAAACTGCATATGAGGAAATTACAATGGTACCTGAAAAGTGTATGGACTCAGCACAGCCACATCTTGGAAACAATACCACCACTCATTCCCTGCCTTCAATAGGAGTTTCTATGGTGGGCACAGGCATGTCACCTCAACAAGGGTCAGCCTTTCACCTTAACCACAGCCAGGCAAACTATGACAACAGATGCATCGGACTATGCCTGGGGAGCACACATGGCAGGGCAAGTGCATTCAGGGCAAATGAACTACGGATCAGAGACACCTGCATATCAATCAAAAAGAAATGCTAGCAGTGCAGAATGTCCTAACAGCTTTCAAGGACCTTTTACACCCAGGACAACTACTAATAAAGACGGACAATACCACAGTTATGTGGTACATAAACAAGCAAGGGGGAACACATTCCTACCCTCTATGCAGGCAAGCAATGACCTTGTGGAACACTGCACTGTCTTACCAGGTTCAATTACAAGCACAATTCCTGCCAGGAAAGAAAAACACATTGGCAGATGACCTAAGCAGAAACATCATGGATCCACACGAATGGAAACTAGATCCACAAGTATTTACAATGATAGTTCAAAAATGGGGATGCCCAGACATAGATCTGTTTGCAAACCCCCACAACCACTAACTTCAAAAATTTTGCACAAGGACCTTCCATCCACTAGCTTGGAAAGTGGGCGTCCTCTCATTCAGTTGGAAAACATTAACAGTGTATGCCTGCCCTCCACTGCCTCTTCTAGCAAAGGTACTGCTGAAAGTCAGATTAGAGAGGCCACAAATGATTCTCGTTGCACCAGAATGGCCACGCCAGCATTGATATCCAATTTTAAGGAACATGGCCCAGGGCCCACCATGGATTTTGCCACAAATTCCTCACCTGCTCACCCAACGAGACAATCTGATTCTACACAGCCAGCTCAAGACTTTAAACCTGGCTGCATGGCAAATTACCTAAACAACCAGCCAACACCTTTATCCAAAGCTGTTATGGATGTCATTCTGGAGGCCAGGAGGCCCAGCACCAGGAAAGCCTATTCAGACAAATGGAAAAGATTTTGCGCTTGGAACCAGGCTAAAGGCCTAAATCCCCTGGAGCCAACCATCCCTCAGCTTCTACAATATTTAACTGAGATGTTACACAAAGGACTTTCCTTTTCATCTATTAAGATCTATGCCTCAGCAATTTCAGCACGGATCCACCTTTTTTTTCACATCCACTCCTAAGACAGTACCTCAGAGGGGCTAAGAACTTAAGGCCACCAAGGAGGGCTCCAACACCTACTTGGGATCTCAACTTTGTTCTGGAAAAGCTTACACTACCGCCCTTTGAACCAGCTTTTTCAGCTGATTTAAAATTTATTTCTTGGAAAACTGCCCTACTACTAGCAATAACCTCAGTTAGAAGAGTCTCAGAGCTACAGGCACTAATGGCAGTGGAACCTTTCCTCATTTTTCATCAAGACAGAGTCTCTCTACGAACTAATCCTTCCTTTATGCCAAAGGTGGTATCCAGTGTGGCCCTAAACCAAACCATTCACTTGCCCACCTTCTTCCCAAATCCCCAGAACAAAGGAGAAAGACTCCTGCACTCTTTCGACATTCACAGGCAATTACATTACTACTTGGATAAAACTAAGGCTTTCAGAAAAACTGACCCGCTCTTTGTAGCCTATGTTACAGGATCACAAGGAAAAGCTATCTCAAAACAGACCATTTCTAAATGGATAGGACATTGCATACGTTTCTGCTACACACATCATGGGAAACCAGTACCTGCTAACATTAGGTCCCACTCCACCAGGGCTACAGCTACATCAGCAGCCTTTCTCAGGGGAGTCCCAACCAAGGATATTCTGGAAGCTGCTACTTGGAGTTCAGTGCACACCTTCACCAAACACTATCACTTACCTCTTTACTCTAAGACTAGAGCTCACTGCAGTTTCGCAGGGCCTACTAGCTTCTTCTAACCCTGTTTGACTCCACCTCCCATCCTTAGCTTTGGGATTCAACCCAAGTGTGATGACTGCAGCAGGGTAACAAGATGAACATAGTACAGTTTTGTACCTACCATAAATGTAGATGTTCAAGTGTTCACCCTGCTGCAGTCCAGGTTACCCTCTCTCCATCCCCTCTGAACTAGCTGAACTTATCTCTACCACTTTATCCTATACTACCTCTGTGGTGTATTTGCTTGTGCCAAAGGGTTTTGTTTTATTTTTATATAGCCATATGTGTGTGTGTATATATATATATATATATATATATATATATATATATATATATATATATATATTTTGCCTACCTATTGGGGTCATCTGACATCTGGGGCAAGAAAAACTGAAGAAAATGGCGTTGGATGCCTCATGTATACCCCTGGCGCACTGACGTCAGGGAAGAAGCGACAGTAACCGATGCCGGACCAAGACTTCGGGCCGACTGCAGGACCGCCTGACGGCAGGATAACCCAAGTGTGATGACTGCAGCAGGGTGAACACTCAAACATTTACATTTATGGTAGGTACAAAACTGTACTTTGTCATTTTGGGAAAAATTATATTTTTAATGGTCATTTTAAGGGCATGATTAGTAATTACACAAGGTTTTTGGAGGATATTTTCTTGATTTGCGTGGTACTCTGGAACAACTGCATGAGTTTTTCCAGTACATTAATAATACAGTTTAATTTTTAAAGTTTACTTATCAGTATAGTGAGGAGGATACTATTCACTATTTAGATGTGGTGATCACATATGATCATAGAAATAACATGTCAGTTTCAAAAATATTTAGAAAACCTACTTTTTCAAACTCATATTTAGAATATTCTTTATGGAAGAAGTGGAGTTTATAATTAATATGTTTAGAACTTGAGGTTATCCAAAAAGTTTGTTAGATGCTTTAAAAGAAGAGATTCTTTCAAAAGAAATAATGAGGTTTATACACCTATTTTATTTGACAAGAGTGGAAAGTATGTTTGATCAGTGACTCAAAATTTTAATGATAAAAATAATGACCAAAATTTGGAGGGTCATTTTGCTTTTATCAGTACTTTTAACAAGCATAGTTCTTATCGCCAGATAGTGATATAATAAGATTGATAGGTGATGGTCCAAAGTTTGTGCTAGAGAGATTTAAATTTTAAGAATCTTTTGGAAAGGGTGTGTCTAGTTTTAGTTCCATTACCATGAACTGCAGGGTTGGGAATTATAAATTTGGTAGGTGTAGTCAATGCCCCTATATTCTGAAAACAGGAGGTGTTTTTATGTTAAACAACTTTAAGATTAATATATGCTCACATTTCGATTGTATATCGAAGAATGTGATATATTTAGCTAAATGTCTCTCCTGTCCTGCATACTACATTGGAAAGACAGTGAGGCTCTTTAAAAACAGAATGTATGAACATGTGTCTGACATTACAAAAGGTGTTAAGACTAATGCTCTTAGTAGACATGTAGAGCAATGCAGAGACAACCAGTTAAAGTTCTTAGGTGTACAACAAATTATTAATGATTTACAAGATAGAGTGGTCCCAGAACAGATAGAAGCATGTGAGTTAAGGTGGCAATTGAGGTTCAATGCCACCGAATATCCAGGTTTAAATGAACGTGTGTGTATTTCAAGCATTTTAAAAATGAAAAGACATGGGTGTTTTACATCATTATATACATACTCATTTTTATATTTTTATATATCATTGCACATTTTTAAGGAGTCCTTTTAATTGCATTTATTATTCTATTAAAATGGCTGATTGTACTAATTAACTTGTGTATTTAAAGAAGGTTGGTTGTGATGTAATTTGTTCTGAGGAAGTCTGGGAATACTACAGATGAAAGCGCTTAAAAATAAAGCACAGAGGTTCTTCCTTCCTTTTTTGGATTGTGGATGTTTCTACCCCTGGTGGGAGTAAGAATGAGTTGGTCCAGGGCATTGGAATTAATGAATTCCAGAAAACATTGAGCAAGTGTGTTGGTACATGAGTAATTTTCCCAGTTAATGGAGGGGTAGTTAAAGTCTCCCAGTGTAAGGGTATTGAGCTGTACCCTAATATTTTCCAGTGTGTTTAGGAGTGTGGAGTGGGAGTCTTGGGACATGGTGTGGGACCTCTAGCAGGCTACAACCTGGATTGCAGTTTTACCCAGTGTTAGTTGTACGTGAAGTATCTCTGATGCGTTATGTTGGGCTACTAGTCCGAAGGTGTGCATATCCTTTATGAATATGGAGACACCACCGCCTTTAGTACTTTGGTCTAGGTTTAGGGGCCGAAAGGTGTGGTATGAATTATAGCCTTGTAGTGCTGGGGTGCTCTCCAGAACCTTGAACCAGGTCTCGGTCACTCCACAGATGTCAATGTTCTCCATTTAAGGAGTGCTTCGAGCAAGTGCCTTTTGAGATTTGGACTTTTAGCGTTGAGTAGCATAACCCTCAGATTTTGTTTGCTTGTAGCTGTCATGGTGGTAATTTTGTCTTCAGGACATTCCTAAAAAAGGCACTATAGGGGTGGCAGAGCCTTTACCAGTATCCAGAATCCCTGGGGTGACAGGTGCAGGCCATCTCTGGCGAAGCATCAAGGTCTGTCGATCATGTCATCTCAGGCAGATGGATACTGGATCCCCTTAGAATGACACCAGAAACATAGCCAATTGTTGAAGTCAATCATTTTCTGCTTGTACTGTGGTATCATTCTGTGTGATGGTAGGATGCTACTCAGAGCTAGGGTCATACCTGCCTGGGCTACAAGATCCGAGAGCTCCTCTATGTCTCTTTTCATGTAGTCCAGGGAGGTACATCTCAGGTCATTCACACCAACATGGACAATGACAGAGTCATTGTAGAGTGACCTAAGCGTGTGCATTATGTGGCGGATCCTGGCATCCGACAGGCAGCTGACCGCAACTTTCTCCTTATTCAACCTAGTGAGTGGGACATCAGTGTGCCTTACTGTTGAGTCACCTATGACTAATGTATTGGGTAAGTTGTTTTGCCTTATGGGCTTTGGTTGAGTAGCGCACTGTTTGTGATCTCTCTCTCTCATGCTGTTTGGGCAGATTTTTATTGAGAGTCTCCGCAAAAGTAGGTGTGTTTTGTGTTACTATGTGGGGGTTGTGGTGGTGTATGTTCTGGAGGGCTATGTGTTGAATGTGGTGTGGTGCAAGTGCTAACCTTCTCTATTTCTCATCCGTAGATCTGAGTTGTACTTGGAATATGGTCTGAGATGAACTTTGTTTTCTATGGATACGGTGTCTTTTCCAAAGCAGTGGTATCCTCTGCGAGATATAACTGTCCCTCCAAACCATTCTATTGGTGTTGCAGAAGAGGTCTAGATCCCTAGACAAAGTATTTCTGATGATATTAGCCATTTCTTTGCACACTGCCAGTGAGCTCTTATATTAAGCTTGTATTCCCATATTCAGCTGTGACTCGTCCATGTATATCTCAGTCTTACAGCATCTCTTAACAGACTTGTTATTTGCTCCTTTTGGTATATTTGTTCAGAATTGTCACTCATCTTCAAGGTTTTCTTGCTGTTCCAGGATTTCAACTTTCCTGTGCTCAGTCATTATATATCTCTCTCTCCTTCCTCAATTGCTTCTCCATTTACTTTTGCCTGTCCTGCATCTTCTTGCAAAATAATTGAAAAGGTTTGACCTGCCGTCTTTCACCAGTGCTCCCTTTGTGTTAAAGCCTTTCTTGTGAAGTCTCCAGTAGTTAACTTATGGTTACCCTATTGGAGCTCTTGAGCATCTCAGTTTCCTTCTGGCTGATTCTGACTCTAAAAATGTTCTATTCCCTGTTGTCGGAAATAAGTTTTTAAATATGGCTGGATACATCTACCCAAGTCTCAGATTTTGCATTTTACACTTCTTCATATGTGGTACAAATCTGTCCCTTTTCAGTGTGATCAGTGTACACGGTTTTCTCCTTTTTTTTTTTTTTTTTTTCCAAAACTGACTTAGCAATTGTTCCTTAAGTTTGTACATTTGTACCTTAACCACAGTAGGACTTGAGGAAACAAAATGAGAGGCCTACCCCCATGTTTACCGAGTGTGCTTTATCCAACTATTTTCTCTTGGGGAATCTCAGTCCACTTACTTGTTATACAGTGAAGACTTTGCAGTGTTTACCTTCTACCACCTCTGGCACATTCACACTTTTCAAATTTCCCTTCATTCTCTATCTTCAGTTTCAACTAATATCTACCTAATTTCTTTGTGGACAACCTCCACTACAGCTAATCGCACTATGCGTGCTTAAGTTTCTTCAGAGTGACCCGATAAAGCAGTTTCCATTTCTTCAAGCCATTTGTCTTTTTTTAAATATACATACTGCAGCAAGGGTTCACTAATTTTTATCCAGCTCATCCGTTAGTCTTTCCTTAAGCTTCTGGTCTAGCCATTTTGTCTTCATCTCTACGTCCTTGCAGTCTGTCTTTTTCAAGCTAGATCTGCTTTCCCTCTTCTTTTTCCTACTTATGTAAGCAACTTCTTCACTTTAACGCACCTTTTGTAAATACTGAGTTTCTTTGCACACTAATCCAGACTTGTAACCAAAGATTGCAACAGATTAACCTCCCATTTTTCTTGCTATGATATTCTAAAAAAAGGCAACATCACCAGTTACATTTCTGTTTAGACAGAACAAAACCTATTTGGAGGAATGAACCACTTTTGTCTTCTTTGCTAACAGCAGAGTGAGACAAAGCAGTGTTCAGATGACTGTGGGAATGTGTTTTGTTTTGTTACAAAAAAATATAGCAAAGACTTAGCTGGCAACCCCAAAGCACATTCTGCTAGAATGATGGCTGCCTGTCTAACCTTGTTTAGAAATGTCATGGTGGATGCTGTATGTGCAACTGTGGCATGGATTTCACTCCATATTTAAGGCACTGTAAGCTGGATGTGATTTCTAGGTCCAGGTCTACTTTTGGAGTTGCCATATTGAGGGGCATTCTGTTATGATGCCTCCCACTGTGTTATGTGAGAGATTCTGTGTTGTTGTTGAAGTTGTCAAGACTGGATCATATAACATATTAAAGTTCTGTATTTACTAAAATGTTAGATTTTCATTATCCATGTCCAGCCACTTTAACAAACTCTTCCACCTTTCCCATATAGGTCATTAGGAAATGATTGTTGGTGTTATTGGATGGTAATCGGATGAAATGTTCCCAGGCACAGTCTCTCTGTGTGAAGCGAAGGGGAGGTTGGATGCCTTATGGTAGTCTAGTGAATGTCAAGGTTTGTTTTCCAGAAAAATGTACTAGACATTTTCCATATGTTTCTCAGATTAAACCTTTTGATAGTAAGGACCCCAGAAAATGCATGCTCATTAGAATTTACTAGAGTGTAAAATTTCACTCTGTTGATCTCTTTCGTTACTCCTCATAGTCAGGTTACGGATCCAAACCGCAGATCCAACTTGGCCGCATTTTTACAGACTAGGATCCCAGGTCTCAAACTCTTCCTCTTTCCCGTAATGTTCTGTCCTCTGCCTAAGTCCCTCAGATCTCGTGACAGACGTGGTTTCTAGATTCTCGAGCGTTTTTTTTTGGATACCAGTAGGAATCCTTTTGTAGCTCTTTATAATCCCTTGATCTCCATAACAGATAAGTGTTTTTGTCTTAGTTTCACCCCTTCCTTAGCAGTGGGAGGTTAGAGTTTTCTTCCTTCTTTCCTTGTTCTGTGTTGGAATTTGCCCACACTTTTCTTTCTCTCTCTCCCTTGTGGTTGTAGTTGTTGTAACATAAATATGGAGAGATAGATATTTAGAACTTCTTTTTTAGTAACTAGTCACTCAGTTTTCTAGTTCAGTACTAAACCTGTTTTTTCTTGAGAGTGGGTGTTTGCTGTTAAGGTTTTGTAGTGTTCTTTTTCAACGATGTCCGATAAACCAGGAGGTTTTAAAAGGTGCTCAGAATGTGGGCATAAATTCCCTCATTCTGATACACACAACCTATGTGTTTGTCTTGGGCCTGAGCATCCGCAGTTAGCTTGCTCCATTTGTGAGGGTTTCAACCCCAGGGCCATCGCCAACCACAATAATAAACTAATTCTCAAGGGCGTGTTTCTTCAAATACCTCTCCAAGGGCTCAAACCCCTTCTAAGATTGTGGCAGGGTCCGCTGACTCTAAGAAACGCCCTCACAAGTCCTCGAGGGCATCTTCAGGGCCACCCTCAAAAGTTCCAAGACCCTCAGATCTGACAGGTCAGATCTGAGACCTACTTCTGTGCTGGTGGATCCAAAGCACTCTTCTGATCCGACCAGTATCTTTCAGTTCTCCTGAAGATACAACATCCACCTTAGATCCTTAGGCTTCAGATCTGAAAGTGAGAGGTCCAACACCGGTGCTGGGCATGGAGGCTGCTTCTCCCTCTGGACTGCAGCAGATGCCCGTCAGGAACTCTAGGCCTCCATCAGCTTCTTCCAGGTCTTCTAGGAGCCTCTCAGACGTCAACGTGGACAGGATAATCAGGAAGATCCTTAAGACTCAGGTCCATCTGGGGGTTTTCTCTGCTCCATCCTCTCTGGCTATGTGAGCTTTTCAGTCCCAGCATAGTCTCCTTCTCTGATCCATCCCTCAGTATCAGAGGCCCAGGGTCATAGCCAACCAAGAGAGAGTCAGGGTCGGATCCAAGGAGCTACCTTTCTAATCTGTCATCTTGATTTCTGCTGTGATGTCATTGGATTGCAGCAGGTCTTGGATCTGGGATGTTCCCATCAGACCCAGGAGGAGGGACTCGGCTCCAACTCTTTAGGAGCCATCTCTTCCTCTTGGCGCTTCAGTGCTGGACAGTTCGGGTCCAATTCTAACTGAAACCCATGGCTCAAGGATCCCTACCCTTTCTTCTTCAGTAGCCTTGGTTCATGTGGAACTGGGGAGAGGTTCACCTGTTCCTATGGCGTCAAGTTGTAGAAAAGGCCTTCTCTAGTCATAGGGATCTGGTCTCTCTGAGCTATGACTCTTCCCTTCGACCCCCTTTGGATCAGAAACTTGAGTCTATCATGCCTGGCAAGAGTCAGCCCGTCCAGACAAGTCTCCAAACACTCCCCCTAGTTGGAGCACCCTGTTCTTCCAAGACTTCCCTGAACATCCCACAGAGGAGATCCCTCATAAGAAGATGTGCAAAAGGAGGCACATTGACTCTCCCTTGGAATCCTTTACCAAGGACACGGACATTGAAGCAGAAGGATCCCCGGGATCACCACCGGAGGATTTCTCCTTTGGAGACATTGTAGAGATCCTAAGGCAGAGAGGTGGTTGGTCGGCCCACCCTCCTTCCTCAGAAGAGTCTGTGTTTTTGGAGACTTTCAGGATGGGACCATCTACATCTTGGATGATCCACTCAGGCAGACGAGTTCGTAGATTTGGTGTCCCGCCGGATTCTATTGAACCAATTCCAAAACAACCAGTAAGTTCTTGTTCTCCCCCCCCCCCCCGCCAAGGTTTTTTATGCGAGTGCTTCAATGGACCCTGGTGGTTCATTGGTCTATTCTCTACCAGCCTCTATCTGCTCCTATCAAATTGACTTCAGTTTGCAGAAAGCATCTCCAGTGGTGGGTTCTGTCAGGTGACCTGATGATTGGCAGACCTTCCTTTGCTTCCCCCTCAGCCACGGTGACCACGGATGCTTCCCAGTTGGGGTGGGGGTGGGGCATTTCAAGGGAAAGATGATCCAAGGCACGTGGTCACACTTAGAGACGGATTGCATATCAGTGTTTTGCAGATGAGAGCATTCCTTCGTATGTTACAAGCCTTTCAGGACATTCTCCCTCTTGGAACTGTTGTGATCCACACAGACAGCATGTCAGTGGTGTGATACATCAACAAGAAAGGAGGAACCTGCTCTTACCCATTGGGCAGAGAGGCCATGAGGGTCTGGGAATGGGCGATGTCTTCAGACCGCTTTCTACTTGCAATTCGCATACTAGGGAAATCCAGCGTTCTGACAGACAAACTCAGCAGGTCCATCCTGACCCCATACAAGTGGTCCCTCAATCAATCAGTACTGGACCTTATTTTCAGCTGTTGGGGCCAGCCCTGCTGTGACCTATTTGTATCCCTCCAGAAAAAGTGCAGCAATTACTTCGCTCTGAACCCACCTCCAGGTGAGTTCCCGAGGGACACTCTAATTCACAATTGGCCCTCCAGTCTCCTCTACACATATCCTCCTCTACCATTGATCTCAGAATTTCTACAGAAAGCAAAATGTTTGAAGACCTCGGCAATCATTGCCCCTTACTGGCCTCGTCAGGTTAGGTTCCCCTTTAACTGGCCTTACCTGAAATATCCTCCATGGATACTGGAACCCAAACATGACCACCTCTTCCTTCACTTGGTAGAGGGTTTTCACCCCAGTCTGATATCTCTCAAACTGACCAATTAGTTTTTCCACTTCCAGTGATTGTACAAAGGTCCAGGCTTGCTTCCCCTATCTGAGATATTATACTACGGCTACGAAGAAAGTCTATTGGAACAAATGGAAGATATTTGTCTTCTGGGCCTCCAAAGAGAACGTTGACCCCATTTCAGCTCCAATATTAGCTAACCTTCTTTTACTTGAGTCTCTTTTCAAAGAGGCAGTCGGTTTCTGTACTATCAAACTTCAGTTGACAGCCATCTCTGACTTCCATTCAGGTAATACTTTGTTTCCCTGCAATCTCCAAATTGTGCAACGCCTTCTTGAAAGGAATCTTTCTCCTCAGACCTTCAGTTAAAGACCTTTTTCTGCCATGGGATCTTACTGTGGTCTTATAAGGCCTAACTCAAAAACCTTTCGAACCAGCTAGTGTTTGTGACATAGTTTCTTTCACGGAAGACTGTCTTTCTTATCACCCTTACTTCAGCCAAAAGAAACATTTCTGAGATCCAGGCATTGCCTTTTAATCCTCCTTACGTCATTTTCCGTAAAGATGGAGTGATCCTTTTTACTAATCCCTCTTTCATGCCCAAGGTAGCTACAGAATCCAACCTCAACCAGTCCATATAACTGACAGTTTTCTTTACAAATTTCTGTAATGAAGGAGAAAGTTTGTTACATTTGCTTGATGTTCATAGACAGTTACATTTCTATCTTCATAGGACAAAACCTTTTCGAAAATCAGACCAACTATTTGTGTCCTTTTCTCGTAGCTGCCTAGGTCAGGCAGTTTCAAAAGTTACTCTTGCTTGGCAGTTGTTTGTGAGTGGCATCTACAGAAATATGTATAAATAGTATAATTTACTCTTGCTAAATTGATAACAGATTGTATTACTTTGGTTTATGCCAAGAACGGATTAGTTACCTCATCCTCCTGAGGCCCATTCAACTAAGTCTAAGTCCACCTCATTTTTATTTTTTTAACATTTTGTCTACTGGGAAAGTCCAACTTGGAACAAAGCCAATTTTCAGTGGAGGCCCAGGGAGAAATGCTCCATACACGTCTTTGTAATGTGGGATGAAACTGGTGTACCTGGAGAAAGTCCACACGAATGCAGGGAGGACATGCAGACACCTCACAGAAGGCACTCCAGCCGAGAATCGAACCAGAGAACCTCTTGCTGTGAGGCAGCAATGCTACCGCTGCACCACTGTGCCTTCCTCATCTGCCTTTTCTTCCAGGGCATCTTTAGATGAAATCTGTGCTGCAGCCACTTGGTCAAAAAAATCATACCTTTGTCACGCATTACAAATTAGACAGTGTTTCCAGGAGCAGGGCTTCCTTCAGTTCTGCAATGCTCCAGCATATCCTTCCTTGAGGCCACTCAGGAGTTGTATAGCTAGGGACTCTGACCCATCTGTGAGGAGGAATGATAGAAACAACATCAGATTTATACATTATGTACTTACCATAACTTGGTATCTGTGTTGTCTTCTTTAATTCCTCCTCTAGAAGACCTGGAGAGAACTGTTTAGGAACTGATGTTTCTGGATTTTGAGCCTCTAGTTCTTAATTCTTCTGCACTCTATCAGCTATTTGGGCAGCAGACTCGATCTGAGGGAGTTACACAGAGGACAGAGCATTATGGGAAGTGGAGGCGCTCGAGACATGGATCCTGGTCTGTAAAAATGCTGCCAAGTCTGATCTATAACCCAACCATGAGGAAGAATGAAAGAAGACAACACAGATGCCAAGTTATGGGAAGCACATAACTTATAATTATTTTTAGTTTCTGTAATGGGAAGGTATATTGTCTCTATTTGGGGTTAGAAGACTTGCACTACCTCACAGTTAAAAGTCATGTGCAGTTTGGGACTTCTGGTTGTGGTAGGCAGGTGATGTCAGTGGAAGTTCTCCTTTAAATGCAAACAAGAGATTGACCAAAGCAGTGGCAAAGATACAGAAAAAGAGTGAGCAGTTTCTAATAATTTCAAGAGTATATTGGAGTGCTCTTGGTGACCGATTTTACATGGAAACAGGAAAAAAGTGCAGCTTTGCTCATGTATTCATGTATTTGACCAGCATTCACTTCCTTGAACGCATACCCCCCACACAGAGTTTAAAGGTTCTTGTGAATCAGTGAAGGCTTTAGGCCATCATAAAAAGATCCAGAAAAATGCTGGGTACGGCATCTTAAAAGTTCATATTTCTGTAGATGCCACTCACACACAACTGCCAAGATTTGACCTCATTTTTAATTTGGCTGAAGTGAAAACTCAGTTTCAAAAAAAGACTTTCTGTTCTATATGTTCTTCCATGTGTCTAAAGTAAAGAGAATGTTTGGATCTATGATGCAAAAACCTTAAATCTTACCAGGGTATGACAAGATTACTTTGCATGACGGGCCATAAAGCCAAAATATTCTGTGTTTTGTCTCAATTTTAACATGGCTTGCCTCAGAGCCAGATCATATCGCCAACTTTTCCTTCTTGTATCCGAAACTCTGCCCCCTCTTCTTTCTCCGTTATTCCAGTCATTCATATATTCTGTTTTGGTGGCATCACGTCTTCTTGATTGATTTGCTTATTTTCAGCATTTCTGAATTAACCTCCACACTAACAAGTTGCTTTATCTGTGCCGTTTTTTCTCTTTCTCTGCAGCCAAAATAACATATAGATGATCGTTTAGCATCTCCTTGACTTGTCAGCTGTGTCTTGTGAACACTTTATCTAGAAAGGTGTCCAGTTTATTCCTTACCTTTTGAATTTGGCCATCATTTTTCTCTAATGGAACCTTTTTAGTATTAGACTTGAGCATGCCCCAACTTTTGTCAGGGTCAGAAATTTCTTTAGCTCTCTCTGTCATGCTGTCAGTTAATGATCCAAGTATTTTAGCAGCTCTTAATCCCACAGACTTCTCCTGTTTGTCTGCTACCTTTGATGTGCGTGTGTGTGGTAAAAGGTGAGACTGGTGCCTGTCACTCATTTCTGACTTAGTACATGTTGGCACAGGCATGTAAAAGATCCCTTGCTGGAAAATGTGGGATTCCCCTCAAGAGCCTGAAAGTGGTGAGGTCTTTGTTGAGATATGTAGGGATCTTGAGTCTTCCTAATACTCATGCCTCCACTTGGATGGCCTCTTATTTAGATATTCCTTGCAGCTCATGAGCGCTAATGTATTTTGGCTGTCAATCCCTTCCTGTATGTTCTGCAGGGTAATTAGCCATTGAAATTTCTTAGTCATTTCCACTCCCTTAGAGCCAGCCTTTACGAATATTATCTTGGAAGCTTTGATGTAGACTCACTCTACTTCTCTAAATCTCATAAAGGTTGGTGTACATTACAGCTCCACCCAACTCATTTGTGATCTGACAGTGGTCCCGGAGACTTTAGTCTGTTTCTCCCTAGCCACCTTAGAAGGAGTTTAGGGCTTTCAGTAAGTGTACTTCTCTTCCACGTTGGGGATTAGGACCCTCAGCTTTGCACATTGTATATCCAAATTCCAGTCCTTCCTAGTAGGATCAGCATTGGGAAAGCTGAAGGACCTCCTGGAATCTGAGTTCAAGGAGGTACTCTTTTATACTGTTGTGGTTCAGATAAGCTACTGTACAAGCTTCTGTAAAATGAGACTAGGCTACAGAATGGTGCTCCTACCTACACAGAAGGTTTACTATCAAAATTATGAATGGCTATATTTCATTCACTGTATCGAATGAAAAATAATGTATGAAACTGTAACACTGTTCAACATGTCAAATGGTCCATAACCAAAATTCAACATTCGACATGTTCAAAACAGTCCATTCTGTGGTTAATACCCTCTATTTCCCTTAACTCTGTAGATACCCCACAGACGTTTTGCAGGGGAGCAAGCCCCCTGCACCCCCACACCCCCTGCTAATTGTATATTCTAACTACAAGATCACACTAGAATGAAGAAAAGGGTATTGTTTCTGCTTCCCACTATAGTGCGATCCACTTGTAAACAGCGACGCTCAAAACCGTGAATGCAAGTTGTGTCTCAACGTTCCAGAGGCGATGTGATTTCCGTTCGGGATTTTGCCTTTTTGCACTTTTACTCTCGACCATCTAATTGACGATAAGTTAACTTTCAGTATTTTGATAGTAAACCACACAGAATGGTATGTTAATACAATCATTGTCTTTTGACAAGTGTCTTTACTTTTATGTTCTGGACACTTACTTCAAGGATGGAATGCTGCTTGGCCTAACTCATCAGGCTACACTTACTTCAAGGATGGAATGCTGCTTGGCCTAACTTATCAGGCTATGATTGATGAACTCCTTAAGAGAAGTGGTTCTACCTACTAGATGAGGGGAACTTTTCCTCTCTCTTTTTTTTTTTTCCATCTGAGATGAAACAAGGGGGCTTATTGTTTCCCTTAGAACAAAGCCAGTCATCTTTTGCAAGCACTTTCTTCTGTGTTGACAGGAAAGCCCTAGGCATTGGCTTCAACATATTTGCTGCTTCCTGGATGCTGATCTGGGCTAGACTGGGTGCAGGGACTTTCTTCTGATTAGCCCCAGCCAGAAGAACCAGCCATTTCAGTGTTAGCAGATCTGGGGCAGAGATGATGGTCACTCATGACCACCTCACCCATGTTTTCTTTAAGTCCTTCCATCTTATTTGTTGGGCTGTTCTGCCATGGTGGAATTTTTGAGACAGCTCCAGACTGTGTTGCTCTGTGGTCAGTAGACTTTGTCCCATTTTCAGAAGGATGTTGGGCAGCATGTTTTTCCTTTTCCACTGAACAGAATAAGACCATACCTCTCGATTGTCCAGAACTGCACAAAATGTCTAGATTTCTGCCTGATATTTTGGGTCTTTTCCTCATAAAATGTGTAATTTTCTCTCAAGTCATTGAGGTTTAAAGTTACTAAATTGTAAGGCATTTGAGTTGCAGTCTTTGTATCCTAAAGAAAATGCATGATAATACAAAACCTGTCATAGTAGCAACTTTCTAAAAAAATATTTAAAATCTGTCCCTGAATTTGGGCCTTTGTTAAGAATTATTTTAATACTACTAGGAGGTTGAGAGGTATGAACAGGAGTAATACTGTCATTAAGCTTTTTGATTTTAGCATCCCCCTTTTGGAAGCCCCTGCTGTCTTACAGGTGTTCTGGATGGTAGTTCCATCTTTTGACATTTTTGCAGCTTAGTATTAAAGCTGTTTGGCTGTTTTGTAGGAGGAGAAGGGAAAAGTCAAGTAGGATGCATTAATTCTGTCCAAAGAACAAGCTGCTTTAATATTACCTGATTTGAAGGGATACTTTAAAGGCATGTCATTAAGGCTCATATACATAAACAACCAAAAGGTTGTAAATCAAAGTGGAAAGAGACAATGATGAGAGAGAAATGAAGTTAGAGAAATAAGGAAAGAGTAGGGTTTGGGATGCAGGCCCTTATGGAGAGCAACAACCATACAGAGCGTTATCCTTTTAAAGTAGCAAAAACTATTCAGAGAACTGAACCAGCATGGGAATGTAGAAAGGAGGTGTTATAAATAGGGATGACAGCAAGTAGGGATATAGAAAATAGGTAAGAAGTGGCAGGAATTTATTGCATGAAATTAGCCAAGGAACCAGCATACTGGGAGCAGATTACTAGGGTCTATATTAGAACATCGAAGTTTCAGAACTTCGAATGTTCTAATATCGACCCCTGTACAGCGAATGCTGAAAATAGCGAAGCTACAGAAAACCAAATTTTTTCATAGGGAAAGAATTTGGTTGTCCGTTTCTGTTGCTTCGTTATTTTCAGCACTGTGGTGGAAAGTTACGGGTCGGGTTCAGGTAAGTATGCGATTGGGCGTGGGTTAGGGCGTGGGTCAGGTAAGTGTGCGATTGTGTGGACGTGAGGGTTAGGGCGGGTTAGGTGAGTTAGGGTTAGGGCCCGGGTGAGGTGAGTGTGCAATAGTGACGGACCTTAGGGTTAGGGTTTGGGTTAAGGTAAGGGGATAGATAGTGGTGTATGTACAGTTTAGTGTAGGGTTAGATGTAAGAATTTAGGTGTATGTGTGTGGATTGCTGTTTGTTTGGTGTGTTTGTGTTGTGCGTGTGTGTTTCAGAACAGCAAATCTTTTTCCCTATGAAAAAATTTGCTGTTCTGCATGTTCGATGTTTTCAACGTTCGCTGAATAGGGGGTTGATATTGGAACATTCAAAGTTGTGAAACTTCGATGTTCTAATATAGACCCGATTATTGGGGAAAGAAAGGAAAGAGAGTGGAATGAGACTAAGCAGAAATTTGGACTGCAGAGTAGACTGTCCTTCCCTGCCTAGGACTGATAACAGAGTAAAGGCAAAGAGAAGTGTTAAGTGAAAAAAAATAGTTGTAGCAGAATTTTTGTTTGAGTCCAGATCACAAGCTGCTGTTTAAAAAGGAAAAGTAATAGGGCTTTTCAAATATTGAATGATAATTATAAGAATCAATCAGAGGAGGTTAAAAAAGATTGAGAAAAGAGAATGGAAAGGCAGGTCACAAAAGAATAATGAGAGGACATATGCATGGCTGCCAAGTATGTAGAAAAGTCCTGAAGGTTTAGGATTGTTGCAGTGTAGTATTTACACAGGGATTTTTATAACCCAGGCAGATTTTAGGGAATTTACCTTGGGTCGATAAGCAAATACTGGAGCTGTGTTAGGAAAGAAAAAGGTAATTCCCGGGGACATTTTTGAGGGAAATTAACATGTTTGCAGATTTTAAAAATTAATAAAGATAACCTCGGTTACTCGCAGCAGGTAAATGAAAATAAAAGTTTATTCAGATGTTAGCGCTTTCATGGTATTCACCGCTTCATCAGACATACACCCTCATAGGAAACAGTATTATTTAAAACATTTCAGTTAATGACATCACAAACTACTTAACTTATTAAAGACACAGTACCATGCACATAAAGTTAAAAACAACTTTCTTAAAAATAATAAGATATTTTGACTCAATTTAGTGTTTCAAGCGCCTTTCTTTCAGAAAGGGTTTTAAGGAGACTTTGGCATTCAGTTCCAGAGGTCTATCTGCCTGAAGCCTAATTATCCATTTTTGTTCTGCCACTTCTGTTTTACTTTTTTAGTCTCCACCCCTCTTACCGTCTTCTAATACTTCTAACACAAAAAAGCTAAAACTATGATTCGAGCCCTCTTTTAAAATGTGTTGTGCCAAAGCACTAGTTTGATATTTCGTATATCCCTATAATGCTGTAGCATCCGATCTTTTAGCATATGATTGGTTTTACCAATGTAGTAGGCATAACATATCTTACAGAAGCTGAAATAAACTATGTTGTTAGTCCTACAATCAGCATAAAAATTAAAATCAATATTAAAGTGCAGAAAGGGATGCTGGAAGGAATCCCCTACATATATGTATTTACATGCACTTTAATTTCTGCACTTGTGTACCGATCATTTCTGAATATACTCCTTGCTTCCTATCCAGGTTATAACAGAGATGTCTCTTTAGGGATATGTTCTTAAACTAAAAGGACGGTGTTTCACCTATCACATCCTTAAATTCATATACAGTTTTTAAAATATTCCAATTAGCCTTTACAATATCACATATTCTACTGATGTCACTAGAGTATGGGAGGGGTGAGACTGATATCACCAGGCTCCACTCTACTTTGATTTAAGTTTATCTCTGATGGAGTAACTTCCCCATAATAGGGCCTGCACCTATTCTGCCTTTCTCTTCAGGCTTCTGTAATATAGCTATCGCTCTCTGTAGCTTTATACCCCCTGTTGAAGAATTCACATTTAAGATCTGATAGTGCCCTCTCCAAGTTAGCATCATCATTGAATAACCTCATTATTCTGAAAACCTGTCCCTTAAGGACATTTTTCTTTACATGTTCTGGGGTGCATACTACTATTATGTTGTTGTTTGTCTTTCGGCTTTTTCCCGGTAAGGGGTTGCCACAGCGGAACTCCGGTCTGCTAATGATTGGCAGTAGATTTTTACAAAACGCTGAGGTGCCAGCTCGACATCCAACCTTCAGCGAAGGCACTCCCGTTTACGCATGCATTATGTTGGATATTATTTCTCCTAACTGGCTTTCTGTAGAGGCCTGTTTGTAGATTATGTAGTTCCCCTGTGTTGATCTTCACATCTAAAAAATCAATGTCTGTATAGGAATATTTATATGCGAATCTGAGGAACCTGGTGGTAGTATACAGGTATGAAATAAATTCATTTAGGTGTTCAACGGTACCATCCCACAACAAAAAGACATCATCTACAAAGTGTGTATACCTTTTAAGATGTTCAGTAAGTACATTGTTGGGTAGAACATAGTCCATTTCCCATTGAAACAAGCAAAGGTTGGTGTAGCTATTCACACATGGTGTGCCCATAGCTACGCTAATCTTCTGCAAATAAAATTCATTATTAAATGTAAAAACATTATTGTCAAGAATCAATTCAAGTAAGGTGCAAATAAGAGAGATTTTTCTGTCACTCCAATTTTTGCTATTCAAAAATTTCTTAATAGTCGATATTCCCCATCCATTGGGCATGACAGTAAATAAAGATTCTATTTCCATGGTGACAAAACAATAATTAGTGTGTAAACTACATGTTTGTATAAACAGATTCTATAAGAATGCCTTAGTATCCCTCAGGATAGTATCACATTGATCTAGGAGTGGGTGCAAATTATTCTCCACATAAATAGATAGAGGTTCAGTCACCCAGCCCTTGCTAGAAACTATAGGTCGCATGAATGGTAACATCAAATGTTTGTGCACTTTGGGTAGTCCATACATGTTGGGAATTGAGGGATAATCAACTTTAAAATATTCAAAAAGAGGTTCATTAATCATGTTGGTAATCAGTTAAGTCAAAAACTAGAAAAGAGACCTTCTCTATAATGCCTTTCACAGTCGAACTAGATACATTCAAATAAGTGTCAACATCATTTACTAAAACATTCATCTGCTGTAAATAAAGGTCTTTGTCTAGGACCCCAACACCCTCTCTTTTGTCAGCTGGTCTAATTACAACACTGGATATATTCTTTAATTCATGTAGTGCATCATATTCTGCCTTCGACATATAATATTTGGCTTTGCCCTGACTAGCTAACATATCTCTAATTTGTTTCTCATACAATTCAATGAATGTATCTACCATAGGGTGTGAAGGTGGAATAAAGGTACTGGGCTTCTTAAAAACTTCATGTGCACATGTCTCTTTCTTAAATAAAGCTTTTAGGTTCAGGTTTCGCCCAAACAACTTTAAACTTTTCAATACTTCTATCAGGTCTGTTTTTTGGGCTGGTATAAAATTAAGACCTTTAGACAGTACAGAAAGTTGTGTATCGGTTAACAGAGTAGATGAAATGTTTATTACTAAACCTGTGTCTTCCACCTCCATTCCTGGCTGCCTGTATTGCTGGTACTCTGTAGCAGTCGCACTTTCCCTCTCCTCCCTCTGCTCTTGGAGCGTTCTCGTATAGGGAACGGATCTTTTAACAAAAAAACATTTTTATATGACTGCAAATGTGTTTCCGAGTGCTCAGCCTCAATAAGAACCGAAGCAACAGTCCGCGGCCTCACAATCCTCTCATTAGAGAGATTAACATTAGTTCTATTGCTCACTTCTGTTAGCTGTATTGACTCCTTGAGGTCCATTCGCGTACCTGTAGTATCGCTAACACTAGCAACAGATGTAATAGGTGCCTCCATTTGAACATTAGATGTTGGTACCTCCCACCGCGCTTCTATTGGTTGTTCAACCCTTATATCCATTTCTGTGTTGGCAGGCTGCGAATCAGTAGCATTTCTGCTCCTGGGCTAAGAACAAACTGCCCCTTTTTCGAAATCTTGAATGTCTCTCTGCAATTTCCAAATTTTGGTAGCTTGTAGCCTCTTCTCATATGATAAAATATTATCATAGAGCAAGTCAAGTTTATCTCCTAATACATCTTCTGGGAAGCTGTCCAATAACTCATTTGTAGGTTATTGATTTCATCCTGCAGCTCTTTTTCTTGTGGTCGAAAGAACTGAACGAGAAGCTGCATATATTGTGCACTAAGTCCAAGATTCAAAAGTTGCCAATCCTTCAGTAATCCAGGATAGGTCTTACCATAACTAGGCATAGTAAGTACCCTAAGACCTCTCGGTACTACTTTATGCTGCAGGGAAGCCTCAAAGTGAAAGTGCTGCCATTGTAGCCACTTGTATTTACATAATTTATTCTCCAATGCCCGATATTTCTCATGGAAGCTCAAAAACACACTCTCATGCTGTGTTACTGGAAAGAAGAGTGTGATAGAATCCCATTTGATGGCAAAGGATTAATGTTGGTATTTAAGACATTATGCTGGTGGAAATTGGGCTACTGTTGGCGGAAGGCATGGCCGAAGGCAGGAAGAGAGGAGAAAGGCTAGAACTGTGGTAGTGAGGGTCGGAACTTTGAATGTTGGCAGTATGACTGGTATAGGGAAGAGAGCTAGCTGATATGATGGACAGAAGGAAGGTTTGTATATTGTGTGTGCAAGAGACCATATGGAAGGGGAGTAAGGCTAGGTGTATCGGAGGTGGGTTCAAATTGTTTTATCATGGTGTGGATGGGAGGAGAAATGGCATAGGAATTATTCTGAAGGAACAGTATGCTAGGAGTGTTTTGGAGGTGAAAAAAGTGTCAGATAGAGTGATGTTTATGAAGCTGGAAATTGATGGTGTAATGATGAATGTTGTTAGTGCATATGCTCCACAAGTTGGGTGTGCAATGGATGAGAAAGGAAAATTTTGGAGTGAATTGGATGAAGTGGTGATGACTGTACCCAAGGGTGAGAGAGTGGTGATTGGAGCAGATTTCAATGGGCATGTTGGTGAAGGGAAAAGAGGGGATGAGAAAGTGATGGGTAGGTATGGTGTTAAAGGAATGCAGAAGGTCAGATGGTAGTGGATTTTGCGAAAAGGATAGACATGGCTGTGGTGAATACATATTTTAACAAGAGGGAGGAGCATAGGGTGACATACAAGAGTGGAGGAAGATGCACACAGGTGGATTATATCTTATGTAGGAGGGCCAGTTGGAAGGAGATTGGAGACTGTAAAGTGGTGACCGGAGAAAGTGTAGTTAGGCAGCATAGGATGGTGGTTTGTAGGATGACGGTGATCAAGAAGAGAAGGAGGAGTGTGAGGGCAGCACCAAGGATCAAATGGTGGAAATTGAAAAAGGGTAATTGTGAGGTGGAGTTCATGGATGAGTTAAGATAGGTACTGGGTGGCAGTGAAGAGTTACGAAATAGCTGGGTAACTACAGCAGAGCTAGTATGGGAGACTGCTAGAAAGGTGCTTGGTATCACATCTGGACAGAGGAAGGATGACAAGGAGACATGGTGGTGAAATGAGGAAGTACAGGAGAGTATACAGACAAAGAGGTTGGCAAAGAAGAAGTGGGATTGTCAGAGAGATGAAAGTAGACAGGAGTATAAGGAGATGAGGTGCTTGGCAAAGAGAGTGGTGGCGAAGGCTAAGGATAAGGCATATGAAGAGTTGTATGAAAGGTTGGACACTAAGGAGGGAGAAAAGGACCTGCACCGATTGGCTAGACAGAGGGACCGAGCTAAGAAAGATGTGCAGCAGGTAAAGGTGATAAAGGATAATGAGGGAATCATACTCACAAGCGAGGAGAGTGTGTTGAGGAGATGGAAAGAGTATTTTGAGGGGTTAATGAATGAAGAGAATGAGAGGGAGAGAAGGTTGGATGATGATGGGATAGTGAATCATGAAGTACAATGGATTAGCAAGGAGGAAGTAAGGATAGCTATGAAGAGAATGAAGAATGGAAAGGGTGTTGGCCCAGATGACATACCTGTGGAAGCATGGAGGTGTTTAGGTGAAATGACAGTGGAGTTTTTAACCAGATTGTTTAATGAAATCTTGGAAAGTGAGAGGATGCCTGAGGAATGGAGAAAAAGTGTTTTGGTACCGATTTTTAAGAATAAGGGTGATGTGCAGAGCTGTAGTAACTACAGAGGGGTTAAATTGATCAGTCACAGCATGAAGTTATGGGAAAGAGTAGTGGAAGCTAGGTTAAGAAGGGACATGATGATTAGTGATCATCAGTATGGTTTCATGCCAGGAATGAGCACTACAGATGCGATGTCTGCTCTGAGAGTGTTGATGGAGAAGTACAGAGAATGTTAGAAGGAGTTGCATTGTGTTTTTGTAGACATAGAGAAAACATATGACAGGATGCCTAGAGAGGAGTTGTGGTATTGTATGAAGAAGTCAGGAGTGTCAGAGAAGTATGTAAGAGTGGTGCAGGATATGTACGAGGGTAGTGTGACAGCGGTGAGGTCTGCGGTGGGAGTGACGGATGCGTTTAATGTGGAGGTGGGTTACATCAAGGATCAGCTCTGAGCCCTTTCTTATTTGTAATGGTGATGGACAGGTTGACAGACAAGATCAGACAGGAGTCCCCGTGGACTATGATGTCTGCAGATGACATTGTGATCTGTAGTGAGAGTAGGGAACAGGTGGAGGAGACCCCGGAGAGATGGAGATATGCTCTGGAGAGAAGAGGAATGAAGGTCAGCAGGACTAAGAATATATGTGTGTGAATGAGAGGGAGGATAGGGGAATGGTGAGGATGCAAGGAGTAGAGGTGGCGAAGGTGGATGATTTTAAATACTTGGGGTCAATAGTTCAGAGTAATGGTGAGTGTGGAAGAGAGGTGAAGAAGAGAGTACAGGCAGGATGGAGTGGGTGGAGAAGTGTGTCAGGAGTGATTTGTGACAGACGAGTACCTGTAAGAGTGAAAGGGAAGGTCTGCACGAGGGTAGTGAGACCAGCTATGTTATATGGGTTGGAGACAGTGGCACTGACAAAAAGGCAGGAGTTTGAGCTAGATGTAGCAGAGTTAAAGATGTTAAGATTTGCACTGGGTGTGACGAGGATGGACAGGATTAGGAATAAGTATATTAGAGGGTCAGCCCAGGTTGGAATGTTTGGAGACAACGCCAGAGAGGCAAGATTACGTTGGTTTGGATATGTGCTGAGGAGGGATGCTGAGTATATTGGGAAAAAGATGCTAAGGATGAAGCTACCAGGTAATAGGAAAAGAGGAATGCCTAAGATAGGGTTTATGGAAGTGGTGAGAGTGGACAATGCAGGTGGTTGGTGTGACAGAGCAAGATGCAGAGGACCGGAAGAAATGGAAACAGGTGATCTGCTGTGGCGACCCCTAACGGGAACAGCTGAAAGAAGATGATGATTTAAGACATTAGCCCAATGACGTGTGGTACTAACAGAGTCATTCTTTTTAAATGCAGGATTGTATGGTAGTTCCACTTGGATGTTAGCCACATCCCCTTCTGCCATGTCCAAGTATAAGCCAGCGAAACCAGAGTAAATAGAAATAGAAATGGCTCAAACTTGCAGCTTAACCAATATAGGTCGCAGTAAGTAGAAAAAATAATAAAGATAACCTCGGTTACTCATAGCAGGTAAACGAAAAGATGTTAGCCCTTTCACTGTATTCACCGCTTCATCAGGCATACACACTAAAGGAAACAGTATTATTTAAAACATTTTAATTAATGACATCACAAACCAATTAACTTATTAAAGTCACAGTATCATGCACATAAAATTAAAAACAATTTTCTTTAAAATAAGATATTTCGACTCAGTTTAGTGTTTCAAGGCCCTCTCTTTCAGAAAGGGCTTTAAGGAGACATTGACATTCAGTCCCTGAGGTCTATCTGCCTGAAGCCTAATTATCCAGTTTAAAGTTGTTTGGGCTAAACTTGAACCTAAAAGCTTTATTGAAGAAAGAGAAGTGTACATGAAGTTTTTAAGAAGCCCAATACCTTTATTTCACCTTCGCACCCTATGGTAGATGCATTCATTGAGTTGTGTGAGAAACAAATTAGAGATAGGATAGCTAGTCAGGGGAAAGCTAAATATTATCTGTCAAAGGCAGAATATGATGCACTACATGAATTAAAGAATATATCCAGTGTTGTAATTAGACCAGCTGACAAAGCAGGGGGTGTTGTGGTCCTAGACAAAGACCTTTATTTACAGCAGATGAATGTTTTATTAAATGAAGTTGACACTTACTTGAATGTATCTAGTTCGACTGTGAAAGGGATTATAGAGGTCTCCTTTCTAGTTTTTGACTTATTGATTACCAATATGATTAATGAACCTGTTTTTGAATATTTTAAAGTTGATTATCCCTTAATTCCCAACATGTATGGACTACCCAAAATGCACAAACATCTGATGTTACCACCCATGTGTTCTATAGTTTCTAGCAAGGGCTGGGTGACTGAACCTCTATCTATTTACGTGGAGAATAATTTGCACCCACTCCTAGATCAATGTGATGCTATCCTGAGGGATACTAAAGCATTCTTACAGAATCTGTTTATACAAACATGTAGTTTACACACTAATTAGGGTTTTGTCACCATGGACATAGAATCTTTATTTACTGTCATTCCCAATGGATGGAAAATATCGAATATTAAGAAATTTTTGAGTAGTAAAAATTGGAGTGACAGAAAAATGTGTTATTTGCACCATACTTTAATTGATTCTTGACAATAATGTTTTTACATTTAATAATGAATTTTATTTGCAGAAGGTTGGTGTGGCTATGGGCATACCATGTGCGAATAGCTATGCCAACCTTTGCTTGTTTCAATGGGAAATGGACTATGTAGTATCCAATGTATTGACTGAACATCTTAAATGGTATACACACTTTGTAGATGATGTCTTTTTGTTGCGGGATGGTACCGTTGATCACCTAAATTAGTTTATTTCATACCCGCATACTACCACCAGGTTCCACAGATTCACATATAAATATTCCTATAGAGACATTGATCTTTTAGATGTGAAGATCAACAGAGGGAAACTACATACTCTGCAAACAGGCGTCTACAGAAAGCTGGTTAGGAGAAATAATATCCTACATAATAGTAGTATGTACCCCTGACATGTAAAGAAAAATGTCCTTAAGGGACAGGTTTTCAGAATAATTAAGTTATTCAATGATGATGCTAAATTGGAGAGGGCACTATCAGATCTTAAATGTGAAATCCTCAGCAAGGGGTATAAAGCTACAGAGATCGACAGCTATATTACAGAAGCCTGGAGAGAAAGGCAGAATAGGTGCAGGCCCTATTATGGGGAAGTTACTCCATAAGAGATAAACTTAAGTCAAAGTAGAGTGGAGCCTGGTGATATCAGAGTCACCCACCCATACTCTAGTGACATCAATAGAGTATGTGATATTGTGAAGGCTAAGGAATATTTTAAAAACTGTAGATAAATGTAAGGATGTGATAGGTGAAACACCATTCTTTTCATTTAAGAACAACATATCCCTAAAGAGACATCTCTGTTATAACCTAAATAGGAAGCAAGAAGTATACTCAGAAAGGATTGGTACACATAAGTGCAGAAATTGTAGTGCATGCAAATACATATATGTAGGGGATTCCTTCCAACGTCCCTTTCTACACTTTAATATTGATTTTAATTTTTATGCTGATTGCAGGACTAACAACATAGTTTATTTCAGCTTCTGTAAGATCTGTTATGCCTACTACATTAATAAAACCAATTGTATGCTAAAAGATAGGATGCTAGAGCATTATAGGAATTTACGAAATATCAAAGAAACTAGTGCTTTGGCATAACACATTTTAAAAGAGGGCTCGAATCATAGTTTTAGCTTTTTTGTGTTAGAAGTATTAGAAGAGGGTAAGAGTGGTGGAGACTTTAAAAATAAAACAGTAGTGGCAGAACAAAAATGGATAATTAGGCTTCAGGCAGATAGACCTCCGGGACTGAATGCCAAAGTCTTCTTAAAACCCTTTCTGAAAGAGAGGCCCTTGAAACACTAAATTGAGTCTAAATATCTTATTATTTTAAAGAGCATTGTTTTAACTTTATGTGAGTGGTACTGTGTCTTTAATAAGTTAATTGGTTTGTGATGTCATTAATTGAAATCTTTTAAATAACACTGTTTCCTATGAGGGTGTATGTCTGATGAAGCAGTGAATACCGTGAAAGCGCTAACATCTGAATAAACTTTTATTGTTTTCGTTTACCTGCTATGAGTAACCGAGGTTATCTTTTATTATTTTTTCTACTTATTGCTATTTATATTAGTTACGCTGCAAGTTTGAGCCATTTCTACTTCTATTTACTCAGATTTTCAAAATTCTCTACAAATTACCTTGTCAGAAATGTTGGCAGAGAAAATGGTTCTAACTAATGCAGTGGTTCATTTGGGCTGGGATAAAAGATCTGAATTGCCTAGACATGATAAGGTCTTACTTGTTTTAATGCTATTGGCTGCCAAAAAGCAGCTACTAGAAAATGAAAATCAAACTCTAAGCCAGCTATAAATGAGATATTGAAGATTGTACAGGAGATTTAAAAATGGAGTGAGAATCTTTAGAAGAGGGAATGAACAAATTACTTAAAAATAAATGGAATATGTGGGTACAGTAAATTCAGAATAATGGTTGGAAGGAGGATCTGTGAGGTTTAAGAGAAGACAGGAATTAAGTAATACTTATAATGTTTGAATGAATGAAAATTGTTGGAAAGAAAATGTGGGCTACATGGTAAAAGCAATGGAAATGTTTTTCTTTTTTGTTAATGTATTTTTACTGATGTAATTCTTCAAAATGTGATGATTCAGCAAAGATATTAAAAAAGGGTTATTTGACCATCTCCATTCACTTTGAGGGGTAAAGATCTATTTATGATCTAGACGACCCAAATTAGATTATTGGCTCAGAGACATTACATTTGGTGTGGGGAAGAAGAGAAGAGAAATGATAATCGTTAGCCTGCCCTTCTCTTCTCTTGGGGAGAAGGACACGTCTGTGTATGCTCCCCATGATTGAAGTCCCAGTGAAAACCACAGCTCATATGAGAAATGGTGCCTACAAGGGCACACAGTTGATTATATCAGTAGCTGTATCAGGGAAAGAGATGTTCATCATGTTTCACTGTTGCAGTCATGACTGTAGGGTTCTCCCCTGCTGGCAGGCAGTCCTCGACAGAAGAGCAGATCTCCTAGTCCTTTTGGCCATGGATTTTAACTTGTTTTAGGTCCTCCTCTTTAGAGCTCAAGACACACAGTCCATGGTATGGCATCTTGTAAGGAAGTGTGAGGCCTTAATGTTTGGTAGGAGTTTGTCCAGCAGCTGGCTTTGAGTTTCACTCCCTCCACAACTTTTATTTCTGTGGATGAGGACATACTAGTGGTGGTAGAGTCACTTTCCCAGTTCTATTTTGGATTTTTAGCACCAAAGATTACATTGAGACTATTTATCCAGATGTAGGGCATTCTAGAGATTAATTATTCAGCCACCAGGGGGTATTGTACTCTACCCCTCCTTTTTCATTGTCATTGGGTAGAGAAGTGATGGTTGAGGTGGCTGAATTTCCCTTTTATGGCTGTTTTCCTGTTCCTTTTTGTTATTGTTACTGATTCAATACGTAATCATGAAGATCAGGTGTGATGTTCAGAGTCATTCTTGATTCTTCTGGCTGGCCTTATAAGAGATGAATTAGGGCTTTATCTCCGATAGTGACACAGTGACCAACCCTCAGTGTTGGCAAGGATGCCTCCCATTTCACTGAGTTTGGAGAGCTGGATCTGCTACAAGCCTTCCATTGAAATTTTCAAGTAGAAACATTTCTCAGTTTTGTCAAGGCAGCATACTCTGCTGTTCTATGTAGTCAGTTGTAAGTGTACTCGATATTTCAGTCACCTATATGCCTGGTCCTAGGCTTTTCCATGAGAGAGAGTTTCTGAGTAGCGCTCTGCTCATTTTTCCCACTGGATGTCAATATTGAGACCCTCTCATCCCAGCTTGAGTGGTTTTCTTTGGAATGCTGTTTGATTGCCTGCCCACCATTGAATAACTTTTCCACTTTGGGGTATTGGAGGTTACAGTTGATTGGTTTACTTGTTTGTCACTGGTTGTGTAGGCCTAAGGGTACTGGAGATTATGCTTGGATTAAATTTCCTTCCTAGCAGGACCACCTCTGCAAGGTACCAGAGCTTCAAGCCTGGCAGTGTAGTAGCCTTCTTTGTAATGTTTTGAAGCACTGAGTACCCCCATCTCATTTCCAGTTTTTCTTTGATGGTGGTTATGATTTTTGTCTTTGAAGGTGGGTTTGATTTTTGTCTTGAAACCAGTGTGTTCGCTTTATTTCTTTGTGGGTACAGAAGTTGTAGAAGACAGAAGGACAGTCTTTCACTCCGTGGACATGCACAACCAACTCAGATGATTGCTGAAATGGTTGTGCGAGTTTGATTGCATGGATCAGTGGTCCATGACTAGCTTTAGTAAATATGGGACTTACTGTTGTCAGACTTTTACTTCTTAGTGGCTGACAGTGGCACACACTTTGCCATTGGTTGCTCCAATTGTTGGTCTTGGCTGTGTCAAAGTTTGCTTCTCTTCAGGGTCGCTCATTCAATTGCTTAAATTTTAGGATATCTTATTGCAGACCCTGGCACCATAACCTTTGGTCTGCAGTGTTTTGTTTAAGCAGGCATTGTCTCAACTTCAGCTCCAGCAGATGAGACTTTTCTAGTTAGATTTCTTCCAGAATTTGTCTTGTGGTTTGTTCTGTTGTAATCATTTGATTCCTTCCACCCTAATGGCTTACTTTTTGAAAATCTTAACTCAGAAATGGGCCTATGACTTTTCAGGAGGGCCTTTGGTGTTGGATATAACAGACATTTTCTTAATATATCAGTTGACCTGTGTGAGTGGGCGACACTTCCATCTAGTCTTGGCTTTTGGAAATCCTGGAAAATCAGTTAAGTATGTAGTAATATTTCACTTGTTATTTAAGTAGATGCAAAATCTGAATTGTTTCTTAATTTGCAAAAAGAAACATGCTAGGAGGAGGGAGCAAACTGGCAGGGGCAGAAAGCTGTATGTTTATGTAGTTGACACATCATGCTGCTGTAATTTTCTGGATCCACAGATGAATACTTATCTGCTTCTATTTTACTGCTGTGGTATGTTAAAATCATGGATAGAAAACTTTGTGAGAGTTTTACTTTTGGGGTGGGCTGTGCACTATCTAATCAAGTTAGCAGTTTTCTTTTTTTGACTACTACATTCTGCTTAAGTTGTAGTGATTTGATGATGTCCTTTTCAGTCTTTCTCATTACTGGGTCTAGGATCTCACTGTCTGATCCAATACGTCCGCTTTCCACCAGCCGTCAGATCCAAGCCTCAAGCTCCTTCCTTTACCCATAAACCCCTAGAGCATCCCTAAGCCCTCAGATCTTGTTTGCCACCATTCTAGTCAGATGGAAGATCAAGCCTCTGCAATTCGTGATTAAGTGAAACTTATTTTTGCTTCTTTTTCTCATTTCTTTCTTTTCCATAGTGTAGTGTGTCGCTCCTCCCTTTTTCACTTTGTAATAATTTTTTTTAGTGTGGATTGTTTTTTTGCAGCTAGAGTGTGCTTGTGGTAAGTAAGTTGGTTTACTATCATTTTATTGAAGTGGGCTCTGTCAAATCCACTTTGCACGAAGTCTGAAACTCGAACATTGACAATGTTGAACTCCGATATTTCCACAGTACAAATCTCACCCCTCTGTCGACCCATATTAATGCTTGTTCCTAGGTCGAATTGATAGTAAGCCAGATAGGTTAGGTGTGTATGTGTACGGTTCTAAATTTCTCGTTGTTCTTTTTAGTATGTGTTCTCTGTTTCCATTCCTTTCTATGTTACTGATTTGTTAGAGTGAAATAGACTGTGTGCGTGCTAGGAAGGTTAATGTTTAGTTCTTCTTTTTCTGGTGTGTGTTTACTTAAAAAAAATAAGTTCTCATTTTCTCTTTTTGTAGTTTAAAGTTAATCTTTTGGCCTTGGCCCCGACTTTAGCCTTTTGTTGGTATCAAGGACTTAAGTTGGTTTTCTCTTCTCGGCTTACCTTTTTGATAGCTTCAGGGTATGTGTGTCTGTGTGTCTTTGCAGTGTCCGAGAAACCAGACAAACCTACTGGCTTCAAAAATTGCACTTCTTGTGGAAATAAGATCCTCAACTCCGATGTCCACAAGAAGTGCATATACTGTTTGGGAGCTGCCCATCTGGACACTCCTTGCACGGTGTGCAGTACCTTCAATCCGAGAGCTCTCTCTGATCAAAGGAACAAGTTGATTCTTAAAGGTTTACTGCCTGCTGGGACTCAAACCCCCACTAGACAGACAGTCTCAGAGCCAAGGAAGAGACACCAGCAGTCTCCTTCATCCTCCTCAGAGCCTTCCTAAAAGCAAAGAGCATTGGATCAGACATTGTCAGATCCTACCCTTTCTTCAAATCCAACGGACTCCACTCCCAGTACCAGTTCTCCCATGTGAGCCATCCCAGAGTCAGATCCTGAGACCTCTGATCTGAGAGCTAGAGACGATACTCAAAAAACAAAGAACCACAGAAAAACATCTTTTTTTTAACATCGTGTGTTCTAGTACCATTCTTCCAAGTGGGTGCTGGATTTTTAGCTAGAGACTATACCCCGGATCTGACATTACAGGCAGTGTCTCCAACCCTGCCACCTAAGCTTCTCCAGACACGAACCAAGCCCTCGAGACTGCCCTCCACCACCTCTTCTAGGTCTTCCAGGAGCTTCTTTGAATTTGACATAGACAGGATGATGCGGAAGTTCCTTAGGGCTCAAATTCAGATGGGGGTCATTCCACCTCCGTCCCCCACCAGATCAGTTAGCTCTCCTGTCCAACAATGACCTTCTCCTTCTCTGATCTGTCCTTTGGTTTTGGAGCCCAGGGAGTCTAGATCCCTGAGAGGCACGTCATCTGATCCTAAGAAGTCCCAAACTTCAGATACACCTGTTACCCTGACCAGCTCGCTTCATTTATCTTCAGATCAGAGCAGGTCTCTGATCCAAGAGGTCTAAGCGGGGTCAGAGGGACAGGGTTCTGCTTTGTTCGGATCATTTCCTCCCCCAGGACCCTCTGCTCTAGACAGCTCGGGTCTGATTCTCTCTGGAAAGTGTGGATCCAGGGCTTTCTCCGACTTCCTGTCCTCAGCAGCTTCAGCTCTGAGGGGGGAGGGAGGGGTTTCTCCAGGTCCGTCAGCCTTCCAAGTTGTAGAAAAGGTCTTTCCTGCAGCCAGAGAACCATCCTCTTCTGTGTTGATTCCTACTTCCCATCTTCCATCTGTTTTGAGTGCTGAACCCATCATTCCTGTTCCATTAGGTCTGCTTGTTCCAGAACATCTCCATGTATGTCCAGCACAGGGACTCCCCTCCTCTTCTGATACCTCACCAGACCATCCCTCAGAGGAGGTACCTCAAAAGAGATTTGTGCAAAAGGAGGTACATGGACTCCCACATGGAGTTTTTCACAGAGGACACAGACTTTGAGGAAGGAGAAGGATTGCCCTGATCTCCACCTGACGATGGCTCCTTCAAGGACATCATGGAAATACTTAGGCAAAGAGGTGGATGGTCTGCCCAAAATCCTTCTCCTGAGGTGACTGTGTTTCTGGAGGCATTTGGGGATGGCCTATCTATGTATTGGGTGACCACACCCCTGGTGGATTAGCTTATTGACCTTGTCTCTTGCCGGGAATAGAAGGAGCCAGACACACTGTTGAACCGATTCCAAAACGTCAGGATAAAATCCTATCTCCACCCACCGACCGCCTGTTCTGGAGTAAGGGAATTACTGTAGATGTTATGGTTATCACAGCAGCCACAAAGGAGGAGCTAACACAGCAGAGCTCCACTGTCCATCCCCCGAACAGGGAGTCCAGGTCAATGGACAGGTTTGGGAAGCATGTCTACACCTCAGCTACTTTCGCACTGAAGTTGTTGAATTTTATAGCCCATTTCACGTGTTTGCAGAGAGAGCAAATTCTCTCACGGAGTCCATGTCGGCAGAGGACCTTAAAGAACAACAATGGGATTCTGTTATTAAATGCTCAATTTCTGTGTCCTTTTTCTCCCTGTTTGCAGTCCCTGCTATGAATAAACAATGCAGCATTTAAAATACTTTAAATCAACTGCTTCTCTCCACTAGTACAATACCTTACTGTACTGTGGTGGTTTCGCTTTCAAAAAACTTTTATCCCTCCCTGGAAAAGCTTACTGCAGTCTCCAATTCATTGATGTCATCAAGTCCAACGAATACGGGTAGTTTTCTGCCCAATTCCCTCCCCAAACTGACATCACCATGACTATCCTAAAAATCCACCCATAGTTTTCTGCCCAATTCCCTCCCCAAACTGACATCACCATGACTGTCCTAAAAATCCACCCATGCTGTGATGTCACAGCTCCCTGGTCCTTCCCTTACCCATGCAGAAATTAAAGGCTAGAACAAGGAAACAGTACACGAGTCAAGTCTCCTGCTGTGAGCTGTCAATCACAGCAGGTAACCGGTCAAATTGCCCTTAGCAGTTTGACAGCTAGGGAAATTAGGTGTGAAGGGGTATAGAAGAGGAGTCAAAGTAGTACAATTCAGGCTTTACAAAAGACGGCATTTTAGCCATTCTGAAAACAAGCAGCAGTAAAAAAACACTTTGAAAGTCTGTTCTGTGGCATTTGCACTTTGTGTTTTAAGTAGTCATTGAATGGCATGAAATGTTACTTAAAACTAACTGACTGAAAGACAGCAGTGTAAGCATGTAAAATCAATGCGTTGACAGGAGCTTTAGGAAGAAAGAGTCCTGCATGATGTAATTTTTTTACAGACAAGCACTGTATTGTGGGATACCTAGAGGTATCAGGATCACTTCAAGATGCTAGACCCCATGAGGTCAGACTCAGAAATTTACGTATAAAAATATTTGAAAACCTATAAATAGTCCCAGAATGATGTTAAAATGTAGGAAACACCAAACCATGATGAAATAAACATATTTTGGTCTGTGGGGTGCAGTTCTCCTTTAAGAAAGTTCTTTGCAGCTGGTCACTCTATTGTCCATACCTAACTCATCAATGAGGTTAATTTCCGGTGCAGCAGTAGGTGCCTCTTGAGCAACTGGTTCAGGCATAACCATACGTGACATGCCTGGATGAGGCTGTGCGATTTTGCGGAACCCTTTAAGACTGCCTTTGTTAGTGCCCCTTTCAGTGTTTTTTTCCCTTTTCAGGCCATCAGTCATGGAAACACTTACCCACAGTGAGCAGGACGGAAAAACCCTGTCTGCTGTTTTTTATTCTTCCGCGTGCCTTCTCCAGGAACCAACGAGTTGGCAAGAAAATTTGGTTCCACACTTCTCTGGCAACCTTCCAGGACTCACTGGGCGATTCCTCTTTCAGAAGCAGAGGAGGAAGTTTCATTGGCAGACATTGCCCTTGAGGCAGAGGGGGAACCTCAGAATTAGGGCTTTAGGGATTCCTTTCCTGACAAGCCCTATCATTAGTCCCATCATCCATCTGAAAAATGTCCCCCAACTGCTCTTCACTGCAGGCAGTCAGGGGACATTTTTCACTGCACAGAGAAGCCTGAACAAGTGTCCCACAAAATGAATGGGTGCTTTCCATTATATCCAGAGGCTATTGCATTTCCTTTTCCTTTCTTCCTACAAGACTAAATAAAAAAACTCCTCTATGTTCCACCCAGTCAGAGGAAGTCAGCAGCCTTAGAAATCCAGAAGCTGCTTTAGAAAAGAGCCATCCCAACTGAACAGATAGGATTCAGGACTTACCCCTGCTTCTTTTTGGTGCCAAAGAAAACAGGAGGCATCAGACCAGTCCTGGATCTAAGCAAACCGAACCATACACAGGTGCTCCAGGAAATTTCTGCGTTTCCAGTTGGGAGCCAGTCAATATCAATTCAGGTCACTGCCCTTTGGTCTCACCATAGCCCCCCGTGTTGACCAAGTGCATGGCAGTGGTTGCAGTTCACTTGAGATTCAGATGATTCCAGGTGTTTCTTCACCTAGATGGTTTGCTTCTTACTGCCCCAACCAGGTATTATATAATACAAGACAGAGATTATCTGATGAGCATCTCAAACTCTTTAGGAATTTCTGTAAACTTGGCAAAGTCAAAGGTAACTCTGGTGCAAAACCTGAAATTCATAGGGATTCAGCTGGACACCTTGCACACAGTAGATTATCTTCCAACACACAGAATACTCCCCTTGAGAAATCAGATAAGAGACATGCTGTTGTCTCATCCTTCTCCACCTGTGAGGCTGGTATTACAAGTGCTGGGATCCATGTCAGCGGCTATAATACTAGTCCCCTTTTTCATTTAGATACTCCAGTGGACATTAGCGGTTCAATGATCAATCCTCCAGCATCCTCTTTGTATGCCTATAAAACTCATCCAAGTCTGCATACGCCATGTTTGTTGGTGGATTCTATGCCAAGACCTGTGCTTGGGCAGACCATTTTCTCTTCCCCTGCCAACAGCCACAGTGACTATGGACATTTCCCAGCTGGGGTGAGGGGGCATTACAGCAGGAAATTGGTCCAAGGCATGTGGTCCCGGTTAGAGACCAGGTTGCATATCAGTGTTCTAGAGATGAGGGCAGTCCTTCTGTCATTGCAAGCCTTTCAGGGCAACCTCTGTCTATGGATCATTGCTATACACAGACATGTCAGTTGCCTGATACATCAACAAAAAAGGAGGAACTCGTTCTTGCCTGTTATGCAGGGAGGCCATTAGGGTCTGGGAATGGGCAATCTCTTAAGACTGCTTTCTAGTTGCAATGCACATACATGGGAAAAACAACGTTTTCATGAATAGACTCAGCAGATCCATTCTGATGCCTCAGAAGTGGTCCCTCAGCCAGTCAGTAGCGAACAAGATCTTCAGCCATTGGGGCCAGCCTTGCTGCACCCTATTTGCTTCTCCCCTCAACAACAAGTGCAGCAAGTATTTTGCTCTGATCCCCTCTCATGGGGAGTCACCGAGGGATGCACTAGTCTGTGATTGGCCCCCGAGTCTCCTCTATGTTTACCCCCCTCTACCTGTGATCCCAAGATTTCTTCAGAAAACAAGCAGGCCAAAGAGCTCAGTCATCCTCATTGCCCCCTTTTTGCCTCGGCAGGTGTGGTTCCCCTTTCTGTGGTCTCTTCTCAAGTATCCTTCATGGATTTTGGAGTCCTCTTAGGATCTCCTGTCTCACCCATCAGAACTCCAGCACCCCACTCTCCATGCCCTCAAACTAACCACGTGGGTTCTCCAATTCCAATGATTGTTAGACAGCCAGGCTGGTTCACCAGTACATTGCATTGTTTTGGCCTCTTTAAAGTCTTCCACTAAAACACTGTACAAGAGTAAGTGGAAAAGATTTTCTATATGGGCTTATAAAGAGAACATTGACCCCTTTTCAGCTTCACTCCCAGACATTTTACTTTTTCTTTAGTCACCTCTTCAATCAAGGAGCTAATTTTTCCACCATTAAGCTCCAGCTAGTGGCGATATCTAATTTTCACTCAGGAAGCCAACATTTTTCCTTCTTGCCTTCTACTAAACTATGCAAAGCTTTCTTGAAGGGAGTTTTCCTTCTCCAACCTCCAGTCAAAGAACCTTCTTCACAGTGGGCCTCACAGTAGTTCTTCAAGGATTAACCCAGAAATCTTTTGAGCCCGCAAGTACCTGTGATTTAAAATACATTTCCTGTAAAACTATTCTGCTTGTAGCAGTTACTTCAGCGAAGAGAATTTTGGAATTGCCGGCATTATTAGCAAATCCCCCTTATATTGTCTTTCACAAAGACAGAGTAGCTCTAAACTAATCCCTCCTTCATGCCCGTGGTTGTCACTGAGTCGAATCTTAATCAGTCTGTTCAACTCCCTGGTGTTTTTTTTCTCAATTTTTCGAACAAAGGTGAATATATGCTACACCTTTTAGATGTGCATCAGCAGTTATGTTTTATCTTCACAGAACAAAATCTGATCAGTTTTTTGTGTCCTTGTCTTCCAGTCATCTAGAACAGGTGGTGTCCAAGGTTACTTTAGCAAAATGGATTACTGATTGCATTTCATTGATTTACCGTACAAAAGGTCAGTGTCTCCCTCACCCACCTAAAGCCCATTCAACTAGGTCCATGTCAACTTCAGCTGCCTTTTCCTCCATATCTTCTATTGACAGTATTTTTGTGGCAGCCACTTGGTCGACTATATTACCTTTGTTACCCATTACAAGCTGGACATTATCTCCAGAAGCAAAACTGCTTTTGGTTCAGCAGTGCTCCGTCATATCCTTCCATGAACTCCACCCAAGAGTTATATAGCTGGGGACTCTGACCCAGTAGTGAGGAAAAATGAAAAGGACAACATCAAATGTATAAGTTATGTACTTACCATAACTTGGCATCTGTATTGTCCATTTTCATTCTTCCTCACTCCCCCCCCCCAATCCATCCCCCTGCCTTTGTTCCTAGAAGTTCCCTGGATATTTTCAGAACTCACAGGTTCTTGGTTTGACCATGCTCAGGATATTAAATCTCTTCAGTGGTTTGTTTATTACTAGGTGATGGCAGGTTTCATACAGATGTATGCATATAGAATGCAGCAAACTTGGTCTGAGGCTTAGAGATGGTCTAGGGGTTTATGGGTAAAGGGAGGAGCTTGAGGCTTGGATCTGAAGTCTGGTGGAAAGCGTCTGTATTGGATCCAACGTTCGGATCCTATACCCAGTAGTGAAGAAGAATGAAAATGGACAACACAGATGCCAAGTTATGGTAAGTACACAACTTATAAATAACTGTATATCACTGCATTCTCCTTTTTTGGCACAATGATCTAATCCAGCAGATTTTGTTTTTTACACAACAGGATTTGCCAAGGAATGTTCAGGAAGTTCTTGGTCTTGCCAAAGGAGAAGAAAAAAGATCAGCACAGGTACCTACAGCTTCTACTCCAAGCTCCGACACTGAAAGTTCATCGCAGGAGCTTTTAAGCAGCACCACACATGAATCAGAACTAACAAACAGCATGTCACAGACTCAGGCTGACAGCAGCATTGAGATTCTGCCTCCTGAGGATGCTGATACAACCTCACAAAGCATCTCTCCTGCAGCTCTAACTCCTTGATTTAAAAAAAAAATTGAGGGATTGATGGCTGTACCATCCTTACCCATTATTAATAATAGACATTCTTTTTTACTAACAACTTCTGAACTGAAAAAAATCCTGCATGCATTTTCTTCAGATATAACTGGACTTAAGACTTACTTCCATTTAACCTGAGATTTGAAGACAGAGCCGAGCACTACAAGGATATGAATCTCAAATGCAAGTTGCACTTTAGCTTTTCAGAGTAATAAAATGGTGTTTCTTGAACAGTAAGGCATTCAGACCAGGTGCAGTGTTATGCTGCTGAAAATTCTAGATGACATTATGGCACATTTCCAAGCAGATTTTATGCCTGCATTAATTTAAAAAGAAGTTGTTTTACTGCCTACCTGTTATGGGAGAATTGCACTACTACTGCATAACTGGGGGCATACAAAGGAAACCGTTTGCTTGTTTCTTTCAATGTATGCATTATTTTGCTATCAAATTAGTTGTGATTCTGAATATATCCAGATAATGCTTTCTGATTTAGAATGGCTGTTGTAGCAGTGGTGAGATGGTTCCCAACTCTTGTTAGCCTGTTTCAGGAGATGACTAGTTTAGGAGTACCAATGAGGGGCTGTCCGACCTCATGGTAAGAATATTTTCTTGCACCTTGTTTCATTAGTGTGGTGAAGTGCATGGTGATATTCATAGTATGGACGGTGAGAGGGTTATTTTCTTGGATTAATTATGTGGCCTGCATTGGGTCTCAGTAGTGTGACAGTCAGGAACCTTAAACTGTTTTTAAACAAGTGCATCAGTTGTAATGAGTCACAGCAGAAGGTGTTAACATTTCAACTCCTGTATTGCAGAGCAACTTTCCTTTTTCCTAGAAATACTGCAAGCTACATTTATAGTTCATCACATTTAAACTTAATATTTCTGTGTATCTTCTTTATTACTGTTGGTTTCTTCTTATGCAGTAAAATACAAAAAATTTGACCATTTCCTGAAATGCCACTAGAAACCCATGCAATCAGATGTCTTGCATCTTTCAGTTAAAACTGTAAGGAGGGTGCACCAAAGGTTTTAATTAATACCTTTTTAATTTTTTTTCTGTACTGTGTAATAACTGAGGGCCATTCATTATGCCAAGGATTTTTTTTACTGGCTTGACAGAAATGTGAAGAACAGTGTAAAAAAATGTCTGTTTTAAGTTTTTGTGGAGCACACGACATTGTTCCTTTGTGTTAGGGGAAAAACTAGACATTCCTGGAAAGTAGTCCATTGTTCTGCCTAAGCAAGATAAAAATATTGCACATGGTTCTGTATATAGCAGTGTTAGAACTAAACAGCCTGCTGTGAGTGATATCATGGAAAGCTGGCTACCATGTGGTTGAAAAATAGTTGATACAGTGTTACGTGGAAGGATAGTGATGTTTGCCCCATTTCATAGTGCAGTGAGCTGAACCATTACAGTGCAAACCATATTAATCGGAGGCCCATGACGAAAGGAGCTAAATAAGTGACACAGGTGCCAGGAAGATTGGGTTGTTTAACTAATCTAAACCATAAAACTTGTGCTGCTTAAAAATTAAGGTCCTAAGCAGAATTGTGAGAATCTCACATTTTCTGTGCTGTTTGTACAGCAAGTAATAAAAAAAATGAATAAACACAAATTCTGATGTTCTTTGATCCACTCATTTTTATTATCATGTAATGTTTTTATGTATACTGTGAGAAAGCAGCAGAAGTGGTGGCTGCCCATAGAACAGATCATCTTAAAATGTGTATGATCTGCGTATGTGTTTTCCAAGTCCATTTGTAGCATAGCCAGTCCTTCAGAACTGCCATCTCTGATGATTTAAAAAAAAAAAAAAAAAAAAAAGACTTTGGCTGCTTAACTAGAATAAAGGGTTTTAAAATGTTTGATTGCACTTGTGTGGAAGTTAGAACACAACCAGAGTGACCAGGGTGTCCAGCATCTGTAAATACTAGACTACCTGTTCTGTTGTGCTTTATTCTGTCTCGTCTTGGTAAAAAACTGCACTCACAAAACCATCCCAGGTCATCACGCACACATGTATATAGTAGCAGTTAGTTTTGTCAAGTGATCAGCTTGTCTTCAGGTAGGAGATGTGGACTTCATGGTTTGTTGAGTAGTGCTATAGTCAGTTGTGCTTGGGTGGATTACAGCACTGCAATGTCAGTTGCTCAGTCATCACAGTTGTGTAACACTTGAAGTTTGTATGTGTGTGTGTGTGTGTATATATATATATATATATATATATATATATATATATATATATATATATCCGTATCATATAGAAAGATCGATGAACATATATCTGTCTATCTTATTGATCACTGCTGCAGTAGTCTTGGCTAAATGGGTTGTAGTCTGTCAAGGATATAACCATCATCCAACTTCCAAAGCTTCAGTGCACCTTTTTCATGCCCAAACTACAGCTCGAGCTGAGCTGAGTAAAAAGATAGGTTTGGGCACCAAGCCCTTCAGAACTTTTCTGCCACTGAGGTGAGGGATACGTTCCTCTGAGGCTTTCAAGGATCGACAGTTGGCTTGTGTTTTTCCTTTGATGGACATTTAAGTTCTCTTTGGGGAAAAACATTCCACATTAAATTAAAAATGTTTTTATTGTATTTCCCTGTTTAGTACAGTTATTTTTAAGCTAGGAGTTTTTTAATGGACTGTCATGAGACTTAACTGTACTTTTAAACAGGAACACACTTTTTTCCTGTTAGTTTAAAAGACAATCTAAGTAGTTTACTTCATTTGCTCTTCAACCTGTGGGTCTTCGGATCCACTTTGGATCCGACACGGCCACATTTTCCAGCTATGGCTCTGAGCTCCAAGCACCTCCCCTTACCCATAATGCCTCCCTGTCTCCCTTCTCCTTTCAGATCTCATTTGCCACCTTACAGTATGCAGCATGGTCCGAGCTCCAGTGTTTCTTCAATTTTGTCAGGTTGTATTTTTCTGTGTTTGTTGCCTCTTTTCTTGTCTTCTATCTTAAACCTGTGACCTCCCCAGGGTTCTTCGTAGAAAAAAAAAAAGTAGTAGGCTTTCTCTTTCCTCTCTTTTTTGCTTTCTGTGCGTGTGTGTGCGCATTAGCGAACCAGCCGACGGCATGGCTGAGGCCCCGAAGCCTGGGTTCAAAAAATGCACAGTGTGTGGCTATAAGCTTTCACCGGCGAATGGCCACACTCTGTGTGTAGTTTGCTTGGGGGTTGCTCACCTCCAGTCCCCCTGTCCTATTTGTGGTGGGTTTAAACCCAGAACACTTGAGGACAGGCGGGGCAAATTGATCATCAAGGGCTTGTTGCCCTCTTCTACTAGGACTGCGGTCCCTTCTTCCCCGGTAGGGAAAGCACCGGCTGCTGCTTCTGCCCCGGCCTCTGGGACTCGCACTCCCGCCCAGAGTCCCGGAGAGGGGGATAAACCTAAGAAGGACTGGCCTCGCAAGCGTTCCCCTGACTGCTTATCGCAGGCCGGTCCACCGCCGAAGGCAAATCCTGTTTCCCCTTGGCTCACGTCCTCAAGGTTTTCACCTGAGCCTGAAGTTAGAGTAAGCCGGTTGCTGTCTGTCTCCCCATGCCACCGGCATTCCTGACCAGCTTTGGTCTCACTCCACCCGGAGCCTTTCGGAAGCGGAGATGGACAAGATGATGCGGAGGTTCATCCAAACTTAAATTCAGATGGGAGTCTTACTGGGGCCATCTCCTTCCGGAGAAGGGCCCCTTCAGCCCATATTCCATCCTATTACTCCTTTTCCGATCCGACCTTCGGTTTGAGTCATTGGATCAGAGGAAACTCTGAGTCGAGGGGTTGGCACCGATGGTACCCTGTACCTCGATGTCAACAGTTGCCTTGAGTGTGTCGGATCCGAGCTCCCAGAGCCTCTGGGCCTGATCCGGGGGGGTGTTCTCTGTTCCGAGTCTGTCCTCTTGGTGTCTCGGCCCCGACTCTCTTGCCGGGTCAAGGGGGAGCAGCGTCTGCTTTTTCTGTCCATGAGGTCCATTATCCCTCTGCATTCAATGTGGTAGAGAGGGTTCTTGCAAGGTCGAGGCCTCAGACTATCTCGTCCTCAGAATCCGTCCAGACCCTCCCTGGCTTTGAGTGTGGTTCCAACCATCTTGCCCTCTCAGGGGCAGCTCGTAGCCATAGTGCCCCAGGCAGTTCCACTGTTGGAACAGCCCGTTTGCGAGGCCTCTCCAGGCAGTCCCTCTGAGGAGGTCCCCTGCAAGCACACGTGCAAGAGGAGGCACTTGGAATCTCCCCCAGAGTCCCTCACTGAGGATACGGACCAGGATGAAGGGGAAGGTTCCCCAAGGCTCCCCTCCCCCTGAGGATGTCTGCTTTGGAGACATTATGGAGATCCTTCGCCAAAGGGGGGAGTGGTCTTCCCCAAAACCGACCTCCGAGTCCGTGTTTCTGGAGGCATTCGTCTCTGGCCCATCAACCTCTTCGGTGTCCCCTCTGGCCGATCCACTTGTGGAGTTAATAACATCTAGGGCTTGGAAGCAGCCGGACACCGTAAAGCCAATACCAAAGCGTCCAGACAAGGTTTTAAGTTCCCCCGCAGACAAGCTGCACTGGCACAAGAGGTTCCCTGTGGATGCTATGATGGTGGTGGCCACCAAAAAGGAGCTCACACAGGAGAGCTCCACGGTCCATCCTCCTGACCAAGAGTTGAGAACGGATCGTTTTGGGACGCGAGCTTATGATTCAGTGACCTTCTCTGTGAGGGCGCTGAACTATTTGGCGCATGTTTTCTGACTCCAGAGAGATCTAGTCAGAGAAATCACGGAGTCTATTCCAGGGTCCATGTTGCCAGACGACAGGAAGACTTTCGATAAACAATTGGCTCCCCCTTAAAGCTGTAGCGGACACATCCATGCATTTGCTGTTCCACACCACAGAGGGAGCTGCATGGGCGGCGGGAACACACGTTGCCATCAGGCGTCACGCCTGGCTCCGCTTATGTCAATTCTCGGAGCCCTTCAAGGCGTCTTTTACCAATTCCCCTTATGATGGTTCTTCTCTTTTTGGGAAGACAGTAAGAGAGAGCTTGGTCCAAAGCGAGAAGGATGGGAAGATGTTGTCTACCATCGGGGTCTGCTTCTCTTCGCCTCAAAGGCCCTTTTCCAGGAAACAGTGAGGCCAGAAGAAGATGTGGTTCCACAAGTCTCAGGCATTTGCCCAGGATGCTCAGGACTCGCCGTCCCCCAGAGGCAGAGGGGTCCTAAGAACTTTGGGTCCCAAGAACCTTTCTCGGACAATCCCTGGCCGCAGCCCTGAGGGGTTGCTGGACTGTCCATCTCTGGAGGCAGTCGCTGGCCGTTTGTCACTTCACCCACTAGCTTGGGAGTCCATCACAACAGATCAGTGGGTGTTGCAAATCATATCCAGAGGATACGACGTTCTGTTCAAAGAACATCCCCCATCCAACAAAGACCCCCCCCCCGAATTCCACCCACACAGTGGGAGGAGGCAGCAGTCCAAATAGAATCACTGGTACAAAAGCGAGTTATCCAACCTGTCCCCCCAGACCAATCTGGATCCGGGGTTTATTCCAGGTTCTTTTTAGTGCCAAAGAAGATTGGGGACCTCAGACCAATTTTGGATCTGTCCCAACTGAACCTGTCTGTAACCAAGACAAAATTCCAGATGGTCACGATTCAGTCTATCCTGCCCTATCTGCAGGCCAGAGATTGAATGTGCTCGATCGATCTGCAGGACACGTACTACCGCATCAAGATGGGCAGGCTCTCCCGGAGGTTCCTTCACTTCTGGCTGGGAGCCAATCATTACCAATTTCGAGCCCTTCTCTTTGGTCTCACCACAGCCCCTGGGTGTTTACCAAAGTAATGGTCATAGTAGCGGCTCACCTGAGGCTTCAGTGCATTCAAGTCTTTCCGTACCTGGACAACTGGCTCATTACTGCCCCTTCAGAGCATCTACTTTGTGAAGCCAGGGATTCCTTTCTTTGGCTAGCCAACAAGTTGGCCATCACAATCAATATGAACAAGTCTGCCTTACTCCTGGTTCAGGTGTTGGACTTCATCAGGGCACAGCTGGACACAATACAAACGAGGGTGTTCCTCATGTCAGACAGGTTATGCAATCTGAGGTTACATGTTCTACACATTCTTCAGACTCTATCTCCGTCAGCAGAAGCAGTGTTGAGGGCATTAGGTTCTATGGCTGCCACAATCACTCTTCTTCCTATGGCATATCTCCATAAGAGAGTGCTGCAATGGACACTGGTGGTTCAGTAGTCTCTATTAGGCCTCACTTTGTTCTTTCCAGTGAGAATCTTGAAAGAATGCAGGGATTACCTTTGCTGGTGGATTCAGTCTCCAGATCTCCTGAAGGGATGCCCATTTCAACCTGCGTTGCCAAGATCACCGTGACCATGGACGCCTCCTTACTGGGGTGGGGGGGGGGCACTGTTCAGGAAGATCAGTCCAAGGAACATGGTCCCCTTCTGAGACCTATCTGCATATCAATGTTCTAGAGATGAGAGCGGTTCTTGCGTTGCAGACCCTTCATGCTCATCTCCCTCTAGGAACAATTGCAATTCAGACAGACAGTATGTCAGTGGTCTGGTATATCAGCAAGCAGGGGGGAGCCAGATCTTATCCCCTGTGTTGAGAAGCTATGAGAGTGTGGGAATGGGCGATCTCCACCGGCCGTTTTCTGGTGGCAAAGCAGATTCCGGGACAGTCCAACATTCTACTGGACAGGCTCAGCAGATCTATCCTGATGCCTTACGAGTGGTGTGTGAATCCTTCAGTAGCAGAACAGATCTTCCGAGAGTGGGGTTGTCTTTGCTGAGATCTGTTTGCATCTCCTTCCAACGCGAAGTGCAGCGAGTTTTTTGCTCTGAACCCCCTCACCAGGGGAAACCCCCAGAGAGACTCTGATTCAAGTTTGGCCTCCAAGTCTTCTTTATGCATATCCTCCTCTTCCCCTGATGTCAAAGTTTCTGCAGAAAGCTCGAAGGCTGGGAAGCACTATGATCCTCATCATCCCATTCTGGCCTCGACAGGTTTGATATCCCATACTTAGGTCTCATCTAGTTGTTCCACCATGGACTCTGGATCCAGTTCCGGATCTTATCTTGCACCCTTCGGTGATTCCACACCCAGATCTGGACAGCCTGAAGCTCACGGCTTGGCTGCTCCAGTTTTCATGATTATTAGGACTCCCTGGTTTGTCATCTCCTGTTAAGTCCATCCTGGTAGCAGCTCACAAATCTTCTACCTGGAAAGTCTATTATAGTAAATGAAAAAAATTTCTATATGGGCCACTCAGTGGTCCTTGGATCCTTTTATGGCACCTCTGTTGGCAGTTCTAGATTTTCTGGCTAGCATTTTTCAACAGGGCACCAGTTCTTCTACATTTAAGGTTCAGCTGGCAGCCATATCCAGTTTTCACATGGGGATTAATATGTCTTGTTTAGCTTCCTCTAAACTGTGCAAGACCTTTCTTAAAGGTGCTTTTCTTAGACCCCTGTAAAGGATCCTATCCCTCCATGCGACCTTACCTTGTTGTTGCAGGCATTAGATTCTTCCCATTTTGAGCCTGCGGCTTCAGTAGAGTTGCAGTTTTTGACATGGAAAACTGCTTTCTTGGTCACCATTACCTCCGCCAAAAGAGTGTCTGAGCTTCAGGCTCTTTCAAAATGCCCTACATGATTTTTCATAAAGACAGGGTGTTGCTTCGCACTAACCCTTCCTTCCTTCCCAAGGTAGCTTCGGAAGCCAATATTGACCAGACTAAATTTGCCAGTTTTTTCCTAACTACCAAAACATGGGGAAATATAAATTGCATTTACTGGATGTACATAGACAATTGAGGTTTTACCTTCACAGGACTAAACCTTTCTCAAGTCTGACCAACTTTTTGTGTCTTATGCCAAGTGTGTCTTTGATAAACCAGTCTCAAAAGTGACAATTGCTCGCTGGATTTCACAGTGCATTGGCTGAGCTTACTCAGAGAGGGGTCTGCCTCTACCAGGAAAAGTGAAGGTTCATTCGACCCGATCTATGGCTACATCAGCGGCCTTTTGGTCTAGAGTATCTCTGGATGACATTTGTTCAGCTGCCACTCGGGCCTCATCTCATACCTTTATCTTGCATTACAAATTAGACATCATCTCTAGGAGTAGAGCATCCTTCCGCTCTGCATTGCTCCGGAACATCCTTCCATGAGGGCCACCCAAGAATTAGGTAGCTGGGGACTCTGTCCCACAGGGTGAAGAGCAAATGAAGTAAACTACTTCAGATAAAGAAGTTATGTGCTCACCATAATGTTCCATCTGAGTAGTTCTACTTCATTTGTCTTCAACCGTCCCTCCCTTCTTCCCCCTGACCTTATCTTCAGGATAATGATAGGTCTTCGGATTGTTACTTTTGGGATCCTTGGCTTTGCCTAGGCTAAGGTGCTGTCTGTTGGTTATTTTGGTAGTTAAACTGTCATTGGATTGGATGTCTGTGTTTGTTAGGCAGCAAACTAGATCTGAAGGGAGACAGGGAGGCATAATGGGTAAGGAGAGGTGCTTGGAGCCTCGGAGCCATAGCTCGAAAATGCGGCCATGTTGGATCCGAAGCATATCTTAAGTCCCACAGGTTGAAGGTGAAGTAGAACTACTCAGATGGAACATTATAGTGAGTACATAACTTCTTTTTTAAAGTAATTGAAAAACATTTTTCTGTAGAGAATTTTTTTTTTTTACTTTTTGGGGCTGACAAAGTGTTTTAAAATGCCTTTTACTGTGCTTTTTTTGTGAAAAAAGTGATTTTTAAAGGCATTACATTTTTACCTGATCTTGCTGCTTGTTTTCCCTGTGAAAGAGGCACTATTTTCAGCTTGACCATGGCACAAACTACCAGTCACAGAATCAGTCCCCTTCCAGCCACACACAAAAAAAAAAGGTTAAGCAGACAGCCTTTGCCCTCACAGCAGATTAGCAGTTTGCCTAAGCTGCATGTGGGTGGCTCTTTAGTTTTGGTCCTGTAGCTGAAAAGTTCTGAGAGTCTGGATAAAAAAGGAAAGCAAATTAAAACTGTGAAAGAATTTTAGTTATCTCCGACCCCAAGGTACAGCAGGAATTGTCCTTCGAAACTGTGGCCTTTTCCACCAAAACAAGGGGAGGCCTCTCCATGGCAAAAGATCATGACGGTCTAGCAGATGGCAGCCGGAACAACTACACCGAGCAGGGGGATTCATAGAGTCCATCCAGCACAAGTATCATTTGTGACTATGTTCAACCCCACCCTCCCACCAAGCCTCTGGCAGGAAGACTTTATTTCTCCTAAACTAATAGAAATCCATTACCAGGGACCAGTGGATCCACAGCATCACAGAGAAAGGAATACTGCATTCAGTTCAGAAAATTAACATCCTTCTTGATAATTCCAAAGCCACCAAAAGAGCAAAAAGCTGCTTACCACCTATTCTCAGGGAGCTACTTCATCAAGGATCCATCCAGCCTGTCCCTCGTGGACAAGAGGGAAAAGGGTTCTACTCAAGGATATTTTTAGTTCCAAGAAAAGAGAGCACCTGGAGGCCCATCTTGAACCTCTCAAAGTTAAACAAGTTCCTCAATATCCTAAAATTCAAAATGCCTACATTGCAAAAATTACTGCCCATGATCTTCCAAGATGCCTCTATGGTCACTCGACCTAAAACACACTGATTTGTAGAAGCAGGTTCCCACTTCCAAGTCAATGTTTTTCCATTTGGGCTATTTATTGCTCCCACAGTTTTCACAAAATGTGTAGCTCCTCTGATAGCACATTGCAGAACTGTAGAGGTTCATATTTACCCTACTTAAACAATAATCCACTTTTAGGGAGCCCTCATAGATTCATTTCAACAAAAAGCCTTCCATCCCTAAGACAAGATTGCTTTCTTTACAGACTATCTGACCGTTAAGCTTTCAAAGCAGCTCATCACTGCATGAGATTTCTGGGGTTAGTGAGGTACATGGCATCATGCATTCTCATGATCCCATTTGCAAAGTTACATATGAGGAAGCTCCACTGTTTCCTGAAGAATGTTTAAGAACAGCATTCCCAGCTCCTGGAAACCCTGCTGCCTCTCCTTCCATGCCTGTAACAGCAGCTCCTGTGGTGGACATATACCATACAGGGGACGCCAGGGACAGATTTCACTTTACCATAAGTGGACAAACCCTTCACCACAGAAAGTTCAGTCATAGCTTGGGGAATCCACTTTGGTTCCCTGAAAGTGCAGGGAGTTTGATTCCCACAACAAAGGAAGTTGCATATAAAGCAGGAGGAGTTGCTAGCAGTCTACCTAGCCATAAACGTTTTCAACAAAAACTTAAGTCTAGGGACCCCAGAAATCTGGGCATACAACACCACATTGATGTGGCACATAAACAAGTGGGAACTTTTTCTTATCCTGTTTGCAGCCTTTACAGGAAAATTTGGATACTGGCTTAAGACATAGGGCTGACTCCTCATAGCTTCTTGTATTCCAGTCAAGAACAATACGCTGGCAGTTTGTCTAAGAGGAAACCCTCTAGATCACAATGAATGGATGCTAATGAGAGAGGTCTTCCCAGATCTAACCATTCAGTCACGGATTCCCTCAATATACTTGTTTGTCTCTCACCACAAGTAGCTACAGAGGTTTTGCTCCAGAGTACAACAGGAGCCTGGAAAATAGATGCACTCTTCTTCACATGGACACACCTGTTCCTATATACATTCCCGCCTTTACTGTAGATCCCCAGGATACTGACAGAAATCAGGGTGGACAGACCCAGCATGATCCTGGTGGCTCCCTTCTGGTTAAGACAACATTGGGTCTCCCTCCTACTTGCACTCAGCAAGGGGAGATTCCATACCCTGCTCCAGGAGGTAGATCTCCTCAGCCAAGTCAAAGGATCTGTCTTCTACCTCCCATCTAGTCAACCTCAGGTTAACTACCTGAAGGATTGGGTTTTAACACCAAGGAATGCAACCTATCCAAAGAACATGCTTTCCATTCTAAGGAAAGCAAGAAACCCTAAACCCAGGAAATCAGTACTTGGCAAAATGGAAAAGATTTTCATCCTGGTGTCATGGCAGTAACACTAACCCTTCTCAAGCAGATATCAGCTCAGCCTTGCAATACCTGTCAGGCCTGTTTAGACAAGGACTTTCCTATTGCAGCATTATGTTACAGGCATCTGCAATATCAGCTTGTCTGCACAGTGCTTCACCTATCTTCTCTCACCCCCACATGAAACTTTTTCTAAAAGGGTTGATTCACTTGAGACCACCCAGAAGGAATCCTATTCCAGCATGGGATCTAAATTGTGTTAGAATTACTAACCTTGCCCCCTCCTTTGTACCTGCTCACCTAGAAGACCACCTTTCCTATAGCTGTTACATCAGTTAGGAGTGTTTGAGTGACAACTCGTATGTAAAGAACCTTTCACTATCTACCATAGAGATAGTCACCCTCAGAACAAACCGATCCTTTGTCTAAGGTGGTATCAGAATTTACATTAAACCAAACTATCCACCTACCAGTCTGCTACCCAAATCCACAAAACATAGTAAAGCAAGTCTTCCACTCCCTAGATGTGCCCAGGCAGATCTGGTACTATCTCGATAGGACAAAAAACCCTAATAGAGAAGAGCAATTGCTGGTGGCTTTTGTAGAGGTTAAACAGGCCAAGCCTATCTCCAAACAAACAATTTCAAAAGGGATAGCTAACTCAATAGGTTCTGTTACTAGCATCTTGGAAAGGATTTACATGGGCATATTAAATCCCACTCTACCAGACATGGGGAGACTACCACTGCTTTCCTCAGAGGAGATCCCACTCAGGCAGTCCTAGAGACAGCCGTATGGAACTCAGTGCACACCTTTACCAGACACTATAACCTAGAGTGCATTTCCTGGGCTAGAGCAGATTTCGCTACTGCCACCCTGAATAATCTTATTTGGTGAGGTCATTCAGATGACCCACCATCCAACTATTAGCTTTAGGAGTCATCCCAAGAATCAGTACTGCAACACTGACTACAAAGAACATAGTACAGTTGTGTCCATAGATGTTCAAGCAGATCAGCATTGCAGTACATACTGCCACCCTCCAACCCCGCTATCTGCTGAACACTTGTCTTCCCCTTCCTGGGTGCAACGGGTAGGGTATTTTGTTTTTACAGATAGTCCTCTTATCTCCATCATCTCTTATGTATCTGCTATGTTTTTCCTCCTCCTCATTTAAATTCAGAAATCTGGGGAGGTTGTGCTGTCCTCAAGCATCAGACTTCTCATTCACTGCTTAGACATGAACATGGCACTGACAGATGCCCTTCTTATATCCTGACATCCAAACATTTGTCTTCAGGTGTCCGTTGGATATGGATGATGTAAAGACTCTGGAAATTGGCCTGGTTAAGGACTTTTTCATGTTAGGAAGACCCAAGAGTCAGTACTGCAACATTGAATTACTTGAACATGTACAATTATGTTAAGTAGGACACAACTATGCATTCTCCCTTCTTTTGGAAATGACCATGGGCAAATTACCACAATCTTCCTCACAGAATGACTCTACTCACAGAAGATTGGGGATGTTTGATACACCATGACCCCAATCAACTTCAACTGACTGCCTGAATGATAGGGTCTTAATTCTTTTTAGGGACGACTGTACTGAGGATGTGCAGCAGGTACTAATGGAGGCAAGAAAGCCTGCTGCTAGAAAATCATACATTAGCAAATGGAAAAGGTTTTCTAGTTGTTGCCAGCAGCGTAACCAGCACCCATTCAGGGTAAGTTGTTCTCTGGTTTAAAAATATTTGTGTAAGTTAATGTTAAGTTGTCAATCTCGCCTTCATTCTTGCTGGATGGGTTCGGAGCTGAACCTTGGCTCTGACTAGGCCTATTGCTAAAGCTCGAGAGCTATTTTTACCGGCTCGAGGCTATCCTATGTCCCATAATGCTAGGCGTCATATACCCAGATCTCGTTTGCCGCTTCAGCTACGAGGTTGCGTCTTTTTACCGGCTCCAGGTTGTATTAATCTTTTTCTTGTATTTAGTCCGTGTTTTGGTTCTAACCTTAGCGATAGTTATTCCTAGTTACTACCCTATAGATCCCTGTTTAGAATCCCCTCTTAGGTAGTTTTTTTCTTCAGTTTTCCCCTTACTGAATAGATAGGCCTTTGGCTAAACTTGTTCTATTACAGTTTCTGTAGCAGTAAATCCCTTTGGATTTTTTCTGTAGATTTTTTTCTTGTATGTGTGTGCCTAGAGTTAAACTGTGTTAAAAAGTGTTGGGTTTTTGTTTTTCTTGGTCTGTTACAAGCTCTTTGTGTGTGTGTGTTGGCTGATTGTGACTAGACCGCTTAGAATTGTCTTTTTCTGCCCGTCATCCTTGTTTCAGGATGTCGAAAGACACCAAGGTCTCGGGCTTCAAGAAGTGTGACTCGTGCTGTCAGAAGATGTCTCTGGCAGACAGTCACACTTCTTGTGTATATTGCTTGGGCCCTCTGCACCTGCAGGACTCTTGTTCTGTCTGCCATGCGTTCAGTCCAAGAGTCCTGCAGGAACGCAGAATCAAACTTATTTTGAGAGGCTTGTTGAAGCCTGAAGGTTCCCCGGCTAAGCCTTCGTCGGGTAAACCTTCCAAGCCCGCCAAACCATCAGCTCCATGTTCGGAGCCATCGCCGAGTGGCGCTACTACTACCTCTGGATCGGTTCCGGCCGGAACCGATGATTCGAGGCCTCAGTCCGCTCCGACTCTGCTGTCGGAGCCGTCTTCAAGCCGAAAGCGTTCCAGGTCTCCTTCCCTGGAATCTGTCCATTCGGCTCCAAAGTCTCCCTTGTTATCAGAGCGGAGTCACAGGTCCCATTCCTCTCGGTCTTCCAGGCTGTCGGATCATGACCTCGAGAGGGTGGTTAGCAGACCACTTAAGTCGCAGGCACTGGCCCAAATGTTGCATAGCCCTCCTCATCAGGCAGTGGCTATCACTACTCCCTCTTCGATTCCTCCTCCGACTCTTTCTTTGAGTTCGGAGCCAGAGATCGTAGGGGTTGGGACCGTCGGAACATCGGAGCCGATACCACTCCTTTCGGCTCCGATCTCTTCCTTGGTTCCATCCTTGGAGGGATCCAGGTGCCGGGACTCCCTCGTCGGTTCCAAGGGGGCGAGTGGCATCGGACCCTTGACCGACCCCATTCTCCCTCTCGGAGCCTCGGCGCAGGTGAGTTCGGCCCCGACATCGGCCTCGGAACCATCCCTCTCGGTGCCAGGAGGAGTCCTTGTCTCTCCGGAGCGGGGACCCCCTTCCCTGCCTGCTAGGGACGCCTTTGAGGTCATGAGGAGTGTGCTGGCCCTTGTGCCTGCTATACGGTTGGCTCCTTCGGCTCCTCCCTCTATGGTGCCTGCTTCAGTCTCTATCCGCCCTTCCGATCCCGAGCGTGGAGAACCGACGCTACAGGTAGCCCCATTGGGTGTATCCACCTCTTCAGAGGCCTGCCCTGATCCTTCAGGGGAGCCCCCTCAAAAGAGAAAATGCAAGAGGAAGCATATAGACTCCGCTGAGTCAGTCACGTCTGACACCGACTTGGATGAGTCAGAAGGGTCCCCAAGGTCCCCCTCTGAGGATGTCTCCTTTTCTGACATCCTGGAGATTCTTAAGCAGAGGGGAAACTGGTCTGCCCTTAACCCTTCCGAGGACGCATCGGTGTACCTGGATGCGTTCGGTTCTCGCCCTTCCACCTCCTGGGTGTCTCGCATTTTGACCCACTCATGGATGTGGTTGCTCGAAAGGTGTGGACTGTTCGGATACTGTGAAACCAACTCCCCGGAGGCCTACAAAATTTATTACAGCCCCTTCTGACAAGCAGTTTCTAACTAAGGGCGTCCCTGTTGATGCCATGGTGGTGGCGGCGGCCACTAGAAAGGAGTTGGCTGACCCTTCAGTACCTGTCCGTCCTCCTAATAAGGAAACTAGGACTATGGACAGGTATGGCAAGTGGATGTTTTCTTCAGTGACCTTTGCTATGCGGTCGCTGAATTATTTGTGCCATTTCACCCGTCTCCAGAGAGACCTTCTCAAAGAACTGGGTGATACCTTACAGGACCCATCAGCTGCGGGGTTTCTGGAAAAGATCAACTCCCAGCTGGGGACACTGAACTCTATTGTCAACTCCTCCATGCGGCTCATTTCCTATGCAGCCGATGGAGCGAGTAAGGCTGCAGGCACGGGCGTTGCTCTAAGGAGACATGCCTAGATGCGGCTTTGCAATTTTGCTGACCCCTTCAAGGCATCCTTCACTAACACCCCCTTTGATGGTTCTGCCTTGTTTGGACCTCAATTGAAGGATACATTGACCAGGTGCGAGCAGGAAGGCAAGACTCTCTCTGCCGTGGGAGTCCGTTTTTCTGCCCCTTCTAGACCATACCCTAAGGGTCAGAAGAGTGGGAAAATGTGGTTCTGCAAACTTCAGGGAGTACTGCCTGACGCATGTGGTGAGCTTCTCTCCAGAGGCAGAGGAGGGAACAATAATAGACGCTGCCCAAGGGGCAAGGGGGGTCCGCAGAATCAGGGTAGCAGAGAACCCTTCTCTGACAAACCCTTTCAGCACCCCTAAGGAGCTGCCCGACTGTCCACCTTCGGAGGCAGTCGGGGGAAGACTATCGCTGTACCCAGAAGCCTGGCATTCCCTCACGCAAGACAAATGGGTACGGTCGATCATATCCGAGGGTTACAAAATTCCCTTTATTCACTCCCCACAACAGCCAAAAGGGCCCCTTCCAGATATTCCACCTGGTCTGAGGGATCAAGCAGCACTAGAAATTTCAAAGCTGCTAGAAAAAAGAGCCATCCAGCCAGTCCCAGCAGACCAGCAAGGATCCGGAGTCTACTCCAAGTTCTTTTTGGTACCAAAAAAGACAGGGGACTGGAGACCTATTCTGGATCTCAGCAGGCTGAACAAGTCTGTTCAAAGAATGAAATTCTGGATGGTCACGCTTCAGTCCATTCTACCCTTTCTGGGTCAGGGCAATTGGATGTGCTCTATAGACCTTCAGGATGCGTACTATCATATCAAAATGAGCAGGCACTCCAGGAGGTTTCTCCGCTTCCAGCTGGGAGCCAGTCACTACCAATTCAGAGCCCTGCCCTTTGGCCTCACCACAGCCCCCAGGGTGTTTACCAAATGCATGGCAGTGGTTGCGGCTCACCTGAGACAACAAGGATTCCAGGTGTTTCCATACTTAGATGACTGGCTCCTTACTGCCACCACCAAGCATCAGCTACTCCATTCCAGAGATTATACCCTCCAAATTTGCAACGAGCTAGGTATCTCTATAAACTCCAAAATGTCTGCCTTGTCGCCTTGTCAATCTATTACCTTCATAGGCGCCATTTTAAACACTGTGGAACTGTCAGCAAAACTGCCTGTACAAAGGATTTCAGACATTCGCGATCATGTTCAAATCCTACTACAAGAGAGCAGAGTCCAGGCCAGATTCGTACTAAAGACCCTAGGTCTCATGGCAGCAGCCATCACATTACTCCCCCAGCTCACTTTCACATGCGGATCCTGCAATGGATGCTGTTTTCCCAGTGGTCCTTTCAACAGCTTCCAATGTCACACAGCATTCTAATCACTCAGTCATGCAAAAGGCACCTTTCGTGGTGGATGGACTCCCCCTCAGGTTCTTCAGGGCAGACCTTTTGTCCTTCCTCCTCCTGTTGCTACTGTGACAACGGATGCCTCCCTGATCAGGTGGGGGGGCATTTTCAGGGCAGGACAGTCCAGGGCACATGGCAACCTTTCGAAGGCCACCTGTACATAAATGTCTTGGAAATGACAGCTGTACTTTTAGCGTTGCAGGCCCTTCAAGACTCTCTACCCACCGGGACAATTGCAATTCAGACAGACAATATGTCTGTAGTGTGGTACATCAACAAGCAGGGCAGAACCAGGTCCTACCCCCTATGTCGGGAAGCACTCAGACTTTGGCAGTGGGCGATCTCTTCTCAACGGTTTCTGGTAGCAACGCATATCCCCGGGAAGTCCAACGTCATAGCAGACAGGCTGAGCAGAGCCATTCTCATGCCCCACGAGTGGTCTCTCAACCAGCTAGTAGCGGAAAAAATTTTCAGAAGTTGGGGTTAGCCTTGCTGCGATCTTTTTGCAACCCCTCAAAACAGCAAGTGCCAAGACTTCTTCACCCTCTTCCCTCTCACAGATCTTCCCCCCCAGAGACGCTGTAGTCCACGATTGGCCCCGGGGTCTTCTGTATGCTTTCCCCCCCCTTTCCCTTAATTACTCAGTTAATCCAGAAAGCAACTGCTTTGAGATCCAGAATGATCCTTGTTGCCCCTTACTGTCCTCGACAAATTTGGATGTTCTTCATCTCACATTGCTGCAGTCATAACTTATGGGTAGTCCTCTGTCCTCGGTCGGCCCGAATACCAAAGTATTAGGCTGATGTCGGTCATGGGCGCTCAGATCTGACGTCAGAGCGTCAAGGTATTAAAGCGCATGACCGACGTCATTTCCTCAGTCTTTTTTGCCGCATGGTCCGAAGCAGAAGCAGCGTTTGCAAGTGCCGTTCTGAAATTTTCGTATTCTGAGTTTCAGACCGATACCAAGTTGGGCTAAGTACCCCGTTGGGGATTATTTTTGTTTTTTCTTGCCTCAGTTACTTCCGGATGTCAGAAAAAGTGAATAATTGTATTTCTTGTGGGAAACAGATACCGCATAGGGATTACCACTCTCTTTGTATTCCTTGTTTGGGACCTGAGCACAACGTAGTAGGGTGTCGCTTTTGTGCTAGATTTAATAAGCGCACCATTAAACATAGGTTAGATTGTGCTAGGCTTGTCTTCGGTAAGCGGTATAATTACAATATGCCGTCGGATCCTCCGATGCCCGCTACCGCGAAGAAGCGCAAAGATAAGTCTTTAAAGTCCAAACAGGATGACTCGTCCGTTCCGGACGCCGGTTCTTTAGACACCACAGTGGATTCGGTTGATCTGGCCGAAGTTTCAACTGAGTCTCAGGGGGAGACGTTGGTTTTGCAAGATGTGGTTTCTCAGGAGTCAGGTCAGGCTGAGGGGGCCTCTCAGGTTACTGTTCTCCCTTCTTTGCCTAGGGTGGTTAGGCCTTCTCCTTCTGTCTCTAAGGTGCCTTCCAAAGGCAGGCCTGGTTTGCCTTCCATGGGTGTCAGTCCTAGTTCTGCAGGTTCTGTGCCTAAAAAACACATGCTTAAAATGGCAGAAGATTTAATTACTTTAATCAGGGGTTCTATGCCCCCTCCTGATAAGAAGCCTAGGGTGGAGCCAGAAATGGAAAGTTTGGAGCAGGCTTCAGAATACTCAGAGTCTTCGGCTGAAGACATTCAGGATTTTCCTCCTTATTCTGATTCAGACGCAGAGGATGCCACTCCTTCTGCTTCTCCTCCAGAGGATTTTTCTTTTTCAGAAACCCTGCATTCCATGAGGGAGCATTTCAAATGGGAAAGTCAGGATTTCTCAGATTCCAGGAAGAGGCTTAGGGAATTTTTGTTTTTACCACAGCATAGGCCCTTAGCTATACCTCCTGTTTTGGATGTTGTTCAAGACGTTTTCTCTGAGGCTTCCCTTAATCCAGACTCTTTGTCTCCTGCGCCAGTGAAGCCCGATAGGTATTACAGAGTGCCTGAGGCTCATAAATATCTGTATAAGAGCCCTAGGGCCGACCCAGAAACTATTAGCCAGGGACTTAAGGGTGTCAGGGCTTCTGTTGTAAAGAATCCAGTTCCTTTGGATAAGGATGCTAGAGCTTTGGAAAGGTGGGGTAAGAAAGTATATACCTCTTCCACTTTAACAATGAGGGCTTTGAATTGCCAGTTTCACATGTTGAAGTACCAGAATTTTCTTCTTACTCAGTTAAAATCTAAAATGGATGCTTTGGCAGAGGGCATAGAGTGTAAGGAATTACAGGATTTGGTACATGCCTCTGATCAGGTGGGTAAGCATGCTTTGCAGTGTGGTTTTGATGCTTTGCAGGCTTCTTCCAGGGTGGCTGCCACTGGTTCAGTTCTTCGCAGGCACGCCTGGCTTAAGGATCAGAATTTATCAGAGCATGTTAAAGCTAGGATTTTGGATGCTCCTTTGCAGTCTGAAGTTTTGTTTGGCTCTTCTGTGGAGTCTGTATTGAAAAAAATGGAAGACAAGGCTAAGTCTATGCAGACTGTTAAAGAGTTTTTGCAGGTGCAGCCCCCTAAGTTTAGCAGGAACTGGCCTGCTAAGGGTTGGACTCACCCTTCTTCTGATTCACAGTCTAGGGGTAGATCTAGACGTGGTAGGGGCAGAGCTCAGAGTTCTTTTAGGTCCAGACCGTGGAGTTCACCAGCACAATCTACAGGTGAGGGCAGGGGCCAGTCCTTTCGTAAACAGGCCCAATGACCTGCATCTCCAGCTGCCAGATCCTTCCTGTCTGGCAGCTCCTTTGGGAGGAAAGTTGGCACTCTTCAAGCAAAATTGGTTTCTAGTCACCCAGGACAAATGGGTGTTGGACATTATAGACCGAGGCTACAAGTTTTATTTCCACACATTGCCTCCTTTCAAAGGCATGCCAGACGTTCCTCCTCAGTAAAGGGTAGAGGCTCACAAACAGATTTCTTTACTTCTTCAAATGGGGGCTATACAGCAGGTCCCTCTGTCAGAAGTGGGCCTCGGATTTTACTCTCGCCTATTTCTTGTACCAAAGAAAGGAAACACTTGGAGGCCAATATTGGATCTATCTGTCCTCAACACTTATCTGGACATTCCAAAATTCAAAATGTTGACGTTGCAACAACTTCTGCCTCTGTTGGGCAAAGATCACTGGATGGTAACTCTGGATCTCAAAGAGGCTTATCTTCATGTTCCTATCAGACTCAGTTGCAGGAGATTCCTGCATTTTCGGGCTGGGACTTTACATTATCAGTTCTCTGCATTGCCCTTTGGCTTATCTACTGCGCCCAGAGTATTCACAAAAGTTCTGGCTCCAGTGATAGCCTTCTTCAGGTTAAGAGGGATACAAATTTATCCTTATTTGGACGATTGCCTGATTCTTGCTCAAGACAAGCACGAGCTTCTTCACCATCTACAGTATGTTATAACAGTGTTAAGGTGCCTAGGGTATTCTGTGAACGAAACAAAGTCCAGTCTAGTACCCTCTCAGGAAATGTGCTTTCTGGGTGTGAGACTGAATACAGTTTCCCAGATGGCCTTTTTGACCCCAGACAAGCAAAAGAATCTTACACTTTACTTCCATCAATTGTCTTTACGGTCCAGGCTGACTGCAAGGACAGTCCTTCAAGCCTTGGGGTTCATGGCATCTTGTATTCTGGTGCTTCCCAATGCCAAACTGCATATGAGGAAGCTACAATGGTATCTCAAAAATGTATGGACACAACACTGCCAAGATCTGGACACTGTCATTCAGATAATACCTTGCATTCAAAAGGAATTTTTGTGGTGGGCTCAGGAATGTCACCTAAACAAGGGACTCTCTGTGACCCGACCAGAGGCGAGTCAGATTTTAATGACGGATGCCTCGGACAAGGCCTGGGGAGCACACCTCAATGGAAAATGGGTTCAAGACACATGGCCTGTCAGACTTCAACATTTACATATCAACTTGAAGGAAATGTTAGCAGTCCAGTTTGCATTGATGGCTTTCAAGGATCTACTTCTCCCAGGGCAGGTGTTGATTCAAACAGACAACACAACTGTCATGTGGTACATCAACAAGCAAGGGGGAACCCATCGTACCCTCTTTGCAGGCAAGCTATGATTTTGTGGGAGATTGCTCTCAGTTTGCAACTCACTCTTCAAGCAAGGTTTCTGCCAGGAGCACAGAACTCCTTAGCAGATGTTTTGAGCAGACGGATAGTGGATCCCCACGAGTGGAAATTGGATCCTCATGTATTTCGACAGTTGACAATGATATGGGGGACTCCAGACATAGATCTGTTCGCTTCTCCACTAAATTTCCAGGTGACAAAGTTTTGCACAAAGGTGTTTCATCCCACAGCTTGGAAAGTGGATGCTCTATCATTCAGTTGGAGCAATCTTCACGTCTATGCCTTTCCGCCTCTGCCTCTTCTTCCAAAGGTTCTCTTGAAGGTCAGACAGGACAAGCCCTCCATGATTCTAATAGCTCCAGACTGGCCTCGACAGCACTGGTACCCTCTGCTGAGGAGTTTAGTACGGGATCCTCCTTACCCTTTGCCTTTGATTCCGCACCTTTTGACTCAGGAGGGCAATCATTTCTTCAATGTCAGAATTCAGTCCCTGCATCTAACAGCCTGGCATATTCTGTTCTAGAACCTGGAGGGTCGCAGCTGCCTCAACAAGTTTTGAATGTTATTTTGGAGGCCAGGAGGCCTAGTACAAGGAAAGTTTATGCTGATAAATGGAGGAGATTTTTTATTTGGAGCAAAGCAAAGAGCTTTGATGTTTCCAGGCCTGATTTGAGTGTTTCTTTTCAATATCTTACAGAATTATTGGACAAGGGTTTGTCTTTCTCCTCTATAAAAGTTCATGCTGCAGCCATTTCTGCTCACTATGACTGTGATCCACCATTATTCTCTCATCCTTTGTTTAAGCAATTCCTTAGAGGGGCAAAGAACATAAGACCCCCGCTTAGAGCTCCTACTCCTGCTTGGGATCTCAATTTTGTGTTGGAAAAACTTACTTTACCTCCTTTTGAACCTGCAGCTACGGCTGAGCTAAAGTTTTTGTCTTGGAAGACTGCTTTTTTGTTGGCCATTACGTCTGCTAGAAGGGTTTCTGAATTACAGGCTCTAATGGCAGTTGAACCCTTCCTAATTTTTCATAAGGACAGGGTTTCTCTGCGTACTAACCCTACTTTTATGCCTAAAAGTGGTTTCAAATGTGGCCTTGAACCAATCTATTCATTTGCCTACTTTTTATGCAGATCCCCAAAATAAAGGGAGAAAATTTTGCACACTTTGGCTATTCACAGGCAGTTGCGTTATTATTTGAACAAGACAATAGGGTTCAGACAGTCTCAGCAGTTGTTTGTTTCTTTTGCTTTGGGTTCTCAAGGGAAACCTGTCTCAAAACAAACTATTTCTAACTGGATTGGCTTTTGTATTGCTTTTTGTTATTCTCATCATGGTAAGGAGATTCCAGCTGGAATCAGGCCTCACTCCACTAGGGCTACTGCCACTTCTACTGCTTTTTTAAGGGGGGTAGCTACTAAAGATATTTTGGAAGCAGCTACTTGGAGTTCAGTGCATACTTTTTCTAAACATTACCATCTTCCTCTTTATTCCAAATCTAGGGCTGGATTTGCCACTGCAATCTTACAGGGCATTTTGGCAGCCCCCAATGCTTTATGATTTTGCCAGCCTCCCTTTACCTCTGCTTTGGGATTCTACCCATAAGTTATGACTGCAGCAATGTGAGATGAAGAACATAGTACAGTTTTGTACCTACCATAAATGTAGATGTTCGAAGATCCACATTGCTGCAGTCCAATTTTCCCTCCCTCCTTCCCCTCTGTAGTTTGGAGTGGAGGTATGATTTGGGTTGTAACTGTTTTTTGTACATGGTTTTAGGGAGTTATTCTATTTTGGCTGTGGCCTTTATCTTTAGGGCCTTCTGACATCTGGGGCAAGAAAAGACTGAGGAAATGACGTCGGTCATGCGCTTTAATACCTTGACGCTCTGACGTCAGATCTGAGCGCCCATGACCGACGTCAGCCTAATACTTTGGTATTCGGGCCGACCGAGGACAGCGGACTACCCATAAGTTATGACTGCAGCAATGTGGATCTTCGAACATCTACATTTATGGTAGGTACAAAACTGTACTTTTCCGTTCCTGCAACGTCATCTACTAGATCAGCCCTGGCATCTGGACCCAGCGCCAGATCTTCTGACACATCAGTTGGGTGGGCTGCATCAATCTCTTCAATCTCTCAACCTCACAGCTTGGTTGCTCCACTTCCAACCCTAGGCAGGCTTCCCTCAATCTCTCATTCAGTTTGTGACATCATCCTCGCTTCGCACAAGTCTACCACCAGAAAGACTTATGCTAGCAAATGGAAGCGTTTCTTTGTTTGGGCAGGGGAGAAACAAGTTGACCCTTTTACAGCTCCTGTCCATACAGTTTTAGAGTTTTTGGCAGAACTTTTTCAAATGGGTTCTTCTTCAGCCACCATCAGAGTTCAGCTGGCAGCTATTGCAAATTTTCATGTTGGATTGTCAGAGACCAGCATTATGTCACACAAACTTTGTGAAGCCTTTCTAAAAGGAACCCTCTTACTTAGGCCCCCGGTAAAAGATCCTCCCCCACCATGGGACATAAATTTGGTGCTGTCGTCTTTGATTCTCCCTCCCTTTGAGCCTGCGGCTTCCTGTTCGTTAAAGTTGCTCTCTTGGAAAACTCTGTTCTTAGTAGCCATCACTTCAGCAAGAAGGGTATCGGAACTTCAAGCCCTTTGTGTTCGCCCTCCTTACCTTGTTTTTCACAAAGATAGAGTGTCACTTAGGACTAATTAGTCCTTTTTACCCAAAGTACTCTCTGAACAAAATCTGAATCAGACCATCGTCTTTCTGTCTTCTTCCCGCTTTATACCAATAGGTCTGAACGGAAGTTACATTGTCTGGATGTTCACCGTCAATTATGCTTCTACCTGGATAGAACCAAGCAGACAAGGAAATCAGAAAAGCTCTTCCTGTCTTACGCGGAAGGGAAGCAAGGCCTGCCAGTTTCCAAAGTAATCTTGTCCAGGTGGTTGACCTCTGTTATCATGTTGATTTACCAATTGAGGCATAAAGAGCTCCCTATTAAGCCCAGAGCTCATTCAACCAGAGCATTAGCTTCTTCAGTAGCCTTTCAGGCAAGATTGCCAATGGATTCCATTTGTGCAGCGGCCACATGGGCCTCTCCTCATACCTTCATTTCTCATTACAAGCTGGACATGATCTCTAGAAGTCGGGCTGATTTTGGTTCCACTGTACTCGAGTCTGTTCCATTGAGCCACCCAGGACTAAGGTGCTAGGGATGCTGTCCCATCCAGCAAGAATGAAGGCGAGATTGACAACTTAACATTGAGAAGTTATGTACTTACCATAACGTTCTATGTTAGTTGTCTTCTTCTCGCCTTCTTTCTTGCATCCCACCCTCCACCCCCCTAGCCTGGCAAGTCCGAGAGTATCTTCTGAGATGTGTTATCACAAGAGTTATCTCCTTAGCTACCTCTCTTCCTTTTCTTGGTAACTCTTATAAGAGTTTTATATATGTGTATATATATATATATATATATATATATGTGTGTGTATATATATATATATATATATATATATATATATATATATATATATATATATACACAAGAGCTTAGATATATAGAGGTGTGTGTGTATATATATATATATATATACATATATATATATATATATATATATATATATATATGTATATACATATATATATATTTATATATATATATATATATATATATATATATATATATATTCTCTGTCATGGTGGGGACATGTATGTCCATAGTGTTAGCTATCAAACGAGATCTTGGTATATGACGCCTAGCATTATGGGACATAGGATAGCCTCGAGCCGGTAAAAATAGCTCTCGAGCTTTAGTAATAGGCCGAGTCAGAGCTGAAGTTCGGCTCCAAACCCATTCAGCAAGAAAGAAGGCGAGAAGAAGACCACTAACATGGAACATTATGGTAAGTACATAACTTCTCATTATCCTATGTCCTTTCTTTCTCCTCCGTCAAGGTTCATTTGTCAGCCTTTTCAGCATTTCTGTCTTTGGATCATCCTCTTTCAATGCATTCTTTTGTCAAAATGTTTTTGAAAGGGGTTTTGCATAGAGGCCTCCAAGAAAATCAGTGACCCCTCCTTGGGGTCTCAATTTTGTGTTAATCTAGCACTTGCTCCATTTGAACCAGGTAATCCATCTTACTTGAGGTTTTTAACTGATTTGTCTGACCTCAGCAAGAGAAATATCTGAGTTGCAAGCTCTTATGGTGAGTCAGCCCTATCTTATTTTCCGCAAGTACAGGGTTTCTTTGAGAATTTATCCTTCTTTTATGCATAAAGTGATATCCAAATTTACTTTCAGCCAAACTATCCATCTCTCCATTTTCTGTCCTGAACCTAAAAATAAGGTAGAAAGGATATCCATACCATGAGTGTCCACAGACAACTCAAGTACCAGCTTGACAACTAAATAATACATATCTTCAGATCAGTTGTTCATTTCTTGTGAAACTAAGAAGGGACACTTGTGAATAGTTGCTTTGGGCTACTGTTACCTTTTGTTATACTTGCCACAACAAAACAGTTCCAGACAAGGTCATGGTCCACTCTTCCGTAGCCTAGTCTTCATCTATGGCTTTTTGGAAAAGGTTGGATTCTAAAAGTTTTCTAGAAGCATTAAATTAGTCGTCTATTCATACAATTACAAGGCATTACAATTTGATTCCTTCTCTAGGTCTAGATCAGACTTTGCTAAGACCATTCTTTAGGGGCTCCTGAACCCTTCCCTTCTACCTTCCAAATGTAATAAGTAAGCTAGAGTGATCTACCCATATAGCTAAGGCTACTGCAGCAGCGATCAATATGATGAATATAGTATGGTTCTGTAAGTAAACTTAGATGTTTAAATGATTAATGCTGCAATAGCTACTCCCTCTCTCCATCCCCATTGTTTCTTGGTGTGTTGTTTATGCCAGGGTGTGAATACTTATTTTTTTTGTTCCTAGCATTGTCTCTTCAGGGCTTGGCCTCCCTCTCTGTGTTGGCATGAAAGCTCCAAAGGTGGGGCATATGGAAGGTGCCCTGAAGCTTTGGAAGCTGTCTTGCTATTATATATTTTGCAGGCTATAACCCATATAGGTAAGACTACTACAGCAGTGATCATTCAGTCATCTACTGTTATGGTAAGTTTACTTACAAAACTGTACTATCTATTGATTCATTGCCACTCTCTTACCTTCATTGACAGTCATGCTAGACTGTCACAGGTCTTCTCTCCTGCAGTCTATCCATCTCATTGCTGAACATCTTAGTTTCCTTGTGCCTTCTACCTGTCTATCCCAAGTCATCTTTTTTCCTGCACATGTGCCTCAGCATTGTAATCTTTTCTCTCTTAGCTCCTCTGCAGTTGGGGCTGCTTTGGCTTCTGCCTGATGTCATCATTCCTCTCCTATCACCTTTCTTAGGCACTTCTCCATCACCCTTAGCTTCCTTAACTATTCTGATTTAACTTCTCAGGTTCCTATACCATACAGAAGTACTGATCATAAAAATCTTTTGTATAGCTTTACTATAAAGCTTCCTTGGCATTCTTCCATCAGCCAGTTGGCTGCTGTCCCTCTGATTCTAGCTTTGACTTCTCACCCTTTACAGATACTTGAAGCTATTAACTTGTTCCATTGTTTTGCCTTCTATCACACTCTTCAGCTTCTTCTGATTTCCTCTGTTTACTGCCATGACAACTGGCTTGTCTGTATTAAGTTTCACCCCACATGCCTTCAATTTTGTATTCCATTCCCCCTTTCATTTTCTAAAGTTCCTGTTCAGGGATGACTTCTAATGCCATGTCATCTACACGCAGCAGCACTGATTGTAGCTTTGACCTCCTCATTCAAACTTCCCTTCTCCTCAACCACCCCTTACAGATAACTTATAGCTGTTAACTTGTTCCATTATTTTTCTTTCTGTCTCAGTCTTCGGCTTCTTCTGATTTCCTCCATTTACTGCTATGACAGACTGTCTTGTCTGTATTCAGTCTCACCCGTGTGCCTTCAGTTTTTACGGAAGTAAACCTAGTTTAGTAAAGATTTATTTAACAAATGTGAGGAGTTTGAATGAAAAAAAATGGATGAACGTCAACTAATCTGCAAAGAAAATGATTATGAAGTAATTGTGGTTGTGGAAACATGGAATTGTACAGAAGTTTCTCAGGCTCCTATACCATACAGAAGTATGGGTCACACAAATCTTTGGTACAGCTTCTTTGGTATTCTTCCATCACACACTAATCACACACACACACTGTGACAGTTGACTACAGCCACTCTCATTCTGGCTTTGATCTCCTCATTTAGACTGCACTTTTCTTCAACCACCCTTTACAGATACTTGAAGCTGTTAATTGTTCTGTTTTCTCTTCTGCCCCAGTCTCCAGCTTCTTCTGATTTCTTCTGTTTACAGACATGACAACTGATTGTCTGTATTCAGTTTCAACCCACACGCCTTCAATTCCATTCCTCTTCCATTTTCTAAAGTTCCTGTTCTGGGATGACTTCTAATGCCATATCATCTGCTTTCAGCAGCACTGATTGTAGTTTTGACCTCCTCATTCAAACTGCCCTTGTCCTCATCCACCCCATCCAGATACTTAAAACTGTTAACTTGTTCCATTACTTTCTTTCTTTCACAATCGTCAGCCTTTTTGGATTTACTCCATTTAGTGCCATGACAACTGTCTTGTCTGTATTCAGCTTCACCCATGTACCTTCAGTTTTCAGGAAAGTAAACTAACTTATTTAACAAATATGAGGAGTTTGAATTAAAAAATGGATGAACTTCAATTAATCTACAAATAAAATGATTATGAAAGTAATTGTGGTTGTGGAAACATGGAATAGTACAGAAGTTTCTCTGCCTAGGTAGCAGTGGTATGACTGAAAGAAAACAGGGAGGTCTAGCAGCACTTGTTATAACCAGCACAAGTGCTAGGTTAGTAGTTGCTTTTCGTAGTAGGGAAATTTACTTTTAGAATTATTTTGTAACACAGATTCCATCCCAATACATCTGTTGATATGTTACAATAGTTCAACATTGTCTATTACAGATCAGTATTACTTTATTGAGAAATACTTGAAATTAGATGATTAAACTTTTTGATTGATTTTAAGTTTCTTAACATTAATTGGAGGGAGTGCCTTAGAAGAAGAAAATTGTGGACTTGTGTCCACTTAATAATTTAACCCGGCTTACTGATTTCTCAACAAGGGCCAAGAGTATCCTTGATTTACTTTTTACAAATATGTCAGAATAGTCGGTGTATAAAACAGTTGTGCCCTATTGGCAGGTCGGATCACAGTGCATTTGATAAGACTTTTTGGTTTAAATATAATAGAGTTTATTAACTAATTTGATTTATCTGTGACTAGTTCATGTGATATGATTAATGCATGGAATACCTTTGTGCATATATGATGTTCTTCGTGTTTCACTGTTGCAGTCATTACATTTGGGTAATCTGCTGGCAGGTTGCCCTCAGTCAGCCTGAATATCAAAGTCTTGGGTCCTGCGTCAGTTGCTGTCTCCTCTTCCATGACGTCAGGTTGTCAGGGGTATAAAATAGGCAGCCGACGCCATTTTCTTTAGTCTTTTTTGCCGTGCGGTGCCCGAAGCAGAAGCAGTTCGCAAGTGCCGGTCAGCCGACTCCTGAAATTTTCAAATTCGAGTTTCAGAACCGAAGTCTTCAATTAAAGCTAAGTACCCCATTGGGGAAACTTTTTCTTGCTCCATACCGATGTCAGTAAAAGTTAATAATTGTATTACTTGTGGGAAGCAAATACCTCATAAGGATTTTCATTTGTACTGTATTCCTTGCCTAGGCCCAGATCATAACGTGCCTTGCTGTCGGTTTTGCTCTGGATTTAACCAACGCACTATTAAGTGTCGGTACATCTTTGCTTCAAAATATTTTGGAAACAGATTTAACTACCCTGAAATGAGTTCACAAAAAATGCAAAGAAAAGGGCAGAGACAGACCGTCAAGGTCCAAAATCAGGGAAGCTTCTCCTAAGCCAGTCGCCGGTTCTCCTGTACTCAGTGAGGTGCTTTCGCAGCCCCTGATACCCGCTACTTTCGAGTCGCAGGCCTCTACCGAGACCCATGTGGAGTCCGGCATGCCGTGAGATTCTCAAAGAATTGAACCCGCGGATGTCTGTACCTCAGATGGGTCCGGAGCCACTGAGCAGGCACCGACTTCTGATGGTGTCTTCAGGCCTCAGCATTTCTATATAAAACCGATGCCAGCTTCAAAAACAAAGACAAAACCAACTTCTAAGGCTAAAAAACCGATGCATGAGCCACATGCTCAGGCCTCTATGCCCAAAAAGCAGATGATCAAAATGGCTGAAGACTTAATTACCTTGATCAGGGGTTCCCAACCCCCCCTGATAAGAGGCCTAGGCAAGACACTGATTATGAATCTTCAGATCAGGTTTTATTTCTTCTGATTCCTCTTCTCATCAGGAATTTCCTATACCACCCTATGCGGATTCAGATGCAGAGGAATCCATCCCATCTGCATCTCCTCCTGAAGATTATTCCTTTGGAGAAACCTTGCATACTTTGAGGGAACATTTTCATTGGGAGAGTGAAGGTTTCTCAGAATCAAAAAAGAGGCTTAGGGATTTTCTTCTTTTCCCTCAGCATAGGCCTTTGGCCATACCTCCTGTATTAGAAATTGTTGATTATGTGTTTTCGGAATCGAGCATGACTCCAGATTCCTTATCTCCGGCTCCTAGCAAGCCAGACAGATATTACAGGGTTCCTGACTCTCACAAATTTTTATTCAAAAACCCTGCTGCTGACCCTGAAACTATCTTACAGGGTCCCAAAGGTGAAAAGGCCTCAACAGCTAAGAATCCTACCCCCTCTGATAGAGATTCCAGGGCGCTGGATAGATGAGGAAAGAAGGTTTATACGTCTGCAACCTTGGCAATTAGGGCCTTAAACTGCCAGTTTCATATGCTTAAATATCAACAGCATGTTATGGGATTATTGAAACAGAAAATGATGTTGATTTCTGAATGTGTGGAAAATAAAGAATTACAGGAATTATTGCATGCAGCAGAACAGGTTGGAAAAGCATACTTTGCAATGTGGTTTTGATTCTTTAGAGGCCTCCTGCAGGGCCGCAGTCACTGGATCTGTGATTAGAAGGCATGCCTGGCTCAAGGAGCAAAATTTGCCTGATCATGTTAAAGCTAAATTGTTGGATGTACCTTTACAGCATGTTTGGTAATAAGGCAGAAGAGGTTTTAAAGAAAATGGAAGACAAAGCTAAGTCTATGCAAACTGTAAAAGACTTCTTACAAGTGCAACCACAGAGATTCAGTAGACACTGGCCTACAAAAAAATTGGTCCTTTCCTGTGTCTGACAGAGCTTCACAGGGCAAATACAGGCACTCAAAGGGCTCTAGATACCAATCACAGGATTCTTACAGGTCAAAGCAATGTGGTGCCTCTACCTTCAAATCTGGAGGAAATAAAGCACAACCCTACAGTAAACAGTCTCCATGACTTCCCTCTGCCATCACCAAGCACTTATCGTTTGGCAGCCCCCTTAGGGGGAAAACTAGCACTTCATACTCAAAATTGGCAGTTAATTACCCAGGACAAGTGGATATTAAACATAGTATCCCAGGGATACAGATTTCATTTCCATACCTTGCCAATTCCAAATGGCTGGCCAGATCTGCCACAAAATCAATGGGCAGAGGCACAGAAACAAGTTACATCCCTCATGGATATGGGGGCTATTCAGCTAGTACCAGAACAGGAAAAAGGACAAGGGTTTTACTCAAGACTGTTCTTGGTACCTAGAAAAGGCAATGCCTGGCGCCCAATACTGGATTTATCAATTTTGAACACATTCTTGGACATACCAAAATTCAAAATGCTAACTTTGCAGCAGCTTCTGCCCATGCTGGGCAAGAAAGCTTGGCTAGTGACTCTAGACTTAAAAGAGGCATACCTGCATATCCCAATAAGGGAATCGTGCAGAAGATACCTCCGCTTCAAGGCTGGTTTTATGCATTACCAATTCTCTGCACTGCCCTTTGGCTTATCTGCACCCAGGGTCTTTACAAAGTACCTGGCACCAGTAATTGCATTTTGCAGACAAAGAAGTATACAAATCTATCCTTACTTGGACGACTGTCTCATTCAAGCAGAAAACAGACATTCTTCTTCAACATCTGGTATTTCTGAAAGGGCTTCTAACATGCCTAGGGTACACAATAAACGAAAATAAATCACAACTAGTACCCTCTCGAAAGATTACATTCCTGGGTGCAAGCTTGAATACAACTGCCCAGATTGCTTACCTTATGCCAGACAAACAAAGGCAACTGACTATTTACTTCAAACAGATGGCAATAAAAACCTAGTTATCTGCAAGACAAATTCTGCAGGCTTTGGGATTCATGGCATCCTGCATTCTACTGATTCCATATGCAAGACTGCATATGAGGAAACTACAGTGGTACCTAAAAAGTTTATGGAGTCAACATTGTCACAGTCTGGAAACAATAATTCCTCTCATTCCCTGCCTACAACAGGAATTTCTTTGGTGGGCAGAGACATGTCACCAAACATGGGACGGTCTTTGCCAACCAAACCTTAACTAGAGACGCATCAGACTATGCTTGGGGAGGCCCACCTGGCGGGGAGATGCATTCAGGGCATATGGAGCCCAAAACAAATGCATCTGCATATCAACCAGAAAGAGATGTTAGCAGTTCAGAATGCCCTGACAGCCTTCAAGGATCTACTTCATCCAGGACAACTACTGATAAAGACGGACAACACCATGGTTATGTGGTACATAAAAAGCAGGGGGGTACACATTCCTACCCCCTTTGCAGACTAGCCATGGCATTGTGGGACACAGCCTTGACTTACCAAGTACATCTTCAAGCTCAATTCCTGCCAGGAAAACAGAATACTCTGGAAGATGACCTAAGCAGAAACCTTATGGATCCACAAGTCTTCAGCATGATAACAAAGAATTGGGAGAGCCCAGACATAAATCTATTTGCCTCTCCCCAGAATTATCAACTGGATGAATTCTGCACAAGGGACTTATCACAGAAAAGCATGGAAAGTGGATGCCCTATCCTTCAGTTGGAAAAACCTATCAGTCTACACCTTTCCTCCTCTTCCTCTTCTTCCCAAGGTCCTACTAAAGGTCAGACAGGAAAAAACAAAAATTATTCTTATTGCCCCGGACTGGCCTCACCAACACTGGTACCCAATCCTAAAGAATATGTCTCAACTCCCTCCTTGGTGCTTGCCTCAAATACCTCATCTACTGTCTCAGCAGAACAATCAAATCCTGCACAATCAGCTCCAAACTCTGAACCTGGCAGCATTGCTGATCATGTAGTTATTCAAACAACACCTCTCAATAAATCTGTGATGGATGTCATTTTGCAAGCCAAAAGGCCTAGTACTAGAAAATCTTATGCTGATAAATGGAAGAGGTTCTGTGCTTGGAACCAAGCACAAGGAATTGACACAGCAAAGCCCAATATTCCTCAGATTTTACAGTACTTGACTGAGATGCTTGACAAGGGCCTATCTTTTTCATCAATAAAAATCCATGCCTCTGCCATCTCGGCTCATTACAACACAGAGCCACCGATCTTTTCTCATCCTTTGCTAAAACAGTATCTTAGAGGGGCCAAAAATTTAAGGCCTCCCAGATCATCACCATTTCCTGCATGGGACCTCAATTTTGTGTTGGAAAAGCTCACCCTGCCTCCGTTTGAACCAGCTGCTACTGCAGATATAAAGTTTTTTATCATAGAAAATAGCTTTCCTTCTGGCAATCACTTCAGCAAGAAGGGTTTTGGAACTACAGGCCCTCATGGCTGTGGAGCCTTTTATTATATTTTACCCAGACAGGGTGTCCCTCGGGACCAATCCTTCCTTTATGCCTAAGGTGGGATCCAGTGTGGCTCTTAACCAAACTATTCACTTGCCAGCTTTTTACCCAAATCCGCAGAACAAGGGGGAGCGGATTCTGCATTCCTTGGATGTACACAGACAACTAAGATTCTACTTAAACAGGACCAAATCTCTAAGAAAGTCTGAGCAGCTACTGGTGGCATTTGCTGCAGGATCAGAGGGAAAGGTTATTTCAGAGCAGACTATTTAAAAGTGGATAAGCCACTGCATTAGTTTCTGCTATTTACATCATGGTAAACCAGTGCCCAAGGGCATTAGGTCACAGTCCATCAGGGCTGCATCAACATCAGCAGCTTTTCTCAGAGGGGTGCCAACCAAAGACATTCTAGAAGCTGCTACTTGGAGTTCTGTTCATACTTTTACAAAGCATTATCATTTGCCTCTCTTCTCTAAGTCCAGGGCAAGCTTTGCCACTGCAGTTCTGCAGGGTCTTATAGCCGCTCCTAATGCTATTTAGTTTCAGCCTCCCATCCATAGCTTTGGGATTCTACCCAAATGTAGTAACTGCAACAGTGAAACACGAAGAGCATAGTACATTTGTGTACACTTACCATAAATGTAGATGTTTGAGTGTATTCACTGTTGCAGTCCGGTTACCCACCCGCCATCCCCCTTTATTCTACAGCTTCTCTTTCCTTCACTATATTCTACAGCCTTTGTGGTGTGTTTGCTTTTAGATGAAGGTAAAGTTTATGTGATGACAATTGCATGTATTTATAGTTATATATGTTTTTGCACCCCATTTGGGGGCACCTGACATCTGGGGCAAGAAAAACTAAAGAAAATGGCGTTGGCTGCCTGTTTTATACCCCTGATGACCTGACGTCACGGAAGAGGAGACAGCAACCGAAGCAGGACCCAAGACTTTGATATTCAGGCCGACTCAGGGCAACCTGCCAGCAGATTACCCAAATGTAATAACTGCAACAGTGAATACACTCTAACATCTACATTTATGGTAAGTGTACACAACTGTACTTTGCCAACAACTATGTAGATGTTCACAAACTATATAAGTAGGAGACATGAGATCTACTCACTCCTTTGGTGGAATACCTCACATTCTAAACTATTGAGGGAAAAAAGGAAAAGGTTTAATATATGGAAAATATTTAAGACTGCCACAGCAAAAACAGTATATAATTTAGCTAGCAGAAGACAGAGGAGCTCTTTATTCAGAGCAAAGTCAAAGTATGAAGAGCATCTTTAGTCGGGTCTATATTAAAATCTCAAAGTCTGACAGTATCGAATACGATATTATCGACACAAGAATACCGAAAATGCACTACATTGAACATTTAAATGGAAAATCTCCGTAGGGGGAGATTTCCGTTTACTTCAATGTAGTACGTTCTCGGAGTTGGTATATTTAAGTAGAGGGGTGTGCGGGGGGGTGCAGGGGGCTTGCCCCCTGCCTACACACTATTTAGTTTTTTTTTTTTGTTTAATTTAGTATTTTTTTTTTTTTTAATTTAGTATTTTTTTTGGTTTCGATGGTTTAAGACGTCGATCACTAAAGTTCGATCTTTAGTGATTCGAAGTTTTAAACCTTCGAGATTATAATATAGACCCTCTTTAGCCTGATGTTTCATTAAAGAAATATGTCAGGAATGTAAAGGTGAGAAAGAAAGGTTGTATCAGTGTGAATAAAGCAGCGGTGCATGCTGGAGTAGAACTGTCTGAGGAGTTTAACAAACTCGATTCCACAAGTATCTCTGATCATCGTGCAAGTGGAACTTTTGAAAATTGACACTGATGCTTGTCCCTTTTCAAGTTTGGACACTGTGAGAGTCATTGGACCAGGTAAGGCAGGATAGTTCATTAAGCCCTGATAATTTACCAGGATGTTTTGGGGTTATTTATGCTAAATATGTCTCTGCAACCATAGCATTTTTATTTAATACAGCACTTCTTTATGGTTATCTTCCATCAAGTTGGAAGTGTGCAGTTGTTATTCCAATTCATAAATCTCGCCCATTGGATAATAATTATAATTTTAGGCCAGTTAGTTTGACTTCATTAGAGTGGAAGAGCTTTGAATGATTGATATCTGCTATTAATATTGGCTTAAGGGGTTGTCTGTTGGACTTACCTCAACACGGTTTTATCCAAAATAGATCAATTTTCACTAACTTGAAGTCTTTTTATGAGCCTGATGTTCTTAGTGTTTCACTGTTGCAGTCATCACATTTGGGTTATCTGCTTGCAGTAGCCCTCAGTCGGCCTGATTATCAAAGTCTTGGGTCCTGCGTCGGTTGCTGTCTCATCTTCCATGACGTCAGGGGTATAAAGCATGCAGCCGACGCCATTACATCAATCTTTCTTGTTGTGCGGTGCCCGAAGCAGAAGCAGTTCGCAAGTGCCAATCAGCCGACTCCTGAAATTTTTGTTTCCGAGTTTCAGATCCGAAGTCTTCAACTAAGCTAAGTACCCCATTGGGGAACTTTTTTCTTGCTCTTAACCAATGTCAGTAAAAGTTAACAATTGTATTTCATGTGGAAAGCAAATACCTCATAAAGATTTTCATTCGTACTGCATTCCTTGCTTAGGCCCAGACCACGACGTACCTCGCTGTCGGTTTTTTGCCTTATTCAAACCTTGTACTATTCGTCGTCGGTTCATTTATGCATCAAAATATTTTAGTACTCAGTTCAATTATCCAGAAATGGCTTCAGTAAGCCACCCAACTACCGACATTCCGAAAAAAAGATAAAGACAGAGACAGACCACATAGGTCCAAAGCTGCCGACGCTTCTCCTAAGCTAGTCACCAGTTCGCCGGTACACGGGCACTTTCGCAGCCACTGATACCAGCTTCTTCAGTTTCGCAGGCCTCTGCTGAAACCCTTTCAGAGTCCGGTATGCTGCGAGATGCTTATTCGACTGTGGAACCTGTGGATTTCTCTACCTTGGAAGGGTCCGGAGCCGCTGTGCAGGCACCGGCATCTGAGGGTGTATTCAGGCCTACTGACGTGCATATTAAACCAACGCCATCTTCTTCAAGGCCTAAAACTCGATCCATGCCTAGAAAACTGATGCCCAGACCGCATGGTCAGGCCCCTATGCCTAAAAAACAAATGGTAAGAATGGCTGAAGACCTTATTACTCTAATCAGGGGAAGCCACCCTTCCCCCTCTAAGAGACGTAGGACTGATTTTCCTTCTGATTCTTCTGATCAGGATTCTGAAATTTCTGATGTTCTTCATGTTTCACTGTTGCAGTCATTACATTTGGGGGTAATCTGCTGGCAGGTTGCCCTCAGTCAGCCTGATTAACAAAGTCTTGGGTCCTGCATCGGTTGCTGTCCCTTCTTCCATGACGTCAGGTCATCAGGGGTATAAAACATGCATTTGATGCCATTACATCAGTCAGTCTTGCCGTGTGGTGCCCGAAGCAGAAGCAGTTCGCAAGTGCCAGTCGGCCGACTCCTGAAATTTTTGTTTTCGAGTTTCAGAACCGAAGTCTTCAACTTAAAGCTAAGTACCCCGTTGGAGAAACTTTTTCTTGTTCCTTACTGATGTCAGTAAAAGTTAATTGCATTACTTGTGGAAAGCAAATACCTCACAAAGATTTTCATTCGTACTGTATTCTTTGCCTAGGCACTGACCACAACGTACCTTGCTGTCAGTTTTATGCTTTATTTAATCAGCGCACTATCCATAGTCTGTATATTTTTGCCTCAAGTATTTCGGTTCTTGGTTTAATTATCCAGAAATGTCGTCGGTTAGCCATCTGACTACCGGGATTCTGAAAAAAAAGTAAAGATAAAGACAGAAACAGGCCACAGAGGTCCAAAACTGCCGACAATTTTCCTAAGCCAGTCGCCATTTCGTCGGTACTCAGTGAGGTGCTTTCGCAGCCCCTGATATCCACTAATTCTGATTCGCAGGCCTCTACTAAGGCCCATTCGGTATGCCGTGAGATGCTTCACCTATGAAACCCGCGGATGTCTCTACCTTGGATGGGTCCAGAGCCACTGTGCAGGCACCGGCTTCTGAGGGTGTATTCAGGCCTACAGACTTGTGTATTAAACCGTAAATCTCGATCTGTATCTAAAAAACTGATGCCCAGGCCACATGTTCAGGCCCCTATGCCTAAAAAACAAATTATCAAAATGGCTGAAGATTTAATTACTCTAATCAGGGGTAGTCACCCTCCCCCCTCTAAGAGGCCTAGGGCTGAGTTTGATTATGAATCTTCTGATCAGATTTCTGTTTCTCCTGACTCTTCTAATGACCTGGATTTGTCCATACCTACTTATGAGGTTTGTGATGCAGAGGATTCCACTCCCTCTGCTTCCCCCCCTGAGGACTTATCTTTTGGGGAAACCTTACATACCTTAAGGGAGCATTTCCACTGGGAAAGTCAGGAATTTTCTGAATCTAAAAAGAGGCTTAGGGATTTCCTCCTTCTACCTCAGCATAGGCCTTTGGCCATACCTCCTGCACTAGACATTGTTGATGTGTTTTCGGAATCCAGTATGACCCCTGATTCCCTGCCTCCAGCTCCTAGTAAACCTGACAGATAATACAGAGTTCCTAAGTCCCACAAGTTCCTTTTCAAAAATCCTGTTGCAGATCCAGAAACCATTTCTTAGGGGCCAAAGGGCATTAAGGCTTCTGCTGCAAAAAATCCTACCCCTTCTGATAGAGACTCCAGGGCACTGAATAGATGAGGTAAGAAGGTTTATACTTCTGCAACCTTGGCAATCAGAACTTTAAACTGCCAATTTCATATGTTATAATATCAACAGCATACAATTGGACTGCTTAAACAGAAAATGATGTCGATTCCTGACTGTGTGGAAAATAAAGATTTACAGGATTTATTGCATTCTGCTGAACAAGTTGGAAAACATACTTTGCAATGTGGTTTTGATTCTTTAGAGTCCTCGTGCAGGGCTGCTGTTACTGGGTCTGTGCTTAGAAGGCATGCTTGGCTTAAGGAGCAGTCTTTGCCTGATCATGTTAAAGCAAAATTGTTGGATGCTCCTTTAAATCAGGACCACCTGTTTGGCAATAAGGCTGAAGAAGTTCTAAAAAAGATGGAAGACAAAGCTAAATCTATGCAAACTGTTAAAGATTTCTTGCAAGTGCAGCCTCCAAGATTTAGTAGGCACTGGCCTACTAAGAACTGGCCTTTTCCAGCTCCTTCCAGATCATCTCAGGCCAAACCCAGACACACCAAAAGCACCAGGATTCAGTCCCAGGGGACTCTCAGATCTAAGCAATGGGGGGCCTCCACTTCCAAATCTGGAAATAACAAGACACCCCCTTATGGTAAACAGTCTCAATGACTTCCTTTTAAAATTTCCAAACACTTACCTTTTAGCCTCCCCTTTGGGGGGAAAGATTGCTCTTCATGAAAAGAACTGGGAACTCATAACCCAGGACAAATGGGTTTTAAATATAGTGTCCCAGGGATACAAATTTCATTTCCACACATTGCCAACACCAAACGGATGGCCAGACCTGCCCCCACATCAGTGGGCAGAGGCTTAAAAACAAATACTTTCCCTCTTAAACATGGGGGCTATTCAACCATTACCAGAAGAGGAAAAGGGACAAGGTTTTTATTCCAGGCTTTTTCTGGTACCCAGAAAAGACAAATCATGGCATCCAGTTCTGGACCTGTCTACTCTAAACACCTTTCTGGACATTCCAAAATTCAAGATGCTGACTCTTCACCAGTTACTTCCTATGCTAGGCAAAGATGCCTGATTGGGAACTCTAGATTTAAAAGAAGCATACCTGCACATCCCAATCAGGGAATCTTGCAGAAGATACCTACACTTCAAAGTAGGGCACTTGCATTATCATTTCTCTGCACTGCCCTTTGGTTTGTCTATTGCGCCCAGGGTATTCACAAAGTGCCTGGCTCCAGTTATTGCATTTTGCAGGCAAAAAAATATTCAAATATATGCATACCTGGACGATTGTCTAATTCAGGGAGAAAACCAGGGCATACTTCTAAATAATCTGGCATTTTTAAAAAGGGTTCTAACTTGTCTGGGGTACACCATAAATGAAAATAAATCACAACTGGTACCCCGGATGGCTTTCCTCACACAAGAGAAGCAAATTCATTTGGTAACTTACTTCAAACAAGTGGCCACAAAAACCCTGCTATCTGCAAGACAAATACTGCAAGCCTTGGGGTTCATTGCCTCCTGCATTCTTCTAATTCCATATGCAAGACTGAATATGAGGAAACTACAGTGGTATTTAAAAAGTCTATGGAGTCAACATTGTCACAGCCTGGAAACAATTATTCCTATCATACCTTACCTATGCCTGGAATTCCTATGGTGGGCAGAGGCTTGCCACCAAAACAAGGGACTGCCATTCATACTACCCCCTGCCACCCAAACCCTAACTACAGACGCATCAGACTATGCATGAGGGGCTCACCTGGTAGGAAAGTGCATTCAGGGCAAATGGAACCCAAATCAAATGCACCTACATATCAATCAAAAAGAAATGTTAGCTGTACAGAATGCTCTGACAGCCTTCAAGGACTACATTCTTCCAGGACAACTAATGATAAAGACGGACAACACCACGGTTATGTGGTACATAATCAAGCAGGGGGGGTACACATTCTTACCCCCTCTGCAGACTAGCCATGGCATTGTGGAACACAGCCTTGAGCTACCAAGTGCACCTACAAGCTAAATTCCTGCCAGGAAACTTGAATACATTGGCAGATGGGCTAACAGAAATATCATGGAACCACACGAGTGGAAACTGGAACCATGGATTTTCAACATGTTGACAAGCAAATGGGGGAGCCCAGAGATAGATCTATTTGCCTCCCCCCAGAACTACCAGTTGTACAAGTTTTGCACAATGACTCCCCACAAAAAAGCCTGGAAAGTGGATGCTCTGGCCTTCAGCTGGAAAAACCTATCAGTTTACGCCTTTCCCCCTCTGCCTCTGCTCTCTAAAGTTCTGTTAAAAGTCAAACAGGACAAACCAAGAATGATTTTGATTGCTTCAGACTGGCTACGCCAACACTGGTACCCACTCCTGCGCAGTGTGTCACAAATATCTCCTTGGCACCTGCCTCAGACCCCTTCCTTGCTGTCTCAGCAGGAGAACCAAATTCTGCACCCTCAGCTTCCAACATTGAATCTTGCAGCCTGGCTAATCACTTAAATTCACCCTTATAATCCCTCAGCAAACCTGTGATGGATGTCTTCTTGGAGGCGAGAAGACCTAGTACTAGAAAATCTTATGCTGACAAATGGAAAATTTTCTGTGCCTGGAACCATTCTTTAGGGATGAGCACAGCAGCACCCAATTTACATCAGATTTTGCAATACTTAACTGAGATGCTTCACAAGGGCCTGTCTTTTTCCTCTGTTAAAATCCACACTTCAGCTATTTCAGCTCACTATAACACAGAACCACCCCTCTCCTCTCATCCCATGCTCAAGCAGTATCTCAGAGGGGCAAAGAACTTGAGACCACCCAAGATAGCTCCTACCCCTGCCTGGGATCTTAACTTTGTTTTGGAAAAAACTCACTCTACCTCCTTTTGAGCCAGCTGCTACTGCAGACTTAAAATTTCTTTCCTGGAAAACAGCCTTCCTTTTAGCAATCACTTCAGCTAGAAGGATATCTGAATTACAGGCCCTTATGACAGTGGAGCCTTTCATCATCTTTCATGCGGACAGGGTATCTCTGAGGACCAATCCATCCTTCTTGCCCAATGTGGTTTCCAGTGTGGCTCTTAATCAAGCCATTCATTTGCCAACCTTCTTTCCCAATCCACAGAACAAAGGGGAACAGATTCTGCATTCCTTGGATGTGCACAGACAACTTAGATTCTACTTGGACAGGACTAAATCTCGGAGAAAATCTGAACAATTGCTGGTAGCATTTTTGCTGTAGGGGCAGAGGGGAAGGCTATTTCAAAACAAACCATTTCTAAATGGATAAGCCATTGCATTCATTTCTGCTATAAGCACCATGGAAAACTTATTCCTCAGGGGATCAGATCTCACTCCACCAGGGCTGCATCTACTTCTGCTGCCTTTCTCAGAGGTGTTCTTACCAGGGATATTCTAGAAGCTGCTACCTGGAGTTCTGTTCATACTTTCACCAAGCATTATCATTTACCAATTTTCTCTAAATCCAGAGCTGGGTTTGCCACTGCTGTCTTGCAGGGCCTTATAGCTGGCCCTAATGCTGTATAATCTCCTACTCCCAACCATAGCTTTGGGACTCTACCCAAATGTAATGAGTGCAACAGTGAAACACGAAGAACATAGTACAGTTGTGTACACTTACCATAAATGTAGATGTTCGAGTGTATTCACTGTTGCAGTGCTGGTTACCCTCCCTCCAGCCCCCTGACTTCTATTGACTATACCTCTGTTCTTGTTTACTTATGCTTAAAGCTTTTCGATGTATTTTGTTTTTGTTGGAGGTGTAACCTTGTATATAATTGCTTCCCGTTATGGGGCCACCTGACATCTGGGGCAAGAAAAACTGATGTAATGGCATCGGCTGCATGCTTTATACCCCTGACTACTTGACATCATGGAAGATGAGACAGCAACCAACGCAGGACCCAAGACTTTGATAATCAGGCCGACTGAGGATTACTGCAAGCAGATAACTCAAATTTGATGACTGCAACAGTGAATACACCTGAACATCTACATTTATGGTAAGTGTACACAACTGTACTTTTCTTATAGCCTTGGTTCAGGGTTTAGTTGTTGTGGCTTGTAAAGATCTATCCAAGGCTTTGGATAGCATTCCACATAATGTAATTATTGATGCAATATGTGAACAGTCAAAAAAACTCCTGTATATTACTTGACTGGTTTCAAACTGCTTGAGTGAGAGAAAGCAAACAGAATGAAGAACTGTTTATCAAACTGGACTGATGGCTTAAAGGATTTCCTCAAGGCTCACTATTGGGTCCAGTGTTGTTTAATATAGTCCTCTCTTTGATACCAGCATCTCCATATATTTGGATGACTAAGTATGCAGTCAATATTAAATTACATTGTGACATTAAGGGATATTGATGAATTTAATTTATATTTCAGTGAAGTAGCTCTTCGATTAAATCATAATGGGCTAAATGTTAATAAAGGATAACTGTGGTGTCCTGTCCGTTGGTAAATTCAGTTTGGTGGTCAATGTGAAACTAGAATTCATAGATTTACTGAATTAATCTGAATACAAGAATTTGGGCTTCCAAATTTAAAAAAAAAAATGTTTAAGTTTAAATCGTATGTCCAAGTTATTACAACTAAATCACACAAAGTTACAGCACTAATTTTAAGAACTTCATTTCAAATAATATCTGTCTATTTAAAAATTATTCATTCCACATGTTCACCCTATTATTGAGTATAATATGTTGTCTTGTACATATAGTAAAGGAGATCTATTACTTTTGGAAGGAACTCATAGAAAGTACACCAAGAAAAATTCTTTAGGTGAAAAAGATAACATATCAGTCCAGACTGGAAACTTTACATTTTTTTTCTGTAACTTTTAGGTTTATGCATGGAAAAATGGGTTTAGCAAATTGGGCATTAAGAAATGAGGACCTCTGTTTATTATTAAATATTGAGCTTATAGAGTCAGTCAGATTCCTAGGGGATTTAATTATTCATTTGAAATTGCTGTATGTAGAATTGCTGCTAGATCTAAACATTTATCACATGCTATGATATGTCAATGGGATAGACTTCCATTGCTCGTTCAACAGTCTGCATCTATGTACTTATTTAAAAAAAAATCTTGACTACGGGTTTTTATTAAAGATTTTGCATTCATATCTGAATCCGTGTTCTTATTGGCATCTTCTCCAATTTAACTATTGAAACTATTCTATTCCCCTGTCATAAGTTCCTGTTCAAAGACTTCTAATGACATATCGTCTGCATCCAGTCAACCTATTTGCTAACATAGTTCATCACCAATTTAAAAAGCAGTGTGTTCAGAGCACAATTAAGTTGCTTATTTTGTTTTCGGACAGAACACAACACTAAAGTCTTTTCTATGTGTCAGGCATTTACCCGTAAAACTATCCAGAGTAGACTAAACACTCATAACTTGCCTAGAGAGCAAACGGCTTCAGATGTTAGCTTATGCTGCCATGGCATCATCCTCTAGCATCACCCCTCAGTTAAAAAAAATGCAAAGCAAAGATTGCTCGAATCTAACTGCACTTCCACTTCTCATTATTGATCTGAGATCCTCCATTTCACTCCCTTCTTCTCTTCATTCCAGTCAGAAGTCTAGTAAATATGACTGTTTTTAATTTTTTATTTATTTATATAACATTTGTTGACCGGGAAAGTCAGACTAGGACAGAGCCTATTTTTTGCACACTAGGATAGAGCCTATTTTCAGCAGAGGCCCGCTTTTAAGTTTAAATTTTCCCCCAGGTCTTTTCAAAACCCTTCAAGTTTTATAAACTAGTCAGCCTTCTTCCTCATCTGCTTTTACTCCTTTAAAAAATAGAGAGATTCTTCTTCATGGAGAAAGATTTCTGATTTAGTCAAAGGGGGTTTAGACTGCATCTCTGATTTCTTCCCCTTCTGGTTTTGAATTGTATGCTGGATACACCTTATCTTCAGATTCACATAAAATTATTTCTTTTGAGTATACTGTTGCAAAGATGAATGATTATTTTAAATGGGAAGGCTGAGAAGTCTCTGACCCCCAGAGGAGATGATATCAACTCTTAAACACAGGTGCTCCCAAACCATTAGCTATACCTCCTGTTTTGGAAGCACTAGAAGATGTTTTTTTCTGATTGCTACCTTATCCCATGAATCCCAGCCTCCAGTCCTAAAACGCCAGATAGATTTTATAGAATTCATGATAGTCAAAAATATTTCCCCCATTGGTGATCCAGCTGTCATCTTTGTTGGCTCAGACAAGGGAAGCAATATTATTTCTACTCCCATTTTTTCCTAATGATAAAGATAGTAGACGTGTAGATAGATATGGTAAAAAGTACCCCAAAAAAGGGGGCACCTCATTTCTTCAGAGCTATTAATTGGCAACCTTAATCTCAATTCTGCTCCTAGTGATAAAGGCAGTAGAACTTTAGATGTGTTAAAAAGGTTTATACCTCTGTATCCTTATCCCTCAAAGCTTAATTGTCAATCTCACATGAAAAAATATGTTCTAGCAATTCTGGATAGTATGGGACAGGTTATAGCTAGCATTCCAAGTGCTGATATTAAAGCTAGCCTTCACAAGGTACATTCAGCCATCATGGTAGCTAAACAGTACCATAAATGTGATTATGATACTGTGGATTTTGGTTCTAGGGCAGATGCCACTGACTCTGTCAGTAGGACACACACTTGGCTAAGGCTTTGGCCCTTAACAGAAAATGTCGAAGTTCAGTTACTAATTGCTTCATTATATAAAGTTTTCTTGTATGGGAATTTTTCTGAAGAAGTTTTCAGAAGGATAGAGGAAAGAGGAAGACATGGCCAAGGTGTAAAACAACTTTTTTTTTCCTGTTTCCAGGACCTTTCTTTTGTAAGCTACCCAAATCCAGACCTCAAAAATCAGAGAAGAGTTGGTTCAAAAGGAAATGGCATGAAGATCGGTGGATTACAAGGGTCCAGTTCACAAAGGAATGATTTCTGACCATCCTTCCCCCTCCCCCTAATCCACCTCTCCAGAAAATGTATCTTCCAGTGTGGGACTTGATCACATCAGACTCTTGGTTGCTAGACATAATAAAAAATTTCTACAAACTATACCCTCAGGAGTACTGCAAATTCCCAAAGACCAACAATACGTCCTCCTCCAAATCCTGTTAAACTTCTTAGATTCATAGGTTACTTGGCTAATGACCACTAGGATCCTTACAAGTCTAGCCACACAATTGTAAACCATTGAGTCCCAAGTATCATGTATATCTATATAGGGAGGGGATATTAGTAGGGAGGTAACTAAACGATTTGCAGTGTGGGTAGTAAGTAGGATAATACTTTTGTTATTGACAGCTTCTGTCTATAAGGAACATGGTAGCCATACCAGCGATATATTTATGATTTCCTATCCAACTGTTCAAGGTTTCATTTGAATAGGGTCAGGGATGAACTCTGTTTCACATGGATGGAGAGCCTATTCCATAGTGTGGGAACCTTTGGCACACCTCTCTCTCTCTCCAGGCCATTCTGTTTGTCACAAGCAAAGTTTGCATTCCTGGATCTACTGTTTCTGGTGCTGTTTGTTGTGTGGATGTGCAACAGCTCCATCTGGGCTGAGTATGGAGGAGCCCTGTAAAATAAACAAAGATCCCTTAACAGCCTGTAGGAGACTGACTGCAGAGACAGAGCTTTTAGGCGATCAGTGTAGAACATAGTATTCACGCCGTAGATTCTCCTGGTGAGAAACCTTTGTGGGGGTCCAACTGCTGCAGGTGTCTAGTTAGGTACATGCCAAAGGTAACATTGTACTCGATAAGTCTGTTAAGGGCTGATTAGAGTGGTAATGTAACTTCCTTAGACCTGGATGCCATTCCCTTACCTATAAGGTGGGTTACATAGACTGTTTTTCTTATCTTCTTCCCTATGGCTCAAAGGCCAGCTTGCTGTTCCTAGATCCTTTACTACTAGGTCAACTCTTAGGGATGTTTTTTTAATAATGGAGTAATTAACTTGGGTTGACAGTTTCTCGAAGGGCATTATAATGTATTTTTTGTCACTGAGTTGTTGGCCATGGTTTTGGCAAAAGTCATTTGTCTGTGTTAAACCCTTTTGCAAGCTGTTGGTGTCAGGGGTGTGTGTAGTAGCACCAAATTTGCAGTCATCTGCAAACTTGGTGAGCCACAGGCCTTGAACATTAGCCTTGATTTCCAAGAAGTAGATGCAAAACAGGAGCAGGCCCAGCATGGAGCCCTGGGGTACTCTGCTGGTGACCTATCTCTTGGTGGAAGTGGTGTCACTAATCCTAACTTTTTGGGACCTATTTGTGAGCCAGCCAGCAATCCAGTGGATTTTGTGGGGATTTATGCCTAGCTGAGAGAGCTTGTTGACGAAACCTAAGTGGAGTATTGTATCAAATGCCCTGGCCACATCAAGATATGCAATATGCACTATTTTCCCCTCATCCATTGCCTTGGCGACTCTCTCAAAGAAGTCTACCAGGTTAAGTAGGAATTACCTTCCATTAACAAAGCTAAATTGGGGTGGGTCCAGTGACTGTAGGTTGCTAATGACCTTGTTTATCATTTCCATGGCTTTGCATATTAGGTTTGTTAGACTGATGGGTCTTTACTTTCCTTGATTGGATGATCGTCCACCCATTGAAGGGGAAGGACTGTTTCAGTCCTCCTCTCACTTGGAATGTAACCTGTTTCAAGGCTGTAGTTGAAGAGTCCCTCAAGTGGTTCTGATAGTTGGTGTTTTAAGCTGTTCAGGAGGCAACCTGGGATGTTGTCAGGAGGCATAGAGGTGGAGTTCTTGGCTTTAGTGAGTGCTGCCAGCACCTGGTCCCTGCTAATAGTTGGAGGGGATTTCACCTGGTGGAAATGGGAGGACTGGAGGGTGACGTTTGTGCTGAATTTATCAGCTAGTAGATTTGCTATGTTGTTCTGATCAGTGAAGGTGGTACCATTCAGTATTAATTCAACACACTCCTGGGCATTACCTTTAAGATGTCCTTACATTCACTGTTGTAGTATTCTTAACCTATGTGATTCCGTGGCACAGAAGCCCAATGTCAGTATACCAAAGCCTGATGTTCTTTGTGTTTCACTGTTGTAGTCTTCACATTTGGGTTATCCCTGTTAAGGTAGCCCTCAGCCAGCCTGAATACCAGAGACTTAGCATTTCTGCGTCGGTTGCTGTCGCTTGAAGACTGACGTCAGGTCATCAGGGGTATAAAGAAAGGCAGCCAACACTATTACATCAGTCTTTCTTGGCATGGATCCCAAAGCAGAAGCAGTTCGCATGAGTGCTGGTCGGCTGCTACCTCAGTTTCATTTCCAAATTGAAGTTAAAGTCTTCAAAAGCTAAGTACCCCATTGGGGATCCTTTTTTCTTGCACTAACCGATGTCAGAAAACGTTAATAATTGTCTCGCCTATGGAAAGCAGATACCACACCGGGACTTACATTCCTACTGCGTCACTTGTCTAGGCCCAGACCACAACGTCCCTTGTCGGTTCTGTGCTTTGTTTAACACCAGAACTGTTCGTCATCGGGCCCTTATTGTAGCCAGATATTTCCATTTACAGTCCCCGAATTCCGATATGGCTTCCTTAAGACATCCGACAGCAGACCTTCTGAAAAAATGAAAAGATAAAGACCGAGACAGACTGCACAGGACTAAACCTTCCAACGATGCTACCGCCAAGCTGGTCGTCAGTCCTCCGGAATTCAGGTAAACACTTTCGTAGCCCCTGATGCCCGCTTCAGTTAATTCACAGGCCTCTACCGAGACCCTTTCTGAGTCCGGTATACCGCAGAACTCTTCTTCATCTAAGGATCCTATGGTCGTCTCTTCCTTGGATGGGTCCGGAGCTGCTGTGCAGGCACCGGCTTCCAAGGAAGTCCTTTGCAACACCGAATCCAGACATAAACCAATGCATTCTTTCACGGCTACCGTTCTTTCTAAACCAACCGAGTTCCTTAGGTCCAGGAGTCAAACCACCCCCAAGAAACTGCCTTCCAGCCATTCTTTGGCGCCTGCTCCCTTGCCTCAGTCACAAATGCTTAGAAGCCAAGCCACTCCCTCAAAAAGAAAAAGAAATCGGTCTCCAGAAGTTTTGTCTGAACAAGAGTCAGATGAATCTGATGCATCTGACTATGAATACATGCAGCCCCTCTGTACATATGAGGATTCCGATGCAGAGGAATCTATTCCTTCAGGCTCTCCCCCAGAGGATATTTCCTTTGGGGAAACCCTGCATACTTTAAGGGAGCATTTTAATGGGAGAGTCAAGACTACCCACATTCTAAAAATACACTCAGAGAGTTACTGGACCTTCCACAACACAGGCCCTTAGCCATCCTCCCAGTCCTACATGTGGTAGATGATGTCTTTTTGAATCCAGCTTGACTCCAGACACCTCCGTCCTGCTCCCAGAAAGCCAGACAGGTACTACAGAGTCCCTGACTCTCACAAATATCTCTTTAAAAACCCAACAGCGGACCCTGTGGTCAATACTCAAGGCCCAAAAGGGGTTAAAGCTACTTCAGCTAAGAATACCACCCCCTCAGACAATAATTCCAGAGCACTGGACAGATGGGGTAAAAAAGTGTACACCTCAGCTACTCTTGCTATCAGGGCACTCAATTGTCAGTTCCATATGTTTAAATATCGGCAACATACCTTGGAACTCCTTAAACAAAAAATTGCTTCCTTTCCTGCATGGGCAGAACCTAAATATTTACAGGAATTAATGCACTCTGCTGGTCAAGTAACTAAACACACTTTGCACTCCGATTTTGATGCCCTAGAAGCTTCTTGCAGGGCAGCAGTCACTGGGTCTGTCATTAGAAAGGCATACATTGCTTAAGAAACAACCCCTGCCAGACCATGTCAAATCAAAATTGTTGGATGCACCCTTGCACAAAAATAACTTATTTGGTACTAAAGCAGAAGAGGTGTTAAAAAAGATGGAAGAAAAAGCAAAATCTATGCAGACTGTTAAAGATTTCTTACAGGTACAGCCCCCTAGGTTCAGCAGCCATTTTCCTTCCAAGCACTGGTCCATTTCTGCACCTAGTAAACAGGGCCAGCCTAGGCCCCATGGGAACAGACCTCCAAGACAGCAGTCCCATGGGTTGCACAGATCTAAGCAGTGGGCTGCTCCACTTCAAAACCATGAAGTTCTAAGCCACCCCCTTATGGCAAAAACTCACAATGACTCACACCCTCCCTACCTCGCCTCTGCTCACCATCACATACCCCTAGGAGGAAGACTCTCCTTTCACTCAAGCACCTGGGCCACCATTACCAAGGACCAATGGGTTCTGAACATTGTGTCTCAGGGGTACAAATTCTCCTTCGACACCCTTCAAACACCCAAAGGGTTCCCAGATCTACCACCAAATCAGTGGACAGAAGCTCAGAATCAAATACATACCCTGCTCTCCTTGGGGAGCAGTAGAAGACATTCCTGCAGAGCAGATAGGCCAAGGCTTCTACTCCAGTCTTTTTCTGGTACCCAGAAAAGAGGGCACCTGGCACCCCATCCTCGATCTGTTCATTCTAAACACTTTCCTGGTGATCCCAAAATTCAAAATGCTCACCCTCCAGCAGCGGCTACCCATGTTGTCCAAGGACACTTGGCTAGTCACCCTGGACCTAAAAGAGGCCTACCTCTACATTCCCATTACGGAGCCCTGCAGAAAATATCTTTGCTTTAGGGCAGGATCTCAGCACTTTCAGTTTTCTGCATTTCCCTTTGGCTTATCTACTGCTCCAAGAGTTTTCACAAAATGCCTGCTTTTTGCAGACAAAGAAATATTCAAATTTATCTCTACTTAGACAACTGCCTTATACAGACAGCCAAGAAAAGCTGCTCAAAGACCTGGCCTTTGTAAAGGACCTGCTAACCTCCTTAGGGTAAACAATGAAAAGAAATCCAAACAGGTACCCAGCAAGAGGATAATCTTCCTGAGAGCAAGTCTGGACACAGCATCCCAGATGGCATGCCTAACAACAAAGAAACAAAGTTTCCTATCAGCTTACTTCTCTCAACTGGGCACCAGGCCCCAGCTTTCTGCAAGGGAAATTCAGCAAGCCCTGGGGTTCATGGTATCTTGCATACTCCTTATTCCATATGCCAGCCTGCATATGAGGAAACTTCAGTGGTACCTAAAGAGCCTTTGGTGTCAACACTCTCAAGATCTGGAAACTCTTACCTATTATTCCTTGTCTAAGGGAGGAATTTCTTTGGTGGGTAACAGCCTGCTCCCACAAGGGACTGCCCTCCTCCCCACACCCCGCCGCCCAGGCCCTTACCACAGATGCATCAGACTATGCTTGAGGTGCACACCTGGATGGCAGGTGCATACAGGGCCAATGGAACCCCCAGCAACTCCCCCTGCACATCAGTCTAAAAGAGATGATGGCTGTGCAGCAGGCCTTGATAGCTTTCAAACCCCTTCTCTCTCCAGGGGTGGTTCTGATCAAAACAGACAACACCACAGTGTTGTGGTACATCAACAAGCAGGGAATGACTCACTCATACCCGCTGTACAGGCTGGCCATGACCCTTTGGTTCACAGCCCCTTCCATGCATCTGTTAGCACTATACCTGCCAGGCTCTCTCAACTCCCTGGCAGACCAATTAAGCAGAAAACTGTTGGACCCCCATAAGTGGCAACTTGACAGAAACACCTTCTTACAAATAACTCAGAAAAGGGGAAGCCCAGACGTCGAACTCTTTGCCTCCCACACAAACCATCAGCTCAACAAATTCTGCACCAGGGAGCATCACTGCATGGCATGGAAAGTAGATGTCCTGTCCTTCCCCTGAGTAAACTTCTTAGTGTATGCCTTTTCTCCCCTACCTCTCATTCCCAAGGCACTGATCAAAATAAGGGAGGAAAAACCAAAGACCATTCTCATAGCTCCAAACTGGCCCAGACAGCACTGGTACCCCTTGCTGCCCAGTCTGCCCCCACTGCCCCATGGAATCTTTCTCAGGTTCCCAACCTCGGTTCTGGATATTATCCGAGAGGCCAGACGCTCTAGTACCAGAAAGTCTTATGCAGATAAATGGAAAAGGTTCTGCACCTGGATCCAGGCTAAGGGAGCCAATATGGCACAGCCCTCCAGCCCTCTCATCCTGGACTACTTATCTGACCTACTACACAGTGGTCTCTCTTTCTCCTCTATAAAAATTCATGCCTCTGCTATTTCCACTCATTTTCCCACTGATCAAGCTGTTCCTCAGAGGGGCTAACAACTTGAGGCCCCCCAGAAGGGCGCCAACACCCACGTGGGACCTTAACTTTGTCTTGGAAAAGCTCACCCTGACTCCATTTGAACCAGCTTCTTCTGCAGAGCTAAAATTTCTCTCCTGGAAGACAGCCTTCCTCCTGGCCGTCACTTCAGCTAGAAGTGTCTCTGAGCTGCAAGCACTCATGGCAGTGGAACCCTTCATCATTTTCCATGCAGACAGGGTATCCCTCAGAACTAATCCATCCTTCAATGCCCAAGGTGGTATTCAGTGTGGCTGTCAACCAATCCATCCATTTTCCCCACCTTCTTTCCTAACCCTCAAAACAAGGGGGATAGGATTCTGCACTCTCTAGATGTGCACAGACAGCCCAGATACTATCTGGACAGGACTAAACCCTTCAGAAAATCTGATCAACTGCTGGTTAGCTTTGCTTCAGGAGAAGAGGGCAAAGCCATCTCCAAGCAAACCATTTCCAAATGGATAGCACACTGCATCAATTTCTGCTACAAACAGCATGGCAAGCCTCCCCCCCGGGGAGGTGGATTAGGAACCCACTCCACCAGAGCAGCCTCCACCTCTACAACATTCCCCACCAGGGACATCCTGGAGGCTGCCACCTGGACATCTGTTCACACCTTTACCAAACATTACCACCTGCCTCTCTTTTCTAAATCCTAGGTTAGGTTTTGCCTCTGCAGTCTTGCAAGGCATGCTAGCCAGCCCCTAGCTTCCTTGACTGCCTCCATCCATTTCCTCAGCTTTGGAAATCTACCCAAATGTGATGACTGCAACAGTGAAACACAAAGAACACAGTGCAGTTGTGTACACTTACCATAAATGTAGATGTTAGTGTCTTTACTGTTGTAGTCCTGGTTTCCCTCCCTCCTTCCCCCTTTGTCTTTTTGTTACCTTTCTTCCTTGTTGTTCTCCTTTCCTTAGAAGGGACATATTGGCATTTTTTCCACTGGTGGGGTCCTGCCACCAGAGCCTGACCTCCTACTTTGGGGGCTTCTGACCGGTTAGGGCAAGAAAAACTGATGTAATGGCGTCGTCTGCCTTCCTTTATAAACTTGGCATCAGTCTTCAAGTGACAGCAACCGATGTAGAAATAATAAGTTTCTGGTATTCAGGCCGACCGAGGGCTTCCCCATCAGCGATAACTCAAATGTGATGACTGCAACAGTGAAGACATTCGAACATCTACATTTATGGGAAGTGTACGCAACTGTACTTTGTTGCTTTAAAGTATGCCGAACATCACACACATGCTCCTCATGTAGCGTAGGGTGTAAAGGTGACATCTTGGGTGTATCATCCTTAGAACTTCTTTGCCACCAGTCGAACACTTCTCCAGATCATCAGTCTGAATGCCTGCATCATTACTGCCAGTTTGAATGCAGTTTTTGTTTGCTGGTTGAATGCCTACGTCGTCTTGCGGTAATGAGCCATTGCTGATAAGTGCCCCATTGGGGTTTTGTTTTTTTCTTAGCTTTTTTGTTGCTCTGGAGGGGGCATTAATGTCATTCAGGAAGGGTAAATGCCAATGCATAAGAAAGATTCCCCATAAAGACCGCCACAATGTGTCTTTTTTGCCAAGGAGCTTCTAACAATCGTATGACCTATTCGATTTGTCAGACTTTCGTACCAAAAATCCTTCATAGTCTGCTTTCTTCCCTTTCTTTGTATCTTGAGAACTAATGCCTTAAGCTTTTCACTTAAGATACAGTGGAAGGCACTTCCCACCCCTAGGGTCAGCCATTAGGGAAGAAGGTTAAAAAGCTTAGACCAGAATCTTCTGCTCTCCAGCCTCCACCTGGTTTTTCTCCAAAGGTCAGTGAGAACGCAGAGGCTCACCCAGCTTTCTCATCAGATTCCTCTGCCATGACCAGTTTGGAATATGGTTAGGATCTTGCTTGCAGCACGCCTGATGAGACTTTGCAGGTCCATTTTAGACATTCAGGGGGAGCCAAGGTTGGTTATCTTCAACGGGCTTAGGGGTGTTCTACAGATTTTAGTTAGGGAAGAAGTTCCTACTATGGTTATAGAATACCATCTGGGGTCAGAGCCTTTTGAGATTCATAGGGCGGATGTTCCTTTAAAGAACAAAAAAAAACTAAACCTGTTTCTCCTGCTCATAGGGATTCTCAGAGCGAGTGGCAGGCTTTTGCTCAGGATTTGTTTAATGCTTTAATGGCATTAAAATCTCCTCAGTGGTTTTCTGTTGCATCGTCCCCTTGGTCTTCTACTCTCCTTAGAAAGCCCAGGGAACAGAGCTCCTCTGAGGAGGAGTCAGATTCTGGCAAGGAATGTGTTGCTTATTCTTCCCAAATTCCATCTCTTTTAGAATATGTCAGAGGGAAGAGGAGTCTAATTGCCCTGATACTCCCTCTGTAGAAATTTCTTTTGGAGGATAATCTCCAGGATGATGGAATTTTTTAAATGGAATGGTGCTCACGTCTCTGAAATCCCTAATATGAGATGCTGCAGATGGAATCCCCAAAACCTTCTGGTATTCTGCCAGTTTTGACTGCTTTGTTGGATGTTTTTACCAATGCCTCTAAAGCCCCTGATTTTTTGTTCCTGCTTCAAAGAAGCCTGATAGGTTTTATAGGGTGCCTGAGGATTGTAACTTTTTGTACAAATGTCCTGCAGCTGATCCTTCTGTGGTGTCTGTAGCTTCTGACAAGCCCTCTCAAATGCTTCCTTCACCCAAGTCACCATAGAACCATGGAAAGGCTAGGTAAGAAGGTTTACACTACTCTGGCTTTTAGGGCTATTAACTATCGGACACATATGTCCAGGTATGTGTTGGCTGTTCTTTCTCAGGCCTGTCAATTTATTTTGACTTCCCAGACTCTAAAGGTAAAACGTCTGCGCTTTTGTTTGCTGGGGACTGCCTCTCAGGTAGTTTGTTATTCCATCAAGTGTAGTTATGATGCAACAGATACCTTTTCTAGGGCTGTGGCTTTTGGTTCAGTGATGAGAAGGTAATCTTACCTTAGGCTTCAACCTTTACCTGATGATATCAAGGCTAAGCTGATGTATGCTCCTCTTGATAATAACCATTTGCCTGGGGAAGCACTGGTTTAAGTCTCTTCAGGGTAAGAGGAAGGCCTTACAGGAACTCAGAAATGTTGGTCTCTCCTGTGCTTAAATTTCAGAGAAACTACCCCAATAATCCAGCCTTTGTTCACAGGCAATCTCCCCTCCTTCTAAGGGCGAAACGTATGGGAAGTCAACTTCTCCTGCTAAGGCTACTCAGACTTCGGGGACTCAGAAGTCTTCCTTTCCTGACAAACCAGGTGTTATATGATTTTCCATCTTTTCCCAGTCTCTTTCTCTCTCTCTCTCCCTGTGTGGCTTCAGATTACTCAGGATTCCTGAGTTCTGTCCAACATTTGTCAGAGGTATTTTATGGTGTTGAAATCCAATCCCCCCTTTTATTGGCATTCTTCAGCTTCCTCGAGAGCAATTTGCATTTTCCCCAGAGGTTCTTGGAGATGTTTTGACTCAGGGGTACTATTCAAGAGGTTCCTGTGTCCCAAAGGGGGAGGGGGTTTTACTCCAGAGTGTTTCTAGTGCCCAGAAAAGAGGGTACTTGGAGACCAATTCTAGACCTCTCTCATCTAAGCACTTTTCTGAAGGTGCCCACCTTTTGGATACTGTCCCTTCATGCTCTTATACCTCTTTTGCTCCCTCCAGCCTATATGGTGTCTCTAAATCTCAAGGATTCTTATCTTCATACTCCGATCCATCCAAGTTTTTGCATTTCTCTGTTGCTTCTTGGCATTTTTAGATTTCTTCTTTGCCATTTGGCCTTTCTACTGCCCTAAGGATATTCATCAAATGCCTTGCTCCTGTGATTGCATTTTGCAGACTTCAGCACATCCAATTATTTCCTTAACTGGGCAAACTGCTTATTCAGGCATCTTTTCCAGAGTTTCTTTTACAAAATCTTCATTTTGCCTCTTCCTTTCTTCAGAGCCTGGGGTCACAATAAACTTCAGAAAGTCTTCTCTGACTCCTTCTCAGGATCAGGTCTTTTTGGGTTACAAGATTCAACCGGTGCCTATGCTGGCATCCATGCCTCCTCCAAAGGCCTCAACTCTCATTACCTTCTTTCAAGCACTTCTTCCTCTAAACTCTTATTACAACCAGGGAGTTTCTGAGAGCTCAAACTTCACATGCAAAAGTTTCAGTGTTTTTTGAAGTTTGTTTGGCTTCAACGTGCACATCCTCTAGACTTTGTAGTTACTCTTCTTCACTGTCTCTAAATCCAGGGCTCCCTTTTCGATCCCCCTCTTCCCTCTCAGGAACTGTTCACAGACACTTCAGATGTAGGATGGGGAGCAGCTTTTGGCCATCTAAAGCTACAGGGGATGTGGTCAGCTCTTTAGCAGAAAGAGCGCATCAATTTCAAAGAAATGAGAGCTCTTCTGCTGGCTCTTCAGGCTTTTCTTCCTCTTTTTTTCTCCAGGGCCTCTGAAGGTATTTACAGACAATACCACAGTGATGTGGTATATAAACAAATGGGAGGAACAAGATCTTACCTTCTTTGCCAGTTGGCACTTCTCATATGGGATCTTGCTGTCAAGTGCCAATTAACTCTTCAGGCAGTTTACATCCCTTCAGGTCAAAATATTGTGGCAGAGACACTGAACATGTCCTTAACTCAATCCAATGAATCAATGCTTCACAGGGATATGTTTCTGGACATTGTCCAGCAGTGAGGTGGTACTAAAGTAGATCTGTTTGCCTCCTCTCTGAACAGATGACTTCTATTTTGTGCCAGAGTCCCAGGTCCTCTGCTTTGGAAGGTGGACACCCTCTGTTTCTCTTGGAAGGGGATGTTTCTTTATGCATTTCCTCCCCTTCCTCTTGTTTCAAAAATCCTGTTCAAAATTCAACAGGACGGTCCCAATGTCTTGGTGACTCCCTTTTGGCCAATACTGCATTGGTTCCCTCTTCTGCATTTAACCAAGGGCAATCATCACAAGTTACCTCACAGGATGGATCTACTCACAGAAGACAAGGGATTCTCTCATCCATCACCACCTATCCACTCTTCATCTGACACTGTGGGTGATAGGATTTTGATTCTTCACTGACGCCTTTTTTCTGAGGACGTGCAGAGGGTCTTGCAGGAGGTCAGGAAACCTACTTCTAGGAAATCGTACTTGTCCAAATGGAAGAGATTTTCTATTTGGTGTCTTTCTCTTAACCTGGACCCCATGCACTGTGGATGTTCCTTTGGTTCTCTTATTTGTGTGAGTTGCTCAGTGCTGGTTTGGCCTATTCTTCTATTAAAGCACTTATCAGCTATCTCTGCTTGTGGGCCTTTATTTCCTCCTTTAGCTTCTAGTTTTGAGGCTAAACAGTTCCTTAAAGGCTTCCTTCACATTAGACCAGCCAGGGAGGGCCTGTTCCTCCTCGCTGAGATCTAAATTTTGTCATGGAGAATTTGATTCAGACTGCCTTTGCGCTTGCTGCTTCAGCTTCCTTGCATCATTATTCTTGGAAGACATCTCTTTTGTTGGCTCTTACTTCTGCCAGATGGGTGTCTGAGCTTCAAGCCCTTATGGCTTGTCCTCCTTTTTTGATGTTTCATAAGGGCAGGTTGTCCTTGCATATACTAATCCTTCTTTTATGCCCAAAGTGGTTAATGAGTTGTCACTTAATCAGTCTATTCATTTGCCCACTTTTTCCCCTCTGCACAATCTTCCAGTAAGAGGGTGTTGCACACTTTGGATGTACATAGACACCTCAGATTTTATTTGGATAAGAGTAAGGCAATTAGAAAATTTGATCAGTTGCTGTGATGTTGTCAATCTCTCCTTTATTCTCACTGGTGGATTGGATCCGAAGCATCTAATCCATCTCAACCATTTCTCCAGCTGGAGGTCTTCAGCAAAACCTGTGGACCTTATTCTTTACCCATAATGCAACTCCATAATTACCTCAGATCTCGCTTGCTGCACAACAAAGAAGTTGGATGCATAGCTCTGGGCTAAGTACTTAGCTTTGTTTTTTTCTGAAGTTTTATTATATTATAGCTTTCTTAATTTGTTTCTAAAATTAAATTATTTTCTAGCTAGCTCTTTACCCTGCTCTTGATTTTTTTCTTCAGTTGACATCCATTTTAATTAGAGGGCATCTAAGGAATGTCTGTTTTTAGTTGGAGGATGTTCCTTTCTCCTTTTTTCCTTCTTTGTAAGGAAAAAAAAGTAGATATACTTTATATTTGGTTATCAATATCGCTTCATTAAGTCTGTTTAAGTTAGAGGACTTATTCTTGGAGATTGGGAGTGTCTGATTATTTTTATCCCTCATTTTCTTCAATCATGTCACAAAAACAAGATAGTAAGCCTTTGGGCTACAAACAATGTGAAAAGTGTAGAAAGAAGATGCCTCTTAGTGATTTACAGTTCTTATGTGTGTATTGCTTGGGGCCTCTTCATTTGCAGGAATCTTGTTCCATTTGCCACAATTTTAATCAACGGGCATTAATAGAATGTAAAAATAAGCTTATTTTGAAAGGCCTTCTCAAGTCGCCTTTTTTGAGGCTGTATCTGCTGGATCTTCAACTTCTGACAAATCCATCAAAAGGCCTTCATCGGAGCCGAGATCCTCGTTGGAGCTGAAGCAGAAGGCTCCAAAGTTAACAGATCCAAAGGTTCCATCAGAGCAAACCTCTCCTTCTGGCTCCAAAGCTCCCACAGAGCGGAGAGCTTCATTGGCACTGAGTATTGTTACGGAGCATAGAAATAGGAGCCAGTCACCCTCATTAGAGAAGGTTTCTTCTCGACTCCCATCACCAATACTAGCAAGATCAAGGTCACCTACCCTGTCCACTATGTCTATCAGGAGCTTATCTGACAAAGATGTGGATAGGGTTGTAGAGAGACTTTTAAAGAGACCGGCTTTGGCTAAATTACTGTTGGATCCGAGCCCAAAGGAATCGGATCAGACTCAACCTCCTTCTGTGGCAGTTCCTCCTCTGATACGTCCCCTTGTTTCACAGCCGGAAGGTACAGATATCCAGCTTGTGTCAGTGTCGGGTCCAGGACCCACAAATTCCTCGATTCTGATATCTACCCCAGGTGTCTCTATACCATTGGAGCAGGAGGCGTCTGGGAGCAGACTCTTCCCCGGTCGGGTCCGTGGAGACTTTTCAGATCTCATCTGATCTGATTTTGCCTCTGGGGGCCTCAGCGCAGGTAAGATGTTCTTCGTGTTTCACTGTTGCAGTCATCACACTTGGTTTATCTGCCTGCAGTCGACCCGAATACCAGTGTCTTGAGATTTCTGCGTCAGATGCTGTCACCTCTTCCATGATGTCAGGGGTATAAAACATGCAGCTGATGCCATTACATCAGTCTTTCTTGCCGAGAAGGAGCCCGAAGCAGAAGCAGTTCGCAAGTGCCGGTCGGCCGCTACCTGAAATTTTCATTTTTCGAGTTTCAGACCTGAAGTCTTCTAAAGCTAAGTACCCCATTGGGGATTCTTTTTTCTTGCTCTAACCGATGTCAGAAAAAATGAACAATTGTCTTGCCTGTGGAAAGCAAATACCTCAGAGATTTTCATTCTTACTGCGTCACCTGTTTAGGCCTGGACCACGATGTCCCTAGCTGTCAGTTTTGTGCCTTGTTTTAACGCCTGAACCATTCGTTGTCCAGCTATTTTCATAGCTAAATTCTTTCGCTCTCGTTCTCTGTATTCCGAAATGGCTTCAGTAAGCCATCCGAATACTGATCTTCTGAAAAAGTGCAAAGACAGAGACAGACCGCATAGGTCAAAAACTGCCGACGAACCTTCATTTAAGCTTGTCGCCAGTCCGCTGGTACTCAGGGAGGTGCCTTTGCAGCCCCTGATGCCCACTTCTACAGATTCGCAGGCCTCTGCTGAGACCCATTCGGAGTCTGGTATGCCGTGAGATGCTTCTTCAGCTATGGAACCTGCGGATGTCCCTACCTTGGATGGGTCCGGAGCCGCTGTGCAGGCAACGGCTTCTGAGGGTGTATTCTGACCTACCGATATTCATATTAAACCAACAACTTCATTTCCTACTAAACTACCGAGTTTCTCAGGCCCAGAAGTTGCACTATGCCTAGAAAACTGACGTCCAAAGCACATGCTCATCCTCCCATGCCACAAAAACCAATGCTTAGAATGGCTGAAGACCTTATTACTCTAATTAGGGGAAGCCATCCTTCCCCTGCCAAAAGACTGACTCTACAGACCAGGAGTCTGATGACTCTGATCCTTCTGATTACCAGGACATACCCTTGTCTACCTATGAGGATTCAGATGCAGAAGAATCCATTCCCTCTGCCTCCCCCCAGAGGATTTCTCTTTTGGTGAAACATTGCATACCTTAAGAGAGCATTTCTGCTGGGAATGCCAGAACTATCCTCATTCCAAAAAGAGACTCAGGGAATTTTTAGATTTGCCTCAGCACAGGCCTCTAGCTATACCCCCTGTCCTGGATATTGTAGATGATGTCTTTTTGGAGTCCAGTCTTACTCCTGACACCTTACCACCAGCTCCTAGAAAACCTGACTGGTACTACAGAGTATCTGATTCTCATAAATTTCTCTTTAAGAATACTACTGCAGATCCAGAGACCATTTCCCAGGGACCTAAAGGCATTAAGGCTACTACAGCCAAAAACCCTACCCCTTCAGACAGGGATTCTAGAGCTTTAGACAGATGGGGTAAGAAGATATATACCTCTGCAACTCTTGCCATCAGGGCTTTGAATTGCCAGTTTCACATGTTGAAATACCAGCAACATATCATGGAACTAATTAAACAAAAAATGGTGTTGCTTCCAGATTGTGCAGAAAATAAAGATTTACAAGAGTTGATGCATTTTGCAAACCAAGTTAGTAAACATACTTTGCAATGTGGGTTTGATGCCTTAGAAGCATCTTGCAGGGCTGCTGTCACTGAGTCTGTACTAAAAAGGCATGCTTGGCTAAAAGAACAAATCTTGCCTGACCATGTCAAAGCAAAATTACTAGATGCTCCATTAAATCAGGAGCGTTTGTTTGGCACAAAAGCAGAAGCTCTTAAAAAGATGGAAGAAAAAGCTAAATGTATGCAAACCACCTAGATTCAGTAGGCATTGGCCTTCAAAAAACTGATCCTTTCCAGTCCCTCTCAGGCTTTCTCAAACCCAGGGGAAACAGTCCACCAAGACTACAGTCTCAGGGTATGTAGAGATCTAAACAATGGAGTGTTTCCACCTCAAAACTAGGGAGTGGTAAGCCACCCCCTTATGGACAAAGTTCACAATGACTTTCCAATTATCCTTCCCAGCCATGCCCAAGTACTTGCGCCCCTAGGAGGAAAACTCACCCTTCATGCAAAAAACTGGATGTCCATTACTCAGGACCAATGGGTTCTAAACGTATCCCAGTGATACAGATTCTATTTCCACTCACTGCCAACACCAAGCGGGTTGCCAGACCTTCCTCCAAACCAGTGGGCAGAGGCTCAAAAGCAAGTACTTTCCCTTCTCCATATCTGGGCTATTCAACCTGTTCCAGTAGAACAAAGGGGATGGGTTTCTACTCCAGACTGTTCCTGGTGTCTAGAAAAGAGAGCTCTTGGCACCCTATCCTGGATCTATCAATTCTCAACACCTTTCTGGTGGTCCCAAAATCCAAAATGCTTACACTGCAACAGCTTCTTCCTATCCTAGCCAAGGATGCCTGGTTAGCCACCCTAGACTTAAAAGAAGCTTATCTGTACATCCCCATAAGGGAGTCTTGCAGGAAATATCTACGTTTCAGGGTAGGCTCTATACACTATCAGTTCTCTGCACTTCCCTTTGGCTTATCTACTGCACCCAGTGTATTCATAAAATGCCTGGCTCCAGCCATTGCATACTGCAGGCAGAGAAATATTCAAATCTACCCATACTTGGACGATTGCCTGATTCAGGTGGACAGTCAGGAATTGCTACTTCAGCACCTGGCATTTGTAAAAAGACTTCTAACTTCACTGGGATACACCATCAATGAAAAGAAATCACAACTGGTGCCCAGCCAACAAATTGTATTCCTAGGAGCAAGCTTGAACACAGCTTCCCAGATGGCATTCCTCACTCCCGAAAAGCAGGTCCATCTGACAAACTATTTCAAACTAATGGCCAACAAAACCCAGCTATCTGCAAGGAAAATACTGCAAGCCCTAGGGTTCATGGCCTCATGCATTCAGCTAATTCCATACGCAAGACTGCATATGAGGAAACTTCAATGGTACTTAAAAAGTCTCTGATGTCAACATTCTCAGGACCTGGAAACGGTAATTCCTATCATACTTTGTCTAAGGGCAGAGTTCCTTTGGTGGGCAGAAGCATGCAACCACAACAAGGGACCTCCTTTCACTCAACCCCTCACTGCCCAAACCCTGACAGCAGATGCACCAGACTGTGCATGGGGGGCTCACATGACAGGCAAATGGAGCCCAGAATAAATTCCCCTGCATATCAGTCAAAAATAGATGCTAGCTGTACAGAATGCTCTGACAGTCTTCAAATACTTTATCCTTCCAGGACAGCTCCTAATAAAGACAGACAACACCACAGTTATGTGGTACATAAACAAGCAGGGCGGGAGTCATTCTTACCCACTCTGCAGGTTAGCCATGGCTCTGTTGAACACAACCTTGAGCATCCAAGTGCACCTACAAGCTCAATTCCTGCCAGGCAAGCAAATTTTACTCTGCAGACTTGAGCAGAAATCTACTGGACCATCACCATTGGAAACTGAAACCCAACTCATTCAAACTTCTAACCCAGAGGTGGGGAACTCCAGAGGTGGACCTTTTTGCCTTCCCTCAAAACCATCAATTGAACAAATTTTGCACCAGGAACCCTCACAGCAGGGCCTGGAAGGTGGACACCCTATCCTTTGCATGGGAAAAAACTCTCAATTTATGCCTTTCCTCCTCTGCCTCTCCTCTCAAAAGTACTACTCAAGATCAAACAGGACAGACAAAGGGCAATCCTTATTGCACCAGACTAGCCACGCCAGAACTGGTACCCACTCCTACGTAGTCTGACAGCTGTGCCACCCTGGCACCTACATCAGACACCTTCCCTGCTGTCTCAGCAGGAGGGACATATTTTGCATCCACAGCTGCAAACCCTAAACCTTGCAGCCTGGCTTATTCCATGAATACACCACCAACATTCCTCAGCAAACAGGTGCTGGATGTCATCCTTGAGGCCAGAAGGCCTAGTACTAGGAAATCCTATGCTGAAAAGTGGAAAAGATATTGTTGTTGGAGTCACTCTCAAGGAAAGGACACAGCTGTGCCCAACTTACCTCAAATCCTTGATTACCTAGCAGAGCTGCTCCACAGAGGCCTTTCTTTCTCATCCATTAAGATTCATGCCTCTGCCATCTCAGCTCATTATAATACTGAGCCTCATCTCTTTTCTCACCCTCTCATCAAGCAGTTCCTGAGAGGAGCTAACAATTTAAGGCCCCCTAGGAGAGCTCCCACCCTGTCCTGGGACCTTAACTTTGTACTGGAAAAACTCACCCTTCCCCCTTTTGAACCTGCTGCTTCAGCAGAGTTAAAATTCCTCTCTTTGAAAACAGCCTTACTTCTAGCTATTACTTCAGCAAGAAGAGTATCTGAGTTACAGGCACTAATGGTGGTGGAGCCCTTCATTATTTTCCATGCTGACAGGGTTTCCCTCAGGACTAACCCTTCCTTTATGCCCAAGGTGGTATCCAGTGTGGCTTTAAACCAATCTATCCATTTGCCAGCCTGTTTCCCTAATCCTCAGAATATCGGGAAAGGATCCTGCACTCCTTGGATGTGCACAGACAGCTCAGGTTCTACCTTGACAGGACTAAAGCTTTCAGGAAATCTGACCAGCTACTAGTCACCTTTGCTACAGGGGCAGAGGGCAAGGCCATTTCAAAGCAAACCATTTCCAAATGGATAGCACACTGCATTAATTTCTGCTACAAGCACCATGGAAAACCTATCCCTCTGGATATCATAACTCATTCCACTTGAGCTACTTCAACCTCTACAGCATTTCTCAGGGGGGTCCCCACCAGGGACATCCTTGAAGCTGCAACCTAGAGTACTGTACACACCTTCACCAACCATTACCACTTACCTATTTTTTTCTAAATCCAGAGCTGGATTTGCTACAGCAGTCTTACAAGGCCTGCTAGGCAGCCCCAATACTTCTTGACTGCCTCCACCCTTCCTCAGGTTTGGGAATCAACCCAAGTGTGATGGCTTCCACAGTGAAACACGAAGAGCATAGTACAGTTGTGTATACCTACCATAAATGTAGATGTTCGAGTGTATTCACTGTTGCAGTCCTGGTTTCCCTCCCTCCAGCCCCTTGGCTTTCTCTATCCTTTTTACCTATCCTCTTTATGACCATCTTTTATGGCAGGGGTATTTACTTTTTACTGGAGGTGTTCTAAACCATGTAATAGCTTATTTTGGGGGCTCCTGACATCTAGGGCAAGAAAAACTGATGTAGTGGCGTCGGCTGCATGTTTTATACATCTGACATCATGGAAGAGGCGACAGCATCCGACGCAGAAATCCCAAGACTCTGGTATTTGGTCCAACTGAGGGCTACCTGCAGGCAGATAACCCAAGTGTGATGACTGCAACAGTGAATACACTCGAACAGCTACATTTATGGTAAGTGTACACAACTGTACTTTCCTACCTCTGCTTTGGAGTTTCCTGCTTTGGCAATTCCTTCAGCCCCAACAACTTGTTTGTCGCATTCTGGGACTTCTTCAGAGTGGGGAGGGACCACCTTCAAGGCGATGAGGGGGGTTTTGACTACTTTCCAATCTGAGACACAGTCTACTTTGGGTCTTCCTCCCTCTTCAGTCTGAGTGTCTTTGTCTTCTTATGTACCCTCTCCACATGTCCGCAGAGATGATAGGCCTCAAAGTACCTCAGGGTACTGCCCCCTCTTCCAAAACCTCTCCAGAGTATCCCACTGAGGAGGTGTCTCAGAAGAGGACATGCAAGAGGAAGCATCTTGACTCCCCGGGGGAGTTAGTCGCATCTGACACCAACCTCAGTAATGAAGAAGGGTCCACATGATCGCCTCCTGAAGAAGTCTCCTTTGGAGACATCCTAGAAATCTTAAAACCGAGAGGTGATTGATAGTCCTCTACCCCTTTGGCTGAAGAGTTGGTCTTCCTGAAGGCCTTTGCATCTTGCTCATTAGCTTCTTGGGTGACTCCTCCTTTCGATAAGCTTGTGGAATTAATCTTGCAAAAGGCTTGGGCGACCCCAAACATCATAGACCCTACACCTAGAAGTACAAATAAGTACATTACTGCCCCAAAAGAAAAAAAGTTTTTAACAAAGGGTGTAGCGGTGGATGCCATAGTCATGGTGGTGGCCATAAAGAAGGAACTCTATCCATCTCCTAATAAGGACTCTAGGACTATGGTTAGGTATGGGAAGCGGATCTTCTCATCAGTGACCTTTGCTTTGCTGTCTCTGAATTATCTCATCCACTTCACTAGACTGTAGAAGGACCTGATCAAAGAATTATCAGATTCCCTTCAAAGGGCTGTAGCCAATATAGCAGCAGATAAGATCAATCCTCAGCTCACCACCTTGAATTCAGTTGTCAACTCATCAATGAGACTCATTTCTTATGCAGCAGATAGAACGGGTAGGGTAGCAGGCTCAGGTATCTCTCTTAGGAGGCAGGCCTGGATGCACCTTTGCAATTTTGTGGCACCCTTCAAGTCTTTCTTTGTTAATGCCCCTTTTGATGACTCCTCTCTTTTTGGGCCAAAAGTGAAAGAAACGCTCACCAGATGTGAACAAGTAGGCAAGACCTTGTCTGCCATTGGAGTACATTTTTCCACTTCTACTATACCTTTTCCTAAAGGTCAAAAAGGTAGTGGGAAAATGTGGTTCAGAAAATCTCAAATGTCTTACCAGGACACACAAGGTGATAGTTTCCCCAGAGGCAGAGGGGGGAATAATAATGGAAGACGCTGCCCTTGCAGCAGAGGATGCCTGCAGAACCAGTGCTGTAGAGAATCTTTCTACAGCACTGGAGAAAGATTCTTAACAGCACTGGTGTAGAGAATCTTTCTTTGGGAGACCCTTCCAGCACTCCTGAAGGAGTGCCTGATTGCTCACCTCTGGAGGCAGTTGGGGGGTTGGTTGTCTCAGCACCAAGGAACCTGGCTAAAGATAAATGAGAAATGTGTGCAGGACATAATATCCAGAGCATATATCATCCCCTTTTCCTTTCCTAACCTCTCAAAGTGGTTCCAGATGTTACACCCAGTCAAAAAGAACAAGCAACAATAGAAATCCAAAAGTTGCTAAGAAAGAGTCATCCAAGAAGTCCCCGCAGACCAGAGAGGATCCAGAATTTACTCAAGATTCTTTTTAGTTAGGAAGAAGACAAGGGGACTGGAGGCCCATTTTGGATCTCAACAATCTAAACAAGTCGGTGAAAAAGACCAATTTCCAGATGGTGACACTGCAGTCGATGCTTCCATTTCTGGGAAAAGTTGATTGGATGTGCTCTCTAGACTTCAGGATTCATACTACCACATTCAAATGGCAGGCGGTCCAGGAGGTATTTCCGACTAGGATCCAGTCACTTCCAGTTTCAAGCTCTGCCCTTTGGTCTCACTACAGCCCGCAGAGTGTTCAAATGTATGGCAGTAGTAGCGGCTCACTTGATATGCAAAGGAATCTGTGCATTTCCACACCTGGATGACTGGCTCATAACCACCCCGACCAGACATCATTTACTCCAAGCAAGGAACTATGTCCTTCAACTCTGTTTCTCTCTAGGTATTACTGTGAATTATGAAAAATCTGCACTAGAGCCATCAAAGTTTGGTTTTCATAGGAGCAGACATAAACACAACTACAAAAATAGCAAGACTTCCACAGGACAGAATAGATGACCTCCATCATCTTGTGAGAATGCTAATAAAGAAGACAAAAGCCCCCACAAAACTTAGATGTTCTTCGTATTTCACTGTTGCAGTCATCACATTTCAGTTATCCCCGCCAGTGTAGCCCACGGCCGGCCCGAATACCAGAGGCTTGATATTTTGCGTCGGTTGCTGTTGCTTCAGGACTGACATCAGGTCATCAGTAGTATAAAGTAAGGCAGCCGATGCCATTACATAAGTCTTTCTTGCCGTGGAGCCAGAAGCAGTTCGCACGAGTGTCGGTCGGCCGCTACCTGAGTTTCATCTTCCGAATTGAAGCTGAAGTCTTCTAAAGCTAAGTACCCTGTTGGGGATCCTTTTTTCTTGCACTAACCGATGTCAGAAAAAGTTAACAATTGTCTCGCCTGTGGAAAGCAAATACCACACTGTGACTTTCATTCTTACTGCGTCACTTGCTAAGGCCCAGACCACGATGTCCTTTGTTGTCACTTCTGTGCTTTGTTCAACACCAGAACTATATGTCATCATGCCTTTATTGTAGCTAGATATTTTCGCTTACAGTCCTCGAATTCCAATATGGCTTCAGTAAGCCACCCGACAACAGATCTTCTGTAAAAATGTAAAGATGAAGACAGAGACAGACCGCACATGTCCAAACCTACCGATGATGCTTCCGTTAAGTTAGTTGTCAGTTTTCCGGTCCTCAGTGAGGCACTTTCACAGCCCCTAATGCACACTTCTGTGGATTTGCAAGCCGCTACCAAGACCCTTTCGGAGTCTGGTATGACGCAAAACTTCTTCGACTAAGGATCCTATGGTTGTCTCTCCCTTGGATGGGTCTGGAGCCAAGGAGCTGGCACTGGCTTCCGAGGAAGTCCTTCGCACTACCGATTCTCAACACAAACCAACGACTTCTTTCGCGTCTATCATTCTTTTGAAAACTGCCAAGTTTCTTAGGCCCAGGGTCCGAACCACACCCAAGAAACAGACAACCCAATCTCAGGCACCTGTTTCCTTGCCTCAGTCTCAAATGCTTAAAATGGTGGAAGACCTTATCATACCGATCATTGGAAGCCAAGCTACCCCTTCCAAAAGAAAGAGATCTGTCCCCTGTAGTTTTGTCTGAACAGGAGTCTGATGACTCTGATGCATCTGAATATGAAGACATGCAGTCCCTCTCTGCTTATGAGGATTCTGATGCAGAGGATTCCATTCCTTCAGCCTCTCCCCCAGAGGACTTTTCCTTTGGGGAAACCCTTCATACCTTAACATTTCCAATTGGAAAGTCAGGATTACCCTCAGTCTAAAAAGAGATTCAGGGAATTCTTATATCTTCCACAGCACAGACCCCTGGCCATTCCCTCAGTCCTGGATGTTGTGGAGGATGTTTTCCTGGAATCCAGTTTGACTCCTGACACCCTCCCTCCTGCACCCAGAAAACCAGATAAGGTATTACAGAGTCCCTGACTCTCACAAATTTCTTTTTAAAAATCCTACTGCTAACCCTGAGGTAATTTCTCAAGGGCCTAAAGAAATTAAAGCAACCTCTGCTAAGAATCCCACCCCCTCAGATAGGGATTCCCAAGCACTAGACAGATGGGGTAAAAATGTATACACCTCTGCTACTCTTGTTATCAGGGCACTAAATTGCCAGTTCCATATGCTAAAATTTCAGCAACATACCATGGAAATCTTCGAACAGAAATTGTCTTCCTTTCCTGCTTGCGCATAATCTAAAGAGTTACAAGAGTTAATGCATTCTGCAAGTCAAGTAACTAAACACACATCGCACTGTGGTTTTGACGCCCTAGAAACTTCTTGCAGGGCAGCAATCACTGGTTCTGTCCTTAGAAGGCATGCATGGCTTAAGGAACAGCCCTTGCCACACCATATTAAATCTAAATTGTTGGATGCCCCCTTGCACAAAGAACTTATTTGGCACTAAGGCAGACGAGGTCTTAAAGTAGATAAAAGAAAAAGCAAAATCTGTGCAGACAGTTAAGGATTTCTTACAGGTCCAGCCACCCAGGTTCATCAGGCATTGCCCCTCCAAGCACTAGTTGTTTCCTGCTCCCACCAGATCAGTTCAGCCCAGACCCCATGGAAGCAGACCCCCCCCAGACAGCAGCCACAGGGAATGCAGAGATCTAAACAGTGGACTTCCTCCACTTCAAAAACAGGGAGTTCTAAGCCACCCCCTTATGGTATGAACTCACAGTGACTCTCCTACGCCACCCCCTTCCCTCTGCCCACCTTCACTTACTCCTAGGAGGAAAACTCTCCTTTCACGCAAGCACATGGGCTACCATTACCAGTGACCGCTGGTTTCTCAACATACCAGGGATACAAATTTTCTTTCCATGCCCTTCCAGCTCCAAAAGGGTTCCCAGATCTACCTCCAAACCAGTGAGCAGAGGTGCAAAAGCAAGTCCTTTCCTTGCTCTCTATGAGGGCAATAGAGCATGTTCCGGCAGAACAGAAAGGCCAAGGTTTCTACTCCAGACTTTTTCTGGTACACAGAAAAGAGGGCACCTGGCACCCCACCTTCACTCTATCCATTCTAAACACCTTCCTGGTGATACCAAAAATTCAAAATGGTCAACCTCCAGCAGCTGCTACCCATGCTCTCCAAGGATGCTTGGCTAGCCTCCCTACACCGAAAAGAGGCCTACCTCCACATTCCTATCCGGGAATCATGCAGGAAATATCTCTGTTTCAGGGCAGGATCTCTGCACTTCACTTTGGCTTATCTACTGCTCCCAGAGTTTTCACAAAACGTCTGTCTCTGGCCATTGCCTTTTGCAGACAAAGGAATATCCAGATTTACCCATACTTAGATGATGCCTAATTCAGGCAGACAGCCAGGAAAAGCTGCTCAGGCTCCTGGCCCATTGTAAAGTCCCTAGTAACCTCCCTAGGGTACGCAATCAATGAAAAGAAATCCAAACAGGTAACCACCCAAAGGATTATATTTCTGGGAGCAAGCCTGGACACAGCATCCCAGATGGCATTCCTTACACCAGAAAAGCAAACTTTCCTGACAGCCTACTTCTCTCAACTAGCCACCAGACCCAAGTTATCTGCAAGGAAAATCTTGCAAGCTCTGGGGTTCATGGCATCTTGCATTCTACTCATTCCATATGCCAGACTGCATATGAGGAAACTTCAGTGGTACCTAAAAAGCCTTTGGTGTCAACACTCTCAAGACCTGGAGGCTCTTATACCCATGATACCTTGCCTCAGAAAAGATTTTTTTTTGGTGGGAAACGGCATGCTCCCACAACAGGGGACTACCTTTCTCACCATCCCCTGCCACCCAGACCCTCACCACAGATGCATCAGACTATTCCTGGGGTGGACACCTGGATGGCAGGTGCATACAGGGCCAATGGAGCCCACAGCAAATCCATCTGTACATCAACCAAAAAGAGGTGATAGCTGTCCAGCATGCCTTGACAGCTTTCAAGCCCCTTCTCTCCCCAGGGGCTCACTCCTATCCTCTATGCCAGCTGGCCATGACCCTTTGGCATACAGCCTCTGCCATGCAACTCCACCTGTTAGCACAATTCCTACCAGGTTCTCTAAACTCTCTGGCAGACCACTTAACCAGAAGTCTTCTGGACCCACATGAGTGGCAGCTGGACAAAAGAAACTTCACCCTAATAACTCAGACATGGGGCACCCTGAAGGTCGGCCTCTTTGCCTCCCACACCAACTATCAGCTCAGCAAGTTCTGCTCCAGGGAGCATCACTGCATGGCTTGGAATGTGGATGTCCTGGGTACATCTATTGGTCTAGGCCTTTCTTCCACTACCTCTCATCCCCAGGGTACTGCTCAAAATAAAGGAGGAAAAACCAAGAACAATTCTTATTGCTCCAGACTTGCCTCACCAGCACTGGTACCCACTACTGTGCAGCCTGTCCCCACTGCCACCATGGCATCTCACTCAGATTCCAACCCTCCTGACCCAGAGGAAATGAAAATTCATGCATCACCAATTGCAGACCCTCAATTTGGCAGCTTGGCTTATTCCCTAACCCCCAATCAGTCTGCCAACCTCAGTAAACAGGTTCTAGATGTTATATGTCAGGCCAGACGCCCTAGCACTAGAAAGTCTTATGCTGACAAATGGAAAAGGTTCTGCACCTGCAGTCAAGCTAAGGGAGCCAATATGGCACAGGCCTCCCTCCCTCTCATCCTGGATTACTTAGCTGACCTGCTACACAGTGGTCTCTCTTTTTCCTCTATTAAAATTCATGCCTCTGCTATCTCTGCTCATTTCCCCACTGAGCAGCCCCTTTTCTCACACCCTCTGATCAAACAGTTCCTAAGAGGGGCTAGCAACTTGAGGCCACCCAGAAGAGCACCAACCCCTGCTTGGGACCTTAACTTTGTGTTGGAAAATCTCACCCTGCTTCCCTTTGAAGCAGCCTCTTCAGCAGAGCTAAAATTTCTCTCCTGGAAGAGAGCGCTCAATCTGGCCATCACTTCAGCCAGAAGGGTCTCCGAGCTGCACCCACTCATGGCTGTGGAACCCTTCATCATCATCCATGCTGATAGAGTATCCCTCAGGACTAACCCGTCCTTCATGCCCAAGGTGGTGTCTAGTGTGGCTCTCAACCAGTCCATTAATTTGCCCACCTTTTTCCCTAACCCACAGAATAAGTGGGAAAGGATCCTGCACTCTCTAGATGTGCACAGACAGCTCAGATTCTATCTAGACAGGACTAAATCCTTCAGAAAGTCTGATCATTTGCTGGTTAGCTTTGCTGCAGGTGTAGATGGCAAAGCCATCTCCAAACAAACCATTTCCAAATGGATGGCATATTGCATCCATTTCTGCTACCAGCAACATGGAAAGCCTCCCCCCAAGGGGGTCGGGACTCACTCCACCAGCGCAGCTTTCCTCAGAGGAGTCCCCACCAGGGACATCCTGGAGGCTGCCACCTGGACATATGTTCACACCTTTACCAAACATTACCATCTGCCTATCTTCTCCAAATCCAGGGCAGGGTTTGCCTCTGCAGTCTTGCAGGGCATCCTAGCCAGCCCCTAGTTTCCTTGACTGCCGCCACCCATTTCCTCACCTTTGGGAATCAACAAAATGTGATGACTGCAACAGTGAAACATGAAGAACATAGTACAGTTGTGTACACTTACCATAAATGTAGATGTTCAAGTGTATTCACTGTTGTAGTCTTGGTTTCCCTCCCCCTGTTCTTTCTTCTGTTTCCTTACATGGGACATATTTGTATTTACTTTCTACTGGTGGCATTCTTCCACCAGGACCTGGTTCCCACTTGGGGGCTCCTGACAGGTTAGGGCAAGAAAAACTGATGTAATGGTGTCAGTTGCCTTACTTTATACTACTGACGACCTGACGTCAGTCCTGAAGTGACAACAACTGACACAAAAATACTAAGCTTCTGGTATTTGGGCCGGCTGAGGGCTATCCTGGCAGGGATAACCCAAATGTGTAAGTGTACACAACTGTACTTTCTGCAGGTCCTAGGAAAAATGGCTGCATCAATCATACTGATTCCCCTAGCTCACCTTCACATGAGGGTTCTTCAGTGGTTGCTTTTTGCACAGTGGTCATTCTTGGAACTTGCAATGCCCCACAAGATTATGATAACCAATGCCTGCAAAAAATATCTCCAATGGTGGATTCATGCAACTTTAGTGTCTCAAGGCTGCTCGTTCACCCCCCCCCCCCAGCCTCTGGCCACAGTTACCATGGACACTTCCCGGGGGGGGGGCATTTTCTGGGAAAGAATATGAGGCTCATCTGCATGAAATATCCTAGAGATGAGGGTGGTGCTTTTAGCATTGCAAGCATTTCAGGCTCTCTCCCTCTGGGAACGATAGCAGTCTAGTCAGACAATATGTACATAGTGTGGTATATAAACAAACATGGGGGAACCAGATCATACCCACTTTGTTGAGAAGCTCTCAGGGTCTGGCACTGGGTGATAGCCTCCAACTCATTTCTGATGGCAACGCATATCCCGGGGAAATCCAACATCATTGAGCACAAGCTGAGCAGAGCCATTTTATGGCTGCACAAGTGGTCTTTCAACCAGAAAGTTATGAAAGTGATCTTCCAGAAATGACACCAGCCTTGCTGCGATCTCTTTGCATCACCAACAATTCCAAATGCAGTAATTACTTTGCCCTGATCCCTCCCACAGGGGAGTCACCAAGGGATGCACTTGTTCACGATTGGCCTCTTGAGACCTCTTTACACCTTTCTCCCGATTCCACTAATTCCAAAATTTTTGCAGAAAGCGTGTCTGTTGGAGACAACAATTATCTTAATAGCTTCCCTGTTGGCCTCATTAAATCTGGTTACCCTTTCTTTAGCTTCATCTTCGGGACAAACCCTGGATTCTGGACTCAGTTGCAGACATTCTGACACATCTGTTAGGAATGGTTCATCCCAATCTGGACAACTTCAAATTGACAGCTTGGCTACTTCAGTTCCCCTAATTGCCAGGTTTCTATCCCATTCCTCTCCAGTCAAGCATATTTTATTGTTGTCTCATAAAATATCTACTCAAAGACTTTACAAAAGTAAATGGGAGAGATTTGTTCTAAGGGCCAACTAAGAGAATAGATCCTTTTACAGCACCAGTTCATACTGTTTTACAGTTTCTCTTGGAGCTTTTCAATGGCGAAGTAGCTGCAGCTATTAAAGTTCAGTTATCTGCGATTTCTAATTTCCACATAGGAGAAAATGATCACCCTATCATGTCACACAGACTTTGCAAGGCATTTCTGAAGCGCACTGTTATATTAAGACCACCATATAAATACCCAACACCCCCTTGGGATCTCAATTTCATCTTATCTAATATAATTTTTCATCCTTTTGAACCTTCAGCTACATGTGAGTTAAAATAACTTTCATGGAAAACCCTCTTTTTGATGGCTATTACCTCAGCCAGAAGAGTATCTGAGTTGCAGGCTTTATTGGCAAAACCCCCATAATTAATCTTTCACAAAGACAGTTTGTCATTACGCACTAAACCATCCCCTCCTACCAAAGGTCGTATCATAAAATACCTTAACCAATCTATAGATCTCCCAGTTTTCTTTCCCAGCTTTCAAAATGAAGGAAAGTATTCATTGCACCTCCTAGATGTTCATAGACAGTTACATTTTTATTTACATAGAACTTCTGAAATAAGAAAATCAGATCAGCTTTTTCTCTCTTATTCTGATACAAGAAAAGGTCAACCAGTTTCCAAAGTTAATTTATCTAGATGGCCAACATTATTGCATATTTCACATTTATAATTTAAAAAACAGAGCTCTCCCAAATGTGGTCAAAGCTCATTCCACTAGATGTGTGGCCACATCTGCAGCTTTCCAGGTTAGATTACCACTGGATAATATCTGATGTTCTTCGTGTTTCACTGTTGCAGTCATTACATTTGGGTAATCTACTGGCAGGTTGCCCTCGGTTGGCCTGATTAACAAAGTCTTGGGTCCTGCGTCGGTTGCTGTCCCTTCTTCCATAACTTCAGCTCGTCAGGGGTATAAAACATGCTGCCGATACCATTACATTGGCTGACTCCAGAAATTTTCATTTTCGAGTTTCAGAACCGAAGTCTTCAACTTAAAGCTAAGTACCTCGTTGGGGAAACACTTTCTTGCTCCTTATCGATGTCAGTAAAAGTTAATAATTGCATTACTTGTGGAAAGCAAATACCTCATAAAGATTTTCATTTGTACTGTATTCCTTGCCTAGGCCCTGACCACGACATACCTTGCTGTTGGTTTTGTGCTTTATTTAATCAGTGCACTATCCGTCGTCGGTACATTTTTGCCTCTAAATATTTTGATTCTCAGTTTAATTATCCAGAAATGATGTTGGTTAGCCATCTGACTACCGGAATTCTGAAAAAACGCAAAGTAAAAGACAAGAGACAGGCCGTCGAGGTCCAAAACTGCTGATGACGCTTTTCCTAAGCCAGTTCGCTGGTACTCAGTGAGGCGCTTTCACAGCCCCTGATACCCGCAGGCCTCTACTGAGACCCATTCGGAGTCCGGTATGCCATGAGATGCTTCACGTATGGAACCCATGGATATCTCTACCTTGGATGGGTCTGGAGCCGCTGTGCAGGCACCGGCTTCTGAGGGTGTATTCAGGCCTACAGACTTGCATATTAAACCGACTCCACCTTCTATTCTAAGGCCTAAATCTCGATCTATGTCTAAAAAAACGACGCCCAGGCCAAATGTTCAGGCCCCTATGCCTAAAAAACAAATGATCAAAATGGCTGAAGACCTTATTACTCTAATCAGGGGTAGTCAACACCCCCCCTCCCCCTTCTAAGAGGCCTAGGACTGAGCTTGACTGTGAATCTTCTGATAGGACTCTGTTCCTTCTAATAACCTGGATTTGTCCATACCTACTTATGAGGTTTGTGATGCAGAGGATTCCACTCCCTCCGCTTCCCCCCCTGAGGACTTATCTTTTGGGGAAACCTTACATACCTTAAGGGAGCATTTCCACTGGGAAAGTCAGGAATTTTCTGAATCTAAAAAGAGGCTTAGGGATTTCCTCCTTCTACCTTAGCGTAGGCCTTTGGCTATACCTCCTGTACTAGACATTGTTGATGTGTTTTCGGAATCCAGTATGGCCCCTGATTCCCTGCCTCTGGCTCCTAGTAAACCTGACAGATACTACAGGGTTCCTGAGTCCCACAAGTTCCCTTTCAAAAATCCTGTTGCGGATCCAGAAACCATTTCTCAGGGGCCCAAGGGCATTAAGGCTTCTACTGCTAAAAATCCTACCCCTTCTGATAGCGACTCCAGGGTGCTGGATAGATGGGGTAAGAAGGTTTATTTATACTTTTGCAACCTTGGCAATCAGGGCTTTAAACTGCCAATTCCATATCATAAAATATCAACAGCATATTATGTGACTGCTTAAACAGAAAATTATGTTGATTTCTGACTGTGTGGAAAATAAACATTTACAGGTTTTATTGCATTCTCCTGAGCAAGTTGGAAAACATATTTTGCAATGTGGTTTTGATTCTTTAGAGGCCTCTTGCAGGGCTGCTGTTACTGGGTCTGTGCTTAGAAGGCATGCTTGGCTTAAGGAGCAATCTCTGCCTGATCATGTTAAAGCAAAATTGTTGGATGCTCCTTTAAATCAGGACCGCCTGTTTGGCAATAAGGCTGAAGAAGTTCTAAAAAGGATGGAAGATAAAGCTACATCTATGCAAACTGTAAAAGATTTCTTACGAGTGTAACCTCCAAGATTTAGTAGGCACTGGCCTACTAAGAATTGGTCCTTTCCAGCTCCTTCCAGATCCACTCAAGCCAAACCCAGACACACCAAAAGCATCAGGTGTCAGTCCCAAGGGGCTCTCAGAACTAAGCAGTGGGGGGGGGGGGGCCTCCACTTCCAAATCTGGAAATAACAAGACACCCAGTATGGTAAACAGTCTCAATGACTTTCCTTTAAAATTACCAAGCACTTACCTTTTTGTCACCTCTTTGGGGGGAAAGATTGCTCTTCATGCAAAAAACTGGGAACTCATAACCCAGGACAAATGGGTTTTAAATATAGTGTCCCAGGGATACAGATTTCATTTCCACATGTTGCCAACACCAAATGGGTGGCCAGACCTGCCCCCAAATCAGTGGGCAGAGGCTCAGAGACAAGTACTTTCCCTCTTAAACATGGGGGCTATTCAACCAGTACCAGAAGAGGAAAAGGGACAAAGGTTTCTATTCCAGGCTTTTCCTGGTACCCAGAAAAGACAAATCATGGCGTCCAATTCTGGACCTGCCTACTCTATAAACACCTTTCTGGACATTCCAAATTTCAAGATGCTGACTCTTCACCAGTTACTTCCTATGCTAGGCAAAGATGCCTGGTTGGCAACTCTAGATTTAAAAGAAGCTTACCTGCATATCCCAATCAGGGAATCTTGCAGAAGATACCTAAGCTTCAAAGCAGGCTACTTGCATTATCAATTCTCTGCACTGCCCTTTGGCTTGCCTACTGCACCTAGGGTATTCACAAAGTGCCTGGCTCCAGTAATTGCATTTTGCAGGCAAAGAAATATTCAAATATATCCATACCTGGACGATTGTCTAATTCAGGCAGAGAACCAGGCCATACTTATAAATCATCTGGCGTTTGTAAAAAGGGTTCTAACTTGTCTAGGGTACACCATAAATGAAAAGAAATCACAACTGGTACCCTCTCAACAGATTACATTTCTGGGTGCAAGCTTGAATACAACTGTCCAAATGGCTTTCCTCATGCCAGAAAAGCAAATTCATTTGGTAACTTACTTCAAATAAGTGGCCACAAAAACCCTGCTATCTGCAAGACAAATACTACAAGCCTTGGGGTTCATGACCTCCTGCATTCTTCTAATTCCATATGCAAGACTGCATATGAGGAAACTTCAGTGGTACTTAAAAAGTCTATGGAGTCAACATTGTCACAGCCTGGAAACAATGATTCCTATCATACCTTGCCTACGCCTGGAGCTCCTATGGTGGGCAGAGGCCTGCCACCAAAACAAGGGACTGCCATTTACACTACCCCCTGCCGCCCAAACCCTAACTACAGATGCATCAGACTATGCATGGGGGGGGCTCACCTGGCAGGGAAGTGCATTCAGGGCAAATGGAACCCAAATCAAATGTACCTACATATCAATCAAAAAGAAATGTTAGCTGTACAGAATGCTGTGACAGCCTTCAAGGACTACATTCATCCAGAACAACTAATGGTAAAGACGGACAACACCACGGTTAATGTGGTACATAAACAAGCAGGGGGGTACACATTCCTACCCCCTCTGCAGACTAGCCATGGAATTTTGGAACACGGCCTTGAGCTACCAAGTGCAACTACAAGCTCAGTTCCAGTCAGGAAAACTGAATACACTGGCAGACGGACTAAGCAGAAATCTCATGGACCCACAAGAGTGGAAACTGGAACCATGGATTTTCAACATGTTGACAAGCAAATGGGGGAGCCCAGACATAGATCTATTTGCCTCCACCTGAACTTACCAGTTGGACAAATTTTGCACAAGGACTCCTCACAAAAAAGCCTGGAAAGTGGATGCTCTGTCCTTCAGCTGGAAAAACCTATCAGTCTATGCCTTTCCCCCTCTGCCTCTGCTCTCCAAAGTTCTGCTGAAAGTCAAACAAAAAATGATTTTGATTGCTCCAGACTGGACACACCAACACTGGTACCCACTCCTGCGCAGTGTGTCACCAATATCTCCATGGCACCTGCCTCAGACACCTTCCTTACTGTCTCAGCAGGAGAACCAAATTCTGCACCCTCAGCTCCCAACATCGAACATTGCAGCTTGGCTAATCACTTAAATTCACCCTTAGCTTCCCTCAGCAAACCTGTGATGGATGTCATCTTGGAGGCGAGAAGACGTAGTACTAGAAAATCTTATGCTGACAAATGGAAAAGATTCTGTGCCTGGAACCAATCTTTAGGGATGAGCACAGCAGCACCCAATTTACCTCAGATTTTGCAATACTTAACTGAGATGCTTCACAAGGGCCTGTCTTTTTCCTCTATTAAAATCCACGCTTCAGCTATTTCAGCTCACTATAACACAGAACCACCCATCTTTTCTCACCCCCTGCTCAAACAGTATCTCAGATGGGCAAAGAACTTGAGACCACCCAGGAGAGCTCCCACTCCTGCCTGGGACCTTAACTTTGTTTTGGAAAAGCTTACCTCCTTTCGAGCCAGCTGCCACTGCAGACTTAACATTTCTTTCTTGGAAAACAGCCTTCCTCTTAGCAATCACTTCAGCTAGAAGGATATCTGAATTACAGGCCCTTATGACAGTGGAGCCTTTCATCATCTTTCATGCGGACAGGGTATCTCTGAGGACCAATCCATCCTTCATGCCCAAGGTGGTTTCCAGTGTGGCTCTTAACCAGTCCATTCATTTGCCAACCTTCTATCCCAATCCACAAAACAAAGGGGAACGGATTCTGCATTCCTTGGACGTGCACAGACAACTTTGATTCTACTTGGAAAGAACTAAATTTCGAAGAAAATCTGAACTATTCCTAGTGGCATTTGCTGCTGGGGCAGAGGGGAAGGCTATTTCAAAACAAACCATTTCTAGGTGCATTCATTTCTGCTGTAAGCACCATGGAAAACCTATCCCCCAGGGGATCAGTTCTCATTCCACCAGGACTGCATCTACTTCTGCAGCCTTTCTCAGAGGTGTTCCTACCAGGGATATTCTAGAAGCTGCTACCTGGAGGTTTAGTACATACTTTCACCAAGCATTATCATTTACCAATTTTTCTCTAAATCCAGAGCTGGCTTTGCCACTGCAGTCTTGCAAGGCCTTATAGCTGGTCCTAATGCTGTATAAATCCATCCTCACAACTATAATTTTGGGAATCTACCCAAATGTAATGACTGCAACAGTGAAACATGAAGAACATAGTACAGTTGTGTACACTTACCATAAATATAGATGTTCGAGTGTATTCACTATTGCAGTCCTGGTTACCCTCCCTCGAGCCCCCTGTTTTTATCTTACCATACCTCTACTTTCTTTTACTATGCTTAAAAGCCTTTTTGGTGTATTTGCTTTTGATTGGAGGTATATTTTTGTGTTTTTAATTTTATTTGCTCTCCATTTGGGGGGCACCTGACATCTGGGGCAAGAAAAACTGATGTAATGGCATTGGCTGCATGTTTTATACCCCTGACGACCTGACATGATGGAAGAAGGGACAGCAACTGACACAGGACCCAAGATTTTGTTAATCAGGCCGACTGAGGGCAACCTGCCATCAGATTACCCAAATGTAATAACTGTAACAGTGAATACACTCGAACATCTACATTTATGGTAAGTGTACACAACTGTACTTTCTGCAGCTACTTGGACAAAATTTCATACCTTTATTACTCATTATAAAGTGGATACTGGCCTCTAGGAGTAGAGCCTCCTTTGGTTCTATGGTTCTGATGAATATTTTTCCATGAGCCACCCAAAAGTTTAGTTGTTTGAGACACAGTTCCACAAGTGAGAATAAAGGTGAGATTGACAACATCACATAAAAAGGTTATATTCTTACCATAACATTCCACGTGTGTTGTCCATCTTGTCCTTTATTCACACAGCCCTCCCTCCTTGCCCCCTGCCTATACTCCTGGTAGACTGAATAACTCAATTGGAATTCAGCAGGACCATATAGCCTCAGAAAATACACCTTCTCAGCCTAATACTGATTCATTTTTGTAGCTGTAGGTACATATACACACTTATGTCTCTTTGGAGGTTGGTACTATACACATTTTTCTCTCTTGTGCTGCTGGGGGCAAACAAGATCTGAGGTAATTACAGAGTTGCATTATGGGTAAAGAATAAGGCCCTTGAGCTTTGCTGAATACCTCAAGCTGGAGAAATGGCCGAGACAAATCCGATGTTTCAGATCTGACCGACCAGTAAGAATAAAGGTTGAGATGGACAACACACATGGAACGTTATGGTAAGAACATAACTTTTTTCTCTTTTCATCCTAGATCCTTAGGATTAGCTATTTCCAAGGAAACGTTCTTCTTGGATTTCAAAGGCTATTTGTTTTTGTTAAACCTTTCATGGTAAGAGCTTTCCTTCTGTAAAGGCTCATTCCGCTAGAGCTGTGGCTTTTTTCTGGTGCTTTTTTCAAGGGCTTAGATACTAATTCTATTCTTGAAGGAGCTACATGGATTTCTGTGCATACTTTTACCAAGTACTACAAGTTGGATAACATCTCCAGAACTAGAACTGGTTTTGCTAGGGCCATTCTTCATGGCTTCTTAGAGGGCTCTACTGCTCCTACCTCCTCCCAAGTTTCTTACTGACCTTTGACACTCGCCCATAGGTTAAGAATACTGCAACAGTGAATGTAAGGACACAGTACAGTTGTGTAAAATCTTACCATAACAGTAGACGTTCTTTCCTTCACTGTTGCAGTATTCATTCCCTCCCTCCTTCCCCCTAGTCCTTTTCCATCTTGGATGTACTGGTTACCTCCTGGGTTTCCTTAGACTGGTGTTCCTACTGGGGCAATCAGTTCAGATGACAGTACATCTGGACGTCACCTTCGTGCCCTATAATATGCAAGGAGCATATGTGTAACGTTTGGAGTACTTTAAAGTAGCAGTAGACTTTGGTATACTAGCCGATGGGCTTCCATGGCAGAGACTCCCATAGGTTAAGAATATTGCAACATTGAAGGAAAGGACATCTACTGTTGTGGAAGATTTTACACAACCACTGTACCAGACATAGGTGAAAAAGGCCTTGAGATTGTCTTTAGCCTGTGAGGCCATCCTTACTTCATAGTTGTCGTTTTTGGACTTAATTAGACCTATTTGTTTCTTATTTAGTTGTATAAGAGATCACTTGCCTTTAAGGGATTTGTTCCTGGTTTTGGCCATGAGTTATCTTCTTTTTATTATATACCCTGTTTTGGTGATGATTCCACTAGTGGGGTTTGTTTTTATTGTTTGCTTTGGGTTTGCATTTGGTAGGTGTTGCAGCCTCTAGGCAGCTATTCAGATGTTTGTATAAGGACTTTGTGAGCAATTCTGCATAGGTAGCTGTGATCTCAGGATTAGAGAGAACTTTGAATTTTGAAAAACTGTCACTTGATAGGATGTAGTTTGCCTTAAAGTAGATGTTCTTCCTGTTTCGCTGTTGCAGTCATCACACTTGGGTTATCTGCCTGCAGGTAGCCCTCTTTCGGCCCGAATACTAGAGACTTATTATCAGTCTTTCTTGCCGAGGAGCCCGAAGCAGTTCACAAGTGCTGGTCGGCCAATACCTGAATCGTTACTGGTTTAGCTGGGTTATCTGGGTTGATTTTTTTACTTTAAAGGAGAGCTTTGTGATCTTACCTCACAAGTCATGATGTGACATGGGGTGAGGGAGGTGCAGCACTCTTTAACTCATTCCCTCCAGTAGAGATCTTTTAAGTGTGTTCTTTTAACTCCCAGTAGGTGTGGCTTCAGTCTTTAAAAAATGAAGTTATGAAGTTATTACCTTACAGTTCTACCAAATACTAATTGGCAGAGCTCATATATCAATACAGTTGTGTTTGCCATCATGTATGCTTCAAGATGAAATATTCTGATACCTTGTATGTAGCATGGTTTTGGAATTATTAATGCAAATATGAACAGGCAATATTTGACACCTAGAGGCGCAGTAGGAGGTAGCTGCATAAACGCTTGGAGACGTCACTCTGCTGTAATGTGTGTTAGATTACTAGAGCCAGTATGCTTGATCCTCTGGTTTGTGTATGCACTACCTTTTCCAGGATGTTTGTGTTAATAAAGTCTAAGATGCATTGTGTCTGTGAGTTTGAAACAGAGTAAGTTTCCCAGTCTGTAGAAGATTAGTTAAACTCGCCCATAAATAAGGTGTTTGTTGGAATAGTGAGTGCCTATAGTAGGTTTAGGAAAGATTCATGAGACTCTAGGGGCACAGGTCATGGCCTGTAGCTAGCCATGATATGGTGAGGGACCTGATCTGTGGTGACTTGCATGTGGATATCTCCATATTGTCATCCTGTTTAACCAACCTGGAGGTGTGATTGTTGCTAATGTAGATCGATACACCTCCACCTTTTGCAGCATCAGTGCTGCTGTTCTAAATGTGAGGAAGGCACTGTAGCCTTGCACTGCTGGAGTACCTTCTATGCCTTTAAACCAAGTCTTGCTCAAGGCACAGATGTTTATATTCTCCAGAGTGAGGAGGGCTTGAAGGGTGCAGAGTTTTTTGATTTAGACTGCTAGCATTGAGCAGTAATACCTTAAGGTGGCTTGGAGACTTTTTCAGTACAGCGGTAGTTTTGTCTTTTTGTCATTGAGTAAAGAAAGGCTCTAAGGAGGTGGATAAAGTTTTAGGCAATATCTGAAAGCCTAGGGGGTGGTAGATGTAACCCATGATTAAGAAAGTAGCATGGTCTTTTTGCCTTGTCTTTCCATGTTGTCAGACATTAGATCCCCCTGGAGTGACTGCGGAAACTAAGCCAGTTATTAAAATCAGTCATTTTATGTTCATACTGTGGCATCTTCCTTGTGACAGTAGAATGCTGCACAGTGCAGGGGCTCATACCTGTTGATAGCACACATTCCTAGAGATCTATTACGTCTCTTTTCATATAGTCCAGAGAGGTACATCTTGGGTCATTTATACCCACATGGAATATGATAGAATCAAATTGGTACCTGAGGTGCAGTGACTTTGTGCATATCCTGGCTCCAGATAGGCAACTAACTGAACCTGTTCATAGGTGTGTACTAGGCCAACGGCCTTGGAGCGTTTACAAGCTTAGCCCATAGAAGTGTCCTGGCATTATGCCGCTGTTAGTTCCTGGTGCCTCTGTCAAGTAGAGCCACTGGAGTGATCCCCAGGGTGAACTTTCTCCCATCCACTCATCAAGATTTCTCTTGAAAAGGACCATTGAGGTGCTCTATCTGACAAGTATGGAAAGTCTATTCCAGAGCATGGGCAGTCTCTGGGTTATGAACCTGTCCCTCCAGCATGTTCTGTTGATTGTGGTAATGAGGCTGAGGTCCCTGGAGTGTGTGGTGCGGAGGGATTGGGATTTCTTTAGGTGTAACATTTCTAACAGGGCTTGGTCAAACATGGCTTTGTAAGTCAAGCAGAGATTGCCTCTTAATAGATATGAGACAGAGAAAAGCTGGAGTTTTTTGAGTCTGCCCATATAAGGCATGTGTTTAAGGCCTAGGATCCTCTTCGTGATGTACTTTTGTGGCCTTTCCAGCTGTTGCAGGTGTTTAGTGAGGTACATGCCAAATGCGGAATTATAGTCAATGATTGGTCTAATGAGGGAATAGTAGAGAAAGATGATGACCTCTCTCTTCCTGGATGCAAAACCCTTGGTAATGAGATGTGCCACATAGGACTTTCTGACCACAGTGGCAATGTGGTGGTCAAAGGAGAGGTTGCTGTCAACCTGTGTTCCCAGATCTCTTATAATGCCTTCAGTGTTCAGTGGGCTATCATCAATGTGGTAATAAGTGGGAACTGAGTTTTTCCCAAAGGGAATGATGACACATTTTTTGGCATTAAGCTTAAGGCCATGGTTTCGACACCATTCGTTGGTCTCCGTGAGGCCTTTCTGTAGGTTGTCATCACTTGGAGAGTTAATAATGGCTCCCAGCTTGCATTCGTCAGTGAACTTGGTCAGCCAGAGTCCCTCCATGTTGGCCTGGACTTCTGAGAAGTAGGTGTCAAACAGGAGAGGACCCAGGACCGATCCCTGTGGGACTCCACTCGTGACTGGTCTGAAGTTTGGCTTGGAGTCTGCTACTTTCACACTGTGGGTTCTATCTGTGAGCCAATTTGCAACCCACCTAGTGATATAGGGGTTGATGCCTAGTTTGGTGAGTATCAATAATTCCTGAGTGGGGAATGGTATCAAAGGCCTTGTCCAGATTGAGGTAGGCTGTATGAACTGCCTTGCCCTCATTCACAGCTCTGGTGACTGACTCAAAGAAGTCAACCAGGTTGAGCAGGCATGATCTACCCTTCACAAAACCAAATTGCATGGGATCCAGAGTTTGGAGATTCCCTTTATCCTTGTTAATTAGGTCCATGATGATGCGCTTCACAGCCTTACATATCAGACTAATGGGGTGATAATTCCCAGGGTCTGTAGACGCTCCCCCTTTATGGAGAGAAGATGACTGTAGCAGTGTGCCATTCTGTAGGGACAAAGCCTGAGGTGAGGCTGTGATTGAACAGGGCACACAGGTGTGGTGCCAGTTCACTTTGTTGTTCATGTAGAACACAGCCAGGGATGCTGTCTAGTCCCATGGAAGCTGTATTCCTGGCCTTGGACAATGCAGCTGTAACCTGTGCTGCAGTAATGCTGGGTGCCTGGCATTCTTCCGGTATTGTGAGTGATCTTTTGGGGGGGGGGGTAAAGTTGTCACTGAATCTGTCGGCCGGTATGTTGGCAATACCTGTAGGCTCATTATAGGATGTACCATTGTGCAGTAACTCAGAGGAAATATGGGTATTGCCATGGAGATTCTTGATATAACTGTAGAAGTCTTTGTGGTTGTTTTTAGTGTCTGCCACAATTCTGCCTTCATAGCTAGCTTTAGAGGTTTTGATGAGGGATCTCAACTTTTTGTTGAGGCTAATAGAGTTTTTTCCAGTCTTGGGACTTCACCTTTTTGTGCAACAGTTTCTTCCTTCTGTTGTAGAGTTTGTTAATGGCAGGGGACCACCGGATTGGCTTGCTTTTTTTGGAGGAGAATGTCTTGGTTCTGTTGGGTATGATTAGTTCCATGCATTTATGTACATGTTTGTACAGTGCATCGGTGTATGATTTGGTGGTCGTGCACCTATTTTCCATTTGCATGGGTGCTGTGAAGTTAGCCACCTCTGTTTTTGAGTGGGATATCTCTGTGTTAAACAATGGAGTCCTCAATAGCAAAAGTATTGGGTAAAGTATATGCTTGCCTTATGGGCTTTACTCTTGGGTGTCGGCTTATGTGAGATATTTGGTGTTACGTTTGGTGTGTGCTTTAGTAATTGCTGAGGAGCAGTATTGTGATTAGGTGGCTTTGGAGATCTTTGAGATTTGGGAATGTTTCTTTTAAGCACCTTAGCATAAGACCATATGTGTCTGGTAACTGGTATGTATGAGGAATGTAGTGTGGATATTCCTGACAACCTTGATTGTATGTGAGATTTTTGACTCCAAGGAAGTTGTGTATTATTCTGTTATTTTCTTCAGTGATTAAATGGCTGTCTGAGAACATGATGCAATTGTTACAATGCCTTAGGATACTCAAATCTACCAAGCTGGCCACAGAGACATTAGGGAATTGTATATCCATGTTGTCCAGTTCTGTAATAGGGTGGGCTGTTTAGGATTAAGGATCAAGTTTTAACAGTGATCTCATATGGTAGTTTCTGGGGTTAAGGGCAAGATGTTATATAGTACTAGGATACAGTAATGCTATTTGATGTGCAAGTTAGTTTTTGTAAGCTTAATTCCATGCAATGCCACACTGTTTAGCAAGTGTCAGACCTAATCTTAACTTTATAGGGAAATTTTACTGTCTATTCATTTGCTACTATACAGGCTGCTACTAACCTCTGCTGTGTGGTGGGCAGGTCCATGCAAACTTGCTTGATTTATAGCAGAAAAATAAAAGCTTGAAGACAGACTCCTATGGCCTTTAGCCAATAAATGACCACACTTTAACTCCCTGAAGTGTTTCCCAAATCAGGCAGACCAGGTAAGCACCTTTGGTCAGCAAGAGGAATGGTCCTGGGATTTTTTTGTTGGAAAAGCACAGCAGAAGTACCTCTCAAGTGCAAATTAAACAAACAACTAAGTCCCTGGCTAATTCGCACTTCTGCAAGGTAATTTGGAGGCAAACAGAACTAGAAAATCCAACAGAGAAATTACTATTTCTGCCACAAAATTAAATGATTTAAAAATGCTCATAAACAGTAGCTATCATTGTATATAGCAAGTACAAGTGTAGTAAATCAAGAAAATACTCGTATCTTAGCCATAGATGGCTCTAGATGCGGTTGCAATGCTTGAAAAGTGTTGCTGAGCTCTATGGAATGCGTTGACTCCAGTCCATGGAGTCATAGAATCAGTTCTAGTGGATCAATGGTGAGTGGAATTTATGCAAAGCTTTTTCTTGTATCCAGAACAGAAGCCACCTTCATGCACATTCCAGGACTCAGAATACTAACTCTTCAAACCCTTTTTCTCTTACTTTCTGTACAAGATTGTTGGTTACTGTCAATTTAAAGGATGCTTACTTTCACATTGCCATTCATAGAAATTGTAGACCTTTTTTTTCAAGATTTTGTGCTTTGGTATTACATTCAGTTTACTACTTTGCTGTTTGGAGAGACTGCCACTTAAGAGTCTTTGCAAAATTGTACAGTGCAGTGGTTCAGCGGTAGCATTGTCGTCTCATAGCAAAAGGTTCTCTGGTTTGATTCTCTGCTGGAGTGCCTTCTGTGTGGAGTCTGCATGTCCTCCCAGCATTCCTGTGGATTTCCTCCAGGTGCTCTGGTTTCCTGCCATGTTACAAAGACATACATCTGAAGCATTTCTCCCTGGGCCTCTGCTGAAAATTGGCTTTGTTCCAAGTTGGACTTTCCTGGTAAACAAATGTAAAATAAATAAAATAAATGCCTTGTCCCGGCAGTAGCCCACTGTAGGCTCCAAGACATTCACATTTTCCTTACGCATTTGTGTAAATTAAGCTCCATCATGGCAGGAAGTGTTAACAGCCTTAGAATTTACCAAGAGTTTTCTTAACCATTCTTATTCACACTGAACCTCATAAAGGTTATCCCTGAAACCTGCTCACACATTCCTCTGACTGCTTTCCTTCCTCTTGACAAGGTAAGCAGGCTTATTAGTTTTACTTCCTAAACTTGTCAAAACAACAAATGTCCATCGTGAGATCACTGCTGCAGTAGCCTAAGCTATATGCAACATATGTAGCCAAGAAGTGGATGACCTGCCAACTTCTAAAGCTTTTAGGGCACCTTCCAGGAGCCCTAACCGGTGTACAGTTCAAGGAGAGTAGTATAAAGTCATCACTATGCTATCAGAACATCCTTAACATCAAAGATCGCTCTATGCTGCACTTTCAAGGGATCAAGTGTCTGCTAGCACTTCTTCAAAGTTGGCCACATAAATACCATATTGGGAAAGATCTTTCGATCTTACCATTATTGTGAAGAAAAGTTTTTTTCTGTCAAAATTTGTTGCTGGGAGTAAAGACTAATGGTTTTTAGTAGTTGTTAAATTTTACTTCAGACCTTGATTTTTTTAGATGGAGAGAAGACGGCGTGTTCTACAGCTCCAATACAAAATTGTCAGATTTTTTTTTTTCAAAAGATATGTAGACATAAGTTCTGACTTCCACGTTGTTCCCTCCATTATCTACAAGAACAAAGAAGAAGTTGTTGTTGTACAGGAGGCTTCAGTATTGACACTGGCTTCCTCTTTGCCTCAGCAGCTGATTTATGATTCTGCTGTGGCAATATCAAGTTCCTCTGTCCTTTGATCAGCTTCTGTCAGTCCCTATGGTGTTAGTGCTAGGGAAGGCACTAAGGACAGAGAGGCAGGTATGTTTTTTGTCACTGTGCAGATGATCCTTTCAAGTAAGGGAGGACAACTCTTGCCAGTATCAGTGGAGGAAGCAGACAATGTTCCTTTGTGGAGCTGCACTGAAGAGCTTGATTCTTGAAATGAGCATTCTTCAATGTATTCTTTTTTTCCGGGTATTTCTCAGGAAAAGCAAACTTAAAATTAAGCATCTTTCTTCATCTGCATCCTAGTCACCTAGGGCAGTCAGGGGATTGGCTGTGGTTTGCTAAAACGTAACATAAAGCCTTTCAGTCTTTTCATTCTAAGTCTTCATTTCATTTAAAAAGGAAAACATTTTCTTCTCTGAGTCCATTTCTTATTTTATGGATGAGGAATTAGTCTTAGAATGCATTTCTCAAGTTTTTACATCACAGAATGGGGAAACTGATTCTGAGGAAAGTTTTTCTTCATATTCCCCACTTGAAGAGTTGTCTTTTTCTGAAACTATTGCTGGAATAAAACAAATACTGAATGCAGGAGTTATTTCAGCGGGGAGAAAAAGAAACACCAGTTTCCCAGCAAAGATATGATTTGTTACAGGTAGATTTTTTCCAAGTTGTAGCTGGTCCTCCTGTTTTGCTAGTCTTAGGGGATGCTTTCCTTGCAGCAGTAGTTTGCCTGACAGCCAGCCACCTGCCCCCCAGAAAGTCTGAACATTTTTATTTTAACTTCCCAAGACTCTCAAAGTTTATTTGATTTTTTTTTTTCAAACTGCAGATCCAACTCTGTAGTAATTTCTCTGTTAAACCCATCTTCTTCCAAACACCTTATGGCAGTTAGCACTATTCCTTCTGACAAAGATGAGAAAGCCTATGATGATTGTGAATAAAGTCTATACTTGTTTCACCTTAGTCTTCAGAACAGTGCATGCCAGGCTCACTTATCTTAAGTTATTCCTGGCTTCCTTTGGCCGTATGAAATAGTTAATTACTGACCTTTGGTATTCAGACTGTTTTCTCAGAATTATTTTGTTTTTTGGGTTACCAATCACTCTCTAAAATGCTTTTATGATACTGTCGATGTTTTAGAGGTGCTGTCATTGAGTCAGGGGTGAGAAGATTTGCCTGGCTACATTCTCAGATTTTACCAGAGGATGTCAAAGATGAGCTTCTGAATGCAACTCTGTATAAAAAGGTATTATTTGGCCCTTCCACTGCCGAAGTACTCAAAAGATTTGATGAAATGGAAAAGTTAATACAGGGGGTTACCTAAATTGTTCAACTTTCCATGTCAAAATCTAATAAAACTTTCCTTCCAGTTCAAATTCATTTTATAGGGAACAGAATAAACAATCCCAGCAAGGCACAAAATTTCAGAAAACAATGACACTGAGGTTCAAAAAAGAAGGGAGGGTCCTCCTAAAATCAAGGGCAGTCTAAAACAGTAGACTGACTGTTTCCCCCCTCCCCATCCTGGCATTCTAATAAAGTTCTCCCAAACTCTAGATTCTAAATTCCCTCTGTGGCATCAGATAACATCAGAAACACTTTGGGAACCACTGAGAAAGGCTAAAATTGGCAGTGGGATTCCCTTCTTTTGCAAAGATTCCTGTGCATCCATCCAATCAATTCCCCGTATTTCCTGCTATCCTAGATCTAATGCTATCTCGGGGTTATTGAGCCTTTTCCTCAGAGGAATCTTTCTGGTGCTAAAGACAGAAGGAACCTGGGGATCCATGCTAAGCCTTCTCTTCTAAACCTTCACATAAAAATCCCAAAAATAAAAATGTTGTCTTTAAAGTTACTTTTACCTCTTTATACCTCTCGACCTCTTACAGCAAGAAATCTGGACAAAGCCATAAATAACAGGCGGACAAAAACCCAAAAATAGGGGCACTTTTTTATAAGTTACTCTTACAAACTTAGAAAGTTGATAGAATAACAGGTTTTGCATTAGCATGAATTTTCTGAAGGGTATGAAGTCTGAAACTCAAGTGTATGTCATTATTTTCTGACTTCAGTCCTCAGTGATTTGCCAAAAAAAAATAATTTTTATGAGAAAGAGACCAAAATATGAGGCATAAATCTGGACATTCAAGGAAAATCTGCACAGTTGAGAGGTGTACTTCTCATTCCACTTCTCAGTTTTTGTAGCACTGGATGTAAAAGATGCTTATCACAAAGATTTCAGATGGTTTTTATGTTTTTCTTTGTCTGGTTTACAGTTTCAGTTTTCTATTTTACCTTTTGGATGTCAACAGCTCCAAGAGTATTTACAAATAACCCATTGCAGGTTGCAGCAAGTTCACATTTTCCATATTTAGGCAGTGTTATTTTTGCCAATTCTTTTACAAGCTGACAAAAATCTCTGGCTTGGATTAAAAAAACTTTTCTCAGTCTGGGATTTCAGATGAAGAAAGAAAAATTCTCTCTCACTTCATCTCAAAGGACAGCATTTCTGAGATGTCTCCTGGCTACATCCTTCATGATGTTTTTTCTTCCTCATGAGAAAGTGGAATTTTACAAGGAACAGTTTCTGATATTTTTTCAACCAGACTCTAGCATCTGCTAAGGAATGTGTCAGGATTCTAGGTTTCTTGGCCTCTACAATTCTAATGATTTGTTTGACTGGAATACACATGAGGAAAATTCAATTGTTCATCAAATCAGTTTGGACCCAACACCAGCAACCTTTACCATTTCAGATCCCAGTATCAGGATTTGTAAAAAGGGAGTTAGTCTGGTGTGCACTTCAGCTTTCAACCCAGGTCTGTCTTTTTTTCCCTTCTAGCCCCTACTCTGTTTGTAACCACAGATGCTTCAGACTTTGCTTGGGGATGTGTCCGGGGGGGGGGGGGGGGTGAAAGTTCAAGGTCTGTGAAAAAAAGAGGATAGATTAAAACACACGTCAAAGAAATAATGCAACTAATAAATGCTCTCCAATCTCTAAACCATCTTTGGATTCCAGGCCCACTGTTACTAATCGGAGACAACACACAGTGTTGTGGTACATAAATAGGCATTGTCAACCAGAGGCTTCATCTTTTGCAGAGTAGCTGTGGCAGCCTGGGAACTAGCAACTCGGCACAATCTGACCCTCTGGGCTATTTACATTCCATCAGAGCAGTGTGTTATAGCAGACACCAGTAAGCAGAACCAGGGCAGCCCCCACAAATGGAAGTTGAAACCAGGGGTCTTCCAGGAATTGATCTAACTGTGGGGGAACACCTAAAGTAAATCTATTTGCCTCCATTTAGAACAGATAGTTAAAGAAATTCTCCTCCAGGACTCTCTGCACAAAGGCCTGGAAGGCAGTTGCCTTTTCATTCCATAGACAAGGATGTCCTTTTATGCCTTTCCACCTTTTCCTATGATAACCAGGGTTCATCTAAAGGTTTAGAAGGACTCCAAAAATAATACCGGTAACACACTTTTGACCCAGACATCAGTTGATATTCATCATTCCCACTGCTGCAGCAGCCTTTGGCTATTTGGGTTATTTCCTGTCTAGGATGTGTCTACCCCCTCCCCCACCTTGAACCTGCACAACTCCCTCCCACTCCTGCTTAATTACAAAGATATCAAAAAACCGGATGTAGAAAGGCACCACCTTTTGACTTAGCTTTTGTGCCTTGCTTCATAGGAACCCCCAGTAGTATGCTCGCATGCAAGTACTACCTGGTATTGTTTTTGTGATTCTTCTTGCTATTTTTGTGAAGTTTCACACATGGTTTGTATTTTTTGTCATGCATATTTTTTAGTTGGTAACAGCTCTATTTGGTCACTTTTTTTCCTGGACTTGCAGTTCAAGAACATTTTTTTTTTTTTCCCTATATAGCCTGGTTTAAAAGCTATCTGTCAAATCGGCAGCAATCTGTCCAGTGGCAAAGTGTACTCCTTACTCCCAACTACCATAGGTGTACCACTGGGCTCCATATTTGGCCCACTTCTTTTCTCCATATTTACCAATAATCTCCATACCACCACACAGCATGCTTCACTTATACAATACGCTGATGATTCAACTCTTATCTGTTTAGCTCCATCACTTCCCACCCCACAAGAACTCACCCAAGAATCCTTTAGCTCTGTGGAAAGTTGGATCACTCAGATCCAACTTATCCTAAACCCTAGTAAAACCAAATTACTATTTTTCACCCCCCCCAACAAAACCATTTCCACCCCTCTGTCCTTCACTATTTCCTCCAAAAATGGCACTAATGTTAAGTTGTCAATCTCGCCTTCATTCTTGCTTGATGGGTTCGGAGCCGATCCTCGGCTCCGACTCGGCACTTGCTAAGCTCGAGAGTCACTTTTACCAGCTCGAGGCAGCCCCATATCCCATGATGCAAGGCGGTAAGTACCCAGATCTCGTTTGCCGCTTCGCTGATGAGGTCCTCCTTTTACCAGCTCCTGGTAAGTGATTTATATATTACTGTTTTTGCCCCTTTTTTCACTTCAATCTTATATTTAACAGTTTTAGTTTAGATTTATTCCCTTTTCTGACTAGAATTTCCCTTACTCCTTAATTTTTTTAGTCAGGCCTTCTCCCCTCCCATCCCCCCCCTTGTTAGGGTGTGTGTGTGTGTATGTGAGAGGTGAGTGATTTCTTTAATTTTGGGATAAGTGTTTCTTGGGCTGTGTTGTGTCCGTGTTTTTTTCTGCAACTATGTCCAAGGAAAGGGTCTCAGGCTTTAAGAAGTGTGACTCGTGCTGTCAGAAGATGTCTCTGACAGACGGTCACACTTCTTGCTTATACTGCCTGGGAACTCTCCACCTGCAGGACTCCTGTGCGATTTGTCATTCCTTCAGCCAGAGAGTCCTGCAGGAAAGGAGAAACAAATTGATTTTGAGGGGCCTACTTAAACCGGAGGGCTCTCCGGCTAAGTCGGCTCCGAGCAAGACTTCCAAGTCTTCCAAGGCCCAGGCTTCAGTGTCTAAGCCTGCGGCCTCGGCTCCGACTCTTTCAGAGTCTAGATCGGCTCCGGCTGGAGCCGATCCTGGTTTACACAAATCCTCGGCACTGATGGCTATCGGTGCCGATACTGGTTCGGCCACATCGGTGTCGGCTCCGATCGGTTCCGACCACCATGTGGCCCAGGCTTCGGTGTCGGCGCCGACCGGCTCCGACACCCTTACTTTTATGTCTGTATCGGCTCCGGCCGGAGCCGATGCATCGAGACCTTCTGTCGGTGCCGAAAAGTTGTCGGTTCCGACAACACCCACGGTTTCGTCGGCTCCGATGGTTCCTTCGAGGAAGAGGTCCGGGTCCCCTTCCTTGGAACCGATACTCTCGGCTCCAGCATCTCCTCTCCTCTCGGAACGGAGCCATCGGAGCCGATCATCCAGGTCGTCCAGGCTTTCTGACCATGATTTAGAGAGGGTGGTCAGTAGATTATTAAAATCACAGGCACTGACCCAGATGCTACATAGTCCATCTCAACAGACGACTATTAGTCCACACCCCATTGCAGTTCCTCCTTCGACTCTACCCCAGAGTTTGGAGCTGGAGTCTTCGGGAATAGTGTCTGCTACGGCTGAGGGACAGATACCCCCCCTTCTGCTCCCTCAGCCTCTACTCTTATCTCCTCTTCGAGACCTTCCTTAGAGGGATTCGGTGGTTGGGCTTCCCTGGTCTCCTCCGAGGGGGTGAGTGGCATCGGACCCTTGTCCGACCCCACTCTTCCCCTTGGAGCCTCGGCCTTGGTGAGCTCGGCTCCGACATCTGCCTCGGAGCCTTCCCTTTCGGTGGGCCCTGGAGTTCCTGGTTCTTCGGAACGGGTTCTCTCGGACCTCCCTGGGAGGGGAGCCTTTGAGGTGATGAAGAGTGTGCTGGCCACTGGACTCAGCCAGCAGTCTGTTCCCTTAGCTCCTCCCTCTACGGTGCCTGTCGATATCTCTGCCATCTCTCTTGCTCCCGGACCCAGAGATCCTCCGCCTCAGGTTTCCCCACTGGGAAGAACCCCCTCTTCCGAGGATTCTCCTGATCGGTCAGGGGATCCTCCGCGCAAGAGGACCTGTAAGAGGAAACACGTAGACTCCCCCGAGTCTTTCACTTCAGATACCGACTTAGATGAGTCGGAGGGATCCCCAAGATCCCCCTCTGAGGATGTCTCCTTTTCAGACATCCTAGAACTCCTTAAACAGAAGGGAAACTGGCCCTCCAATAATCCCTCTGAGGATGAGTCGGTATACCTGGAGGCGTTTGGATCTCGGCCCTCCACCTCCTGGGTGTCTCCGCCTTTCAACCCCCTTATGCAGGTTATTGCTCGAAAGGCTTGGGCTGCTCCTGACTCTGTAGAGCCAGTTCCTAGGAGGCCTTCTAACTTTATTACTGCCCCTTCGGACAAGCAATTCCTCACGAAAGGTGTCCCTGCTGATGCCATGGTGGTGGCGGCTGCCACTAAGAAGGAACTTGCAGATCCTTCCGTACCTGTCCATCCTCCTAATAAGGACTCTAGGACCATGGATAGGTATGATAAGCGGATTTTCTCTTCAGCGACCTTTGCTATGCGCTCGCTGAACTACTTATGCCACTTTACCAGACTCCAAAGGGATATCCTTAAGGAGCTAGGTGAAGTAGTACAGGATCCCACAGCTGCAGGGGCTCAAGAAAAAATTGCTTCGCAGCTAGGAACCCTTAATTCTATTGCTAACTCCTCCATGCGTCTGATATCATATGCAGCAGATGGAGCGAGTAGGGCCGCAGGTACAGGTGTGGCTCTTAGACGTCAAGCCTGGATGCGGCTCTGTAATTTTGCAGATCCCTTTAAGGCGTCCTTCACAAACTCTCCTTTGATGGGTCAGCTTTGTTTGGCCCTCAAGTGAAGGAAACATTGACCAGGTGTGAGCAGGACGGCAAGACTCTTTCTGCCGTAGGGGTCCGTTTTTCCACCCCTTCTAGACCTTACCCTAAAGGACAGAAGGGTGGCAAAATCTGGTTCCGCAAATCCCAAGGAGTCACGCCGGATTCACGTGGTCAGTTTACCCCTAGAGGCAGAGGGGGTAACAATAACAGACGCCGCTCTAGAGGCAGAGGGGGTCCACAAAACCAGGGAAGCAGGGAGCCTCTCTCTGACAAGCCCTTTCAGCATCCCTGAGATGTTGCCCGACTGTCCATCCTTGGAGGCAGTCGGGAAGATATCGCCGTACCCAGAAGCCTGGCTTTCCCTAACTCAAGACAGATGGGTACAGTCGATCATATCCGAGGGTTACAAAATTCCTTTCGAGGAAACTCCCTTCTCTTACTCAAATTCCCTTCCAGATGTACCACCCGGTCTAAGGGAAATTGCAGAGTTAGAAGTTTTAAAACTTCTGCAAAAAAGAGCCATTCAGCCAGTTACAACAGATCATTCAGAGCCCGGAATCTACTCAAGGTTCTTTTTGGTCCCCAAAAAGATGGGAGACTGGAGACCAATATTGGATCTCAGCAGACTCAACAAGTCTGTGAGAAAGACAAGTTTCCGAATGGTCACACTTCAGTCAATTCTGCCCTTCTTACAGAAGGACAACTGGATGTGCTCAATAGATCTTTAGGATGCGTACTATCACATAAAAATTCACAGACGCTCCAGAGGGTTTCTCCGCTTTCGGCTGGGGTCCATTCATTTCCAATTCAGAGCCCTGCCCTTTGGTCTCACTACAGCCCCCAGAGTGTTCACCAAATGTATGGCAGTGGTCACGGCTCACCTGAGACATCAAGGATTCCAGGTGTTTCCGTATCTCGACGACTGGCTCCTTTCAGCCACCACCAGGCAACAGCTTCTTCAAGCCAGGGACTACACAATAAATCTTTGCACTCAATTGGGCATCTCGATCAACTACGGAAAATCCTCCTTATTGCCCTGCCAGTCTATTACTTTCATAGGCGCAAACTTAAACACTGTTCGGATGTCAGCTACCCTCACAGACCAAAGAATCTTAGATATACAAGGTCACGTGAGAATCATTCTAGCCAGCAAGAAAGTACAAGCCAGAATGGTTCTAAAAGTGTTGGGCCTCATGGCTGCGGCCATTACCCTTCTTCCCCTGGCTCGCTTCTACATGCGCCTTCTTCAGTGGATGTTGTTCACTCAGTGGTCTTACCAACAACTTCCGATGCGTCACCAAATACTGATGACACAGATTTGCAAGAATCATCTTTCTTGGTGGATTACTTCTCCCCAGATTCACCAAGGCAGACCCTTTGTACCCCCAGCTCCGGTAGCCACTGTCACTACGGATGCCTCCCTGATCTGGTGGGGGGGGCATTATCAGGGCAGGATGGTTCATGGGACGTGGCAACCGTTCGAATACCACCTGCACATAAATGTCCTAGAGATGAGAGCAGTGCTTTTGACGTTGCAAGCCCTCAACGACTTTCTTCCCTTTGGGACAATTGCAGTCCACACAGACAAACATGTCTGTAGTATGGTATATCAACAAACAGGGCGGAACGAAGTCCTACCCCTTGTGTCGAGAAGCTCTCAGACTTTGGCAATGGGCGATCTCCTCTCATCGGTTTCTGGTAGCAATGCATATCCCTGGGAAAACCAACATTTTAGCGGACAGATTGAGCAGAGCTATTCTCATGCCTCACGAGTGGTCTCTCAAACAATCTATAGTGGAGGAGATTTTTCTAGAATGGGGTCACCCATGTTGCGATCTTTTTGCTACTCCCCAAAACAGCAAATGCCCAGATTTCTTCTCTCTCTTCCCACTGCCAGGCCATCCCCCCAGAGATGCTCTGACCCAGGATTGGCCCCAGGGACTTCTTTATGCCTTTCCTCCCTTTCCTCTTATCCCACAAGTAATCCAGAAAGCCACCGTTTTGAGAGCCAAAATGATTCTCATTGCCCCTTATTGGCCTCGACAAATTTGGTTCCCGTTCCTCCATCGTCACCTTTTGGTGCAGCCGTGGCATATGGACCCAGCGCCAGATCTTCTGATTCACCAATCGGGTCAGCTGCACCGGTCTATTCCTTCTCTCAACCTCACAGCATGGTTGCTCCACTTCCTTCCTTAGCCAGGCTTCCTATGATCTCTAATCCTGTTAGAGACATCATAGTAGCTTCCTTAAAATCCTCTACCAGGAGGATTTATACTAGCAAATGGAAACGTTTTTCTTATTGGGCAAAAGCCAAGAATATTGATCCCTTCACTGCTCCAGTACAAGCAGTTTTGGATTTCTTAGCGGAAATTTTTCACGCGGGCTCCTCTTCTTCCACGGTCAAAGTTCAGTTGGCCGCTATCTCGAACTTTCATGTCGGGTTCGCAGATCATAACATTATGTCCCACAGGCTTTGTAGAGCCTTCTTGAAAGGAATTTTTCTCCTGAAACCTCCAATCAGGAGTCCTCCTCCTCAATGGGACCTGAATCTAGTGCTGACATCCTTGATTCTTCCTCCCTTCGAGCCAGCTGTTTCATGTTCCCTGAAATTTCTTTCATGGAAAACTTTATTCCTGGTTGCTATTACATCGGCTAGGAGGGTGTCTGAACTTCATGCTTTATCTGTTCGCCCCCCCCCCTATTTAGTCTTCCACAAAGACAGAGTATCATTGAGAACTAATCCGACCTTTTTGCCTAAGGTCGCCTCAAAGACTAATTTGAATCAGGCTATTGATCTTCCTGTATTTTTCCCAAACTATTCAAACAGATCGAACAAAAGTTACATTATCTTGATGTCCACCGCCAACTCAGATATTATTTGGACAGAACAAAACAATTCAGGAAATCCGATCAACTCTTTGTTTCTTATGCTGATAACAAGAAAGGCCTTCCTGTCTCAAAAGTGACCTTGTCTAAATGGCTTTCTTCTGTCATCTCTGAAATTTATCAGCTCAGGGGAAAACAGCTGTGCTCAAAACCTAAAGCGCATTCAACCAGAAGCTTAGCCACTTCCACAGCCTTTCAAGCTAGACTTCCATTAGACACTATTTGTGCAGCAGCCACTTGGGCCACTCCTCATACATTTGTTTCCCATTACAAATTGGATTTGGCCTCCAGGGACAGAGCCAGTTTTGGCTCTACAGTTCTCAAGAGTCTGTTCCATTGAGCCACCCGGGATAGAGGTGCTAGGGACGTGGTCCCATCAAGCAAGAATGAAGGCGAGATTGACAACTTAACATTGAGAAGTTATGTACCTACCATAACGTTCCATGTTAGTTGTCTTCTCTCGCCTTCTTTCTTGTGACCCTCCCTCCTTCCCCAGGCTTGGACAGACCTTTCTTTCTACAAGGAAGTATGCTTCTGAAGACCATACAGTGCTGGTCCTTCTGCCATCCTTCAGGGTTTTTTCTCTCCTTCTTTCTTCCTTTTGGAAGTTATTATGCTAGGTGCTATTGCCTATTGTCATCAAACGAGATCTGGGTACTTACCGCCTTGCATCATGGGATATGGGGCTGCCTCGAGCTGGTAAAAGTGACTCTCGAGCTTAGCAGTGCAGTCGGAGCCGAGGATCGGCTCCGAACCCATCAAGCAAGAAAGAAGGCGAGAGAAGACAACTAACATGGAACGTTATGGTAGGTACATAACTTCTCATTATCTCTCCCTCTGACCATACCAAACTCCTAGGTGTTGAAATTGATACAAATCTACACTTCAACATCCACATTTCACAAACTGTCAGAAAAGTCCATAAAAAAATCCCTCTTGAAACAAACACAGATTATCCTAGCCCAAACTCACCTCTTATCTACCCTAATGTATGCTGCCCCGATTCTTACCCAGCTTAGAAAACTTGACCTTGCCAGACTCGAATCATGTTATAATAAAATCACCAAGTTTGCAAACAACTTTCCCTTTAGAACCCACCATTACCAGGCTGTAAGGGAACTGCAATGGCTGGAACTTCTCCGGCTACTAACCTATCACCAATTAGTCATTGCCTACAATGTGGTAACATCCAGAAAAAAAAACTTCTCACCAACTATAATACAAATCATCCTCTCTGATCTTCCAACAAACCTCTCCTCTGTATCTCTAGGGCTAACAATACTGCAGGAAAAGCACTGTTCTCCCACTCCATAGCTAGACCCTGGAATAATCTCCCCCCTGCTCTGATTTCTGCCCCTACCTCTTCTCACTTTAAAAACTCACTTAGAACACACTTAAAGAGTAAGTGGCTCTGCCCATGTATTACATAAGTCCTCAAATCATTCCACTTATATACCTCACTTCCTAATATACCAACTGTAATATATATATTACAGTCTAGGTCTTCTCCTAATGCTGATTGAATTTGTATGCTTATTCTGTTATTAACCATGTGTAACTATTTTTTTTCCTGTATATATAGTTTTTATGTCTTCTGCTGTATACTATATTTTAACATATTGTTTGAAAATTCTCTGTATACTGTATTTTAACATATTGTGTAAAATTTTACTTGTAGAGCTTTTCTCCCCAGGCCTCCACTGAAAATGGACCTGTGTCCAGTTGGACCATCCCAGGTAACAAATGTAAAATAAAAATAAAATAATAGCTTTAGATGCTTATTTCTTTTCTTGGTGGCATTTTTTGTGTTAAAAGTTTAGTATGTTTGCAACTTTTGAGTTTAGGTGTTCATGTTTTTCTTATAGAGAGTACTAAAACTATAGGCATTGTTTGTAGTGCTTATGTAGTTTGACAACCTACCTGAGAGTTTGTTTTGAGATATGACAGTGCAGGAAAGAAGCTACTATTCAGTCAGGTGTTTCATGTAGTGCATGTGCATCTACCTTGGTTTTGGTAAGTGTATGTGTGCTGCTTGTTAACAACATGCCTTCTGACTGACTCTTTCCAGCACTGGTTAATGACAGGTATGCTTCTTTACAACATAGATACTTACTCCAGTCCTGCTGATTTTTCTTCCTCTTCAAAAAGGAAGAAAACTTACTAAAAGTAAGTCCTTGTAGTCACCGTGGGGTCAGTCAGTGCCTCAGCTGGTGGTGGGAGATCCTGTAGTGGCTATTTGTTGATGTTCTTCATCTCACATTGCTGCAGTCATAACTAGTGGGTAGTCCGCTGTCCTCGGTCGGCCCGAATACCAAAGTATTAGGCTGGCGTCGGTCATGGGCGCTCAGATCTGACGTCAGTGCGTCATGGTATTAAAGCGCATGACCGACGTCATATCCTCAGTCTTTTTTGCCGCATGGTCCGAAGCAGAAGCAGCGTTTGCAAGTGCTGTTCGGCGTTCTGAAATTTTCGTATTCTGAGTTTCAGACCGAAACCAAGTTGGGCTAAGTACCCCGTTGAGGAATATTTTTGTTTTTTCTTGCCTCAGTTAATTCCGGATGTCAGAAAAAGTGAATAATTGTATTTCTTGTGGGAAACAGATACCGCATAGGGATTACCACTCTCTTTGTATTCCTTGTTTGGGACCTGAGCACGACGTAGTCGGGTGTCGCTTTTGTGCTAGGTTTAATAAGCGCACCATTAAACGTAGGTTAGATTGCGCTAGGCTTGTCTTCAGTAAGCGGTGTAATTACAATATGCCGTCGGATCCTCCGATGCCCGCTACCGCTAAGAAGCGCAAGGAAAAATTGTTAAGGTCCAAGCAGGATGAGTCAACCGTTCCGGACGCCGGTTCTTTAGAAACTACGGTGGAATCTGTGGATCCAGCCAAGGTTTCAGCTGAGTCTCAGGGGGAGACGTTAATTTTGCAGGATGTGGCCTCTCAGGAGTCAGGTCAGGCTGAGGGGGCCTCTCAGGTTGCAGTACTCCCTTCTTTGTCTAAGGGGGTTAGGCCTTCTCCTTCTGTCTCTAAGGTACCTTCTAAGGGCAGGCCTGGTTTGCTTTCCTCAGGTGTCAGTCCTAGTTCTGCAGGTTCTGTGTCTAAAAAACACATGCTTAAAATGGCAGAAGATTTAATTTCTTTAATCAGGGGTTCTATGCCCCCTCCAGGTAAAAGGCCTAGGGTGGAGCCAGAGGGGGAATGTTTAGAACAGGCTTCAGATTACACAGAGTCTTCGGCTGAAGACACTCAGGATTTTCCTCCTTATTCTGATTCAGACGCAGAGGATTCCAGTCCTTCTGCTTCTCCTCCAGAGGATTTTTCTTTTTCAGAAACCCTGCATTCTATGAGGGAGCATTTTAAATGGGAAGGCCTGGATTTCTCGGATTCCCGAAAGAGGCTTAGGGAATTTTTGTTTTTACCACAACATCGGCCCTTAGCTATACCTCCTGTTTTGGATGTTGTTCAGGATGTTTTCTCTGAGGCTTCCCTTAATCCAGACTCTTTGCCTCCTGCCAGTTAAACCAGATAGGTATTACAGAGTGCCTGAGGCTCATAAATATCTGTATAAGAGCCCAAGGGCTGACCCAGAAACTATTAGCCAGGGACCTAAGGGTGTCAGGGCTTCTGTTGTAAAGAATCCAGTTCCTATGGATAAAGATTCTAGAGCTTTGGATAGGTGGGGTAAGAAAGTGTACACCTCTTCCACTCTAGCTATGAGGGCTTTAAATTGCCAGTTTCATATGTTGAAGTACCAGAATTTTCTCCTTACTCAGTTAAAATCTAAGGTAGATGCTTTGGCAGAGGGCATAGAGTGTAAGGAATTACAGGATTTGGTTCATGCCTCTTATCAGGTGGGTAAGCATTCTTTACAGTGTGGTTTCGATGCTTTACAGGCTTCTTCCAGGGTGGCTGCCACTGGATCAGTTATTCGCAGGCACGCCTGGCTTAAGGATCAGAATTTGTCAGAGCATGTTAAAGCTAGAATTTTAGATGCTCCTTTACAGTCTGAAGTTTTGTTTGGTTCTCCTGTGGAGTCTGTCTTAAAGAAAATGGAAGACAAGGCTAAGTCTATGCAGACTGTTAAAGATTTTTTGCAGGTGCAGCCCCCTAAGTTTAGCAGGAATTGGCCTACTAAGGGTTGGGCTTATCCTTCCTCTGATTTACAGTCTAGGGGCAGATCTAGGCGTGGTAGGGGCAGAGCTCAGAGTTCTTTCAGGCCTAGAACGTGGAGTTCCCCTGCACAATCTACAGGTGAGGGCAGGGGCCAGTCCTTTCGTAAACAGGCCCAATGACCTGCATCTTCAGCTGCCAGATCCCTTCTGTCTGGTAGCACCTTTGGGAGGAAAGTTGGCACTCTTCAAGCAAAATTGGCTTTTAGTCACCCAGGACAAATGGGTGTTGGACATTATAGACCGAGGCTACAAGTTTTATTTCCACACATTGCCTCCTTTCAAGGGCATGCCAGACGTTCCTCCTCAGCAAAGGGTAGAGGCTCACAAGCAGATTTCTTTACTTCTTCAAATGGGAGCTATACAGCAGGTCCCTCTGTCAGAAGTGGGCCTAGGATTTTATTCTCGCCTGTTTCTTGTACCAAAGAAAGGAAACACTTGGAGGCCAATTTTGGATTTATCTATCCTCAACACATACCTGGACATTCCAAAATTCAAAATGTTGACGTTGCAACAACTTCTGCCTCTGTTGGGTAAAGATCACTGGATGGTAACTCTGGATCTCAAAGAGGCTTATCTTCATGTTCCTATCAGGCCCAGTTGCAGGAGATTCCTGCATTTTCGGGCTGGGACTTTACATTATCAGTTCTCTGCATTGCCCTTTGGCTTATCTACTGCGCCCAGGGTGTTCACAAAGGTTCTGGCTCCGGTGATAGCCTTCCTAAGGTTAAGAGGAATTCAAATTTATCCTTATTTGGACGATTGCCTGATTTTTGCTCAAGACAAAAACAAGCTTCTTCACCATCTACAGTATGTTATGGCAGTGTTAAGGTGCCTAGGGTATTCTGTGAACGAAACAAAGTCCAGTCTAGTACCATCTCAGGAAATGTGCTTTCTGGGTGTGAGACTGAATACAGCTTCCCAGATGGCCTTTTTGACCCTGGACAAACAAAGAAACCTTACTCTTTACTTCCAACAATTGTCTCTACGGTCCAGGCTGACTGCAAGGACAGTCCTTCAAGCCTTGGGGTTCATGGCATCTTGTATTCTGGTGCTTCCCAATGCCAAACTGCATATGAGGAAGCTACAATGGTATCTCAAAAATGTATGGACGCAACACTGCCACGATCTGGACACTGTCATTCAGATAATACCTTGCATTCAAAAGGAATTTTTGTGGTGGGCTCAGGAATGTCACCTAAACAAGGGACTCTCTGTAACCCAACCAGAGGCGAGTCAGATTTTAACGACAGATGCCTCGGACAAGGCTTGGGGAGCTCACCTCAATGGAAAATGGGTTCAAGACACGTGGCCTGCCAGACTTCAACATTTACATATCAACTTGAAGGAGATGTTAGCAGTCCAATTTGCATTGATGGCTTTCAAGGATCTACTTCACCCAGGACAAGTGTTGATTCAAACAGACAACACAACTGTTATGTGGTACATCAACAAGCAAGGGGGAACCCATTCTTACCCTCTTTGCAGGCAAGCTATGATTTTGTGGGAGACTGCTCTCGGTTTGCACCTCACTCTTCAGGCAAGGTTTCTGCCAGGAGCACAGAACTCCTTAGCAGATGTTTTGAGCAGACAGATGGTGGATCCCCACGAGTGGAAATTGGATCCTCATGTATTTCGACAGTTGACAGTGATATGGGGGACTCCAGACATAGATCTGTTCGCTTCTCCACTAAATTTCCAGCTGCCAAAGTTTTGCACAAAGATGTTTCATCCAACAGCTTGGAGAGTGGATGCTCTATCATTCAGTTGGAGCAATCTTCACGTCTATGCCTTTCCTCCTCTGCCTCTCCTTCCCAAGGTGCTCTTGAAGGTCAGACAAGACAAGCCCTCCATGATTCTAATAGCTCCAGATTGGCCTCGACAGCACTGGTACCCTCTGCTGAGGAGTTTAGTAAGGGAGCCTCCTTGGCCTTTGCCTTCAGTTCCACACCTTTTGTCTCAGGCAGGCAATCATTTCCTCAATGTCAGGATTCAGTCCCTGCATCTAACAGCCTGGCATATTCTGTTCTAGAACCTGGAGGGTCGCAGCTTCCTCAACAAGTTTTGGATGTTATTTTGGAGGCCAGAAGGCCTAGTACAAGGAAAGTTTATGCAGATAAATGGAGGAGATTTTTTATTTGGAGCAAAGCAAAGAGCTTTGATGTTTCCAGGCCTGATTTGAGTGTTTCTCTTCAATATCTTACGGAATTATTAGACAAGGGTTTGTCTTTCTCCTCTGTAAAAGTTCATGCTGCAGCCATTTCTGCTCACTATGACTGTGACCCACCATTATTCTCTCATCCTTTAAGCAATTTCTTAGAGGGGCAAAGAACATAAGACCCCCGCGTAGAGCTCCTACTCCTTCCTGGGATCTCAATTTTGTGTTGGAAAAACTTACTTTACCTCCTTTTGAACCTGCAGCTACGTCTGAGTTAAAGTTTTTGTCTTGGAAGACTGCTTTTTTGTTGGCCATTACGTCTGCTAGAAGGGTATCTGAATTACAGGCTTTGATGGCAGTTGAACCCTTCCTGATTTTTCATAAGGATAGGGTATCTCTGCGTACTAACCCTACTTTTATGCCTAAAGTGGTTTCAAATGTAGCCTTGAACCAATCTATTCATTTGCCTACTTTTTATGCTGATCCCCAAAATAAAGGGGAGAAAATTTTGCACACTTTGGATATTCACAGGCAGTTGCGTTATTATTTGAGCAGGACTAAAAGGTTCAGACAGTCTCAACAGTTGTTTGTTTCTTTTGCTTTGGCCTCTCAGGGGAAACCTGTTTCAAAACAAACTATTTCTAAGTGGATTGGCCATTGTATTGCTTTTTGTTATTCTCATCATGGTAAGGAGATTCCGGCTGGAATCAGACCTCATTCCACTAGGGCTACTGCCACTTCTACTGCTTTTTTAAGGGGTGTAGCTACTAAAGATATTTTGGAGGCAGCTACTTGGAGTTCAGTGCACACTTTTTCTAAACATTACCATCTCCCTCTTTATTCCAAATCTAGGGCTGGATTTGCCACTGCAGTCTTACAGGGCATGTTAGCAGCTCCCAATGCTTTATGATTTTGCCAGCCTCCCTTTACCTTTGCTTTGGGATTCTACCCACTAGTTATGACTGCAGCAATGTGAGATGAAGAACACAGCACAGTTTTGTACCTACCATAAATGTAGATGTTCGAAGATCCACATTGCTGCAGTCCAATTTACCCTCCCTCCTTCCCCTCTGTAGTTTGGAGTAGTTGTATGGTTTGGGTGGTAGAGGTTGTTTGTACATGTGTCTTGGAGGTTTTTCTATTTTTGGCTGTGGCCTTTCTTTTTGGGCCTTCTGACATCTGGGGCAAGAAAAGACTGAGGATATGACGTCGGTCATGCGCTTTAATACCATGACACACTGACGTCAGATCTGAGCGCCCATGACCGACGCCAGCCTAATACTTTGGTATTCGGGCCGACCGAGGACAGCGGACTACCCACTAGTTATGACTGCAGCAATGTGGATCTTCGAACATCTACATTTATGGTAGGTACAAAACTGTACATGTTATGTGATCCTATCTCGCCTACATTCTGAATGATGGGTTCGGAGCCGATCCCTCGGCTCCGACTCGGCACGCTTATGCCAAAGAGCGAAGTCTCTTATTGGCTGAGCTTACTATATCCCAGGATGCACCACTACCAGTCCCCCAGATCTCGTTTGCCGCTTCCCTGCGAAGACGTGGTCTCGAGCTGGCTGGGCTGAGTAGTTTTATTAACTAACTTTTCTGTCAGTTTTTTGCTGTTTTTGCTCACAAAAGCTGTTTTAACGGCTATCGCTAACTTTGTGTACGATTTGGATTGTTAAATTGTTGTGTGTGATTGGGTTCAGTTTGTTTTCGCCCCTCCACCAGGGCCTTCCCGGACTGTCAACCTTAATACTTTACAGGGTCTCTAGTAATTATATAATTGGTTAGAGTTACCTGTTCTTTTTTACAGGAAGTGTTTGCATTAGTTATTACTGTAAGCTTAGATTATCAGCAGTAAAAATTTAGTGTACTTTCCTGTCAGAGTGACCTGAATTGTGTATCATCATGTCTCAAACCCCTAGGCCTTCGGGCTTTAAAAAATGTTCGAAATGTGGGTTTAAAATGTCTATCACAGACGATCATTCGCTCTGTGTATATTGTCTCGGGGCAAAGCACTTGCAGGAGTCATGCAGTGTATGTCACGCTTTTTCCTCAAGGGTCCTCCAGGAGAGGAAAAATAAATTGATTCTTAAGGGGTTAGTTAAACCTTCCTTTGAAGAAGCCTTGGCATCCTCTCCTGCTCCAACCAAAAGAAAAGGGCTTGGTTCCGACCAGTCCGTCGGACCCGACTGCCAAGAAACTTAGGCAGGCCTCTCCTTCGGCTCCAAAGACTTGGAGCCGAGGTTGAACGGTCTGCCTCGATGCCACCAGTATCGACTCCTCTGGCTTCGAGCCGATGGCTGGGGCATCGAGGCGGGTCACCTTCGGCTCCACTGCTCTCGGAGCCGACAAGGGTCGCCGCTCAGACACTTCCTCCTCGGCGAAGTCTACCTCGGCACCGATGGAATCTGCTGTGAGTATTCCTCGGCGCCGATACTCATCGAGTCGCCTCGGAGCCGGTCCCCTAGCCCTTTGGGGCCGATGGAGAGGCCTTCTCGAACCCGTTCTGTTTCCTCTCGGTCTCGAGGATGTCGGATTCTGATATAGACAGGGTGCTCCAAAGACTGTTCCAGTCCCCAGTCTTCCAAAATTTGTTTCGGTTCCGACCCAGCTGGTTTCGGAGCCGATGACCTTGGCCCACCCGTTGCCATTCCTCCTCCGACCGCCGGCTCCGTGGAGCAGGTGCTGTTGGAGCCGGTGGAGATCTCAGGGTCGGCTCCGACCCTTACTCCAACCCGGCCTCGGGTCCGAGTTTAGTACGCTGGACTTCTTGGCTGGACCCGGGGTGATGTTTCGGGACCTATGCTTTCGGTTCCGAGCCTCCCCTCGGTGCTCGCTGCGGGACTTCCGTCGGCTATCACGGCTCGAGTCCGGACACTCCCAGGATTCTGGGGTCCGGCTTTCAGGGCCATGAGGAGTGCCTTGGCCAAGTCCTCTTCGCCATCTCTCCGGTTTTACCAGCACCTTCCCTGGGCGTGGAGACTGGGTCTTTGGCAGTTCCCTGTCCGTAGCCAGCGGAGCCCGAGGCCTGAGGTTACCCCAGTGGGGTTCCCTCCTCCTGAGGGTTCTTCGGAGTTGTCTTCAGAGGAACCCCAAGGAAGAGATCGTGCAAGAGGAAGCACGTGGACTCCCCGAGTCTATTACATCGACACTGATATGGATGATGCGGAGGGGTCCCAAGTCGCCCTCGGATGATGTCTCATTTGCAGACATCTTAGAGATCCTCAAACAACGAGGCGGCTGGATATCCAAACCCCTCTGCTGACGAATCAGTGCTCCTCAAGGCCTTTGGGGCTCAGCCCTCCGCCTCCTGGGTGTCTCCGCCTTCGACGAGCTTCTGGATTTAGTTTGTCGAAGGCGTGGAACATCCAGATACCGTGGAACCAGTCCCTTCTCGTCCAAATAAATTTTTATCTGCTCCCCGAGAAGGAGTTCCTTACTAAAGGCGTGGCTGTAGATGCCATGGTGGTGGCATCTGCTACACAACAGGACGTGGAAGAGGCTTCAACGTCCATCCATCCTCCTAATAAGGAGTCTAGGAGTATGGATAGGTACGGGAAGCGCACCCTGACTTCAGCGGCCTTTACCTTAAGGTCTCTGAATTATTTGGCACATTTTACCAGGCTTCAGAGGGATCTGGTCAAGGAGTTGTCAGATTCCCTCTCGGGTAACCTACCTGAGCAACTAGCCCAGTCCGTTAGCTCTCAGTTGGCTATCCTTACGTCAATTTCTAACTCGTCCATGAGGCTCATTTCCTATGCGGCCGAAGGCGGGTAGAGCGGCAGGCACAGGCGTGGCTCACGAGACAAGTCTGGCTCCGCTTGTGTCAGTTTGCGGAGGCCTTCAAGTCTTCCTTCGCCGACGCTCCCTTTGATGGGTCCTCATTGTTTGGACCCAAGGTGAAAGACACCCTTACCCGCTGTGAGCAAGAGGGAAAAACGTTATCTGCCGTAGGTGCCCGTTATTCCACTCCCTTTCGGCCTTACCCCAAGGCTAAAGGAGGGGGGAAAATGTGGTTCCGAAAATCTCGCAAGTTTTTCTCCCAACAGCAGGAAGATTCCCCGTCCAGAGGCAGAGGGCGGGGAAATTTTTCAGGGAGACGCCGTCCCAGAGGCGGCAGAGGCCCCCGCAATTCTGGAGACCGCGAGTCCTTTCGTGGCTCTTCAGCCTCCCACACGTCATGAGGGATTGCCCGGCTGTGCTGCTCCGGAGCCAGTCGGGTGTCGTTTTGCCAAGCACCTAAATGCCTGGGAGTCAATCACTCAGGACAGATGGGTGCTTCGGATCATTGCCGGAGGTTACACCATCCCATTCAAATACTCACCCCCACCGTCCAAGAGAATCCCGGACCCACCCAGTCAAAGGGAAATAGCAGCCGCAGAAGCTTTAAAGCTGCTAGAAAAAGGAGTCATCCAACCCGTCCCCACAGACCAGATCGGATCAGGAAATTACTCCAGGTTCTTTTTAGTGCCAAAAAAGACAGGGGACCTGAGACCAATATTGGATCTCAGCAGACTGAACCAATCCGTCACGAAATCCAAATTCCGAATGGTCACGTTACAATCCATTCTCCCGTTGTTGGAGAAGGATGTTTGGATGTGCTCCATAGACCTCAAGGACGCCTATTATCACATACCGATACATCAGGCGTCCAGAAGGTATCTGCGCTTCAGCCTGGGAGTCAGTCATTACCAATTTTGTGCTCTGCCCTTTGGTCTCACCACAGCCCCAGAGTGTTCACCAAGTGTTTGGCAGTAGTGACGGCTCACCTGAGAAGTCTTGGATTCCAAGTGTTTCCCTATCTCGACGACTGGCTCCTGACTGCCACCACCAGGCATCTACTAATGGACAACCTCAAAGCCACCATCTCCTTGGGTGTTTCCCTAGGGATTACATTCAATTGGTCAAAGTCTGTCTTGCTGCCCTCTCAACGCATAAAGTTTATAGGAGCAGAGATAGACTCAAGATTGATGCGCGTCTTTCTTCCGGCCGAAAGGATCCGAACTTTACAGGGCCAAGTTCAAGCTCTAATCTCGAGGTCCAAAGCCCCAGCCAGGATGGTCCTACAGGTTTTAGGCTCAATGTCTGCCACGGTTCTTTTAGTTCCTCTAGCAAGATTACACATGAGGATTCTTCAGTGGCTCTTGTCAACTCAATGGTCCTTTCAGGATCTTCCCCTCAATCATCACATCATGATTACGGAAATATGCAAAAGGGACCTTCGCTGGTGGCTTCAGACATCCAACTTGGATCAGGGAAAACCCTTTGTTCTCCCTCCAGTGGTTACCCTGACGACAGATGCCTCCCAGATAGGGTGGGGGCATTGTCTGGGCAGGCTAGTTCAGGGCTCCTGGCTTCCGGACGAAGCTCTTCTCCACATCAACGTGTTGGAGATGAGGGCTGTACTTCTATCCCTACAGGCCTTACACAAGTTTCTTCCTCAGGGCATCATCGCCATCCACACAGACAACATGTCGGTGGTTTGGTATCTGAACAAACAAGGAGGGACCAGATCGTATCCCCTTTGCAGAGAGGCCATGAGAGTGTGGGAATGGGCTGTAGCTACCAACCGCTTCTTGGTAGCGACCCACATCCCGGGAAAGTCAAATGTATTGGCGGACAAATTAAGCAGGACAATTCTCTCTCCTCACGAATGGTCTCTAAACCGCACAGTAGCAGCCCAGGTTTTCAAGAGATGGGGACGCCGTGCTGCGACCTATTTGCAACTCCACAAAACACCAAGTGCCAGAGGTTCTTCTCCTTGATTCCACATCAGGAAGTACCAGCCATGGATGCTCTAGCACAACCTTGGCCAACAGGGCTACTTTATGCCTTTCCTCCAATTCCACTCCTTCCAAAAGTTATTCAAAAGCTTCTCAACTGGGGTCTTCAATGATTCTGATTGCCCCATACTGGCCTCGTCAGATATGGTTTCCTTACCTGAAAAAGCATGCAGTGGACGATCCGTGGACCTTAGACCTGATCCCGGATTTGCTAATCCATCAGTCGGGACATTGGCATCAGTCCCTTCAATCTCTAAAATTGACAGCTTGGCTCCTCCACTTCCAACCTTAGTTAGAAGGCACACACTAGACCCGAAGTTGTTCACATTTTATCTTCGCCCACAAACCCACCACTAACAAATTGTACCTCAGTAAGTGGAAGAGGTTTGCTATCTGGGCTCAACTCAAGGGCTTAGACCCTATCACTGCTCCTGTCCCAGAGGTTTTGCAATTCTTAACATCCCTGTTTAATCAGGGATCTTCTGTCTCAACTATTAAAGTCCAACTAGCTGCTATCTCGAAATTCCATGAATCCACGGATCCTCCTTTGATGAGCAGCAGACTATGCAAAACGTTCATTAAAGGTGCCAGTCTGTTAAGACCACCAGTTTTTCATCCTGCACCTCCGTGGGATCTTGATTTGGTGCTTCGTGCATTAACATCCCCCCCTTTTGAACCGGCTGCTACATGCGAATTAAAATATCTGTCTTGGAAAACGGCATTCTTAGTGGCTATTACCTCTGCAAGGAGAGTCTCAGAGCTTCAAGCCCTGTCTATTAAACCACCGTACTTGATTTTCCACAAGGATAGAGTATCACTTAGGCCTAATCCATCCTTTGTCCCCAAAGTCTGTTCTAGTTTCTGTCTTCAACAATCTCTAGAGCTACCAGTTTTCTTTCCAAAATTCTCTAATGAAGCAGAATATACTCTCCATAAATTGGATGTTCACAGGCAATTACGCTTCTATTTAGACAGGACTCAGCAACCGTTCAAGTCAGACCAGTTGTTTGTGTCCTTCTCAGATAATAAATTGGGCCAAACCATTACAAAAGCTACAATCTCAAAATGGATCAGAGATTGCATAACTCAGGCCTATTCTTCTTCGAACAAACAACTTACATCATCTATCAAAGCTCATTCTACAAGAGCTATGGCTACTTCTATAGCCTTTCATTCCAAGCTCGCTATATCGGAAATTTGTGCTGCGGCTACTTGGTCCAATCCGCACACTTTCATTTCCCACTACAAATTGGATGTGGCATCTAGAGGACAAGCTTCATTTGGTTCCACGGTACTCAGGAGTGTTTTCCAGTGAGCCACCCAGGATTCAGGTGCTAGGGACGCTGTCCCATCATTCAGAATGTAGGCGAGATAGGATCACATAACATCTTTTAGTTATGTACTCACCATAACTTCAGATGTTTGGGATCCATCTCGCCTACATTCCTGATACCCACCCTCCTTCCCCCTGCCTTGCAGATCAGAAGAGATTGAACGGTTTTGAGCTCCACTGTTTTTATCTTGTTTCATCTGACGATGTTATATAAGCAGGGTATGCATGTGTGCATGTATGCGGACAAACTAGATCTGGGGGACTGGTAGTGGTGCATCCTGGGATATAGTAAGCTCAGCCAATAAGAGACTTCGCTCTTTGGCATAAGCGTGCCGAGTCGGAGCCGAGGGATCGGCTCCGAACCCATCATTCAGAATGTAGGCGAGATGGATCCCAAACATCTGAAGTTATGGTGAGTACATAACTAAAAGTTTCCTCAGCTCCTCCATTTATCTGTCCGAGTTCCTCTAACTTGGGGTTAGACATGTCCTCTGCAGATGTTCCAGTGTCTGGAAAGGGCATGGGAAAACCATCTTCCTTTTTGGGTCTGCGGAGATGCTCTGGGAGATTTTTCTCTGGGCTGGGGAAAGCGACCTCTTGCCTGGGAAAAAGAGTTATCCTGCCAGTTGGTCTTCTTCCAGGGATACTTTAGCTAGGAAAAATAAACAAAAGATTAAAATTTTCATCTAAGGCTACATTTTGTGGTACATAAAGATGATATTCTTACCTTAGACAAGAATTAATTGCAGACAGTTGGTCAAGAAATGAAAAAATCCTTACCTGAGCATTATTGTGATACAGAAAATATTGAAGATAGTCTGAAGAGTTGGACATTGATAGAAACAGAGTTCCCCTCCTATGGATTCCCAAGATCAGGACTGTGATTCTGGGGAAAACACACAGCTGCATCTCCCTTTGATGATTTTTCTTTTTCTGAATCTATTTCCAAGATGAATTATGTACTTTTGTAGGAACAAGTGGAGATTCCCCACTGAAATGAAGACATGCTATGAGTTATTACAAGTGGCGGTCCCACATGTTACTCCTACTCCTCCTATTTTTCCAGCCTTGGAGGATGTTGTTAATGGCTTGCAATAATCCCGTTTCCCATTCTTCAGTCCCTAAGAAGGCAGATAAACTTTACAGAGTTTCCCAGGCTAACAAATTATTTTCTCACCTTCAGTCTGATTCTGCAGCCATTTCTGCCTTAGCATCAGCTGGCAATAGGCTTTTAATTAATCCTAACCCCTCTCCAGGGGATACATAAGGTAAGGTGCTGGATAGATTTGGGAAGAGAATTTTCTCTTCATCCACTTTGGCTTTTAGAATTCTCACTTACCAAGGCCATACGTAGAAATGTATTTTACATTGTGCTGAAACGTTAAGGGAATGCTCAATCTGTCTTCAGAGGATAAATTGTATCTGAATCCCAAGCCCTAAAGAGTGTGTGTTATTGTGCAGGTATTGTATCTAGAGCCACTGCTAATGTCTTAAGGAGGTATACCAGGGTACATAACCAAAGGTTCGCAGATGAAGTTAAATCTGAGATTGTGAATTCTGCTTTAGATAAAGAAGTTATGTTTGGTCCTTTTGCTTCACTGGCCCTCAAACAATATGATGAGAGGTGGAAATTAGTTCAGCGAGTTAACAGACTTTTTCATGTCCCTTATTATAAACCAAATAGATCTTCTGCTCCCTTTAGAAAACTATCCAAATGGTCCCTGCCTACTTCTGACAAACAAGGTATAAAAAAAGGCATAACAGGAATGGGTCACCATTAACAAGCCACGGGGATCTTTTCAAAAAAGGGGGAAATCAGTACCTTTAGAATGACTATATTTGCATTCTTTCCCCCTTCCTCTTGTCACTGTATTTCTAACTCTGCCCAGAGATGAGACCTCAATCTGTCCCTCTGCAATCACATACTAACCCTACAAATAATAGATCCAGTGCCTTGCACCACAGGGGTAAAGCCATTTATTTCAGACTTCTTCTGATTCCAAGGAAAGAACTTGCCTTGAGACAAGTTCTAGATCTTTTATTTCTTAGATTCTCCGTATTACCCTTTTAGGTTATCCACAGCTCTTAAAAGAGTATTCACAAACAGCCTAGCCCTGTGTGGGCTTCTGAGCCTTCTCATGTGTCTTTATTTTGGGGACTTATTTTTGCAGAGTCTTTTCTGAGAGGTCACGGGTCATTAACAAGGATTGTCTCCTTCCTCACCAGTATGGGTTTCCAGTTACATATTCAACCCCCGTCTGACCATATCATACAATATTGGGGTTCTAAGGTTCATAAGGATCCAACATTATCATCCTGTGGAATTTCAGATTCTAATTTTAGGCCTTGTCAAAAGGAACTGTATGATTGGAGACTGTACATAATTCAGAATTCTAGTGTCCTTTTTTTCCCTCCATGTATACCAACAAAATTCATACCAACAAATGTCTCAGATGTATCCTGGGGAGCAGTTTCAATGAGGTTAAAAAGGTGGAGCCTGTGGGACATGTCAGACAGGCCAAAGCATATCCGTGTCAAAGGATACTAGCTGTGATCCACGCTATGCTCTCACTCTAAATCTGGTGTCTGAAGGATCCCTTTTGCATGATTGCAGGCAACACCACAGTGATTTGGCACTTCAACTGGCAGAGGGATGCCAGGTCTTTCACTCTATGCCTGCTTGGTATGATAAATCCTTGGAGGATCAAGAAATGCTGAAGAGCTATCTCCCAAACTCACATTCTGTCAGAGCAATATGCAGTGGCAGACAGACTGAGCAGAACCAGGATAGACCCTTAGTATTGGAAATTACATCAGGTGGTCTTCCTGGGATTGATCCGGTTGTGGAAAGCACCTCAAGTAGATATATCCTTCTTTCAAAACAGACACCTAACCAGATTATTTTCCTAAATTTCTTACGTTAAACTGAGAGAAGAGATGCATTTCTACCCCTTCCACTGATATACAGATTGTTCTCAAGATTCAGAGGAACTCTTCAAAGTTATTTTTGGTTACTTCCATCTTGCCCAGTCAACAGTGCTTATCCCTTTTTTTCAGAATTGGCCAGGGGCAGTTGCTGCAAACTTCTTGACAGATTAGATCTACTCACACACCACTAGGTGTATTTGATTCATCTTAGTCTCAAACTACTACAACTGACTACCTGGATAATTCAATTTTGATAGTTTTAGGCACCTCTTTCATGACTTGCAGTAGTTACTAAAGGGGGCAAGAAAACATGCTATTAGGATATTATATGTCGGTAAGTGGAAACATTTTCTGGTTCATGCCTAGCCAATAACCAGGGCCCTTTTAGGAATTATGTACCACTGGTTCTCAGATATTTGTGTGAGTTACTATCCTCTGACCTTATTTCTCTATCAAGGATCATCTTGCAGCCATTTCAGCATGTCTGCCCAGGACTCCACCTCTATCCTCTTTGTTCCTCATTAAACAATTCATGAAAGGGAGTTTACATGAAGCCACTTTCAAAAAAGTTGGCTCCTTCATGGAACCTTAATTTCACACTGAAGAAAACTAACCTTGTCTCAGTTTGAACCAACTCATGTAGCAGATTTACAGTTCATTACTTGGAGAACTTCTTTTTGCTCTGACATCTGCAAGAAGTACCCGAGTTGCAGCTGTTACAGTGGGTAAACCCTGTTTGGTATGCCACATGGATGAGGTTACTGTAAGAAGAAGTTCCTCATTTATGCCCAGAGTAGTGTCAGGGTTTACTTTAACTCAGACCATCAGTCTGCTGGTGTTTACCCAAAACTTCCAAACTGGGGAGAAGACATTGTCTATACTCTAGATCTACATATACAGATTGGGTATTATCATGACATAATTAAGATTTTTGGAAAAACTGATCAGCTATTTATTTCTTATGTTGGGTTTAAAACTATACTGGAAAAGAGTGGACTCTAGAAGCATTTAGCGTTTTAGAGTCAGCAACTCAGTCTTTTGTACATACATTTACAAAGCATTACAAATTGCTACAATCCTTTTCCTGGTCCAGAGTTAGCTTAGCAAGGACCATTCTCCAGGAGATCCTAAACTCTTATCCTTCCTCCTCCCAGGTGGGATAATCTTTGGTAATCATTTCAAATAGCCAAACTGCAGCATTGGGAATGATAAAGTACAGTTGTGCAAGAACTTGGCGTAACAGTAGATGTTCATATTTCACACTGCTGCAGTAGCCACACCCACCCCCTTTTGCTTCCTATACATAATTTTTTTGCGGGGGAATCAGGATGAGGTTGCTTCCTTTTGTTTGTGTGGATAAAGCCCTGAAGTCACCTCCTTCTGGTTGCTACTTATCTGATTGGTGTTGGCCAGTCAGCAGACAGAGAGAAAGTATGAGAGGGAACCAGAGCTTTTGAAGCAGGCCAGTTGCCTTCTAGGCAGGAAACAACATAAATAGCCAAAGGGTACTGTAGCAATATGGATTTTGAACATCAACTGTTATTTTAAGTTCTTAATGCAACTGAACTTTCTCTCTTCTTCTCAAAATGGCCAAGGGCAAGAACCACAAGCTTCCTCACAGAATAGACTTACTCACACAGAGCATAAGTTGTTTGCTACACCTCAGTCTTCAATTTCAACTCACTGCCTGGAAGATAGAATGTTAATACCTTTTAGGCATCTGTTTTCTGAGGATATTCAGCAGGGTATTAAGGGAGGCTAAGAAACCTGCTCAACAAAATCATATTTGGCTAAGTGAAAAGGATTTTCTTGTTACCAAAGCAAGGACCAAGATCCTTTTAAGTCACAGATGCCTCGTCTTCTGACATATTTGTGTGAGGTTATCTTCTGGCCTTTCTTATCCTCATATCAAAATTCACCTCTCTACCATCTCTGCTTATCTGCTCATGGATTTCCTCCTTTCTGCCCTGCCTGATGTGAAACATTTCTTGAAAGGAGTTTTACGTATTTGGTCACCTTGAAGACAGGTGGCTCCTTCTTGAGATCTTAATTTTGTTCTAGAAAAATGTACACTTTTTCCTTTTGAACCTGCTCATGTGGCTAATTTTTCTTGGAAAACAATGTTAGTCATTACTCTGACTTTTGCAAGAAGAGTATCTGAGTTACAAGATCTTATGGTGATTCAACACCTGTATAGACAGCCAGCACAATTAGAGGAATCCAGGACTTTATTCTGAAATAAGAATGAAAGGCAGACCAGTTTTGACCTAAAGAAGCCTTTTTCAATGCCAAAAATAATCACCATATAACACAAGGTGCCCTTTATATATATATATATATATATATATATATATATATATATATATATTTGTTAATGGACTGACCCAAATCAAAGTCCATACCAATATTGCTGAATACTGAAAATGTATATAATACAAAACACATTTGTAAAAATAGAAATTAGTACATTTGATAATATTCCTGATAATGTAAACTGAAGAGTATATCCAACCCAATATAAATAATAAAAAATGTGTTAGAGATGTTCATTCAACCCTGGTGGGAAAAGGCCACCCAATCTGATAATCCATGACCACCTTTATCATTGAGAAGTTCATGCCATTTGTTCTTAGGGTGAGAGGACAAAAATTTTCCTATCAAGGATAGTAAAATGAAAGCAGGCTGTTTTATGAACTAAAGTGTGTTTGTATAATGCATTAGTGGCAACCCTGTTTCTTATGTTGCTTAAATGCTCTGAAATACGCAACTTAAAAGATCTGGAAGTTTGTCCAATATAAAATGCAGAGAACTGACACTCAGCCAAATAGATGACCCACTTGCTGCTGCTATTTGAAAATGTCAAAATTTCAAAGACCCATGTTGTGTTTTTGCTTGAAAATTCCTTGGTCTTTAATACGTATTTACAAAAACCACAAGGTTCACAAGGAAAACAACCAGATAATTTGGTACTATCTAATGTTTGTTGAACTTTATGTTCAGGAGATAGGTGTTTTTTTTTTTTTTTTTTATAAAAGTTCAAATGCCCCCCTATAGTAACAACCCTCCGATAAGAAAAAGTACATCTATTGTCCAATAATTTGGCTAATTGTTTATCAGATAGCAAAATGTCCTAGTGTCTCTGTACTAGATCAGTCAGCTGTTTGATATTCCTGCCAAATGTAGTAATAAATCTGACTTTTGATCCCTGGGTAGATCTAGAACCCTTATATGTTGTTAATTCATCCCGAGGCATTTTGCTAATTAAACCACTGGTTTGTGATAGCTGTTTGAAATAATAGCCCCATTCTACAGACCTCTGAGTAAGATCTTCATTAAAATGTGTGAGATCTGACTCCTTTGTACATATCTGTTTGATCCGCATATATTGGGATTTAGGAATGTTTTTAATGATATGACCTGGATGACAGCTGGATGCATGTAAAAGAGAATTGGAGTGAAAGGGCTTCCTGTAGACTGTACTAATTAAAGTACCATCTTCTTGTTTGTTTGCCATGACATCCAAGAATGGAATACACTTCTTATCAAAATTAACAGTAAATTGGATGCCCCATTTGTTATCGTTTAAATATTGTACAAGCTCCTCTAGATGTACTATATCCAATTTCCAAATCATCCAGCAGTCATCCAGGTACCTCTGCCAGATATCAATCTCCTCAATGAAAATGTTATGACTACTATCGTAGATCATAAGATGTTCAAGCTAACCCATAAAAAGGTCTGCATAAATGGGGGCAAAGGCTGCCTCCATTGCAGTACCTTGCAATTGTAAGTAACATTTGTCATTGAAAAATAACACATTTTTGGTTAATGCATGTTCCACAAGACAGAGAAGAAAAGTGTTGAATCCAGGGCTATACATACCCAATTCGGTGAGCCAAAATTCCAGTGCCATTAAACCTGCCCAATGGGGTATGCTAGTATAGAGAGAAGTTACATCTAACATGCACAATAACCAACCATCTTCAATTTGTGAATCAGCAATAATGTTCAAGAATTCTGTCATATCCTTGATCCTAGCCCTAACTGCCTTCAATAAAGGTTTTAAATATTTTGTTAGATAGAGGGACATAGGCTCTGTTAAGGACCCCCTACCTGACAATTGTTCTGCCCAGTGGGTTCTGGAGGTTTTTGTGTACTTTAGGAAGTAGATAAAGGTACTGGGGAGTAGGTTCACTTACCTTTAGATGGAAACATGTTTTATCATCAGTGATGCCTTCCTCCACTGTCAAATCCAAGAAATTGTCTATTTGATTTTTAAAATGTGGAGTGGGATCAATAGACGTGTATAAAATCTTGCATCAGTGAGTTCTCTATTGGCCTCCATTTCATATTGGGACCAATCCATAACAACTATGGATCCCCCTTTATCTGCCTGTATGATAACTATGTCCTTAAGTTTCTTTAGTGCATCCTTCTCTGATGAAGTTAAGTTATTATTAAGCATACTCATGTGAGTCATCCCCAAAATGAATCTCTTTAAGAATATATTTCTGGAAGATCTCCACATGTTTATTCATTGGTGGTATAAAAGTGGAAGGATGGAATTTGAAACTCGCCTCTGTTGGTTCATTGTGGTTTTCTGAATCCCTGAAAAATAACTTTAAATTCAGCAGCCTACAAAAAGACAAGTCATGTACAAAATTGCTCTCTGATACTAAAAAGCCAGGGATAAAGTTTAATCCTTTATTTAACAAATTGTATTCAGTTTCAGATAAAACAACAGAAGATATGTTTGACATTGCTTGAACCTGTTTCGGCTCCAATAGTTGTAGCATGATTTCTAGTGTTAAATTGGGACCGACTCCTACATTTATGTTTTCTTCTCCCTCTTTTTCGATAACCCCTAAAGGGATCCTCTCAATACCCAAAGCACCTTACATGGGGAAACAGCGTATGTGTGCTGGTGATGTCTGGGGAATCTCTCAATATTTGTATGAGAGGACAAATCCTCTCCAAAGCCATCACTGTTTGTTTTTTTGAGGATAGATTTCCTTTTTCTCTTATATCTGGGGGTGGAATTATAATTTTTGACAAATTTAACATTTTTGGTTTGTTCAAAGGGATGTTCCTGACTGTAACCATGTAAGTCCCTGTTATACTTGCAGACCTTCTTTTCTTTTAACCCATTCTCAAATGTAATAAATCCTCACTTAGTTTCTTTAGATATTCCTTGTATTGGGGTTTGTGTTCATATTATTTAGCCTCCTGACATCTCTTGGGTAATTCTAAATTGAGAGTTTTAATTATGTGTGTATGAAAAGCATGTAAAGCTTTTACAAAATCCATAGAAGAATTATGCTGTATCTTGGACCAAGTAGAGAGCAACTCATCATCAGGCTGGCCCACTAAAGGTTTCATCCTGATCCTAAGGCCCCCTTGGAGTAATGTCCTTCTGAATGTATGCTTTGAATAATATAGCGTGCCATACACTGGATTTTAATGCTTTCATGTTTTTAAACTATGGCATCAAAAAGATTTTGGCACCCATCTTCAGAACCAGTCTGCACACTGCTCATTACTGAATTGGTTGCTTGGGATTCAAAAATAGCTATGTCTTCCTTGTCCACCAATAAACCTTGTAGAATGGTTGTAAGAGCCATGTTATAAAAATATAGATAATTTGGTGCCATCTAATGTTTGTTGAACTTTATGTTCAGGAGATGGGTGTTTGTCTGGTTTTCTGGTTGTTTTCCTTGTGAACATTGTGGTTTTTGTAAATACGTATTAAAGACCAAGGAATTTTCTAGCAAAAACACAACATGAGTCTTTGAAATTTTGACATTTTCAAATTGCAGCAGCAAGTGAGTCATCTATTTGGCTGTCAGTGCTCTGCATTTTATATTGGGCAAACTTCCAGATCTTTTAAGTTGCATATTTAAGAGCATTTAAACAACATAAGAAACAGGGTTGCCACTAATGCATTATATAAACACACTTTAGTTCATAAAACAGCCTGCTTTCATTTTACTATCATTGATAGGGTGAGAGGACAAATTTTTTCTAAGAACAAATGGAATGAAGTTCTCTATGATAAAGAAAGGTCATGGATTATCAGATTGGGTGGCCTTTTCCCACCAGGGTTAAATGAATATCTCTAACACATTTTTTATTATTTATATTTGGTTGGATATACTCTTCAGTTTATATTATCAGGAATATTATCTTCTTCTTCTTCTTTCGGTTTTTCCCAGTTAGTGATTGCCACAGCGGATCATCTGTCTGCTCATGACTGGCAGTGGAGTTTTACGGTGTCGAGTTGCCAGCCCGGCGCCCAACCTTCCACAGAAGGCACACACACCTAGGGCCAATTTGGAGTGTCCAATCCACCTACTACATGTCTTTGGGATGTGGGAGGAAACCGGAGCACCCGGAGAAAACCCACGCAACCACAGGGAGGACATGCAGACTCCGAACAGAAGGCACCCCAGCCGAGAATCGATCCAGAGAACCTCTTGCTGTGAGGCAGCAACGCTAACCGCTGCACCACTGTGGCCGCCCATTATCAAGAATAGTATCAAATGTACTAATTTCTGTTATTACAAATGTGTTTTGTATTATATACATTTTCAGTATTCAGCAATATTGGTATGGTCTTTGATTTGGGTCAGTCCATTAACTGTCTCTCAATTTTTATTGGTGAACACGTTAACAATATATATATATATATATATATATATATATATATATATATATATATATAAAGGGCACCTTGTGTTATATGGTGATATTTTTTTGGCACTGAAAAACTGGTCTGCCTTTCATTCTTATTTCAGAATAAAGTCCTGGATTCCTCTAATTGTGCTCACTGTCTGTTTTTGGATTTACTAGTTACATTTTGGCCTTTGCACTTGCCGTCCATGCGGAGCTTTGGTATGTTGTGTTGATTCAACCCCTATCTCATCTTTCTCTGAGTTAGGGTAACATTGAGAGTAGATCCTTCTTTTATGCATAAAGTGGTTTCAGAGTTTACTTTAAGCCAAGTTATTCATCTCCCTGTATTCTAACCAGAACCAAAAAATAGAGGAGAATCTGTACACTCTGGATGTCCACAAGTTATTATGGTACTACGTAGCAAGGACAAAAACCTTAAGGAATTCTAAACAACTGTTTATTACCTACAAAGGCAAGAAAAAGGGACAACAGAGAATGTTTCCTACTTTTTTTACCCTCTTGATAGAACAGTATGTAGAGTATAAAAAATATACTGTTTGGAAAGATGACTGTAGATCTGAAGAAGCCCGTGCAGTCTAGGTGAAAGTGCTTGTCTTGTGCCTACTTAGATGTTTTCTGTGCTGAAATAAGGATTTTCATGAATCAAGAATAAACAAGGCTGTGGAAATAATTTTGATGAAATGTACTGAATTACTTTTAACGTCTACAAACTGGTCCTGACCAAGTTATTTGCCTGATACTTGTCTATTGCCTCTGAATTAATTTTCCGTTTGAGCTGTGAATGTCTAAATGTTTCTCTCATGCTGTTGCTTTTTGTTATTCTTGCTGTAACAAGGCACTTCAAGGCAAGGTCCGGGCCCATACTAAAAGTGTCTTGGCCATTTCTGTGGCTTTTGGAAAGTGCTCACCTGTAGAAATTGGTAGCAACTTGGTTGTCTGTGCACCTTTTACCAATCAATACACACTAGATTCTTTCTATAGGTCCAAAGCAGCCATTGTTAGGACTGTTCTCCACTGGCTGCTGGACTCTGATCCATCTCACTCCTCCATCCTCTTTCATTCTAAGCTCTAGTGTTTGCCCTGTATAGATTAAACTACTGCAACAATAATCTAATGATGAACATTGTACAGTTGTATAAGTAAACTTACCATAACAGTAAATGTTCATATAAGTCACTGTTACAGGTGGGACACCCCCCCACCCTTTTTTGGCCAGGTGTGGGGGTTTGCTCCCTTTTTTCCCCCCTACTAATGCATACATATCAGACAGGGCTCTAGTTTTCCTTGTACTGAGACATGAAAGCTCTGAAAGTTCAGTGCCCTTACCACTGATTTTATACTGCTGTCCATAAGCTGCACAGTAGTTAGGACATATGGAAGCTGCAGTAAAGCTTTGAAATCTGACTACTCTTCCAGTCCTTGGCAGGATATGTCCCATATAGCTTACGCTTCTGCAACAGTTATCTGTTTGAAAATTTACAATTACAGTAAGTTTACTTACACAACTGTACTTTCAACAAGGGAATTTCTAATAACCCCTAAGATTCATGACCTTATCAATTCTGATGATTCTTCATGACACACTCCACATGAGGAAAACGCATTAGTGTCTGAAGCTAGTACGTGCTGAGCACTCTGTCCTCTCACTCAGAGAGTTCCAGTTTTCCACTTTGTAAATTGCTTTGGTGGGCAAAATAAGTTGCATCCAATGTGGGAGATCCCTTTATCTCTCCAAGCATTTTTAGAGTGTTACCACAGATGCTTCAGACTTTGCTTGTGAAGCCTACTCCTAAGGCATAAAAGTAAACAGAGTTTGGAGGTAATGACACAAAAACAAACACGTCATTCCAAAGAGTTGATGGCTTCTGTCAATGTCCTGAAAGCTCTAAATCATTGTTGGATGCTTGTAACATTACAGATGGTGACAGACAACACTAATGTGATGTGGTACATAAACAAGGTAGGGGATCTTACCCCCTTTGCAGACTGGCCATTGGCAGTTCACAATTTAGCTATTCAATACAGTCTATTCCTCCAGGCAACATACATTCCTTCAAAGCAGAGTACAGTGGCAGACACCCTGAGCAGATTCAGGACAGACCCCCATTAGTGGACGCTACACCAACACATCTTTCTACAAATAGTCCACCAGTGCGGAATCCCTCATATAGATCATTTTGCATCTAAACACAACAAAGAAAATAGTTCTTTTCCAGGATTTTTTGCTAGGAGACTTGAAAATAATTTACCTTTTCAGTTCTCTGAGCAGGGATGTGTCTATATGCATTTCTCCCCTTTCCAAGTTTTCTTCAGAAGATAAGGAAGAACCTTCCAAAGATGCCGTTTGTGAGCTACTTTTGGTCCAGGCTATACTAGTTTTTCCTTCTAATCCAAGTGGCCAAGGGCATTCACCAGAAACTATCATCCAGGGTAGACTTTCTTACACAGGATAAGGGATCACAGTTTGGATAATAGGTTTTTGATTCCCTTTAGGCCCCTTTATTCTGAGGATGTGCTGTGTGTATTTAGGAAGACAAGACAACCTGTTGCTAGGAAATCTTACCTAATAGAAAAGAATTTCTCTTTGGTGCCAAAACAAAGGACATGGCCTATTATAGGCAGGGGTACCACTGGTTCTGAATTACTTATGTGAATTCTGGCTTATTGTATGCTTATACCAAGGTACATCATTCGGCCATTTCTGCCTATTTACCACTCAGCCCCCTTTCATTTACTCTTTTTCAGGTTAAACAGTTTCTTAATGGAGTGTTTCATGCTAGACCATAAAAGAAAAAGGTGGCTCCTCCATAGGATTTAAATTCTTTGAAAAGCTAGCCCATGCTCCCTTTAAACCACCAGCTATTTTTTTCTGTAAAATTCTTAACCTGGAAGACCATTTTGCTGGTAGTGTTAACCTATGCTAAGACAGAAGGGCATCAGAGTTACATTACCTTATCTGTATTCAATTTTTATTGGGCTTTCACAAGGGACAGGGTGAGTTTCAGAATCAGTCCTTCCTTTGTCAAAAGTAATCAGAATTTTTCCTTAACCAACCAAATGGTTCTTTTTCCCTAACCCAATAAAACCAGAGAGAGAGAATTATTCACTACCTGGACATCCATAGGCTACTCAAATTTTATTTGGATAGATCTGAAGACTTAAGAAAATGTCAATTTTTTGTTGCTTATGATGACTATAAAAATGGACAGAGAGCTTCTAAACTATTTTATATGACTTTTTCATTCTTTTCATTTAGCTTTGGGAGAAAATTACCAGAATCTGTAAAAACACACTATATCAGTGTTGTTGCTACTTATCATTCATGAAATTAGTGTTTTTAAGACCATCTGAGAAGCTACTTCTTGATTTTCTGTTGACATTTACCAGACATTATAAACTGGATGTTTTCTCCAGAGCCAGAACTAGATTTGATAAAACTGTTCTGGAAGGCACCCTAAATAATGTAATGGTAAACTAATGTGTATCTTTTAATCTTATTTGTATAACTACTTTAAACTGCATAATGCATAAAGAACTGAAAGTGTTTCTTAAATGTCTTTGTTTAAAAGTGGATGAAACGTGTTTTTAAGATGCATGTACTGTATGCATTTAAATGTTTTTCAGTACTTTTCATCTTATACAGTCACTCTGGTGATACATATCCTGAAACTGGCACAGAAAATGTTTTTTCAGATTCCAGGTAAAGTGATATAATGAGTGACAGACTGGTACGGTAAGATCCAAAAGTATGTACAAACCTTGGACAGTGGAATACAAAGGACTTTGTATGTGTTAAAAGATGGTTTGTTAAGTTGTGAGTTGAGTTTCATGAGACTTTCACATGAAGAAACTATAGCCTTTGACTTCCAATGTACTAATTACATCTACATGCCTCAAAATAAGTTAAAATATAAAAGTGTACTGCATTCTTTTCTTAGCAGAGGTAGGGTTAAATCTTACCGCTCCCACATATATATGGTGTAATACAATTTCCTCTGTAAAGCCTAAATAAAGGCTTCAATCTAATTCATTAACTACGGTATTAATTTAGCTCCTCAGCAAATGATGTCACTTGAATATTTTTTTCTGCACAGTAAATGGTCTTCTTGACATAGTGGGGCCTCATGTCATTTTTTTCTGTTTTGTATCTCAAGATTCCTGTGTACAAAGAAAAGCTGCTGTTTCAGGCTATATAGACAGAAAAAATACATGGTACAGAATAGGTTAAAAAAGAGGACACAAAGAGCTACTGTTTCAAGCTGTACAGACAAAAAAGCATGGTAAGGAATGGGTTAAAAAGGACAAAAAAGGAACAAAACAAGATTTAAAAAAAGGTAAGAACATTTGCAGATAATTGTATAACTGAGCAGACTCTGTTACTTCAAAATTAAAGTGGGTTGGACCTCACTCATAAAGATCATAACACTAGGCTGATCCCATTTAATTAAAAATTTGTGTTACTGAGCAAATAACAATTAGTTTTGATAAGATGTGTTTTTGTAATGTGTTAGCAAGGCGGACCTAGCTAAGTAATTAAAATCTTAATATTTTCAATGTATGTGTGGACAAATTTTATGTACATAAATAATGGACAAAGTTGCTGTTGGTATTTGAATAAATAAAGCTGGTTTATTAAATGTGACTGAAATAAGTTTCTGAAGGACAGTACTTTTAATTACAAAAAAATTCAGCTGAGGAGGGTATTTTAAAATATTAAATTTCTGGCTGGATAAAAATAAAATAATAATTCAAATAAAAACAAATCTGAATATCCAAGCCCTATATAATTAATAGAGAGTTGGGAATACTTTTAAATAAAAAAATACCTGCTAGAGTGAAATGTAATTATCAGAGACCACAAAATATGTTAACTATATAATAATATTCTACATAAAATACAAAAAAATGTCTAGTAATATAAACTGTTTAAAACACAAAAATGTATGCTATTTTTACTTGTATTTACCAGGCTTTGGATGTTGATTCATTACTGGGACTAAGCAGAAATTCCTTAAGATTCCAAGAGCAGAATAAGTATTTCTTACACTTATTTCATTGAATTGCACTTCTGTTTTGTTTGTCTTTTCAGCTTTTCCCGGTTACAGGTTGCCACAGCAGAACTCCTGTCCGCTAATGATTGGCAGTATATTTTTATGGTGCCGAGTTGCCAGCCCGACGCCCAACTTTCAATGAAGGAACGACCATTCACGCATGTTTTTCGAATGCCACTCGACCACAGGGAGGACATGCAGTCTCCACACAGAAGGCACTCCAGCTGAGAATTGAACAGGAGAACCTCTTGCTGTGAGGCAACAACACTACCGCTGAACCACCAATGCTTATAATTGTGCCATACAGTTAATCTACTACATTTTGCACTGTTTTAAAGCTTTTTTTTACTGTTTCACTGCATTTATCTACTGTTTTAACTGTATTTTTCATTGCTAGATACTGTTTCATTACTCTAATTGCATGTTTACTGAATTACTTAACTGTAAACTGCTTTTTCATACTGAGAGTTGTATTTCTGTTTGTGGGTCCTCTATCCATGCTTTTCTGTTTGCAGTTAAAAGCATTCTCTAGAGTCTCCTTTTTCCTTTATCTGCTTAAAACTTTCATTTAGTGGCTAGAGCTAATAGCTTTAATAGTGTGCATTACTATAATTGTATTTTTATTGAATTACTAAACTGTAAACTGCTTTTTCATACTGAGACTTGTATTTTCTGTTTGAGTGCTCTTTCTGTGTATTTATCATGAGGTTTCTGTGTTCTACTCGGGTAGCATAATCTTGATTGAGGTCTGCTATTGTCCAGGCCTGGTAGTTTTGTTTGTTGATTTTCCTGTGTTTCTGGCAGTCATTTTCTGCGGATAGTGTGTTGTCTTCATTATTATTTAGAGTAACAGGGTTTCCTGACCTTCTGTAACATGAGTGATTGGGTAACAGCAGGGGCTAATAGAACTGAGTAGTAATTCAAGCTTATTGATTCTTCCATCCTTTCTGGTATATAAACCCTGTGTCTGCAAAGGGCTGTACTTGTATTTACCAGGCTGTGGATGTTGATTCATTATTGGGACTAAGCAGAAATTCCTTATAATTCCAAGAGCAGAATAAGTATTTCTTACACTTATTTCATTGAATTGCACTTTTATAATGCTTATAATTGTGCTATACAGTTTATCTACTACATTTTGCACTGTTATAAAGCTTTTTTGTACTGTTTCACTGCATTTATGTACTGTTTTATACTATTAACTGTATTTTTCATTGCTAGATACTGTTTCGTTACTCTAATTGCATGTTTACTGAATTACTTAACTGTAAACTGCTTTTTCATACTGAGAGTTGTATTTTCTGTTTGTGAGTCCTCTGTGCTTTTCTGTGCATTTTTTTTTAGGTTTCTGTGTTCTAGTCAGGTATCATATAACTGATTTGTTTGCAGTTTAAAGCATTTTCTAGAGATGCCTTGCACCTTTATCTATTTAAAATGTTCATTTAGTGGCTACAGCTAGTAGCTGTAATAGTCCCCCCCCCATTGTTGTCTTGTTCTTATACTTGGTGGCTTTGCAGTTGTCCACCCATACTGTATATTTGATCTGGGACACTCCTCCCAGTCTAGTGTCATTAGTTCATTCTTCCTAATAGTGAGAGAACATTTGAGAAGGCCAACCCACTTAGATTCTTAACCTTGAATTTTCTTCTGTTCCAGCTTTCTCCTTTTCCTCTTTACAAAAAAAAATTCTAAGCTTGTTTCCCCCCCTTTCCTGTAACTAGTCTTGTCCAGATACAGATTTGCTGTATCCTGGACTGTTTGTAATCTCCTGAGCCCCCCAAGCCTGCCTGTGTTGGAGGGAAGCCTGCTAGCTTATCAGTGGGAGTGGTAAGCACTAGGTAACCTATCTACCACATAAGGAGTGGTTTCTGGCCCAGAACATATAGTTATTGGCCGTTTTGGCAGTTTTTCGTTCTCTCTCAACTTTCTGATTTAAAAGCCCTCATTTGCACTTGTTTCCCCCTTTCCTGTAACTAGTCTAGTCCAGATACAGACTTGCTGTGTTCAGGACTGTTTGTAAGCTTCTGAGTGGTGCAAGAGTCTGCTCTTCAATTTTTCCCGTAGATCTACTAGTTCTCTCCTCTCCTGCACTTATACTAGCTTATTAGTCTAGCACTTTACCAGACTTCTTGTAGCAATTATTGTAGCACACAAAAGTGCTACCAGTACTAAACGTTCTACAAGGAAAGAGATCCAGTACTTATCAATGCCCACCCCCCCAGGCATGCCTAAAGGTCAGCTTCCTGTACTTTCTCCTATTAACCTGGTGAACTTGGGCTTCCTGAGGCAATGCAGCAACTGCCTCATGTACACCGACAACCCTCTCCTCTTACCTTCCAACACTCAGACTTGCGAGAGATGCACTTATATATCCAGATTGGAAGCCATGCACTCTCCAGCCAAGACCGGAATAGCTGGTCAAGAGGAGAAGATCAACACATGCACCACATCACATGGCACACACACAGCCCTCCAGAATGCACACCAGCAATGCCTTCACATAAAAACACAAACCACACACCCACCGTCATGGAGGCTGTCAATAAAAATCTACCCAAATAGTAGAGACCTCCAAGGCAGAAATGCACTCGACCACCACAACACAACACTAATCACGAGACACATAACGCTCCTAAACAGTGTGCCACGCAACCAAAGCCCCTAAGACAAAACAGCATGTCCAACACGCTAGTCATAGGTGACTCAATAGTGAGGCACACTGATGTCCCACTCACTAGGTTGAATAAGGAGAAAATGTCCCACTCACTAGGTTGAATAAGGAGAACGGAACAGTCAGGTGCCAGGATCTGCCACATAATGCATGCACTCAGGTCCCGCAACAGCAGGTATAAATATGACTGTCATTGTACATGTGGGTGTGAATGACCTGAGACGTACCTCCCTGGACTACATGAAAAGAGACATGGAGGAGCTCTCGGATTATGTAGGCCAGGCGGGTATGACCCTAGCCCTGAGCAGCATCCTATCATCACCCAGAATAATACCACAGTACAAGCAGAAAATTATTGATTTCAACAATTGGCTAAGTTTCTGGTGTCATTCTAAGGGGATCCAGTGTCTGTCTGCCTGGGATGACATGATTGACCGACCTCGACGCTTTGCCAGAGATGGCCTGCATCTATCACCCCTGTGCTTCCGGATACTGGCCAAGGCTCTTGCAACCCCTATAGTGCCTTTTTTAGGCGGTGTTTCAAGACCAAATTACCATCATAACAGCTACAAATAAATGCAATCTGAGGGTCATGCTGCTCAACGCTAGAAGTCTAAATCTCAAAATGCACTTGCTCGAAGCACTCCTTAAAATGGAGAACATTGACATTTGTGCTGTAACACAGACCTGGTTCAAGGCAGCAGAAAGCCCCCCTGCACTGCCAGGCTATAAACTCATTCCACACCTTTCAGCCCCAGAACTTGGACCAAAGCTTCAAAGGTGGTGGTGTTTCCATATTCATAAAGGATGGGCACACCTCCAGACTGGTAGCCCAACATAATGCATCAGAGATACTTCAGGTGCCGCTAACATTGGGTAAGACAGCAATTCAGGTTGTAGCCTGCTATAGGTCCCCAACCATGTCCCAAGACTCGTACTCCACATTCCTAAGCACCCTGGAGAATATTAGGGTCCAACCTAACACTCTCTTACTGGGCGACTTCAACTACCCCTCCATTAACTGTGTAAACTACTCATGTACCAATACACTTGCCCAACTTTCCTGGAGTTCATTAATTCCAATGCCCTGGACCAGCTCATTCTTACCCCCACTAGAGGTAGCAACATCCTTGACCTGGTCATTACTAACATGGGTGACAGTTTGCTCTACATCAACTACATCAATAGTCAGCTCTTCCCTGGTTAGATCCGACCACAACTAATCACCTTGGAAATCCACATCCCTCACACACACCCCCCCCCCTGCAAAGGTAACCACCATAAATAACTTCTCCAAAGCTAACTTTGGGCTCCTAAAAACAGAGGTAGCTAACTTCACAGCACCCATGCAAATGGAGAATAGTTGCGTAACCGCAGACTCATACACCAATACACTGTATGAACACGTACACAAATGCATAGATCTCACCATACCCAGTAGAACCAAGAAGCTCTCCTCCAAAAAAAGGAAGCCAATCTGGTGGTTCCTTGCCATAAACAAACTCTACAACAGAAGGAGGAAACTGATGCGGAATAAGGTGAAGTCCCAAGCCTGAAAAAACTCCCTTATCAGCCTCAACAAAAAGCTGATATCCCCCATCAAATCCTCTAAAGCTAGCTATGAAAACAGAATTGGAGCAGATAGTAAAGACAACCACAACACCTTCTATAGTTATATAAAGAATCTCCATGGCAATACCCAGATTTGCTCTGAGCTACTGCACAGTGGTACCTCCTATACCAAGCCAACAGATATTGCCTTTATACTAGCCAACAGATTCAATACCAACTTTACCCCTAACTCCCCACCAAAGGATGAATCACAATACCAGTAGATTGCCAGGCACCCAGTATTACTGCTGCATAGGTTAAAACAGCACTGTCCAAGGAAAAGAATACAGCTTCTGTGGGACCTGACAATATCCCTGGTTGTATTGTACATGAACTACAGAGTGAACTGCCACCTCACCTGGGTGCTCTGTTCAATCACAGCCTCACCTTAGGTTTTGTCCCTACTGAATGGCACACTGCTACAGTCATCCCTCTCCACAAAGGAGGAATGACTACAGACCCTGGGAACTATTGCCCCAGTAGCCTGAGGAGACTGATATGCAAAGCTATAGAACGCATCATCATGGACCTAATAAACAAGGATATAGGGAATCTCCAAACTCTGTATCCCACACAGTTTGGCTTTGTGAAGGGTAGATCATGCCTGCTCAACTTGGTCAACTTCTTTGAGTCAGTCACCAGAGCTGTTAATGAAGGCAAGGTGATTCATACAGCCTACCTTGATCTGGCCAAGGCTTTTGACACCATTCCCAACTCAGGAATCATAGAAAAACTCACTAAGCTTGGCATTAACCCCTATATCACTAGGTGGGTTGCAAATTGGCTCACAGATAGAATCCACAGTGTGAAAGTAGCTGACTCCAAGTCAGACTGCTGACTAGTCACAAGTGGAGTCCCACAGGGTTCGGTCCTGGGTCCTCTCCTGTTCAGTATCTACTTCTCTAAATTCCAGGCCAACACAAAGGGACTCTGGCTGACAAGGTTCACAGACGATTGCAAGTTGGAAGCTATTAACTCCCAAAGTGATGTAGACATCCTACAGAATGGCCTCACTGAGACCAACGACTGGTGTCAGAACCATGGCCTTAAGCTCAATGCAAAAAAAATGTGTCATCATCCCCTCTGGGAGAAACCCGGTTCCCATGAATTACCACATTGATGGTAGTCCACTGAACACAGAAGGTGTTATAAGAGATCTGGGAACACAGGTTGACAGCAACCTCTCTTTTGATCACCACATTGCCACTGTGGTCAGAAAGTCCTTCTATGTGGCACATCTCATTACTAAGGGTTTTGCATCCAGGAAGAAAGAGGTCATTGTCTCTCCCTCTACTATTCCCTCATTAGGCCAGTCATCGAGTACAATGCCCCATTTGGCATGTACCTCACTATACACCTGCAACAACTGGAGAGGCCACAAAGGTACCTCACAAAGAGGATCCTAGGCCTTAAACACTTGTCCTTATATGGACAGACTCAAAAAACTCCAACTATTCGCTGTATCGTATCACCTACTTAAAGGCAATCTCTGCTTGACTTACAAAGCAATGTCTGAATCAGCTCTGTTAGAAATGCTACATCTAAAGAAATTCCAATCCATCTGGACCACACGCTCCAGAGACCTCAACCTCATTACCACAATTAACAGAACACGCTGGAGGGGCAGGTTCATAACCCAGAGACTGCCCATACTATGGAACATACTTCCAATACATGTCAAGCAGAGCACCTCGCTGACCCTCTTCAAGAGAAAACTGATTAGTGGATGAGAAACAGAAAATTCACCCCGAGGATAACTCCAGTGGCTCTACCTGACAGAGGCACTGAGAACTAAGGTTGGTTGGCACTATTCCAGGGTAATCCTATGGCTATGCTTGTAAAGGCCCCAGGGCCATTAGCCTAGTTAACACCTATGAACCTATTTCCATCTCATCTAAAAGCTTTCAAAAACTTATGTCAAACATCATAAATTAGCAGTGCTGTCATATTTTGGCAAAAATAAGCAGCATATAAAAATAAACTTGCTGCTTCCAAAATATAAGTATGCATTTTTTTTTTCTTGACTCTGTCTATTATGGCAGCTAAATATTTGAAAAAAATAATTTTTACAACTCGTAATTTCTACTAAAGGTTTTTTGTAAAAGCATTGGCTAACAGTTAAAATTCCATCGCACCATCTGACATTATCAAAGGTATATTGCTGTATTTCCTTTGTTCTTAATGGGGTTTTAGCTTGAAATTTCATGACATTGAGCTCTTAAATGAAATTCATGCAAATGTTTAGCCCATAACTGAGTTTCAAAATTTATCTTTTTCTCAGGAACTAATCATCAAGGCGTTTTGCCTGAAAAGCAAAAAATAGATACAACAGAAATATTAAACAGACACTTCAAACAGGATTCATGAACACCTCATCATGCAGAGCTTGAGTACATGATGAGCAGAAAGTATTTGATTCAGGTGTACAAGTCATGGCTGGCTGCAAAGCAAGGGTTAGCAGCAGAAGGGATGGGGGTTGGCATAATGGTTAAGGTGTTTGCCTTACAAACACATGGTGCAGGTTTTGATTCTCAGTTGGGGTAATTGGCTAGGCTTAAAATGGCCAACAAGGGCAGTTAGCCTAGTACTAGTCTATGAACCTAATATGCTAATGTTTGTATAATGAGCTGTATGCAAATGAAGCAAAAAATTCAGAATGATTCAGAAGCATATAAAATATGCACGAACAAGTCAAGCTTACTTTAGCTCTTGGAAACATATATAACATATCTTGGACTATCCTAGAGGAAAACTTTAAAAATGTTAGGGTTTGCCACAGTTGTTGTAAACCTGTATCTGCAAGAGCCTCTGAAAGAAGGCCCTTCTGCTGCTACAAGACATCACTTATAGTATAGCAGAAACAATACTGCATTACACATTAAGCATAGGATGCCAATACAACCAATATTATTCTATATGCATATCCTCCCCCCCCAAAAAAACAAAAATAGCATATGTAGGAATGTACACCTAACAAGCAGGGAGACATCATGAACTGAAAACAGTTTGTGGAATGTAACAAAAACCTACAGAACTCATTCACTCACTGACAATCTAAAGTTGTAAGTATTTTACAATACTGATAAAGAAGTATGTACACGTCAATATGTGTGCTGCCAGACTCCCATTAAACATTGCAGGTGGGCAGTACTTACTGCAAATATTTATCAACATGCTAAAAATAAGCAATTGTAGGACTTCCAAGATGGCTGCACATTGAGTGAGAACTTAATTCTAATGTGTGCAAAACAGAAACTCAGCAGAGAAGGCCAGTAGACTTGTGTTTATACATAAATTTCAGCAACTGGCTAGTAAGTGGACTGCCCGGATGCTGGGAAGAAAAAAAAACAGAGTACCTGGAAAAAATCGGCTACAAAAAGTGAGAAAGAAACACTGAATGGTGAAAGTTCTGCAGCTGTTCAGCAAAAAGCAATGCAACCTCCAGACATGAGTTCTAGTAACCTACAGAAAGATGTAAGATAACTGCACTTAAAATAAACAAAAGACGGACTATATCAACACAAACAACAAAAGACTGGAAAAATGGAAGAAGCTTTAAACAAATATTCAGATGAGGTGATAAAGCTGAAAAAAATCAGAGGTCGAAATGAAGAAAAGGCTGGCTGAATGTGAAACTGCTCAAGAAGAGATGCTTCAAAAAATAATAGAATATGAAGATACAGCATGTAGGAAAAACCTGAGATTTTCAGCTATACCAGAGAAGCTGGAACAGACTGCATTAATTTTATGAAAGCATAAATAAGCCACTGGATTGGTATTCCACAGCAGTTGTTGTTAGTTGAAAGGGCACATTGTGCATGCTCCAAGCTTGACTATGAGAAAGCAACCTAGACCTTTAATAGTAAAGATGCAATCCTACCAGCAGGAGTTGATTTTGACGAAACTGTGGCAGAAGGACAAAATATTAAAAGTGTGAGGCAGCAGAGTGCTTGTGGAGACTAATTACTCATTGTACACCAGGCAGAAGAGAAGCAAATTGATTCCACCATTTGGAGAATAACGATCCACAGGTGTGAGATTCAAACTACTGTACCCAACTGTCTTCAAAGTATTCTTCCCTGGAGGGACAAAATCATTTTTGATGAAGTACATGCTAAGGAGGAAATACAAAATTTGTCCAACAAAAAGTGAGCCATGAAACAGAGAGATGTACTGTTTCTTGTACTTCTGATAATAAATACCACAGAAAGACTGTACCTGTGAAACATTTTCCAATGTTTCTTTGGAAAATGTTAGAATGAAGGAAGGGAGCATGAGAGTTGACTAGAAGAACCGTGAGTACTTTGGAAATGAAGTAGGGACAGGAAGTGGGAGATAGAGATGAACAGTAATAAAACCAGCAACATGATGTGGGATTACAGTTTAATTATATTTATGAAATATGACAGAACATGAAAATCTGGAAATATTGGACTTTTTCAGAATTTATTGGACTTGTGGGGACTCTAAAGCATATGCCCAACTTCATGTCATTAATGTACAAAAATGCTTTGGGGAGGGGAAGAGGGAGAAAGTTAATTGTAAGTAACACATTTCTTATTTCTTACTAGCAGTATTTTTGTGGTGTATGATTTTCTTTGCATGCTGTAAAGTTTTCTCAGTTATTTTTAAGTGTAATGGGGATTGTAAACAGGTGCTGCTGTTTTTTTTCTTCTTTCTCTCTCCTCTCTTTCTTCTTGTTCAGTTTTAAGAAATGTAGGCAATGCTTTAAAAAAAGCCTGGTTAAAAGACCATGACAAATGAAACATTAATGGGCTTTTTCTCATTCTTGAATGGGGAAATGACTGGATTAAGGACCTTAGATTGATTTAGTAACACATTTTAAGAGTAAGCAAGTAAATCTAACAGAATGTTGAATGTTATGAGTTTTTTCCTATCAAATAAATGTATGCTCAGTAGCAGTTCTGCAGCTGGTCTTCATGTTTTCAGGGAATAAATCTGATAAAGGGAAACTGGCTGTCTGGTTCTTGTGTCTCCATGGAGATAATCTGATAAAGAGAAACTGGCTACAGGCTGGTGGAGTGTGATTGGCTGAAGAGAAAAAAACTGAGAAGAGAAATTGGCTATAACATTATGTTCTCTGAAAGCATTCAGGCGTTTTCCCAGCTGGGAGAGCTATAAAGAAAAGACAAAACCAATTAGCACTTAGTAGGTGTACAGGCTTCACCATGCATCTTAGCATGTTTAACCTTTCTTTTCAGTTAACTCAAGTCTGTCAGTGTGGCTGTCGGTTTGGGACTTTGTTCCTATTAGGAGGATAAAACTTCAGTATTTGAAGATGTACATAGTTTATTTTGTTAGTATTAAGTTAGTAGGTTTTGAGGGGGTATTGGGGTGGGGATTTTTTTGTTTGAAGGATTTCAATAAAACAAAGTTTTGTAAGATGTCACATAGGCTCAAATGGATATGACAAGAAACAACTGTATAAAAGTTCAACCTGTCAGCAGTATATGCATATAACACAAAAGCTGGAACTAGACAGTTAACAAAAAGGTGTTATAGATAAAAGGTGGGAATAATAACTTTTTAATGCAATTATGCTTTCTATAATGTCTTTAAATGTCAGTGGTCTCACAGATAAATGCAAAAAAGAAAGCGCAGTGAACTATATTAAAAATGTAGAGTGCAAATAGCTATGTTACAGGAGACGCACTTAAAATAATTGAACATGTGAATTTGATACAGAAAGGTTTTCAGGATGGTTATTCAGTGGAATACCTGGGACAAAGTAAAAGAGGAATGCTTATATTAATTTAAAGAGGAGCCCCAATAGTGATAGAAGAGGATAAAAAGATAATGGCAGATTTGTAGTGCTAAGGGGCTGCTGGCAAGGGAGAAGGATTACACTGGGATGTATTTATGTTCCACCTAAAACTGCTGTAATGGAACTTAAAAGAAAATTCTGGGAGAAATTATCAGTTTTCAGCAAGGAATATTACTTATAGCTGGGGACTGGAATGTGATTTGTAACAGTGAAGATGTGCCGAGGAGCCCAGAAGGGAAAGTGTAACAAAGGAGGGTAGATTTTTGAAGAAATTTATGAAAATATCTGGCATGGAAGATATGAATTCAGTAATAGGAGTTTGGAGTGAATTTACACATTATTCCCCAAGATATAAAAACTGGCCTAGGCTAGACAGAATTTACATTTCAGTCTAATGTGCATTTTATTGAAGCTCTTGATACTCGCCCAATAACTGTTTCAGATCATGTGCCATTAATTAAAAAAAAAAACGGTAGTGAAATAAAAATGAGACACTGGCACATTCCCACCTATCTGTTGAGAAGAGAGGACTTTAAGGAATGGGTAGTGGAAATTATTCAGGAGCTATTAGAGAGGATATAAATTTCTTCTGAAAATATAGCTAGAGAGTGGGGTAAAATTAAGGTGGAGTTTAAAATAGGATGGACATAAAAGAAAGGGAGCTATGGTTAAGAAGTAACAAGAATTATTTAGAGGAACTAACAAATGTTAAATTATTGCAGAATAGGGGGAATTTCACAGAACAAGAAGAGGATCAACTGTAGAATGCTAACCAGAAAATAAGGGATGACCTCGATAATATGCACAAGTTTAGAAAGATTGCTGTTAAGCAACTGTTTTTGATAAAAGAGTACAAAAAATTTTAGCACAATGACTCAGGCAAGAAAAAGTAGAAAGGGCTGTTGCCAAGCTTAGGGAGCCTATAGCAAGAAAGATAATAAGATCCTGTAGTGGTATTAGAAATATTTAGGAAATTCTATGAAAGTCTGTATAAAGCAGAAAAATATGGAAATCAAGAAAGGATACAAATGGAAATGTTTATGGAAGAATTAAATATGCCAAGGTTCGAGGTAGATAAGGCTCAATTACTAACTGTTAGTATAGGAGGAGATGAGATAAAAATTGTGATGTATAAATAATCTACAGGAAAGTCCCCAGGGATGGAAGTTTGAAAGCTAGGAGGGAACAATGTGATAAAGCTTGTATTGGTTTTTGTATATTTTACATTAAAGTTTGGGTCTCTTCCACTGGCCTTAGTTGTTATTTAATACCTTTTTGCCTGTGCCATTTTTTTACAATCTGATAAAGATCTGGAAGGTTTTGTTTAACTATTTTGTAAGAGGAGGAGAAGTACCAACATCTTGGAAAAAAGCAGTGTTAGCTGTAATGCCTAAAGAGGGTAAAGATCCATCAGACCCAGCTTCATACAGGCCCATTTCAATACTAAACCATGATTCTAAAGTGTTCATGTCAATAATGGCTAAAAGAGTTGACAAAAGCACTGAAAAAGGGTAATTCTTACCCAGCTGGACCAACCCGGTTAACAAATGCAAATAAGATATGGATCAGTGTAGTTTTGTGGAGGGGAGGCAAACATTTAACAACATTAACAGGACTGATGATCCAGAGGGAAAGAGAATGTAAGAAGATACCATTGTTGTTGGTGGGTCTTGTTGCAGAGAAAGCATTTGACAGAGTACGCTGGGACTTTATGAGCAGGGCAATGGAAGCATTTGCATTCCTGAAAAATATAAGGTTGATTAGGAGGGTATATGAGGAATCGGAAACAAAAATTAAAGTGGGTGGGTTCCTCTCTGATGATTTCTGCTTGAGCAGAAGAAGCAGGCAGGGGTGTCCTCTTTCCCCTTTGTTATTTGCATTATATTTAGAACCACTGGCAACAAAAATAATGGACTCAGGAATTCAAGGATAATTGGTATGGTAGTCAAGAAAAACTGTGTCTATTTGCAGATCATATTATTTTATACCTAACAAAACCAGAAAGATATTACAGTGTTGTGGAACATTTGGAGAGAGTTTCACATCTTTTCAGGATTAGATTCATAGGTGTATAGATTAGTGCTAGGCTTAACTGCCTTTGTGAGCCATTTTTAAGCCTAGCCAATTACCCCATGTGAGAATCAAACCCTGCACCTTTGGTTTATAAGGCAAATACCTTAACCATTATGCCAACCTCCCACCCAACATCACAACATTAATGAAGCTAAAACAAAGGCAATAGTAAATTAGGTCCCCACACATGAATTGATTCAGCAGTATCCATATTTACGGGGACATGATAAAATAAAATATTTAGGAGTATGGATTAAATATGATTCTGGTGTGGCAGCTAAGGATATGTGGTAAGAGACTAAACAAAAGATAATACAAAAACTGAGAAATTGGAAGCTTTGTTATATGGATATGGATAGTAAGATACAAGCAGTCAAAATATACAGGTCAGGCATATTTGTATCAACCAGAGGAGAACTTGTGGGTAGAAATTAATAAAGAGCTGAAGCACTTTATCTGGGAGGGGGAGATGGCAAGAGTCAAGTGGGCTAAGCTGATTCTTCCAGTAGAACAAGGGGGGATTGTGATTATCCAATATGAATGGGTATTTCAGAGCTACACAGTTAAGGCTCCTATACATACCACAAGCAGAAAATTATAATTCAAAGTGAAAAAGGATGATGTTGAAACAGATGGAAAGCTCAAGAAACAAGGAGTGACTGGGATTTTGGATGCAGTCCTTTAAGGAGAATAACAATAATCATACAGAATATTATATCCATAAAGTAGCAGAAACTATTCTAAGAGCTTAGCCAACATGGGAATGGAGAAAGGAGATTCTGCCCATAGGGATGACTGGAATTAGGGATATAGACAATAGGCAAGAGGGGGCTGAAATTTATTGGAGAAAACTGGTAAAGGTGCCAAGGTAGTGGGAGCAAATAACTAGAGAGGTAAAGGTAATAGAATGGGAAGAGGCCAATAATTTATTTGGATTGCAGTTTAGAGATTGCCTTCTCTATCAAGGATTGATATCAGAGTATTGACAAAAAAATGGGGGGGGGGGTCTTAAATGAAGGAGCAGCACTGATAGACTTTTTAGTAGACTCTAGAATGGGAGCTGCCATTAAAAAAGGAATAATTAGTAGAGCATATAAAATATTGCATGATAACTATAAGAATCCGTCAGAGGAGGTTAGAAAGGATGGGAAGAAAGATTGGATAAGCAATTCATAAAGAAATAATGCAAGGATATATGTATGCTTCCAAAATATGCAACAAAATCTAGGAGATTTAGGATTTATGCTTGGAAATGTTTGCATAGATATTTTTATACCCCAAGTAGACTGCAGAGTATTTTTCTTCAGGTAGACATCAAATGTTGGAGGTGTGACGGGGAGGAAAGAGGTACTTGGGAACATGTTTTCTGGGAGTCTGGTGGGTTGGCGGACTTTAAGGATTCCCTGCGGGATGTACTGTCAGAGATGCTGTGTGGGTGTATTGATGTGACAAGGGAGATGATTTTTCTGACTTATGATACAGAATCGGAATTGCCTAGATATGGTAAGGTCTTGCTGTATCTAATTATGGTGGCTGCCAAAAAAGCAATTACTAGAAAATGGAAATCAAAATCTAAACCAACTATATTAGAAGTAGTGAAAAAAATAACAGAGATCTAAGACTTTACCATTGGTCACACAAATAAGCTTAGCTTTGGCATGCATCAGTTAGCATTGAAGATTAAAAAAAAAGCAATCAATGTAGTGAGAAAATATTCCACACAAAACCATATGTGCCTCAAATATTTATTCAAATACAGGATTACCATATAGGTCAACAGTTACAGGGTTATCAAATGGGTATATTTCCAGTCATGCACATGTTTGTGTTCCTCACCTTACACACTTGTAATGTCATGTCTTCTATAGTAGTATTCGTTAATAAAGATCGCTGACACTGTTTTATTTATTATTTGACACAGATGCTTCCTGTAATACTGAAAAGAAATGTATATAAGGAGAACAAAGAGCAACAAGATCATGTAGATGATTCCATATTTGTGTTTGAGTATTGACATTATGAATTATATAAACCATCCCTGAATACATGCCCAGACCTGTGACAAGTATTCTGAAGTCTAAATGGGTAACAGCAGTAACCAGCATGAACTGGAGTTGGAGCAGAGCATGTTTATACACAAATTAGCACATATGGCCAAGAGTTACTGCCAAGTTTCTCACCTAAACTGAACATTGAATAAATAATAAATACATTTAATTCTAGCCCGTTTCTGTGCCTTCTCTTGTGCAAATGCATTTCTGCATGGTGTCCATTGTTGTGCATAGGCAGCTCAGTGCAAGATTGCATTTGGGCACCAATTCCGTGACATTTTTCCTAAGATATTTGAAGAGAAGACAAGGCAGGCGATTATGACAGTCGTTCTATGTTCAGAGCACAGAGCTGGTGCAAGGAGCCACCTAATAGTTTTGTAGGACTCCTTGTCAAACATTACAGCTGAAGACTTCTGCAGGGTGGCTACACCAGATGTCAGTACAAGACTGAGGCTTGGAATAGTTTAGCCAAGGATGTCATCCATGTTACTGGCATCCCACTCACAGGGTGAACAGTACCATCATCATTATGGTGATTTAAAATTGTAAAAACAGGACCTCCTTAGCCAGTGGGAGGATTCTTATAGGTTCAGCAACCCGCCTCACTTGTGTAAGTATATAGTCCTATAGCCATGTAATACACTATCATGGGGTCTATATTAGATAATCGAACTTTCAAAAGTTTGACTATCATATGGTTGACACCATATGATCGAACTTTTAAAAGTTCGAATATCTAATAAAAAAAACTAAACTACACAAATAACCTACCTGAACATTTTAAGCAGGGGGGGGCAAGCCACCCTGCACCTCCACTCTTTAAATATACCAACTCTGAGATCGCACTACAGTGCAGAAAAGAGAAATCTTCCCATTCCACGCTGTACGGAGATCTCCATTAAAGCGTTTGAACTTTCAAAAATTCGATCATATGGTGTCGACCATATGAAAGTCGAACTTTTGAAAGTTCAGTCATCTAATATAGACCCCTATAATGATATGGCAAACAACAAGTCTCCATTATTGCGTTTTTAATGCATAGTTTTTGTAGAGATTGAAGGAAACTGTGAGATGCATCAGGAGACACAGTGATGCCTCAGAAAGGCATGGGATAAGTACAGGTTCAGGCATGACTGACTGCCATTTCATAATAGCACTGATTTTACCAATGGATTATCAATTATCTGGACATCAGGCCATAAGTGTTTGTTAGACAACTACATGAGTACATATACTCTAAATTTACAAGTTGTTCAGACGCTTACAATTGCATCATGCAACTTTGCAGTAGTCAGTGGTTAGATAAAAACAGATGTCTGTAGTTTCAATTCCAGAAACTGAAAATATTCTCCAATAGTCATTTTGCAATGCAGTACTTAGTAGCTGTAATCATAATGTAGAATAGCATGTACTCATACTCATGGATTTAACAAATGATTCTCCATAAACCATATTTCAAATAGTCACACTTTTTGTAGAATGTTTGTAATTGTGACAGCCAGGAATATGATAGCTTTAGTGTAACAGTAATTTATGGCCTTGCACATTCATTATGGATGTAAAGACTGTTAGAATGTATATGGAATATGTACTGACTCCTACGTATTAACATTACAGAAGATTTATATTTTTCTCTTTTTTATCTCTTCCCCACTCTCATTATCACTTCTACTTTTTATTACCTTTCATTGCATTTGAACAATCATTCCTTCTGCATAAAGAACAGCAGCACAGGGAGTTGGACTGCTCACACCACTACCCCTTCACAAGCACCCAGCACTTCTGGTTCACAACCTGCCAGTGTTGTCTCCAGAACATCTGCATTGCCACATTACCTGTGTTGGGTAGTTCTGCCTTGGGGGCTGGTGCAGTGGTGCCAGTCGAGATGTCAATTATGTCACCTGACAAGATCTGACAGAGCAGGTGGTGAAGATTATGGAGATGGACCTTGGTGCCCACATCAGCCTTATAGAAAGGATTCTGCAGTGACTTGCTTAATTGCTGCTCCAACCAGCACTGCCCCAGGTGTCTGCAGCTTGAGGCGGTAATGATAGTTCTGCTTGCTCCCATTTTCAACACTGTCCTATCAACCCTATTTCACATCTTTAATCTGGTCAAAAAATAGATTCAAACACCACTTACATGGCCGGAAATGGCATATAAACAGAAATCTCTATTTCAATACACAGCATTTGCGTGACTATTGGTATCAAGCAACAAAGACCTCTGTTAATTGTCACGGAATGACAAAAACTAATTGCATATGTGCTAATACTTTGTCACTGGTCGTGCACCAGTGTACTTCAGTAAAGGATGAAAGTAATGTTAATGGCCTCTTTTACTTGCATATACTTTATTGGGTCAATGTATACATGTTATGAGGAGTCCAGTCCAATGTGCTCAGTGCATTGCTGTATACAAATGAGGATGAGATTCTCTCACATTTTCCTTCCTGGTGTCACAGCTTGTATGCTTTATTATCCTGCACATTGTATACATATACCAGTGAGATTTAAGCAGAAGTGTAGCTTGTTCAACCAGCACCTTGTGATGGTACTACAAACCAGCATCCCCAAAGCTTCCAGTGAAGAGCAAAAAAAAAAAAAAAAAAAACACTTTACTGTAATAAGCTGATCAACTGCGGTCGTGGTGCTGCAGTAGCATTGTCGCCTCACAGTAAGACGTTGTCCATTCGATTCTAAGCTAGAGCGTCTTCTGTGTGGATACATGCGCAAATGGGCGTTACTTCGTTGAAGGTTGTGCGTCAGGGCCGGCAACTCGGCATGTAAAAATCTACTGCCAATCATTAGCAGACCGGAGTTCCGCTGTGGTGACCCCTAACTGGGAAAAGACGAAAGACACAACAACTGTAATAAGCTGATCGCTACATTGTAGTGATTGGCTTATTACAGTTAGATCCACATCCCCCAGCTCTTTCACTGAAGAGCAAAAAAAAAAGAAGAAATAAAAAAAACACTTCACTGTAATAAGCCAATCACTATATTACAGTGACAGGATTATTATAATTAGACCCCCCCCATCCCCAATTCTTCCGTTGAACAACAAAAAGAAAAAGAAATGTCCATTCCTTCTACTGGCACACCAGCTAGGGATCAAATGCATGGCACCCCCCCCCTCCTGCCCCAGGCACTCGGGTCCCATTTCTCAGCCCTGCCTTTACCCTCTGTCCACACATTTTATTAAAATTATTTCTTCTTTTAAACTGTAACAAATAGTTGCTACAGTTTATTCCCTGCCTGCATGGAGCTCTATGGTGCTCATGTTTTAGTTAAAAAATATTATTTTTAAATTGTAGAAAATTGTTTGCTACAAGTGTAGCTAACAGTTGCTTCTGTTTGTACCATGTCTGCAGAGCACTCAGGTTTTAAATAAAACAGAGAGATTTTTATTTTTTTTATTTTTAAACTTTAGCAAACTGCTTGTTACAATGTCACAAGCAGTTACTACAGTTTAGTCTACACAAGGAATGCTACAGCACTGAGGTTTAACTGCAAATGCAATACCAGCTTTTAAAAGCTGGTATTACATTAAAGTGAGATCCAGATCAACTGATCATCCAGCCCAACACTTTGTTTCTGGGGCAGTTGCCCCTCTTGCCCTACCGTAGTTATGCTACTGGATTGAAGTGATGCACACATAAACACTTGACTTACTGGCAATAATGAATCATGCATTGATCTGCAGATTAAAAGTCAGGAATCCATAGGTGGATCCTTGTGATGCAGTCTCTGTGCTGCAAATCTTATTTTTTGAGGTGGTGGGGATGAGGGTAAATGGTGGCTTTTAGGTTTGGACAGAGTTTATTTATGTGGGGACATACATATTACTAGAAAACTTAAGTACTTATTGTGACACATTAACCAGCACTGTCAGTTTATTATTCTGGGTGGTGTTTTCTCCACTGACTTGATAGTTCCTAACTTTGGTATCTCACGTAAAATCCTGTTGCACTTAAAAAGAAAAAAAGCAATATAAAAATATGCTTCAACACTTGGTTTGGGATTCTGTTAGGGCCACTGCTAAGCCTGCAGACTACTTACCTTTTGTCCTAGCTTCCTCTAGTTTAGCTTTGTGGGCCACTATGGAACAGGGTTAAACACATCTTCTGGGGGTGGTCCAGTACCTGGTGCAGGTACAAGAGAAATAAAACCCTTTAGGTGCAAGAGTAGTCTGGGGTAAGAGACCCCTTGAAAGACATAATACTGTGTCCCCCAGATATTTTATGTATTAAATACACGGTGGTGCAGCGGTAGCGTTGTTGCCTCTCAGCAAGAGGTTCTCCCATTCGATTCTCTGCTGGAGTGCCTTCTGTGTGGAGTCTGCATGTCCTCCCCGTGGTCGAGTGGTGTTCGAAAGACATGTGTAGAATGGGCGTGCCTTCGCTGAAGGTTGGGCGTCGAGCTGGCACCTCAGCACCCGTATAAAATCTACTGCCAATCATTAGCAGACCGGAGTTCCGCTGTAGCAACCCCTAACTGGGAAAAGACGAAAGAAGAACAACAAAAAAGTGAAGTTCATGAGAAAAAGAAACAGTAGTTTCATGATTCAGCTAATAATCAGACTATAGCGGTTTATAATGCTGATGTGGTTTCTTTGGCTAAGAGTGTTCTGCAGATAGCTAATCCTGATGGTTCATACCTCTTATGTGTCTAGATTTTTGCCTCATATTTTTGTTCTTTTCCTCATAAAACCTGAGGCTTTCTGGCAATTTGCAGATGATTTAAGTCACTAAATATTAACATACATTTAAATTTCAGAGTTCATATCCTTCAGAAAATGCATGCGAACACAAATCCTGTTATACTAGCAAGTTTATAAAAGCAATATTTAAAATATGTCCCAATTGTTGGGCCTTTGTCCCCCCATTATTTTAGGCTTTGTCCAGATTTCTTGTGCTAAGAGGTTGAGAGGTATGTGGTAGGTGTGCTACTATACCTGACTCTGGAACTAGTTTGCCTAGAGACCTTAGCCTTTTCTTTTGTTTCAGTGAATGATGAGGAATCTGATAAGGACAACGGTAATTTCATAGATGACACTGCATCCCGTTACTCTGATTCTTTGGAAGGTAAACCTCAGCTGAAGTCCAAACAGATGTTCACTTTTCCTCAGGTGATTACTAGATTTAGTGATGTTTTTGCTTAGCAGCAATTGGGAAGTACCCCAGAGCTAGGCAGTGTATATGACATTACGGAGGATGAGGTGTCTATTTCTATGGGTATTCCCTTACCTCTGACATGTGAAAGGCGAGTCTCTGAGCTGCAAACTAATCATGCAAACAATTGTATGATGGTTGTTCTCTGCTGTTGTGTTTTGTTACTCCAACCATGGTAAATCTCTTCCAGGTAAGGTTAAGGCTGACTTGGCTAGGGCCTTATCCTCTTTGATGGCATATTGGAAAGGCATGGACTTGAGAAGCATTCTAGAGGCAGCAGCCTAGTCCTCTGTTTATACCTTTACAAAACACTAGAAACTGTATTCCTGTTTAAGGCCCAGGTCAGGATTTACTAGGACCATTCTCCAGGGTCTCCTGAATCCTTATCCTTCCACCCCCCAGGTAGGGTAAGCTTTGGGAATCTACCCAAAATGCCACTGAGGCAGTGGGAATGATGAACATAGTACAGTTACATAAGTTCCACTTGTCTAAAACAGTAGATTTTTGAATTCCTCACTGTCTCAGTGGCAACACCCACCCCATCAACCCCCAGATTGTGCATAGTTGAGGTGAGTTTCAAATTCTTTGATTCGGTTGTTGTTGGATTTGGCTTTTATACAGTATTGAGACTGGTTGCAAATTTACTCTTGCTAAATGATCCTGGCTTCAGGTACTTTTCTCTATTTCTTTGTAGAAGTGAAAAAGCCTGATCACTCACTTCTTGGTACAGCTGGAGGCTTCCCTCTCAGTGTATGCTCAGCCAATCAGCTGTCACATGAAGAGAGGAGTAGAGGAGTCTGAGCTTTTGAAAGCTGGCCAGTACAGGGTAACCTTGGCAGATAACTCAAAATGCCTCTGTGGCAGTGAGGAATTCAAACATCTACTGTTACAGATAAGTAGGACTTCTGCAACACTACTTTCTATATGCCCTATGGCCCTGTGTATGCTTAGGTGTGAATCAAAGAATTAATTAATTAGTTTTGTTGTTGTTACCATGCCACAATCTAAAAAATCTAGACGTACAGCTATGGTCATTAGAAAATTACTCCTTCATGTTACCTTTCTGTATTGTTTTTGCCATGGTCTGCTATTTGTAGTCATCTTCCATTTTTTACCTAGTTACTGAAATTTTAATTAATGTACACAGACTTTACTATACATAATTGTCTTACAAAGTATCATATGTCAGCAGTATGTATAGTTCATTCTTCTCCTCCCTTTTTTACTTTTTCTTCTCTAAGCTATGGTAATTTAACATAGTACAGTTGTGTGAGTAAAACTTACCGTAATACTAGATGTTCTAATGCATCAATGTTACAGTAGAGTCTCCTCCCTCCAGCCCCCTTTAATTCCTTGTATTTTTTGGTATTGCCAAGGTGTGGATTTATCTACTACCCTCTTTTGTATATAGTTACTGTCTGGTTTGTCTCCTAACCTTGTTCTTCAGGCCTCTTGTTTCCTTCCTAAGCTAAAAATGCTCCTAAGTTTTTTGTTCCAACTGTCCTTTTATGGAGCACTACTTGAGTTCCTGGCAGCTGGAGCACGTGGGAGGCTCCCTTAATTTTCTGAAGGTGGCTGGTTGGGGGGAGGGGGGGTAGGTTTCTGCTACTGTGACACTGATCTGTTAAAAAATCTACTATGGTAAGTTTTATTTACACAACTGTACTTTTTGTAGCACTGGCCAGGTGTACAAATTGAAGCAGAAGCATTTTGTTTCTAATAGTTTGGAAATATGGAGTTTTATTAGGTGATAGTAAGGAAGTTTGGAAATTGAAATAATTCAGACTGGTAGTATTTTAAGCAACCTTGTACTACTACAAATGAAACAGAAAAAAAAATGAGACTGACTTGGCTAAAATTAAACAGTTCTTTAAACACCAAAGATAAATACCTAAACAATCCTGATTTACAGTGGAGTTGCCTGGTAAGAGAAGTTTTATTTGAATTTTTGTTTTATTTATTACAACTGCTTTTCACTGTTTACAGGAAGGAATTGATGACTTGTAGACAAGAAGATTTACAGGTGTGCACCACTTAATGTCTTTTCACACAACGTCTGACTGCATTTACGTGTACTTGTACAGTATGGATGTAAGTGTGGTCAGACGTGCAGATGGACGTTAAGTAAAGCACAATGCAAAGTATACGGTGTTCACTTAACATCGACACTGCTTAACGTTTTATGGAATACCTGTACTTTGATTTATATTTTTTTGTTTTTCCTTTAATTTTCTTTGTTTGTTGTGAGAAAGGGATAGGTTTTAGGCAGGCAAACTATAGGCAGCCTTAGGGACCTAGTCGGCTATAAAGTCACACAAACTGCAGAAAGGATAATCCAGAGCTTGTGATTCATTGACCTTTACTGTTAAAAAGAGGTGCGACTGCGAGCGATAATAAGCAGAAGCTACTGCGCATGAAAAGAAATTCCAGCTTTGGTCATAACTTGTGCGGTCAGAGCAACAACTTAACTGTGCTTTCTTTGTATTTAGTTGTATATTGTTTGTGTGATTTTTTCCTCACAGAAGTTGATTTAAGTTATCTTTGAATTCTGTGGTAACTAATTTTGATTATTCTTTTCTTTTACAAATTTTTATTCATTTTAAGCTGAATATGATTTCCTTAAATGAGTATGCCATTAATGATTTGCTAAAGCACAAATATCATGAACAGTGTAATAAATGCTATGTGTACTTAAAGGTAACACCTGATAACACTGGTGATCTGTGTTCCTCATGTCAAAAGTTGGATGAATTGCTTACCATTATTATTAGTAAATCTAGAATTACTGATGATGATTGCACTTGTGCCATTGGCACGGCTTGGAGAACTGTTGTTACATATATTAATGACTGGACTGGTGAGATAAATAATGTTAGACAAAGAGCAAGTATAACACGTTTAGAAAAGGATGTGTCTATTGTCTGTAAAGATCACTCAATCCCTATGAAACATGATGATGCCCTTGACAACTTTGGAATTCTGGATACAAGTATTCAGCAATCTCAGGATTCAGTGTTTAGAAGGAAATATAAGAAAAAAGGATAAAGTTCACAACAAATAACAAAGAAGGAAAATAAACTGATAAATGTCTGTAAAGAGAATACATACTAACAATGACACTGCTTTGTTATGTAACACACAGATTACAGGAAATTATAACATTTTTCTATCAGAAACCCTTCAGTCTACAGAAAAAGGCAGCATGTTTCCAAAAGAGAAGATAGAAAAAAATAGGCAAGGGGTAGGTGAAAAGGAAGCAATTAAACATGGAAAGATTGAAGAACATTGCTATAAGAAAAAAGAGGAGAAAGATGGATGTTGGCAATGGCAACATGGCTCAATCTGTTGATGTACAAAGCCAACTGGATGAGAATTGTATGTTTGCAAATTTAATACACAATAAAACAGTGGGATTAATAAGACTAATGGTGATGAAGATCATTCCCTTGTAGCAATTGCTAGAGCAGATATTATTTAATTAGAAGTCAAAATTTCTTCAGATCTGGTCAGAAAAGATATTCTTGTAATTGGAGTTTTAATTATTAGGGGAACTGATAGTTAACATTTGCCTTGAAGATAATGAACATTGGATTTGTGTTATGCTTGGCAGGAACAAAAATAGAGGATGTTAGATGAGCCTTAGAACACCTTAATGTAAGGAAGCATGGATCTGTTTTTATTCATGTCAGTACAAATGATTTCATACACAAGAACTCTTTGACTGTTAGTAGGGAACTTACAGCCCTCTTTGATATTATAACTTGTACTGGTGTTAGGACATATTTTCCACAAATCACATATAGAAAGGAAAGTCAGGTCATCATGAATGAAAAGTTTTTTTGTGGTAAATACCTACATGAAGAAATGTCCTGTTTTAAAAAATGGATATGTGTAGAGCATCTGAGCCTAATTTTGGGCACACGTGTTCAGACAGGATGGAATGCATTTGTCAAGATCAGGGAAGAGAATTTTTGCAGTAGATATTTTGCAATATTTGATAAACACAAGGCAGGATTTTTCTCAGGGTGAAAATTTAATAGTTCACAGAGAGCAACATTCAATGCATCTCTGATGGTTGTTAATGCTAGGAGTATTAATAAAAAAGTTTTATTATTGGATATTTGCTATACTCCTACAAGACTGATGTTGTTATTGTTTGTGAAACATGGTTAAAGAACAATGACTGGAAACTAGTTCTGTTAGGGTATGAATGTTTTTACTGTAACAGACATTCTAACAAAAAATCAGGTGGAGGTGTTATGATAGGGATTAAAGATAGTTATGAGACCTGTGATTATTACATGTTCGGTGATAACACCAGTACTAAACTAAAACAGACCTTGAACCAAATAAGGAATCAGATGCAAAAACCAGAGAATACAAGAAAAAGAAAAATGATCTGGTTCCACACAGCAGTGAAAATCAATATGTCCTTTATTGTAGTAAGGGAAGCGCTTTCTCGGAATAACATCTGCTTCATCAGACCAACAAAGATAGAATAACTTCCATTTTTAAAGACTAAAACATCCAATCAAAAATCAGATAAAATGTGCATCATAGCTAATACATCTGTAGAATATATAGATATTTAAAAAATTGAATAAAAACAGACTAAATGAACAATATGTACTTAAAAATGGTAACGAATACAATAGTAAAAAATAATAAAAGATGGACTATTGAAATATATATGATAAAATATTAAAAGAGAAATCAATGCTTTAATGGCCATTCTTTAAGGAAGGGTTTCAGGGAAACTCTGTTGTTTAAACCAGGAGGTTTATCAGTTTGAAAGCACAAAATCCATTTCTGTTCACTAGATTCTGTTCTATTATTTATGTCACCTCCTCTCTTGGTACTATGCAGAATCTCTAGTACCATAAAGCTAAATGTATGTTCTTTACCCTCTTTAGCTACATGTAGTGATAGTGCGCTGGTTTCTTTAACATTCCTAATATCCCTAAAGTGTTCAAGTATTCTATCCTTAAACACCCTGTTTGTTTTTCCTATGTAAAATGAAAAGCAGGTAGTACAATAGCAAAAATAGACAACATTTTTGTTCGACAATCTACATAAAAAGCAGCATCTATCTTAAAACCCAAAGTGGGATGTGTGAAATGATTACCAATGTGTATATGTGCCAGACATACTTTCCCCCCTGCCCACTAGTATTAACATGGATAATACTGACAATACTTTCTCAAGTGACGCTTCCACTGATACCTCTAGGAATAAACTAAGGATGCCATTGACTTTTGCCAGCAATGTGCATGTAGCATGTGATATTATTAAAAAGAACTGGAATATTCTGTCTACTGTACATGAGTTGAATGGGGTCATTGGCACACAGCCAGATTTTGCTTTTAGAAATAATAGATCACTTAAGAGTCAGCTTGGTTATCGATCCTTTAATACTAAATTAACTATATTATCTGATAGACTTGGTACATATATGTGTAGGAATTGTATGGCCTGTAGCCCGAATGTCCAGTCAGTCTACCAAAGAATAATTGTTGCTTGTTTAAAAGGTATGCCGAATGTCACCCAAATGCTCCCTGTGTAGAATAGGGCATAAAGGTGACATTCAGGCTTACCATAAACTGAAATTCTTTGCCACCAGTTCTGAAAGTATCTTTTCACTGTCAGTCTATTTTCCTGCATCCATTTCTGCCAGTTGTTCTCCTGGGACTGCTTATATCTGACTTCTTTGCAGTTGCAGATAAATGCCCTGTTGGGGTTTTTGGTTTTTTTTTTGTTTTTTTAGTGCTCTTTGAGGTTGATGTCATCCAGAAAGGGTAAATACCAGTGCGGGAGACAGTTTCCCCATAAAGACCACCACAATAAGTGTCTTTTTTGCCCAGAGCCTGTCCTAACCATATCTCTTGTTCTATTTCTCAGGTGTTTATTGTGAAAACCCTTTGCAGTAGACTTTCTTCTCTTTCCTTGTATCTTGAGAACCAGGTTCTTAAGCTTCTCATTAAAAATAGAATGGAAGCAATCTCCCACCCCAAGGATCAGCCATTAGGGAAGAAGAAGGTGAAAAAGGTATGACTGGAATCTTCCAATGTGCAGTCTTTGCCAGGTGTTTCTCCCCAGGTCATTACAAACCCGGAGGCTCTCCCAACTGTGTTGTCAGATTACCCTACCGCGACCATGGGTGGTGAGGGTCCAGCTGGCAGCATGTCAGGAGAGCTTCGCGGGCATCCCTCTCAGACATTCAGAGGGAACCATAATTGATTTTTTTCTGAGGGGCCTCATTCTTTAGTTGGGAAAGAAGTTCCTACTATGGTTCTCAACTACTGTCTGTGGTCTAAGCCTTCTCAATTCTTTGGAGGGGAAGTTCCTTTTAAAAAGAAACAGAAAATTAAACATGTTTCTTCTACTCCTATGGATCCACAAAGTGAGTGGCAAGCCTTCACTCAGGGGCTATTTACTGCTTTAATGTCCTTAAAACCTCCGTAAGTGGTTTCGGTTCCTGATCCTCCTTAGTCCTCTACTCCACTTAAAAGCCTTAGAGAAACAGGATTCTGATAATGAATCCCTGACTCATTCTAGTCACATCCTTTCTCCTTTGGACTATGGGTCAGAGGAGGAGGAATATATTAGTCCAGGTGTTCCTTTTGAGGAAATTTCCTTTGGGGACACACTCTCTAGGATGATGGATTTTTTTTTTTTTTTTAAGTGGGGTTGGGCTCAGGTCTCTGATATCCATAAGAGGTACTATGAGTTGCTGCGGTTGGGATCTCCTAATCCTGCTGCTATTCCTCCTGTTTTGGTTGCTTTACTGGATGATTTTTCCAGTGCTTCTCATGTACCTGTTTCTCTGCCTCCTGCTCCCAAGAAGCCTGACAGGTTTTATAGGGTGCCTGAGGATTGTTCTTTCCTATATAAATGTCCTGTTGCTGACCCCTTGTAGTGTCTGTGGCCTTCTGACAAGGACAGCAGAACTATGGAAAGGTTGGGTAAGAAGTTTTACACTAATGCTACCCTAGCTTTTAGAGCTATTAATTATCAGACTCGTATGTCTAGGTTTGTGTTGGCTCTTCTTTTTGAGGCCTGTCAACTTATTTCTGATTTTCCAGACTCTGAGGGTAAAACTTCTGTACTTTTCCTGCTAGGGACTTCCTCTGTAGTTGTTTGCCATTCTATTAAATGTAGTTATGATGCAGCAAATGCCTCTTCTAGGGCTGCTGTTTTTGGTTCAGTAATGAGGAGGTATTCTTGGCTTAGGCTTCAACCTCTACCTAATTATATTAAAGCTAAGTTGATGGATGCTGCTCTGGATTCTAAACCTTTGTTTGGGGAAGCTGCTGCTGGTTTGTTTAAGTCCCTTCAGGATAAGGGTGAGGCCTTACAGGACCTTAAACATGTGTTTGTTTCTCCTAGTCCTAAATTTCAGAGAAATTACCCTGCTAAGCCTGCCTTTGTTCGTAAGCAATCCTGCCCTTGTACTAATGGTAGGAAGAGTGGCAAATGGGCTCCTCATGCTAAGGCTTCTCAGTTTTTGTGGGCTCCGATGCCTTCCTTTACAAACAAACCAGGTGCTGTGTGACTATCCATGTCTTTCCAACCACATTCCTCTTTGCCTTTCTCTTTCTGTTTGGCTTCAGGCCACTTGGGATTATTGGGTTCTGTCGAACATTTACCATTTGTACTTCATGGTGTGGAAATCCCATTCTCCTTTTATGGGCATTCCTCAGCCTCTTCAGGAACAACTTCCCTTTTTTCCAGAGGCCTATATGGTGCTTCTGGATCTCTAGGATGTATATCTCCATATTCTGATCCATCCTCTTTTCAAGAAGTTTTTGCTTTTCTCTGTTGCTTCCTGGCATTTTCAATTCTCTGCTTTGTCCTTTGGCCTTTCTACTGCCTCACAGGTGTTCACCAAATGGCTTACTCTTGTGATTGCTTTTTGCAGGTTTTAAGGAATCCAGTTATTTCATTACTTAGACAACCTGTTGATCCAGGCGCCCTCTCCAGATACCCTTTTGCAAAATCTTCATTTTGCCATTTCCCTTCTTCAGAGCCTGAGGTTCACTATAAATTTCAAAAAGTCATCTCTGACTCCTTCTCAGGATCATGTTTTTCTGGAATGCAGGATTTAGACGGTGCCAATGCTTGCATCCCTACACCCTCCAAAGGCCTTGACTCTCATTTCTTTCATTCATACACTTCTTCTGCTGACTTCCATTACCATCAAGGAGTTGCTGAGAGCTCTCAGTTTCATGGCATCCACCATTCCGATGCACCCTCTGGCCAAACTTCACACTAGAATGTTTCACTGGTTTCTGAAGTCAGTGCGGCTGCAACATGCACATCCTCTAGACTTTGTGGTTCCTCCTATTCCTTGTCTCAGACAGGTCTTCACTGGTGGATTCAGCAATTGCTTCTGAATCCAGGGATTCCTTTTCATACTCCTCTTCCCCCTCAGGAATTGTTCACAAATATTTCAGACATGAGATGGGGGCAACATTTGGCTCCCTGAAGGTACAGAAGGTGTGGTTGCCTTGTCAGCAGGAGCACATCAATGTCAAAGAGATGAGAGCTCATCTGCTGGCTCTTCAGGCCTTTCATCCTCATTTCCCTCTGGGGCCTCTCAAGGTTTTCACAGACAATACCACAGTGATGTGGTACATCAGCAAACGGGGACGAACGAGATCTTATCTTCTTTGCTGGTTGTCACTTCTGGTATTGGAGCTTGCTGTCAAGTATCAAGTGATTCTTTGGGCAGTTTATATCCTTTCTTTTCAAAACATTATAGCAGATACTCTGAGCAGGTCCTTAGCTCAGTCCCAAGAATGGATGCTTCACAGGGACATGTTTCTGGAAATTATCCACCACTGGGGTACTCCTCAAGTGGATCTTTTTGCCTCCCATCTGAAGAGACAACTTGCTCTATTTTGCACCAGAGTCCATGGTCCTCTGATATAGAAGGTGGATGCCCTCACATTTTCTTGGAAGGGGGTGTTTCTTTATGCATTCCCTCCCCTTCATCTCATTCGAAAAGTCCTTTTCAAAATTCAACAGGATGCTCCCAAAATCTTGGTGACTCCCTTTTGGCCGCAACAGCACTGGTTCCCTCTACTTCTGCATCTAGCCAAGGGCAATTGTCACAAGTTACCTCACAGAGTGGATCTAATCACACAAGACAAGGGATCTCTCATCAATCCCCACCTGTCCACACTTCAACTTACACTGTGGGTGATAGGATTTTGATTCCTCACAGACAACTTTTTCTGAGGATATGCTGCAAGTCCTGCAGGAGGTCAGGAAACCTACTACTAGGAAATCCTACTTATACAAATGGAAGAGGTTTTCTATTTGGTGTCTCTCTCACAACCTGAACCCACTTACTGTGGATGTTCATTTGGTTCTTTCTTATTTGTGTGAGTTGTTCAATGCTGATTTGGCCTATTCTTCTATTAAGGCCCACTTATCAGCTATCTCTGCTTGTTTGCCTTTTTCTCCTCCTCTAGTTTCTAGATTTGAGGTGAAGCTATGTCTTAAAGGTGTCCTTAATATTAGACCTCCTAGGAAGCCTGTTCCTCCTTCCTAGGATCTTAACTTTTTTGGAGAAGTTGACTCAGGCTCCTTTTGAGCCTGCTGCTTTAGCCTCCTTGCATCATTGTTCCTGGAAGAACACTATTTTTAGCTCTTACTTCTGTCAGGCAGGTGTCTGAGTTGCAGGCCCTTATGGGTTGTCCTCCTTTTTCAATCTTTCGTGGGACAGAATGTCCTTGTGCACTAACCCTTCTTTTATGCCTAAGGTGGTTAATGAGCTTTTGCTTAACCAGTCTATTAATCTGCTTACTTATTTCCTGTCTCCACAAGATGACAGTGAGAGGGTGCTCCATACTTTAGGTGTGCATAGGCAACTCAGGGTTTATTTGGCTAGGACTAATGCTATTAGAAAATATGATCAGTTATTTGTTTCTTTTCATCCTAGATCTTTTGGACTTGTATCCAAGCAAACTATTTCTTCTTGGATTTCTAAGGCTATTTCCTTTTGTTACACTTTTCATGGCAAAAGCCTTCCTTCTTCAATTAAGGCTCATTCTACTAGAGCTGTGGCTTCTTCTGGTGTTTTTTTTTCCAAGGGCATAGATACTAACTCTATTCTACCTGGACTTCTGTGCAGACCTTTACCAAGCACTACAAGTTAGATGGTATCTCTAGAGCTAAGGCTGGTTTTTTAGGGAAATCTTCTGCTCCTTCCCCCTCCCCAGTTTCCTCTTGAGCTTTAGCATTCTCCCATATGGTACTGAATACTGCAGCAGTGAATGTAAGGACATAGTAGAGTTGCGTACAATTTTTCATCAACAGTAGATGCCCTTGCCTTCACTGCTGCAGTATTCACTCCCTCCCTCCCATACCCCTAGTATCTTGCCTTCAGATTACCTCTTGGGTTCCTTGAATGGGTGTTTCTACTAGGGCAATCAGTTCTGTTTATGGTAGGCCTCAACATCACCTTTATGCCCTATGCTATGCAAGGAACATTTGGATGATGTTTGGTGTACCTTTTAAATAAACAAAAAGTAGTCTTTGTAGACTGTCAGGATGCTCGGGCTTCCATGGCAGAGAATCCCCATATGGTAATGAATACTGCAGCAGTGAGGGTTAGGACATCTGTCATTATGGTAAGATTTTACACAAATGTACTTTCTAGTGATATCCAAGCAACATCAGATACTGAAATCAAAATAGATTATATTGAAAAATAACTATGCAAACTGGATCCAAACAAAGCACTGGGAAGAGAAGGAATCAGTAATAATGACCTGAGAACACCTCAGCAAGAGCTTATAGTAACATCATATCTTTTATTTACTAGGTCATATAGATATGAGGAAATTCCTCAAAATTGGAGACATGCTTATTGCGTCTATATCACATTATCAGAATCTTACTACGTCAAATCACTAAAGGTCAACCTCTAGTGATCGATGTAGTAAAACAGTGAATAACATTTAAAAAAAAATAAATAAAAACTAACTAGCGTAGGCAAGGGGGCAAGCCCCCCTGCACCCCCCACATGGGGGGCTGCACCCCCCACACCCCCCCTACTTAAATATTCCAACTCCGAGACCGCACTACATTGAGGTAAATGGAAATCTACCCCTACGGAGATTTCCATTTACCTGCACGATGTTTTGCACTTTCGATGTTGTGATGCCGACAATATCACCTTCGATATTGTCGGCTTTCGACATCGTGAAGTAGATCCTGCTTATTAAACCTGTCTTTAAGGGAAAGGGGGGTAGGAAAAACCCATAGTCATATAGACTCTTAAGTTTACTTTCATGTTGTGGAAAAGTAATGGAGAAGGTAATATTAGATAAGTTATTGTCAGAACTGGAAAGGTTGGGACTTGAAACCATACATCAGCATGCATATGTGAAAATGAATCTATTACCACCCGCAACATGATGTCCTATAGCAGTATAATAACAGCTCTGAATGAAAAATTGTGCTGTGATGTAATTTATATACATTTAATATCAGCATTTGACAGAGTAATACACAAAAACACCTGTCAATAAATTAGAGCAACTAGGTACTGATTTATTCTTGATAAAATGGACAAGTGAAATTCTTGGTTACAGTCGGGATGTCCCACAGGGCTCTGTTTTAGGCCCACACTTTGTTTAAATTATATCTTTTAGACCTATCTTTTTCATCTGAGATGTTCTACAGTCTATATGCAGATGACCTGAAATTGGGTAAACTGATTACATGTGTTACAGATGGGGAATGTCTGCAAAAGAACTTGAATAAATTGACCATTTGGGTACAAGAGAATAATATGCTGATAAATACATCAAAAACTAAGCATATGAGATTTGGGATACATAAAATGAAAGGTGAATGTTTAATACAGCACACAGTGATTGAAACTGTAGATTCATTTAAGGACCTGGATATATGGATAGTTCCAGCTTTGAGTTTTTCTAATCATATCAACTGATTGGTTAATGATAGTTTCAGAACTATAGGTTGTACAAAATATTTATAAAGTCTAGAAAATCAGAAATTATGAAATCATTGTTTGTTAATTACATTAGACCCAAGCATGAGTAAACTGGAAAGAATAAAGCGGAAATATACCAAGAACATCAATGGATATGACAATTTAAATTATTATGAAAGACTGAAATATTTAAGCTTGTACAGTGTCTCTTATAGATATTTAAGAGCAGATCTTTTTCAGGTATATAGGGCATTTAGGACAACTATCTCTGGGAATGTCTGGGATTATCAAAAAGTAGCACAGAATCATCAAACAACAAATGTAGAAGATTCTATAGGCATGAGAAGTGTATTAATCGGTTCTCTGAGAGAACAGCTGATACATGGAACAGACTACCAAACTTCATTAAAGCGAGCACTAGTTTAGATATTTTTAAGACCAGCCTGGACACTTATTATGGGAGCAACTGTTTTGGTATATTGGCAGGCTAGAAAGGCATTAATGCCCATGCTTGAAATATTTGTATGTATGTATGTAATATGTACACAGATATAGAATGGCTTTACGCATTTTTTTTTTAAATATGCATACCTGTCAGTTTATTTATACATATTATTTAATTATCATAAATATTTATACAAATGTGTGTTTCTTTGAATATATTATAAATAGGAAATTAGACACGTACAGCTTTTATAATATACTTTATGTTTTAATCTTGATGAATATGGTAGCGAACATATATACCATTATCCTCCTGAGGATAATGTGGCTTTGCCAAATGCCAGAAGTCTCAGTAATATCATGGAGGTTAGATGCTTCTTTTCCTGCTTAGAAATATCCAGAAACCAGGAAAACAATTAACAACTAGAAATTGCTCATACCATTATTAATATGGGCAGTACTTACTGTAACATTGTAATAATCTCTGCACTCTTTCTCCCTCATATAACATGAGGATTCCCTGGCTAAACTCCAGGATGTTAAACTCAGTGAAAATACAGTCCTTATGAGGACTTAAACCCAAACATTTAATGGATAAACTGCACAGTATCGCATAAATATGCCCAAATATTAACTGCTGTGTTAATCAAAGCAATCAGGAACAAACAGCATGAAATCCTACTAGAGATGACAGTATCTTGGATGGTATATTATCAAACCTGGGATCTTTCTGCTGTTCACCCATGGTTACTCCATTGTAGTTAATATAGCTTTTGATATGATGATCTTTAACCATAACAAAGTCAGTCTTGAATAAGCATCCTTCCAAGACTTTACCATTGAAATTATAATGCAACGAATTCCATACTTTAGAAAACTGACTGGGATGCTATCTTCACTAACCTAAATACATCTATGCTGAACACATGCTGTTATGCATAAATAAACATGTAATTAAAAAAAAACTTTAGCTGAATCACAAAAAGTAAGACATAGAACAAAGAAAGAAGTACTACTTAATTTTCAAAACATACCCCAGTCTTGCTTTTTTTTATCACACATATATATCTATGAGCTCTTCTTCATCCCAAAGGCTTTAATTACATGAAAGAAAGGAAGTGTGAATCTAGCATTATTGATAAATGGTGAAATGATCAACCAGAAGCAGGCCACAATAAATACACTTGAATTAAAATGGTATGGCGGTGTCACAATCAGAAAAACATTATGTCAGAGTATTAGAAAAACAAGGGGGAAGTTTCCATTAGGTAGCAACATGTATGACAACTGCTGTGACAAGTAAATTAAACATTCAAGTTGCTTTGTAATCAGGCAGGATACTTGGTTCTTTCCTATAAGAATCAAGAAAACCTGACTAACCCTCTATCAATGATGTCAAAACAAAATGATAGCATATGAGCATATCCCTGACCTTTGGTATAGAATGTTGCAGTACTGGGTCACAAAAAAGGGAATTTATATTGGACCCACATAATTTGTGACCCATTATGATTCTGAGGAGTCATTGTGGAAATTAAAGGACAACAATGGGATTCCATTAATAAATGCTCAACTTCTCTGTCCTTTTCTCCCCAGTTACTGTCCCTGCTGTGAATAAACAGCAATGCAGCATTTAAAATATACTAAATTAACTGTTTCTCTCCACTAGAACAGTACCTTACTATACTGCGGTGGTTTCACTTTCAAAAAACTTTTATCCCACCCTGGAAAAATCTTGCTGCAGTCTCCAATTCATTGATGTCATCAAGGCCACTGAATATAGGTAGTTTTCTGGCCAATTCCCTCCCCAAACTGACATCACCATGGCCGTCCTAAAAACCCACCCATACTGTGATGTCACAGCTCCCTGGTCCTTCCCCCACCCATACAGAAAGTAAAGGCTAGAACAAGGAAACAGTCAAGTCTCCTGCTGTGAGCTGTTAATCACAGCAGGTAACAGCTCAAATTACCCTTAGCACTTTGACAGCTAGGGAAGTTAGGTGTGACGGGGGATGGGTGATGAGTCAAAGTAGTACAATTCAGACTTCACAAAAGATTACAGTTTAGCCATTCTAAAAAGAAGCACTAGTAAAAAGCACATTGAAAGTCTGTTCTGTGGCATTTGCACTGTTTGTGTTTTAAGTAGTCATGAAATGTTACTTAAAACTAACTGACTGAAAGACAGCAGTGTATGCATGTAAAATCAATGTGGTGACAGGAAGTTTATGAAGAAAAAGGCCTGCGTGATGTAATTTTTTTACAGATGAGCACTGCATTGCGGGATACCTAGAGGCAGACTAACAATCAGAATTACTTCAAGATGCCAGAACCCATGTGGTCAGACTCAGAAATTACATATAAAAATATTTAAAAACCTGTAAATAGTCCCAGAGTGGTGTTAAAATGTAGGAAACACCAAACTATGATGAAATAAACATGTTTTTTGAGTCTGTAGGTGCAGTTCTCCTTTAAAAATGAAGTTGAGAGCTATGGAACAATATGGGTTTATGAAGCTTTAGTGTTGCCTTTTGATTCTTGTGGCATTTGTTAAAGTAAGGGCAGCAGTTGATTAAAGACTGACAGTGCAAGCTACTTATCCTAACCTTGCTAAGGCATTCAATGTTATTCAGTGTAGGTGAATAATTAGCAAATTTAATGCAGTGAATGTCATATATACATAATTCAGTGAGTAAAATACTAGATAAGCAACAGGGCACAAGTCAGGATGGGGGGGTAGTTGTACATCCTAATAGGGTTACCAATGCCATCTCGCAAGGTTCTTTTCTGGATCTACTTCTTTTCTGGACTGTTTATCTCAAGTAATAAAAAAGGAAGTAGGCTCTGGATAGCCAAATATGTTAGTGACCGCAAACTAAGTAACAATTATTTCAATAAAAGATGCAAACATACTTCAGGATTATCTAAAAAATACACACTCTGCTGGAGTTATGATGGCCTGCTCTTTCATGCCAGTAAATGCAGCAGCATGTGATTTGTCAAAAATACATAAATTATTACATAAGTGGTCATTTCATATTCATACCAAATGACATCTGGGGACATTGGGCTGATTCTGAAAGACTTGCTCTCAGTGGAAGTGACTAACTTCAGTGTAAAGCCTATGTATAAACAGACTTACACTTGTAGCCAGATTCCAAAACACCTGCTTTCAGCCTGTTCTCAGTGTAAGTGGTGACTTACACTGAGAGTAAGTCTTTTGGGATCTGGCCCATTAATAGGCTACAGTTTAACCTTTTTGTTGTTTGTTTATAGCATTTTATTAAAGTATCACATTTTTAGATGCAACATGGCTTCATATGTACTGGTAAAACGGCAATAAACCTCAATAACAGTTTCCGTAATTATCTTCGTGTGGTACACGTGTTTCCTTCTTAACAATTTTTATTCCTTCAGCTTTACATAAATCACTCGATCCCTGTCTTCCCTCAAGCTTCACTCCTCATGAACATTGTTCTGTTTATAATGCTGCCACCATTTCCATTTATTTCTATGAAATTGATTCCTTCCCTTTTGTAAAGATCTACCCACTGATGCTTTCATCTCCCTAAAATATCCAATACTTCCATTACAGCTGGTTTATAGTCCGATTGCCATTTTATAACAACTGCTTTCCTGAACTCCAATAGCATTAAACTTAGGTAAGGGCTTACTAGGCTTGCAGTGCTTAAGCAATTCAGTTCCTATATCCCAATGAAAAAAAATGCTTACTACTACCATGTGATCCGCCAACATTTCTGACAAAATGCCATGTGAAGAATTTTTGAAATTTGCCAGCTTATTTCATGTTTCCCGTTTCCTCTCTCTTTCCTTTCACATCTCCAACATTTGCAACATACCTGAGGAAGAATCATTTGAAGTTTATTTGGGGTATAAAAATACTTGTGCAAACAGTACCATGCAAAATCTTCTGGACTTTGTTGCATAGTTGGAAAGCCTGCTGATTTCTTTCCATTGTTTCTCATTTTGCTTTATACTCTGCTTTTTAACATTTTCTAACTTCTGATTGATTCTTTTAGTTATCATTCAGTATTTTATACGTTGTATTAATAATCCATTTTTAACAGCATTGTCTCTTCCAGATTTAACTAAAACGCCATCAAAGCTTTATTTCCACTTAGCAGTCCCCAATCCCTTTCTCTTTGTCTATGTCGTGTTATGAATATCTGACAGAAAAGGCACTCTATAACTTGCTGTTTAGCCTCATCCCACTTTATTACCTTCCCCCAGTGTTATTAGCTCCCAATGTCTTAGTTATTTTGCTAATTTCTTTCAGTAAATTCAACCCCTTGCCTATTTCCTATAACCTGTGCACAGACATCTGTACTGGGAATAAATATCCCTTCCTCATTCCTTCTCTGGTTTAGTTCTTAGAATACTACTTTCTGCTACTTTATCTCTGTAATATTCTCTATGGTTGTTACTGTTCACCTTAAAGATGAATGCAATTTAAACTTTGTAACTAGTGTGCACTTAAAGTCAGAAAAGCATAATTAATTTGAGACCACATTGACATTTACATCTCACTAATCTGACTACTGAATGCAATATTCATTTTGTAGCATTTGACAAACTTCCTGAAACAACATAAACCATCTCACTCCTTACCAGAAAAATAAATGAGCTAGAAAAGTACTTTTCAGAAAGGCTTTGAGAAGTCACTACTTTCTGTTATTTGGGTTTTTTAGAGGTGACCCCTGCCTGATGTATAAGACAATGTTGTGTCCAGTTATTTTTGGAAATCAATGTATGGAATGCACAGATAACAGAAAGCTAACACTGCATCAGGGAGCTTAATGCTGAAAATAAATATAAATAAAAATGTGACATATGCAAACCAGAAGAATTTCCAAGACTGCAATTAGCTCTCCCTTAAAATGATCAGAAGTCTATAATTGGCTTCCTTCAACAATTATCTTGATGTATTTGTGTTGTATAATGTATGTATCTATGTGTATGTGATTACTTTCATTTACTGTGATTTATTTTTTATCATGGCTGACACCACAATATCACCTAATGTATATTATTTTAAAAAGCAACCACATCTTTGTAAATAAAATCTCCAAAATGCATACTGCAAGTGATTTATTACATGTGCAAGCCATGACTGAGAAAGGAAGATAATTACCTTTTCCCTAAACTTTGCAATTATCAGAGAATACAATATATGATACATAAATAAATATTTTGTGTCCTCTTCTAATATTACAGAGGAAACCACAGCACCCAGAACCAATTAATTATAACTCTTTTTTTTTTAAATTTCTCCCACAGGAATGATCCTGATATCCTCATCACCTTACTCTCACTTGGCTCATTCATTCCACAATAGAAGGATTCAGGAATCTGAGCTATGTGATAACCTTACACCCTATTTATTTCTGCCTGGCAATCCCGACCATCTCATCTACTCTATGGCGAGAGCCAGGTGGTAGGGTGTGGGCTAGCTTGTTACTCCTGTGAGGCAGCCTATCTTCCCCAGTGAAGCACCTTTTCCCTCCCCTTTGGCGGCTCTTCCAGACTTCACTGTGTACTGTGGGTGGTATACGTCTATATGCCGAATTCCTCTCCATGTGTTGTGACTTGTACATGACAATTTGGGTTTACTAGGCTCAAGCTCCATGGGATGGAGCACCTGGTTTCCCACTAGGTGTCATCCATATGGTGAGCCAGAGGAGACATCCCCCTCCACCTGCTCTCTCCCATCCTCCTCTGCCTGTTGTTACAGGTGGGTGAGATGGTATTTGATCTCAGGCCACCTGCAACATTGCCAGCATTTTATCCCTCTGTGCCACTGAGCTGACATGATGAACTTTGTTTATGCAATAAAGCTATGATCAAGTGGGATGCAACAAGTTTCAATACTCTGTATATTGCCTTTAATAAAACTCTAATATGGGCTTTAAACGTGCATTGTTAAGTAAAACATAGTGCAGGAGGTCCCATATATTTAGAATGGGAAATCAAGTGATGTACTTGTTATCATATAGTAAAAATGTCACAAATACTCAGTGTTATCTATGTGAAATGACACACAGCAGGTATTCTCATTGAATAATAAAGACTATTATCATGTAATATATCTTTCTATTTCATTTTAATGTGGCTGTTTTATAGTATTAACTAGTGAAAGCAAGAATCTTACATTGTAACATTAGTATTGGTAATTATTGTTCAAGAAGCCCAACATAACCATCCCTCTCCATCTGCCAGAGCTAGAGACATCTTAGAAAGTATTCACAACTAGTCTACTCCTCCCTAAAGTTCTGTTTGACTTTGCAGCAAATTCCCCACTCACTCACAGCTTAGCACGAGGACATGCAGTATATGAAGAATTCAAAGCCCACTCATGTCTTTTGTGATTAAACATGTCAGCAATGCAAAAGCAGGAAAATTCACAGAATCTGGTACAACTTAATTTGTTTAAAACATGAAAGCACTTTGTACCAGACTTTCATTAATTTTTTTGATTTAGCATACAAAGAAAGCCCAGAAGCCAAGCACATTTTAAGACTTTTTTTTGTATGTGCAGCATTGCATGCACATGCAAATCTGATTTCTTAGCTCTTTCTGTTCAACCTACCTTACTAAAATATATGCACCTTAATATACTTCATATGCCTACCAACGTCCTTGGGTCATCACTAAAAACCTCAGCATAGGGGCACCTGCTGACATTTTCAGTAAATGCTGATACTTGTAAGTCAACATTGTTACCATTGACTAGTTACGCAACTTCTGTTCAAGAAGAGGAATAGCCCTATGAGCTTGATGGGATGTAGAGATCTGAGTCTGTCGACTTAAAATATTTATATTCTTTTGGCTCTTTCCTTACTTGTTGAGGTAGAACTAGAGAGAAGTCTTTAACAAAAACCACTGAGGAGACTGTTAATGTGGATTTACATTGTGCAATATTAGCATCTATGATGTTATTGTGAAGCGCTGTTTTTCACTGGTACCTGTTAAAAGTCTTGCCTGTGACACAAGTGGATTCCATGAGCTAATTGAGGCCATTGTCCAGCTCACTATGAAGTATGCCATTAATTTTCCTTAGAGGCAGTACCCATCACTGAAGGACTTCCTGGAGTACTCAGAAGATGTCTTAAACATCCTGCTGTCCTTGTCCAACTTATTCAGAATTCTGCTTTTGTCTTTGCTCAGCATACTCAGAAGTCTGCATTATATTTTCTTTAGAGGACATACCTACCATTGAAGGACTACATGGAATGCTCAGCAGATGTGTGGTATCAAATTCTTCTGAAAAAGTGTAAGTTCTGAAGAAAAAGGCACAAACCTCCGTTTTACATCATAATAGCTTCCATTTTGTTAATATTTTAATGCTTGGGTTAGTCCCACTAAGCTAATGGAGTCTTTTTAGAGGAGATTAGAGATATGGTACTCTTGCTAATCAAGGGAAATTCCCTAACTCTCTTCTATAAGTTCACCAGGATATTTTATATACAGCTATCACCAGCTTAGGCAGATGCAGTCATAGTTTAACATCTCATCCAAAGGATGGCACACTCAGGAATGCACCATCTCTTATCTTGCACTGCAGTGTCAGTATTGAAAAAAATAAATCCATTTACCCAATGTAGGAATAGTGACAATAATTATAATTATAGACTTTTATTTCAGAGAATGCATATTAAATTACATTCCTTGTTCTGTCAACTCTTCAAGTTAATAGTACAATTTTAAAAAGTAACCCTGATTTGGAGCATTTGTCCCTGATTATATATGGAGTTATCCCTGATTCAAGAAGTAACATTTGATCTATGACTGTGTCTTGACAGTCCTATTTTAAGTAGCATTCTATAAGATTTGGTTTCTTAGCCTGGCACCCATTGACACCTTTGGGTGTCATCTTGACCACCAACACATACAAACAGACACCCTCCCACCTTTTCAAGCTACTGCAGAACAGAGACTGTGTGAGCATTTTTATCTTTAACACAAAATATTGTTACATCAACCATTGCGTCTGTCACAATGTCACATGTTTAACTAGTACTGAAAAAGAAAAAAAAATGTGGATACTTGTATGATCACTTCACAGTTCCTTTATAAATATTAAGCTGCTACAAATTTTGATGAATGTTTAGCAGTTTAGCTGCAGTCTCCCAGGCAACTGTTCAACAGGCTAGCACTTTTCACACTGGTATTATTGAAAGTGCCCACAATTTCTGCAATTGTTGTAGAACTGCTGGGAAATAACTTTTTGGGCAAAGACATTAAAGAAGTACATTTTGACCTCAGGGTGTAAAGTCGGTAAATCTTTTTTCTCCTTCTGCCATGCAGGACAAAATGTAGTAGCAATGTAATTGCTTAAAGAAGAGGAAGTAGCTCTTTAGTTTTAGAACCAGCTGAAGGTAGTAGGCTTGGCCAGATGCAGCAAGCACATTATCAGAGAAACCCAAATAGCCCAGGAAACTCATCTCAGTCAGCTACACACTAGTAAGCCAACATGTTTCAGCCTTCGCTGCATCTTCTTAATATGTGGTTAGGAGACATTTTGTCTACCACAGGGAAGTAAGGTAGACTGATAAGTTTAGCTGCTAGGTGAAGGGTACACATCCAAATTAATGATGCTGCAGCTATTCACCCCCACACAACACACCATTAAATCACAGGCAGACTCTATCACATCACAAATCCAGGCAAGTGAGTTAGTCCCTTGCAAGAAGTTAGGAAAAACATTTTCCATGTTTTTCTAAATCTGCAAAAATGTGAAGGATTTCAGACCTGTATGGGACCTAAAAGGATTAAATGCCTCTATGCAGAATACCCATGTATGCTTAGCAGGTATGGAACATTTTTCCCATTAGTACCCTAGGTACACCTTAGTGTCAAGTTAGAAAACACATTATAAAAAATATAAATACCTTTTAACAGCAAATACTTTCAAAAAGTTGAAACTGCAGTGTTGCCCAGAAAGCAGTTCTTTTTATTGGTAATAGTCAGTACATTCAGTGTTTTCAAAATATTTTCTGTCAGCTTTCATAAACTAGTTTCTGTATCTTAGAAACCATACAAGCTAGCTACATAGTATAACCAGTCTATATTTTTAGACAGACTTGAGTTGTCATATCAGTATAAGCATTTCCTTTTAGATATCTTGTTTTCTGACATATTTGAGCTGATATGAAAAGTATGCAATTTTGCCTAATTTAAAAGTATAAATAATAGTATCTCTCCATTTTTAAGTTACATTGCATGGTATCAGTGGCAGTTTTCTCTGGCATTACTCAAAGTTTGCACAAATACAGTGCAGCGGTAGGTACACCTTTTGGCACCTGCAGTATTAATGTTAATATGTAAATAACTCATATTTTCATAATGACTAACAGAACAATCAGCTGCATCTCCAGGGTAGTATATTACAAATGGGCAATGTGAGGGCATTTTTTGTCTCCAGCCTGATGCTTCACATAATCCCCTTCAATAATATGAAACTCAGTTATGAAAATATGAAAGTAAAATGTGTATAACAAGTGGGAAACTGTAGTTTATACTGGCTTCTTAATGACCTATGTAGTCATATCTCATCCAAAGCGTAATTCATTGCACTGATGACTTTAATATGGTCTTTTGTCTCCATTATAAAATGTATTCTGCCATGGGTTTTGTGGGGAGCTCTGCCCACCCATGCCACCCTAACTTACATATACAAATACTAAAACCCACAACACTGGGGAAAGACCAGAAGACAGATAATGAGTAACTCATTGGTACAATGAGTTGCATCTTCAGTGAACTTTACTGCAATGAGTCATGAGGTTTCCATTGATGTCCACTACAGTGCATCTAAGACTAGCAGTGTTTTTGTCTTTTACTTTCTCACACTTGCTCTTCCACTTGTAGTTAGTCATTAAGGGGTAAGTCCCACAGTTAAGGAAGACATCTTCAAATAATGTCCTGGTGCCATACACAGCTTCTGGTGTTGAAAGGTCACAAAAAGGAACTGTAAGCATTACTTAGTTTAACGTGCTGTTCTGCGCTTGTTGGCCCCTGTTCTAGGCAAAGGATTGTTTTTCCACAGCGAAGTTGAAGAATGCTTACATTTGTATCAGTATTCAGTCAGCACACTGATGCTTTCTTATGCTTTAGGTGAACAACAAAATTTCAGTTCAACATAATACCCTCTTGGCGTATATAGCCACCAAATGTCTAGAACTGTCACAAGATTCCTCTGATGACGGGAAATCTACATATTTTCTCACTTGTATTGCTGTCTGACAATGGTAATTTGAAAGAGTGCTTTATGTTCAACATGGACAAATGGCATCAAACTTTTTGAGACATTAGGGATCATATTTGTCAACAAAATAACCAGCATCCATCCAGGACTATTTGTTCTCTGGTTTTACAATACTGGAGTTACTGTCCTATTGCTTCTCTTATTCCTCAAGGTTCATTTATAGGCCATTTCAGCATGTCTACCCATGTATCCTCCTCTTTCAAGGCAGTCGCATGTCAAAATGTTCTTGAAGGGGGATTTGCATATGAGGGCCTCTAAGTACACCAGTGGCCCCTTCTTGAGATCTTAATTTTGTGTGAGAGAATAACACCTTCTCTATTTGAACCAGCTAATTTGGCTGACTTGAGGTTCTCAACCATTTGCATTAAAACAGTATTACTGATTGTCTCTGACCTCTATAAGAAGGGTATCTGAGCTGCAAGCTCTTATGGTGAGTCTACCCTACTTCATGTTACACAAGGACAAGATTTCTTTGAGAACTAATCCTTCATTTATGCCTAAAGTGGTATCCAAGTTTACTTTAGGCCAAACTATCCATCTCCATGTATTCTTTCCTGAACCTAAAAATGAGGGAGAAAGGATACTCCATACCTTGGATGTCCACAGACAATTCAGGTACTATCTTAACAGAACTGAACCATTCAGATCATTTGATCAATTGTTCATTTCTTGTGAAGGTAAGAAGGGACACATGTCAAAACATAACTATTTCCAAATGGTTGTCTAATGCTGTTACCTTTTGTTACACTCATCACACCATAGCTATTATTTCCTTTTTTATATTACTCACATCCCCTAGATCTCCCAACTGTGTTAACCTAGATATTTTCATGGTGTTGTTTAGAAAAAGCCCTTCATACAAACATATGTGTTATTTTACTCGCCTCATTCAAAAAATGTTTTCCCTGCAATCCCTTCTGGCTGTCAATGCCTGCTCGTAGGGGTGCGAACAGAAACAATGTGGAAGATGAAAGCTATGTCTATTTATATAATCCAGAAGATGTACAGTTAAGTTCAAACCCATCCTTAATACTTAATTCCATTTCCAAAAATGCAACTTTATTCTTAAAAGTATTGCCTGAAAAAGTCAAAGCAAATCTTTTTTTTTTTTACCCCTTTAAATGAAGCCCAAAAACACAGAGTTACACCAGGAGTTGTTTCTTAATTCACATTAAACCAGTCTTTGTATCTGTTTTCTGTGTTGTGAAGAGAGGTTGCCCTTAAATTTAGTGTCTACTGGATGTTGAAGTGCCATCACTAGTGTATGACTTAGTGTAATCAATCCAAGTGATTTTCAGCCTCCTTTTCAAAACATTTCATACTGACTAGGACATTGTGTGCTGTTCCCCAAGTGAGACTTTTCTGTCAGGACCATTGATGCATCGTTTTGCTGGAGTGGTTGCTTTCTTCATCACATGGTTTAAGAGAGTCTTCTACTCTGGATATCTACTTTATTCCTACCTAATATGCCACCTGCTATAGATATAAGCACAAGTCTATCATCAAAGATTGCATTCTACAAAGCCAGAATTCAAAAACAACAATGCTTTAGAGCAAATCTAAAAAGATAAAAAAAGCATAATTTTTTTGCAAGGGCAAGCCCCTCATTGAACCACCCATACCCTTTCTAATTATGTTTACCAACTCTAAGATCACACAACAGCAGAGAAAGGGCAAATTCTCAGATTCCTCTGTACTGTAATCTCACACAGAAAGCAGCTGGCAGGCTGAAAAACAAGAAAAAAACTCTTATGTATGTATGTATATATATATATATATATGTATAGACAGATGTATATGGATATAGATATATATATATTTGGATTTGTATCATGCAGTCACAAGACCATATGATCAAAAGTGAAAAGATGGTTTCAAGGCACATCAAACTGGCTTCTCCTCTGCAAGTTGGAAACAAAAGTAGCAGTGCTGTTTTTGGCCCCTGAACCCTCCCGCACTGCATATTATATATAGCATCTCTGAGATTGTTCCATATTGGGGAAAGAGCAAACACTGGACCCCAAAATATACTGGCTTCTGGAGGAGAAGCCTGTTTGATGTTGAAATGCTCTTTTAAACTTCCCTTAGCCACTGCAACACGATCCCATAGAAAGGATGCTGGCAGCGTTCACTTTTTTTTTTTATATACAACAACAACAACAAAAAAACATTCACTGATATGAGTGCTTTCTCTTTCAAACTATAACCATATATAACAATATATATCTATATTTATAAAGCTGTCTATGGTGTTCAGTCAACTTGTTAAAAGTGTAGTTGGTCAAATGCTTAAATTACTTGCAGGAGTGGTTGAAAGAGCATTTTGTCAATTGAAGGAGATGTTGAAATGACAAGTTTCTGTATTACAGTTAGGAAATGCATTATAGTGCCTTTTGGGAAAACTGCCATCCAAGCTACTTACTCCATCAATAAGACACTCCTGATAGTCTGGGATCTGTGAACATATGCAGACAGTAGTCTGGCCTTCGACCAACATGGCAAAGTTAGTAAAATAATCATTCTATATCACCCAACTTATAAGTAAGTCCATGTCATCCATGTCCAAGGAAGACATAGTGCTACTTTATTTGGTCCCTATCAGACTCATTATTGAGTATAATACCCCTTTGGCATGTACCTGTCCAAACATATACAACAGCTGGAATGCCCACAAAGGTTTCTTACCAGGAGAATCCAGAGTTTAAACACATTGTCCTATATGGATCACCTTAAACCCTGTCTCTGTACTCTTGTCTCCTACAGGTTACTAAGAGGCGATCTATGCTTGGCATACAAGGTATCCTCAGATCCAGCAGGACAAACATACAGGCTTCAGAAATTGCCAGAAATGCAGGCATAAAAGTTCACTGTATGATAAGCAAAGTTTACTTGTTTGACTAGAAGTTGAGCATTTATGGGATAAGTGTTCTATTTGTGACATTTTTAAGCAGAGAACTTTTTAAATGAACATAATAACAAGATAAATTTGATATGTTTACTTCCTAGGGAAGGTTCTTCTGAAGATGTTAAGGTACAAAGTAGGAAAAGGTGTAGAATAGAGGTGGTTGGGACCTACAGGTCATTATGTAGAGTATTCCCTTTTGATTCTAAAGTCCCTAGATTTCAGATTACTTCCCTGCTGGTGTTAAGACTGTACCAGGGTTTCATTTGTGAATACTTTTAGGGACTGAAGTTTCTAAAGTGAATATTTCTCTAGTTTCAGATGTTACTTCCTGTAACAGATAAAACAGTTTGTCTTCTGTTTCAGAAACAGAATTAACTAAATTTCTTGCTTGAACCAGGCCTTCATCTGCTATGTCTTTGTGGTCTTCTCTCTTTGCAGTCCTTCTGTATTGCTGAACATGGACTGTGGAATGATGATGAGGGCTTTGTTAAAGATACAGATGGAGATTGGTATCCACTTTTCTTCTTTGCATCCAGGGTGGCAAGAGAAGATTCAATTCATCCCTGTCTTGGTACCTCCACAGACGTCCCCTTTTTGGCACAAGTTGAATTGAGGCAGATACTTCCACCACAGGCTCCATTGCCTATATCAGTTTCATTAATTGCTTCAGTGTCTACAGCTCAGTAAAGCATCTGTTAACATGTCACCACCTTGCTCAGCATTAAGAATTACTAGTATCAAGATCATCAACGTCGACGCATTGACGTTAACTTGGCAACAATGCCCTTGGTGCTGTTTAGGATGTTAATATCTTTGTTGTTTGATACCTTTGGGCCAAAAGCCATATGCTTTAGGGTCAATGCTGTCTTCAGTCTTGAGCAACTGGGTGGGGGTCTCAACATCGATTATCTCAGCACTGATGGTTTGTACACTGCCAGACCTCTTAATATCAAACATCTCATCATTCTTTTTTGTGTAGGTGTTGACGTCTTTAATACAATACTTGTTGCTGACTGATCAAACCCCAGATGCAGAATTGATATTTGCTTTGGCCCCAGACACCCTTGTATAAGATAAAGGGAGTTTGGTCTGTTGACCTCTTCTCTTCATCAGATGAAATTCTACAAGAGACTGTGGTCCATCTGCCTTTCTCTTTGGTAGTTCCTCCTGCCAAGGTAGGCTGGGGAATTGTATTTGATCTCTATGGCTTCTTAAGAACCTGATGTGGTACAACCTATGCCATGTAGATCAAACACAATACTCTAGTCTCCCAAGATTTGGAACTCTTGGGTGAAGGGACCAGTTGCTGACTCTACAGTGGTGATAGCAGCTCTAAAAAGAGAACCCTCGGACTGCAATTCTCAAATCTTTCTAAATAAGAAAAGGAATGTTAAAATTCATATTCTCCAAACAAAGAGAAAAACATCTCACAGCCCATCCACCAGATAAAAAAGTCTAAAGCACTGGACCGTTTTGACAGGCATGGATATGGGGTGCTTAATTACATAATTAGATTTCCTCATGCATTGACTGACAAGATGTCCAGCACATTAAAAACATTTCCACATGGAGATCTATGAAAGAAGTTAGAACTGGATTGAACTTTTTCCCTATCTCCAGCCTAACGATATGACAAGCCCATAATGTAGCTTGGGCAGATATTGCATTTTGCATCTATGCCTGTCTGAGGTGTTGCAGTTTTGCTGAGTTCTTTAAGGCACCCTTCACAAACACTCCTTTTTGAAGTGACTGAGTCACTGGTCTCTGTACTGAAAGTTAAGTTGCAGAAGAGTGAGCAGGGACGGTAATACATTCAGGGCTGTTGGCGTGGAGCTTTCCCATCCTCAGAGGGCATTTTCATGTAATCAAAACAATGGTTTAGGAAGATCCAGGGCAGAACTTTGGTCATCATTCTGACAGAAGTCAGTGCAGTTATAGTGGCTTCTAAAATGGATGCTACCCTTGCAGCAGTGTTAATCAGCACAGTCGGGGGGTTCACAGTCCTTCTTGAGGGGCCAGCTGCAGGATTTCTGAGGACTTGCCTGGCCTTCTTTCTCTGGAGGTGGTAGGGTTGACAGTGTGTGCCTCTTCACTTACATTGTCAATTGGGGGGGGGGGGGGGGCTTTTAAACCAGGCCTGAGCAGTTATGCACTTGCTGCAGATTCTTTGGGGATAGTCTCAGGAACACATTCATGTAAACTAAGAATTCAGATGACCTGAAACAGAAGTCATGGGAAAAAACACATCAGTCTTAAAGAGATGATGGCTGCAGTTTTAGCCATGAAAGCATTCAAACAAGTGTGACAACAAGTAACCCTGCATTTCCTCACAGAGAATATAACAGTCACATGATACATCAGCAAGCAAAGACAACTCACTCTTTACTGTTTTTGCAGGCTGGCATTGGTAGCTTGATATCTGTCTCGGGTGTGAGATCTGACCATTTCAGGAGGCTGTCCTACCAAATACATTGAGCATAACAGCACATCCTCATGAAGGTGTGCCTAATAAAGATGTATTTTCAAACTTAATCCACATGTGAGGTGCCACAGAAATAGACCTTTTGCTTTTCCAGAAAACAGGCGGTTAAGAAAATGTTGTGCACCCAACATAGATTAAAAGAATGGATCATTTACTGTAATTCAGATGTATTCAATTATTTTAGCAGCTTGGGCACTGAAGGAGCTGAGCACTGAGGGGTTGGAAGAAGTGGCAACCATCTTCTCATCCAAAAGGCACTGGAACAGTAGGGTGAGGAAGGGCAAGTGTCCCCCATTTTCATGAACTGTGCCCTTGGCTGACTCTTCACCTGGAAAAAAATACTCATTAATTAAATACTCTTATTAAACTACAGTTTATCAGAAAATAAACAAATTGATTTAATAAAATAGCTTGTTTCTTAATTTTCTGCTATACTAATTCAATTTGAGTTTTGTAATGCCATCTGGAAAAAAAAGAAAAAAATAGAAATTGGTAGCATTGACTCTAAATCTGCATCGTATTAGCTGACTGGATAGTTGCAGTTGCAATGCTGGCACCATGATTGGTTACAAAGGAAAAAAATCTTCATGATTTTTTACTCACAAATGACTTTGCAAGATGCTCCTGATTCTGCCTCATATTTTATTGAAGGTATGAAGTCTGAAACTCAAATATCTGTCAGCATTTTCTGACTTTAATCACCACCAATTTGCCAAAGCATGGCCAAAAAAAACAAAATTTTATGAGAAACAGACCAACAATATACATAGAGGAAAGATAAGTTCTTTTGACTTGAATTAATACCTTCAAATTAACTAGGTTAGACAGAAATATTTCCTGACTACTGTTGCTGCAAAGTAGTCGAAAGAATAGGTAGTTATCTATAAGGGTGTTGATCTCTGATGACCATGTCCCTTTAGAGTGGGTTGCCATTTATAATGTAAGCTGTTGTCATGTTCTGTTTTCTTAAGGTGACAACACTATACTTCTGTGCTTTTAACTTAAGCATATTTCTGAATACACCATTGATTTTTATAGTCTAGCCCTTTGCTGGTATCAGCTGTTGAGTGAAGGGCAACACCCACCTTGCAGTCATTGGCAAATTTAGTTAGCAATATGTCTAGCTTAGTGGTTTGAATTTTGAATATCTGTCAAAAAGGTACTGAATAGGAAGGATTCCAGTACTGAGCTTTGAGGAATACATCTAACATTTTACTTTCTGAGGTGACACCTAATACTTTAACTATGTGATTTCTATCAGCCAGTTTGCTGTCTGTCTTATAGCATAAGGGCCTGTGTTTAGGTATTTAAGCTTACATGGAATATCAGCTTAAGGAATAGTGTCAACGACCTTTACTAGTTCCACATACACTGTATGAATTGCATAGCTGCTATCTGCAGTTTCAGTGACCTTCTCATACGTGTTATTTTAACCAGTTTCTAAGTACAAAAAAGAAGAGGAATATTTTGGTTTTGTTCTTGGTAGTTGTGCTAAAAGGTTGAGAGCTATGACTAAGGTTCTTTTTTTGTGTATGAACAATGTCTTAAAGGCAAAGTAAAGTGATTAATTCTGCAACAATAACTTGATCTATGTTGCTGTGGCTATTTTTTTTACCACATTTGGTGATTACAGGTGATAACTAGAAGTGATTATCTACCTGGAGGCAGTTAGTGCATGACAGCAAAGAGCAGTTATGAAAATCACAATCAAGGGATCATTGCTGTGGCTTGGTTGTGGGTTGTAGGTAACAGAAGATAGTGACGGAATGCTCTAAGTTAAAACACGTATGTGGTGATTTTTTTTTCATTTTTTCCGCAGGAATCCAAATAGATGTGTGGGAAGTGGTAACAATGCACACTGCCCACAGAATTATACACATGTTTACTATTATTTTGCTGAATTAAACAATGGCAAATTGCTTCTAATTTAAAACAAAAACGCAAAATTTATAATGTTGAACACAAAGTCGAACTCCAAAGTAGTGAATGTTCGAATTTGACATAATTCAAACATTCATCACACTTCCGGGAATAATGTGACTTGCACAGTAAAAAATGTGTTTGTGGGGGGGGGGGGGTTTGCACCCCTCGCTTCTTAAATATACAAACTCCGAGATTGCACTATAGTGATGGAAAGGGTACATTTCCCGATCCCCACTGTAGGGCGATCTGCATCACAATGTCAAACCTTACAACAGCCAATGCTGTATTGCATTCGCTGTTGTAAGATTCAACATTGTGGCATTCATTTTTTCGTTGTGCAAAATGGCACTTTCACACAAATGTAAATCACACAAAGTGTGATTGACAAAATGATGTACAGCCGTATCATTTTTTAAAGCAAATGGCGATTACATGAGTTATGCCATACAGACATTGACATGCCTAGTTTGGGGAAGAAGAATTGTGGACAGTAGTTACTTGTAGATAGCAGGAGGATGATCTGTGGACTAGCCTAACTTGTCTCCCTTTCCCTTAAATGATGTGACAGGAGAGAATGGTTATATTAGGGGGGGTATAGGTATAATTTCCCCTCACACTACCCAGGCAGACTTTTGACAGAATCTTATGAGACAGGGAAGCCATTTAGAAAGACGAAGTATGAAATTGATTAATGCCAAATCTGTACAAGTAACCAACAATGGGAGAATGTATGCACATTCATAGGTTCATAGGTAGGTACTAGGCTATCGGCCCTAGGGCCCATACAAGCCTAGCCAAAAAATGTACCCTGGCTTTCGCCACCCAAGAAAATTATTTTCCTGTGCCCCTGTCGAGCAGAGCCACAGAAGTGATCCCCGGGATGAATTTCCCATTTCCCATTCAGTCATCAAGATTTTTCTTGAAGAGTGCTAATAAGGAGCTCTGTTTGACATAGGTAGTCTGTTCCAGAGTATGGGAAGTCTCTGGGACAGGAATCTATCCCTCCAGCATGTTCTGTTTATTGTGGTGGCAAGGTTTAGGTCCCTAGAGCATGTAGCTCGGTGGGATTGGGATTTCTTTAAGTGGAGCATGTCCAACAGCTCTGGGTTTGACATAGCTTTTTATGTATTCCAGAGTAAGGGGTTGAAATAAATTATTGTAGTATTTTTTTTTTTTTTTTTACTTTTCACACAATCAGATGTCAGATATGTACACAGAAGATGAGGAAGCAGGTGAGAAGGCATACTGCATGTGAAAATATGTGGTCATTACATGAAAACTATCAAATAAAAATATGGCTTGACATGGGCAATGCATGTGTCTAATAGCAGCAAGTCTTAATATTGTACTGTGGCTGTTATGTTGGTTTATTCACAGAAAGACAGTATATATATATATATATATATATATATATATATATATGAGTGTGTGTGTCTGTGGCATCATTTTTGTGGGACATGTGACGTATGAAAGCTAATGGTAGTTAAAAAAATCACTTCCAACTGACTACATATATATATATATATATATATATATATATATATATATATATATATATACACACACACACACACACACACACACACACATATATATATATTTTTTTGGGGGGGGGTGGTAGTATCCAGTAAAGAACAATATGCCCATTACAATTCTGTGATTACTTGAAAGTTAGAGGTACTGTAAATCTTCTCAGTAGAGGCGCATTCCATTGGGACAGTTTCAGTGTGTTTTTTTTTACCAAAGTACCTTACCTGAAGTCGATGATTTTTTTTAATTGTCAACTGTCTTCAGGTAACTGAAATATGTCCTCTTAAATACAGTCAGTAAATCTAACATTTCAGAGAGCTATTGTTTTCGCAGTCTGGCAATTCGCCTGGTTTCCTCCTTGGTGCTGTGCACTAAAGACTGGGGGCAGGTGATTTATGAAATCAAACGGCAGTTATAGGATCATGTCTGACTAATTATTATGTTTTTTTGGTGGGACAGGATATGTTAGTGCTCAATATAGCTATTACATTTATGTGATTCTTTGACAGTCAAAGGGATTCTACCTTCTCAGGAGTTGGACATTCCATTGGGACAGTATATGTTTTGAAACAAATGCCGTATTGTAGTCCTTGATTTTTTTTTTTGTGAACTGTTTGCATTGAACTGATATATGACCTGTTATATACAGCTAATAAATCCAGGTTTTCAGAGGACTTTTGTTGTCATAGTCTGCGTTTGTGTTTGTTGTCCATATGGGTGCTCTGGACAAAAGGGCTGGGGCAGATGATGTATGAAATCAAATGGATGTTATGGGATCTCTCTTGTTTGATTACTGATATGATTTGTTGGGGGTGACAGCATCTGTCAAAGACCAATAGGACCAATGGATTTCTTAAGCAATAATCCACGCCTGGGTGTGGGTAATGCTGGATTTACCCATGGTTGGTGTGGTTTGGTCACGAGGGTGAAGCCCGAGTGGCCAAACAAAGACAACCATGGGTAAATCCAACATTACCCACACCCAGAAGTGGGTTATTGCTATTATACAGTGACATTATTTAAGAAAAAAATACTTACTTTTCTTAAATAATGGCATTGTATAATGCCTCTGTGCTGCCCTTCTGCAGCTGTCCGGTATTCTGCAGCAGTTCTAATGTACTGCTCATGCGTATGCTTACGTAGTACATCAGAGCTGTGTGTGGAAGCAACGGAGAAAGGAAGATCTAGGCATCAAATATTGCCTGTTCATATTTGCATTAATAATTCCAAAACCATGCTACATACAAGGAATCAGAATATTTTATCTTGAAGCATACATGATGGCAAACAGAATTGTTCTGATATATGACCTCTGTCAATTAGTATTTGTTAGAACTGTAAGGTGATAACTTCATTTTTAAAGGTTGAAGCCACACCCACTGGGAGTTAAAGGTACACACTCAAAAGAGATCTGTTGGAGGGAATGAGTTAAACCTGTTTAACATAGCGAGACAGCTTTTAAAAAAGCAACGGAGAAAGGAAGCTCTCCGTTGCTTTTTTAAGCTATCTCGCTATGATAAACCCGTTTAACATAGGGAGAGTACAACAACGGAGCTCTTCCTTTCTCCATTGCTGTCTGGAAAAAAAAAAAAAAAAAAGGTTGGTAATGGGGAAAGGGGGTGGATGTCTCAGGTTCTGTCCACTTGTAGAGGCTACAACTTTAAGTCTAACTACTGGTTCATCACTGACTCGTAAGCCGGTATGCACAGAATTCACACTCAATTCAGTGGAAACAGTAGATGGACTACAACTACTGGGTACATCTACATTAACAGCATTACCAGTTCCTACCAAAGGTAAAGCACTGGAATCATCTAAAATATCAACAGGTTCATTAACACATATTAACATAAAATATATATAAAATTTAATATATGTTACAAAACCTGTCTCGGAGAGGAAGGAGTCGCTCTATGAGCAGGGGGAGACAGAAAAGGAAGGCATCTGGAAAGGAACAGAGGGGGCCTACTTTAAAGAAAATGTGGGAGAGGCTAACACCGATATAGTTTGGAATACTTCACATAGACCGTTAAATACCGACAAAGTTGAGTTATTGAACAAAGGGTTAACATATATCCCTACCACCCACAGTAATTTAACAGATACCATCTTGGATACTAAGTTATTTGTACGTAATGTACAATTAAAATTGATGTATAAGAATGTTAATATTAAAGAAGCAAATTTATGGTTTTCAAAACCTAGCCTATTTAACCCCAATTGTCATCCTTTACTTGATGCTTTCTGTAAGTTGGTTGAGGAAGATGTTTATAGTCTATCCAGACATAGATGTATTACAAAGAGAGGGAATTTAACACACAGACATAGGAAAGCATTGGATAACCTAAGAAATGACAGGAACATTACTAGTGGACCTGCAGACAAAGGTGGTCCTACAGTTATTATGGATAGGGTTACATATGCTTCACTTATGCAAGAAATGTTAGCAGAGAGGAATTTTTACATGTCCATTTCACCTCCAGAGGTCAAAGTCCGTATACAAAGAGTTAATGACATTTTGGGAGACCTGAGAGAGAAAGGAGCCATCAGAGAAGAACAATATATTTTTTTCTGGGTAGAACATCCGTTGCTACCCATTATTCAAGGTCTACCCAAAATACACAAGGACCCCTTACATCCTCCCATGTGACCTATAGTTGCAGGTAGAGGATGGGTTACTGAACCCATATTGAGTTTTATTGAGAAGTCTTTGAGGACGTTAGTAGATAACAATTCAGTTATACTTAGAGACACGAAACAATTTTTATTAGATTTATATGATAAAATGAAATCAGTAGATGATCATCTTCCGTACTTTCTAGTTACACTGGATGTTAAACCATTATTTACGGTTATCCCTAACCGTATAGGTTTTCAGAAAATACAAGTATTTCTTACACAGTACTCTGATTTTACTACATCTAAGGTTGCGTTGATATGTACATTATTGAAACTAGTGTTGGAAAATAACCTTTTTGCTTTCCATAATAACATATATAAGCAAAAGGATGGCGTAGCTATGGGCACATCTTGTGCCCATAGCTACGCCAACCTGGTTATGGCTATGTGGGAAAGAGAACATCTCTTCCTTTTACCCAGATATCAGAAGTATGTGATTTTTTATAAACGGTTTGTAGATGACCTTTTCTTTTTATGGACAGGTAGTAAGAGAGAATTGTATCTCTTTTATGAAGAAATTAATACACTTACAGAATACCTCAAGTTTACAATGGAGGAATCAACTAATAGTATCAATTTTCTAGATGTCCATATTGAGAGGTTGAGCAGTGGATAACTCAATACAGGCATTTATAGGAAGGCCTGCTACAGGAATACCCTGTTACATAGACAGAGTATGCATCCTAGGTTTGTCTTTGATAATATTATTAAGGGACAGGCCTTTAGAGCATCCAGGTTAAATCCAACACGAGAAGGGTACAATGAAGAGCTTATGAACTTGAAAGGAAGGTTATTACACAGATCATATAACACACAAGACATAGATAATATCTATCAGAGTATGGAAGAATACAGAAATGAGAGAGCCAGCCCTTATTTTTCTGATCTTGGTAGTAGATGGTATAATGCACCTTCCAGTCCAGTAGTTTTAGGTAATGGAACTAAAACTTTACAGAAATTTTCTATGTTTTATACTTATGATTTTAGAGACATCAGGGATATTATTTGCAGACATTGGCAAATCCTGATGACCGAACCATTAATTAAAGAAATAGTGGGAGAAAACCCCCAATTTCTTTTTAGAAATAAGAAGAACTTGCATAGAATGCTTTGTTATTCCAATGAGCAGATGGTTCCGAGACATCCCAGTAGAACTAGTACATTTTCATGTAACAACTTTAACTACTGTCCCTACATTTTCAAACATAACATGTTTGTACATCTAGTAACCACACAATGTTAACAGTTTAACGTAGTGGCCAACTGTAACTCAGAACATATAGTATATTTAGCAATGTGCACACGTTGTCCTGCATTTTATGTAGGCAAAACTGATAGAAGGCTTAGAGATCGTACCAGAGAGCATCTATACCAGATACGTATTCATTCCAATACAAATGCCTTATCCAAACATACTCTTGAAGCAGGGACAGAACATACATTTTGCTTCCTGGTGATTCAAATGAATCATTCTAGTATTAGGGGTGGAAATGTTAGGAATCACACGGAAAGAATGGAAGTTAAATGGATAATTCAGTTTAAAGCACATGCCAGTCCAGGGTTAAATGACAAAATTCCCCTGAAACCTGCCTTGAAGAATAGGAAGTTGGTAGTTAAGTAAATCATGGGTTTATTACACCAGTGTTTTAAATCATGTTTTGAAACATATATTTATTATATTTTTTATGTTAATATGCAGATATTTTAATTATGGTAATTGTGTTATTTAGTTATTTATTTTTGAGTTTTATCCATATGGATGTAATGTTTTAAATATGCTTACTTACTATGATACATTTTGAATGCATTTGACTGTGTTAGCTTATGACTTTAAGAGGAGTGCTGACTTGATTGGTATCAATTATCTAATTACCAGTTTGCTATATAGTAGTAGGTGATTTTACACTCTGTTTGTTAAAGGTTTGTCAAAGCCTCTTGGCAAAAGCGCTTACCTTCACTTGTGTCTGGAATCAAAGGATATCATTTTTACTTTGCCTCTGGATTTTATCTAGCTGCTGTTGGAACTTATTTCAAATCTTGTCACTGTTAGAGACTGTACTTCGAGTGCATAGATATATGCTGAACTTTTGGTTCTGTGCTGGGTTGCTCCTGAGCGTTTATATTTATCACAGTTATTAAATTTGTATGATTTATTCACAGTCAGAGGTGGTGTACCCTCTCAAGTGTGGCACAGTCCACTGGGACAGCATGCGTATGTTTTGTACCAAAGTATCTTTTTACATGTTCCATTATTTTTTATTGCAAGCTGTTTACAGGGATCTGTCATATGGCTTTTTAGATACAACCTGTAAAGCTAATATTTCAAAGGGATTTTGTTGTTAGTATAAGAGTTATTTAACATCTGTAGGAAAGGCCAATTAAAACTAATGTCCAGAATATATGTGTACTAGGTTTGTTGTATCTCACATGTTAAAATATCATATATTTTTCAGATAAAAACATATCTGTTTTAGTTCTAACGTTGTGGCTAGCTGAACCTGAGGAGTCAAATTCAGAGGCTCGCTGCACTGGAGGATCTGTGGTTAGAGTTGCAGTCCTAAGTGTGTTTTGTAGCCAATTACCATGTTATTCCCTGGATGTTCTGTAATAATCACAAAGGCAGAGCTAGAGCCTTTGGCTTGAACATATGTGCCTTTACTGACAGTCTTACATATTGCATTGTACTCTGTTTTCATTGTGGCTACTGTGGTGAACTTCTGCTTAGTGCACTAAGTAAAATAATGGCCTAATGTACTTCTTTACTGAGTTGGGAATACATTTGAAGTGAAACTTATTCTATATTTCATCAGAAAAAATATTTATATTTAGTTGTAGCATGTTGTCTCTACAATGCCATGTTTTCAAGTGCTGAAAAACAACCACAGGTGGCAAGACAAATCCAAGGAACAAAATATAATCCACTGAGGCAAGTTATAATCCACTGAGACAAGTTTTAATTCCTAAAAAACAAGTTGTGTAAGCGCTTTCATCTTGCTTCTATGAGCAAGACTTCGTCAGACGAAAGCAGTGGAGTGAAAAATAGAGGTGTATTATACGAAAACGTTCTAAGGCTAGAACTGCAGTTTTAAGTGTGTTTCATAACTGAAAACTTTGTCATTGTTACCTTAATGTTCCATAATGAAATCTCAAAGGAAGACAGAAATATAACCTTTCAAAGTCAAGTTCCAAGACTGTAGTTCATGAGCCTTTAGTGCCAGAGTCTATGATTTTGCATAGTGCTCTGTTCTTATAGTGAATTTTTAATTAGTACATTAAGCACAATAATGGTGCAAAATACTTCTTTTCTGAGGAGCCAATACACTGCTTTTAATCACTTGTAAACCCCGCAGTTTAGACTCATTTGCAATGTAGAATGGAATATGTGTGCTGTATCTTTAAGAAGCATTCCAAGGACTGAACGTACATATGAACAGTTATCATGTGCCAGGTTCAGTACAATTTTGTGAGTGCAGCCAGAGAGTGAGCATGTATGAGTGGAATAGCTAGTTTGTTTATAAGTTTATCTAAATTAAATTTATTAAGCCTCAGTCCTGACATGTTTGTACATAATAAAGCTGTTTGAACAGAGCCCACAAAGTCTTGAATATTGTATCCTGACTAGACAAGCGACGTGGTGTCAGAAGTGGGATTCCAGAGACTAATATTCAGAGCTACGAGGTGCAGAGATAACAGTGAAGGTAAACTAAGAGAAATGAGCACAAAAAAAGAGACAGAAAAGAACCAAAGGTAATGAAAACTTGCATGAACAGTTTATTTTATAAAAAAGATAAAACGGAGCATTAAGAGGGCACAAACCGCATTATTAAACAAGCGAGAGGCATAAAAGGTTTATTAATTAAATGAAATGTTTAAGATTGAGATATTTGATAAAACGATTGTCAGAAAAACACATAAGGGATTTAAAATTACATTGGAATTGCAAAACCAGTGTGTTTAAAGTAAAATGAATATGTTTAAAGCAAAACGAGCATGTTTGAAAGTAAAACGAGCACAATAAAAGTACAATGGGCATGAAAAGAGATTAAATGACCAAAACAAATATAATAAGGGCAAAAAGGGCACATTAAGGATAACTAGAGCAAGGTGACTGCATGTTTTTGGTAAAGTGCTGTGTTTTGGCATAACTACTACTTTGTGTTTTATTCAGAGCATAACTAGAGTTATTCGAAGAATCTCAAAGTGTGTAAAAGTGCTTACAGTGTGTGCTTATTACTGTGCATTTATTCTGAAGAGTTTGTGTGCAAAGTGCAACTGTTCCATAAAGTGCAGTCCAATACAGCCATTTTGAAAAGTTTCTTGTGCTGGGTGTGTTTATTTGCAAAGTGAATCCATTACAGTGTGTTTCTTGCACTGTAAACAGTTATTTAGCAAAGTGCCACCAGGGGAAGTTTCAGTGTGCTGTGTACTGTTTATTCGTGAAGTGGAATTACTTTGAAATGTTTCTTACTCCGAGCTTCTTCTGCCCAGTTCATTCGCACAGTGCAGTTATTTTGAAATGTTTCTTACACTAAAAGGTGATTTTTTTACAGTATAGTAATTTCAAGAGTATTGGAGTGCCAGAGAGAATTATTTTGTAAAGTTCAGTTATTCGGAGGCTTGTTGTGCTACTGGGCAAAGTCACAAGTACTGGCATAAATTTCTGGCAAATGTGTATGTGTGTATGTTCATGCATATTTGCAAAAGCCTTCACTGGTATGTGTTAATATGGCAGATGGATTGTGAAAGCCCTCACCTCTTGTGTTTGATCAGAATATTTCAGAGAATTGGAGAGTATTTGAGCAAGCGTCCGATATTTTTATACAAGCAGCTTATTCTGACAAAGATGCATGCACCAGGGCATTCATTTTGCTAAACATTGCTGGGTCAGAGACCATTGAAAGAAAGCATTCATTTGTGTATGCACCAGCAGTAAATTAGGGAGAAGGTGAAAATCATCATATTGTTGTACAGGCTGAATCAAGAGAAGACTCCAAGTGTTTGAAGCGCATATTCAGGGAAATGTGTAACCCCAAGACAAATATTACATTAGAGAGGCATTTGTTTACACAAGAGGTCAGAAACCAAGGGAAACTTTTGGAGCTTATATAAATGACCTGAGGAACAAAGCTAAAATGTGTCGGTTTGGTGAATTAAAAGATGAGTTGATAAAGGACATGCGCATGTGTGGTATTAATAGTGTTGCAGTGAGAAAGATTTTGCTTCTTGACAGTGAAATGACACATAGCCCACAGTCTCAGTTTGCCAATAAATCACAGCCCATAAGGCAAAACAACGTACCCAACACACAAGTCATAGGTGACTCTATAGTCAAGCACACTGATGTCCCACTCACCAGGCTAAACAAGGAGAAGGTTACTGTCAGCTGCATGTCAGGTGCCAGGATCTGCCACATAACCCACACACTCAAGTCACTCCATAACAAGTACAAATATGACTCTGTCATTGTCCATGTTGGTGTGAACGACCTGAGACGTACCTCCCTGGACTACATGAAAAGAGACATGGAAGAGCTCTCTGATCTTGTAGCTTAGGCAGGTATGATCCTAGCCCTGAGTAGCATCCTGCCATTGCCCAGAATGATACCGCAGTACAAGGACAAAATGATTGACTTCAACAATTGGCTAAGCTTCTGGTGTCATTTGAAGGGGATCCAGTATCTGTCTGCCTGGCACGACATGGTCGACAGACCATGATGCTTTGCCAGAGATGGCCTGCACCTGTCATCCCTGGGATTCCGGATACTGGCTAATGGTATTACCACCCCTATAGTGCCTTTTTTAGGCAAGGTTCAAATTACAAATTCACCACCATAACAGGAACAGGCAAGCAAAAACTGAGGGTAATGCTACTCAATGCTAGAAGTCTAAACCTCAAAATGTACTCACTCGAGGCACTCCTTAAATTGGAGAAAATCGATATCTGTGCAGTGACTGAGACCTGGTTCAAGGCTCTAGAGAGCACCCCTGCATTACTAAGCTATAACTCATACCACACTTTTTGGCCATCTAACCTGGACCAGAACACCAAAGGTGGAGGTGTGTCCATATTCATTAAGGATATTCACATCTCCAGACTAGTTGTGCAGCATAATGCATCTGAGGTTATCCAAGTGCAACTAACTCTTGGCAAAACTGCAATCCAAAGTGTAGCTTGCTACAGATACCCCACCATGCCCCAGGATTCCCACTCCTCTTTTCTTGATATACTGGAAAATATTAGGGTTCAAACAAACACCCTAATAATGGGCGATTTCAACTACCCCACCATTAACTGGGAAAACTACTCATGTACAAACTCCTTCGCTCAACGCTTTCTGAAATTCATAAATTCCAATGCCCTGGATCAACTTATCCACACCCCCACCAGGGGCAACAATATTCTAGACCTAGTCATTATCAACATGAGTGACTGATGTTCCACACCTGAAGTCAACTCATGGGTCAGATCCAACCATAAGTTAATCACCCAAGATATCCACATCCCGCCCCCACCCACCATTAAGGAAACCATGGTAAATAATTTCTCCAAAGCCAGTTTCATGCTTCTTAAGACAGAAGTGGTGAACACCCATGCAGATGGACAAAACAGTTATGACTGCTGAATCCTACACAAATGCACTCTATAAGCACTTACACGAGTGCATGGATCGTACTATCCCAAACAGAACCAAGACGCTATCCTTCAAAAAAAGGAAGCCAATCTGGTGGTCTCCTGCCATAAACAAACTCTACAACAGAAGGAAGAAATTGTTACAAAAGAGAGTAAAATCCCATGAATGGAGGAGCTCCATGGTCAGCCTCAGTAAGAATCTAAGATCCCTTATAAAATCCTCCAAAGCTAGCTACGAAAACAAAATCACCACTGATTCTAAGGGCAACCACAAAGCATTCTATAGCTATGTCAATAATCTCAATAGCAACACACAGATCTGCTCTAAGTTACAGCACAACGGCATGAAAATTACAGAACCAACTGATATTGTCAACATCCTGGCAGATAGGTTCAGTGCTAACTTTACCCCCCTCTTACCCCTAAAAGGGCCCATATCTATACAGGAAGAATGCAGAGTCCCTATAATCACATCTATACAGGTAAAAGCTGCACTTTCTAAAACCAAAAACACAGCATCCATGGCACTGGACAACATCCCAGGCTGCGTTTTACATGAACTTCAGAACAAATTGGCTCCCCACCTAAGCACCATGTTCAGTCATAGTCTCACATCAGGCTTTGTGCCCACTGAATGGTGCACAGCAACAGTTATCCCACTCCACAAAGGGGGAGCCACCACTGATCCTGGGAACTTTCTCCCTATTAGTCTGACGAGCCTGGTCTGCAAGGTCATGGAGCGTCTCATCATGGAACTCATAAACAAAGACATTGGTAACCTCCAAACTGGACCCCACCCAGTTCAGATTTGTGAAAGGCAGATCATGCCTTCTGAACCTGATTGACTTCTTTGAGGCAGTCACCAAAGCCTTAGATGAGGGTAAAGTGGTTCACACAGCCTATTTTGACCTCACCAAGGCTTTTGTCACCATCCCCCATTCTGGAATTATAGCTAAACTCACTAAACTAGGTATAAATCCCTACATCACAAGATGGGTTGCCAAATGGCTCACTGACAGAACCCACACTGTAAAAGTTGCAGACTCCAAATCTGATTTCAAACCAGTGACAAGTGGAGTACCACAGGGTTCAGTCCTGGGACCTCTCCTATTTGGTATCTACTTCTCTGAAGTACAGGCTAACGCAAAAAGCCTCTGGCTAATGCAGTTCGCAGATGACTGCAAACTAGGAGCCACAGTCGAGTCCCCAAATGATGTGGATATCCTTACAGATGGGCCTCACTGAGACAGATGCCTGGTGTCAGAGGCATGGCCTCAAGCTCAATGCCATAAATGTGCATTGTCATTCCCTTTGGTAAAAACTCTGTACCCATGAACTACCACATAAACGGCAATCTACTTAATGCCAAATGTGTGATAAGAGACCTTGGGACTCAGGTGGACAGTAGTCTCTCCTTTGATAATCACATCACCACAGTAGTCAGGAAATCCTTCTATGTGGCACACCTCATCACAAAAGGGTTCTCATCCAAGAAAAAAGAGGTCCCCTCTACTTGGCACTCATTAGACCCATTATAGAGTACACCGCCCCTTTTGGAATGTACCTCATAATACATCTGCAGCAGCTGGGAAGGCCACATAAGTACCTCACAAAGAGGATTACTGGCCTCAAACAGATGCTCTACATTGACCGTCTCAAAAAACTCCAGCTTTACTCTGTAGCATATCGCCTACTCTGAGGAGATCTCTGCCTAACATATAAAGCTATGTTAAACCCAGAGCTGTTGGATATGCTACACCTAAAGAAATCCCAATCCCTCCGAGCTACACGCTCTAGGGACCTAAACCTTGTCACCACAATAAACAGGACATGCTGGAGGGATAGATTCATGTCCCAGAGACTTCCTATACTCTGGAACAAGCTACTCATCTATGTCAAGCAAAGTTCCTCATTAGCACTCTTCAAGAAAAATCTTGATGGGTGGATGGGAAATAGGAAATACACCCCGAGGATCACTTCTGTGGCTATGCATCACAGGGGCACAGGAAATTAACTTTCTTGGGTGGTGTAAGCCAGGGAACCTTGTTGGTTTGGCTTACTTAGGCCTAGTTCCTACCTGTGAACCTATTTAACATTGAGTAAGGCTGTTGAGATTTGTCAAATCCGTAAAGTTACAGAAGGGCACACAAGTATGCTTGCAAGGGATAAGTTTGTGGTTTTAGCAGGCTCCAGAGCAAATGTCGATAGCATGCAACACATAGGAAGCAACAGTAGGCCTAAGCACATGGCAGCCACAGCCCCTGCTGGTCCACCAAGGAAACCATGTAGTTTTCCAGCAAGTTCTAAGAAAGGAGCATGCTCAATGCAATACAGGCGTGAGTCAGCAAAACCCAAATCCAGCTTTATTGTTAACTGTGGCAATTGTGGTACAAACTATGAGTTTAATAGAGAGAAATGCTTAGCATTTGGTCAGCAAGTGTAAGAAATGGAACCATTTTCAAAAGTTTTGCAAATCAAGTAAACTTCATATAGTTACAAAGAAAGGTCACTCAAAAAAGCAAACTGATCGTGGAGTTGCAGCAGCCCACTTTCTACATAGATGGTGTATCAGTAATTGATGTAAAGGTTGATGCAGTGAATTTGTTGACAAAAAATGAAGTGTTTTGTACTGTCCAGATCAATGGCAATTCCACCAAGCTCAAAGTAGACACTGGTTCAAAGTGTAATGTTATGTCAGCAGATATTTTTGCTAAAGTGAGAGCTAATGAACAACTCAGTATGACTAGTTGTGCGAAACTTGCTGCTTATGGAGGTGAAGAAATTCAAACCAAAGTGCTTTCATGCTATTTGGCAAGGAACTGCTACAGCTTGTTATTCTATGTAGTGCGAGGACCTGTGCATTCATTATTGGGTCTCAGAGACAGTTTGAGAATGAATCTGCTTTCTTTTACCAAAGAAATTAATCATATAAGCACATCTCCTAGTTCCAATTTTACTAAAGCTATTTTCTCAGAGTATGATGATGTTTTCGATGACAAGTTGGGCAAATTTCCAGTTGTGTGTTCTATGAAGTTAGACCCAGAGTTCAGTCCAGCATGAAAAGTTCCTATAGCTATGCAGATTAAAGTCAAGGCTCAGCTGGATAAAATGGTGCAGCAACGCATGATTTGTCCAGTCACAGAACCAACTGAATGGGTGTTGTCCATGGTAGCAGCCCACAAAAAAGCCTCAGATGAAATCAGAATATATATTGACCCAAGAGATTTGAACAAAGCATTAAAGAGATCACATCATCCAATGCGTACAGTTGAGGAAGTTGAAGCCCTAATACCGACTGCCACTGTTTTTTTATGTCTTAGATGCAAAAAGTTCATTTTGGCAAGTGATGCTTGATCACAAATCTTCGTTACTGACTACTTTCAGTACCCCGTTTGGCAGATATAGATTCCTCAGGATGTCATCTGGAATAAATTCTGCAAGTGAAGTCTTTCAGTGTGCAATGGAGCATATTTTTTCAGGTTATCCTTGTGCCATAATAGTAGACAATTTATTGGTTGGAGGCAATTTTGAAGCAGAGCATGACAGAAACCTTAAGAGAGTTCCAAACAGAGCACGTGAAATGAACTTAAAGCTTAATCCTATGACGTGCAAATTTAGACTATCAGACGTTACATACGTAGGTAATTTATTTACCAGCACTGGCTTACAACCAGACCCGTCCAAGCAAGCAGTCATTCTAGAGATGTTAGCACCAGATAATGTTCAAACTCTACAACATTTTCTTGGTATGGCCAACTAAATAGGCAAGTTTATACCAGACTTCAGTGAATTAACAGCAGCTTGCACCTCGTTTTGGGAACTTGTAGTACTATATTAAGAGACACTAAGACATTTCTTGGCTTACTTTATGCTAAAATAAGAGAGCTGAATAATGACTTTCTTTTTGTTACGATGGACATAGTATCTCTCTTTACAGTAATACCTAATGAATAGGGCATTGAGAATGTACGTGAATTGCTATGTACTAAAAAAGTTTTTACTTCTGCTAAAATTAACCTGATATGTAACCTACTTGAGATTATTTTGGAGAATAATGTGTTTATATTTAATGAGATGTTTTACTTGCAAAAGATTGGCGTGGCTATGGGCACAGTTTGTGCCAATAGCTACACCAGCCTAGCATTGGTACAATGGGAACACAATACTCTACTCCAAGGCAATCATTTTAGTGATGCAATTTTATGGTATGTACGTTTTGTAGATGACATCTTTCTTTTATGGGGAAGTACAATAGAAAGATTAGAACAATTTATTGATTATCTTCATATGTCTACCAACTTCCTGAGGTTCACTTCTAAGTACTCTAATGAGAGAATAGAGTTTTTAGATGTTAACGTTAGCAAGATACAACCTGGGGGATTAACTACAGACCTGTACAGAAAACCTAGCAGAAAAAAATTGCATCCTACTCAAATCAAGTATGCACCCTAGCCATGTGAGTAAGAATGTTCTCAAGGGGCAGTTCTTGAGAATGAGCAGGATACATAACACAGATGATAGGTTAAATGCAGCAGTCTCTATTTTGAGGAAAGATTTCATGGATGGGGGCTATAATCAAACTGAAATAGATGAAAGCGTTGGTCCCTTACTGTTCTCCTTATATACTAACCACATTACTTTCTCCTCACTCTCTGTGTCAGTAGTACAATATGCAGATGATACCACCCCTATTTGTGCCGCCTCCACACTACATGAACTTTCATCCTTAACCCAGACCTACTTCACCCTCACAGAAACATGTTTCACCAATATAAAACTTCTCAATCCCAAAAAAAAAAAACAAACTTATTATATTTTACCCAGGAAAACCACCACTCCTAAGTGACAGCTTCTCCATCAAATCGAAAGACAACACTCAAATCAGCCCTACCACACACACAAAACTGCTAGGTGTTGAAACTGACAGCAGTCTTAAATTCGACATCCATATTGCTCAAACCATCAAGAAAGTTATCAAAAAAACTTGGATTCCTTTATAGGAATAAACACTTTATGACTAATAACACCAAAGCAACCATTGCAAGGACCCATCTCCTATCCATCTTCTTATATGGCTCTCCCATCTTAACTAATCTACGGCAAACCGACCTAAATAAAATGGAATCTTGTTACAACAAAATCGCTAAATTTGCTACCGAATCCCATTATAGGTCCCATCACTGTCTGTCAATTAAACAAGTCAACTGGTTGGAGCTACCTCATATGCTACTACTCAACCAATTATCTACTGTTCACAAACTCTACTACTTTCCCAACCTAACCCCTGCACTACAGGAACTCATACAAACACACATCCCCACTAGAACTCTTAGATTCAGAAACCAAAACCTTATAAAAGTCATCAAGCACAGAAATGATGCTGGCAAATCCCTTTTTGCCAGCACCATTGCCACAAAATGGAATGCCCTACCAAGCAAAATGGAATGCCCTACCAAGCCATACAACCTCTACCACCTCCACTACTCAGTTTAAAAAACTCCTGAAAAAACATTTTCAGAATATTTTGGTTATGCTCATGCCATTCACCAGGCAAACCCTTAAAATGTAACTCCTCTGTAACCCAATTACTCTCTGTCTGTTTCATGAATACAAAATTCTGCCTCTTTTAGGTCTTTTGAGTAGATGTCTTTTGATACTCTGTACCTTAATGTTTGACTTTTGTATGAACTGTTAATTTAATGTATTCCATACTGTATGTGTAACCAAAACTGAGGGTAATGCTACTCAACACCAGAAGTCTAAACCTCAAAATGCATGCACTTAAGCCACTCCTCAGTATGGAGAACATTGGCATCTGTGCAGTAACAGAAACCTTGTTTAAGGCTCCTGAGAGCACCCCAGCACTACTAGGCTATAACTCATACCATACCTTTCAGCCACAGAACCAGGACCGAAACACAAAAGGCGGGGGTGTATCCATATTCATCAAGGATACCCACACCTCCAGGTTAGTGGCACAGCACAATGCATCAGAGATCATCCATGTGCAACTAATAACGGGCAAAACTGCAATCCAAATTGTAGCTTGCTACAGATCACCCATCATGACCCAGGATCCCCATTCAGCATTTCTGGAGACACTGAGAAATATAAAGGTCCTACCAAACACCCTAATACTGGGTGATTTCAATTACCCAAACATAAACTGGGTGAACTACTTAAGTACTAACTCCCTTGTCCAATGCTTCCTAGAATTTATAAACTCAAATGCCCTAGATCAACTAGTCAACACCCCCACCAGAGGGAACAACATATTGGACCTGGTCATCACCAACATGGGCGACTGGTGTTCCACACCGGAGGTCAACCCCTCACTGGTTAGATCAGACCAGAGACTAATCACTCTGGATAGCCACATTTTGCCCGCACCCCAATCAAGGAAACCACTGTGAAAAACTTTTCAAAAGCAAACTTCATGTTACTTAAGACCGAGGTGGAAAGGTTCACTTCCCCCATGCTAAAGGACAATGCTGTCCAAGCTGCTGAAACCTTTACAAAGGCACTCTATGAGCATCTGCAGGAATGCATGGATCGTGCTATCCCAAGTAAAACCAAGAATCATTCCTCCAAGAAAAGGAAACCAGTCTGGTGGACCCCTGCCATAAACAAGCTATACAACAGAAGGAGGAAACTAGTACAGAAAAGAGTAAAATCCCAAGAAGGAAAGACATCCCTGATCAGTATCAGCAAGAAACTACAATCCGTCATTAAATCAACCAAGGCTAGTTTCGAAAGAAAAATTGCCAATGACTCCAAAGATAACCACAAAGCATTCTTTAACTATGTCAAGAACCTAAGTGGAAACTCTCAGATCTGCTCTGAGTGCATAATGGCACAAAATACACTGAACTGACTGATATTGCCAACATTCTGGCAGACAGGTTTAGTGCAAACTTCACCCCCCCCCCTTGCACCCCCTAAAGGGCCGATAACCATACCAGAAGAATGTAGGGCCCCGTCAATCACCAACACACAGGTTAAAACAGCCCTATCCAACGCCAAAAATATAGCTTTAATGAGACTGGACGGTGTCCTAGGCTGTGTCTTACAAGAGCTCCAAAATGAACTAACCCCTCACCTAAACACACTGTTCAAACTCAGCATCTCTATAGGCTACGTACCCACAGAATGGCGCACAGCAACAGTTATCCCACTCCACAAAGGTGGAGCCACAATGGACCCCGGGAACTATCACCCTATAGCCTGACTAGCCTGGTCCGCAAGGCTATGGAGCACATCATCATGGAACTCATTAACAGAGACAAACCTTGGACCCTACCCAGTTTGGCTTTGTTAAGGGCAGATCATGTCTCCTAAACCTGCTGAACTTCTTTGAGACAGTTACCAAGACATTAGATGAGGGAAAGGAGGACCACACAGCCTACCTAGACCTCATAAAGGCTTTCGACACCATTCCCCATTCTAGTATTATAGACAAGCTCACCAGCTTGAACATAAACCCCTATGTCACAAGATGGGTTGCCAGCTGGCTCATGGATAGAACCCACATGGTGAGAGTTGCAGGCTCTATATCCTACTCTAAACCGATTACAAGTGGCATCCTCCAGGGCTCAGTCCTAGGACCCCTCCTGTTCGGTATATACTTCTCAGAGGTACAGGCAAGCATAGGAGGACTATAGCTGACCACGTTGGCAGACGACTGCAAACTAGTGGCCATAATTGATTCCCTGGCTGATACAGACACCCTCCAGAAGGGTCTCACTGAGACGGATACCCGGTGTCAAAATCATGGCCTCAAACTAAATGCTAAAAAGTGCATAGTCATCCCCTTTGGAAAAAACAAAGTACCCACGAACTACCACATAGGTGGTAGTCCCCTAAATACAGAAAAAGTAATAAGGGATCTGGGGGCCCAAGTAGATAGTAATCTCTCCTTTGATAATCATATTGCCAAGGTGGTTAGAAAATCCTTCTATGTGGCCCACCTAATCACAAAAGGGTTTGCATCTAGAACAAAAGAGGTTATTGTGCCTCTACTCATCACTCATTAGACCCATCATAGAATACAACACCCCATTTGGGATGTACCTTACAAGACACCTGCAACAGCTGGAAAGACCACAAAAGTACCTCACCAAGAGGATTACCGGCCTCAGACAGATGTCATATGCAGCCCGACTCAAGAAACTCCAGCTGTACTCGGTTGCATACCACTTACTCAGAGGTGATCTCTGCCTGACATGCAAGGCCATGTCCAACCCAGAATTGATGGACATGCTCCACTTAAAAAAGAACAAATCCCGGAGAGCCACACGCTCTAGAGATATAAACCTCACCACAATGATAAATAAGACATGCTGGAAGGATAGATTCCTGCCCCAGAGACTCCCCATGCTTTGGAACAGATTCCAGTATATATCAGGCAGAGCCCCTCACTAACACTCTTCAAGAGAAACCTTGACGGGTGGATGGGAAACAGAAAATTTACCCCGGGGATCACTGCAGTGGCTCTGCTGGACAGTGGTTCAGGGAACTAATGGCTCTGCTGGACAGGGGCACAGCAAACTAAACTAAGGGGGTGGTGAAAGCCAACACATTCTGGCTAGGCTTATAGATGCTCAAAACACACTGTTGTACGCTAAAACAAAATAGAATTTAATATAGTAAAGCTTTCGGGTTAACACCCTTCATCAGTACATAACTTCAAATGCATTACAAAATTTCATAAATAGGGTAACCGTTAAAACACATGATCCAGCCAGCCTAACAAAATTGTCCATCAATTAAATATTTAAAGGGAAACCTCTAAAGTAGGTTTTTGTTAGAAAAAGCATTTCTTATTGCATTATACATATATAAAAAAAAACGCATATATAATCATATATAATCAAATACATGCCCAAGTATATGTGTGCTTATAAAAAATACATAAAATGAAATAAGATAAAACATAACATTACTCTAAATTTAAAGACATGGCCTTCACAAATCTGAAATTAGAAGGCAGTCATTGACCAATGCATTAAGTAAACATATTATGGAGAATGAAGGCCATGTCTTTAAATTTAGAGTAATAAATGAGGTTAAGTTAGGCATGAGGGGAGGAGATATTAATAATGTACTAGAGCTCAAGGAGCTTGAATGGATTATTAGACTAGATGCAGAGGTAAAACCAGGGTTGAATGTAGCTGTTAGCTTAAAGCCGGTGCTGATTAAAAAACAGAGGGATAATATTTAATGAACTTATATTTTATCTTATTTCATTTTATGTATTTTTTATAAGCACACATATACTTGGGCATGTATTTGATTATATATGATTATATATGCATTTTTTTATATATGTATAATGCAATAAGAAATGCTTTTTCTAACAAAAACCTACTTTAGAGGTTTCCCTTTAAATATTTAATTGATGGACAATTTTGTTAGGCTGGCTGGATCATGTGTTTTAACGGTTACCCTATTTATGAAATTTTGTAATGCATTTGAAGTTATGTACTGATGAAGGGTGTTAACCCGAAAGCTTTACTATATTAAATTCTATTTTGTTTTAGCGTACAACAGTGTGTTTTGAGCATTTGGAGTACTTAGAGTTTACACCAGGAATTTATTAGGCTTATAAATGCCCTTGGGCAGATAGCCTAGTACTTACCTATGAACCTATGTATCATCTCCTCGTGTGTATGCAATGAAAGCTGTCATAACATGAAACGAATGTTCCACGTAATTTCCTGTTATTCTATGTATGTGTTGTTTGGAGCTTATCTCCCCGGACCTCCGCTGAAAATGGACCATTGTCCACTCGACTTTCCCAGTTAACAAATGTAAAATAAAATATGTATGAAGTACGTAATAGTAGTGGCAAACCTTATTTTTCCCATTCAACAGAAGGGAGCCGTAGTAATTCTAGGGCTAATAATGACAGAATTAGATTTCCAGTATCATACTCCAGTGATATTAAGTTATTTTGTAACATTTTTGAAAAAAAACTGGAATATATTAACATCGATAACTGAACTAGACAATGTAATTGATACAGTACCACATTTCTCATTTATTAATAGAAAGTCACTTAAGAGGCAGCTCTGTTATAAGTCCTCAGGAATGACCAGCAAGAAATGCTCTAACAGAGTAGGCACCTTCCCCTGCAGAAATTGTACAGCCTGTAAGTACATATATTCAGGCTCTTCTTTTTTGCACAGAAGTCAGAAATTTAAAGTTGAGGCTGATTTCTATGCAGATTGTAAAACACATAATGTGGTAAATTTTAGTTTTTGTAATTACTGTGATGCTTTTTATATCGGGAAGTCAAATCAAATAAATGCCTTAAATATAGAATCCTGGAACATATGAAGGACATTGTAAAAAATAAGGAAACTAGTGCACTGGCTAAGCATGTACAAGAAAAAGGGATGCACCATGTTTTTAACTTTTTTGTGTTAGAGATTTTATCAGAAAGCTTGAGAGGTGGAGATATTAAGAACAGAACAGAGGAGGTTGAACAGACGTGGATTATGAAACTGCAGGCTGATAAACCCCCTGGAATTAATGGTATGGTATCACTTAAACCTATTTTGAAAGCTAGACCTTTGAAACATTAAAATTATGTGTCAAGTGTTTTTCGTATTAATATGTACTATTTATGCATTTTACTAATAGTTATACATTTTTTAAATATTTTTAGCATTTAAGTAATTAAAGCTTTCAGATAAATGCACTTTCCAATTTAGTTAGTACATTCTCCACTGTGATAGGCTGTCTTTTAATTTAAAATTTGGCTGTTCAGTAGTATGATTTAAGTCTGAAGAAGCGATCAGTTTGGATCGTGAAAGTGCTAACTTCTCATTAAATTTGGTTTGTTTTCTTCCTTCAGTCATGATTTGTTCATTATTTTTTGCTATTATTTTCAAAGGTCCTGAAATTGCACCTGTGCCTCTGAGTATCTTACAGACTGCCCTGTCCATAAGGAACATGGATACCACCCCAGGAGTGAATATATGATTCTCCATCCATTGATCCAAACTGCGTTTGAAGAGGGTCAGGGAAGGGCTCTGCTTTACATGAATAGGAGGCCTGTTCCAGAGAAGGGGTAATCTCTGAGACACATATCCTTCCCTCCAGCATGTTTTGTTCATGTCACAGACCAGGTTTAGATTCCATGATTGGGTGACTCTCGTGCAGTTCATCTTAAGAATGTGTAACAGTTTTATCAGGGCTGGATTTGTGAGTGCCTTGTAACTTAAGCATAGATCACCCTTAATAGTTAGAAGGATATGGAATAAGTGGATAGAGCTTTAAGTCTATCCACATAGGACATGTTGTTTAGATCCTGCATTTTTTTTTTTTTTTTGTAAGTAACCTCTGGGGCCACTTCAGCTTTTGCAAGTGCCTGGTCAAGTACATGCCAAAAGATGAACTGTGCTTGATTATTAGTCTGATGAGGGCCGAATATAGTTCATAGGTGTGTACTCGGCTAATGGCCCTGGAGCCTTTACAAGGTTAGCCCTTAGAAGTGCCCTGGCATCGTGCTGCCAGACGTTCGTTCCCAGGGCCTCTATCAAGTAGAACCACTGCAGTGATCCCCGCGGTGAAGTTTCTATTTCCCATCTACTCATCAGGATTTCTCTTGAAGAGAGCCAGTGAGGTGCTCTGCTTGACATGTATGGGAAGTCTATTCCAGAGCATGGGCAATCTATGGGTTTTGAACCTGTCACTCCAGCACGTTCTGTTGATTGTGGTAATGAGGTTGAGGTCTCTGGAGCATGTGTTGCGGAGGGATTGGGATTTCTTTAGATGTAGCATTTCTAACCGAGCTGGGTCAGTCATGGCTTTCTAAGTCAAGCAGAGATCGCCTCTAAGTAGGCAATATGAGACAGAGAATAGCTGGAGTTTTTTTAGTCTGTCCATGTAGGACGTGTTTAATGCCTAGGATCCTCTTTATGAGGTACTTTTGTGGCCTTTCCAGCTGTTGAATATATCTAGTGAGGTACATACCAAATGGGGCATTATACTCGATAACTGGTGTAATGAGGGAAGAGTAGAGAGAGATGATGACCTCTTTCTTTCTGGATGCAAAACCCTTGGTAATGAGATGTGTCACATAGAAGGACTTTTTGACCACAGTGACAATGAGGTGGTTGAAGGAGAGGCTGCTGTCAACCTGTGTCTCCAAATCTCTTATAACGCCTTCAGTCTTCAGTGGGCTCCCATCGATGTGGTAAATAGTGGGAACTGAGTTTTTCCCAAAGGGAATGATGATGCATTTTTTGGCATTAAGCTTAAGGCCATGGTTTTGATGCCAGTCATTGGTCTCAGTGAGGCCTTTCTCTAGGATGTCTACATCACTTGGGGAGTAAATAAAGGCTCCCAGCTTACAGACATCCATGAACTTGGTCAGCCAGAGTCCCTCCATATTGGCCTGCACTTCTGAGAAGTAGATGCCAAACAGGAGAGGACCCAGGACTGATCCCTGTGGGACTGCACTCGTGACTGGTTGGCAGTCTGACTTGGAGTCTGCTATTTTCACACTGTGGGTTCTATCTGTGAGCCAATTTGCAACTCACCTAGTGACATAGGGGTTGATGCCTAGTTTGGTGAGTTTATCAATAATTCATGAGTGGGGAATGGTATCAAAGGCCTTGACCAGATTGAGGTAGGCTGTATGAACTGCCTTGCCTACATCCACAGCTCTGGTGACTGACTCAAAGAAGTCAACCAGGTTGAGCAGGCATGATCTACCTTTCACAAAAACAAATTGCACGGGATCTAGAGTTTGGAGATTCCCTATATCCTTGTTACTTAGGTCCATGATGATACGCTCTATAGCCTTATATATCAGACTTATCAGGCTAATGGGGCAATAATTCCCAGGATCTGTAGTCACTCCCCCTTTATGGAGAGTGATGACTGTAGCAGTGCGCCATTCAGTAGGGGCAAAGCCTGAGGTGAGGCTGTGATTGAACAGGACACACAGATGTGGTGCCAGTTCACTTTGTAGTTCATGTAGAACACATCTAGAGATATTGTTGGGTCTCATGGAAGCTGTATTCGTGGCCTTGGACAATGCAGCTTTAACCTGTGCTGCAGTAACGCTGGGTGCCTGGCATTCCTCTGGTATTGTGATTGGTCCTTTAGAGGGGAAGAGAGGGGTAAAGTTGGCACTGATTCTGTCGGCCAGTATGTTGGCAATATCTGTTTGCTCAGTATAGGAGGTACCATTGTGCAGTAACTCAGAGCAAACCTGGGTATTGCCATGAAGATTCTTGATATAACTATAGCAGGCTTTGTGGTTGTTTTTAGTGTCTGTCACAATTCTGCCTTCATAGCTGGCTTTAGAGGTTTTGATGAGGGGTCTCAACTTTTTGTTGGAGCTAATAAGGGAGTTCTTCCAGTCTTGGGACTTCACCTTTTTCTGCAACAGTCTCTTCCTTCTGTTGTAGAATTTATTAATGGCAGGGGACCACCAGAATGGCTTCCTTTTTTTGGAGGAGAGCATCTTGGTTCTGTTGGGTATGCCTAGTTCCATGCATTTATGTACGTGTTCACACAGTGAAACTATAAATTCCTTGGATCAGGATGCCATGCCTTTATGTATAAGCTGTGCCACATATAAGGACTTCCTCACCCCTGTGGACACATGATGGTCAAAGTTCAGGCTACTATCTATCTATGTACCCAGATCTTTCACCTCTTAGTCTACTCTTAGGGGTGTGCTATTAATGTTGCCATATGCAGGGGTATTTGACTTCCCAAAGGGAATGATTATTCATTTTATGTTTTTGGCCATGGCTCTGGCACTAATCATTTGACTGAGTCAGACCCTTCTGAAGGATATCTACATTGTTGCGGGATTCAGAGATTTCCCCCAGCTTGCAGTTTTCCGCAAATCCAGTCAGCCAAAGGCCTTCTACATTAGCCTTGATTTCATAGAAGTGTATTCTGAACAGGAGAAGTCCTAGCTTTGAGCCCTGTGGCACACCACTAGTAACTGGCCTCTTGCTGGGTCTGGATTCACCAGCTCTAACAACATGTGCCCTGTCTATGAGCCATTTAGCTTTCCATTTGGTGATGTAGGGATTATCTATAATACCCAAGTGGGGAATTGTCTCAAATACAGAGGTAAGCAGTATGCACTGTTTTATCATCATCTGTGGCCCTAGTGACTTGCTCAAAGAACTCCACCAGATTGACCAGGCATGACCTGCTCTTGGCAAAGCCAAAGTGAGTTGAGTCCATTGTTTGGAGGTTTCCTATGTCGTTATTTATCAGGCCCATGATTATTCTTTCCATGGCTTTGCATATAACACTAGTCAAACTTATGGGTCTGTAATATCCCAGGTCTGTTGATGGTTCCCCTTCATGCAGAGGGCTGACTTTTGCTGTACTCTACTCCACAAGGATCAAGCCAGTCTGGAAGCTGTGGTTAAATAGAGATCCTAGTGGGCCTGATAGGTTCTGTTTCAGGTTCTGTTTCAAAATATTTAAGAGGCATCCTGGGATATTGTAGGGACCCACCAAAGCTGTGATTTTAGCTATAGAGAGCACAATGGTGACCTGTTGTTTGATGATAACTGGTATAGGAATGGTGGATGGTATTTGTTGTGGGCGGGGGTAACTGGAGGTGATGATGAGGTAAAATTTAAGATGAATTTATCGGCCAGCAAATTTGCTGTATCTTCTGGCTGAGTATAGGTGATGCTGTCTACAACTAATTCCACGCATTGTTGGGTGTTGCCCTAAAGATTGCATTCATAACTAAAAATACCTTATGGTTATCCTTAGCTTGGGAGACTAGTTTTAGCTCAAAATTTGCTTTTGAAAACTTGACTAGTCCCCTGATTTGCTTGTTTAAACTAATGAGGAAGTTTTTGCTCTGTTGTGCACATTCTTTCTTACTTCTAGACAGGATTTTTTTTTTTTTTTGTACAACCTATTTATACCAGGGGTTCACAAGGGTGGCTTGTTTTTATGTTTTTTTCCTAGGCTTATTTTGGTCTGCTACTGCCATTTATTTGCAGTTGTTTATATGGTCATGGAGGGCTTATGTGTACTCCTCTGCATAAGCTTCTGTGTTTTCTGGGTTTCAGGGAGCTTGGAAACTATGCCGTCACCTAGTAGGAGGTAGTTTGCCTTAGAAAAGTTCTTAAAGGTTTTGAAATTAGGTGAGGTTTCTAGTTTTATATTTATTTCAAGGGAGACCACTTTGTGGTCTGATTTAGCCAGTTTGGACACCACACTCAGAGTGGGGGTGGGGGATGCAATGCTCTCCCATATTTGTGAATGCCAGGTCTAGGATATTTGTACTTCTAGTGGGAATGCAGACTAGTTGCTCCAGGGCATTTGTATTGACAAAGTTTAGAAATCTTTGAGCCTGCATGTTAGTGGTTGTGAGTTAATGGAGGGATAGTTGAAATCACCCATGACCGTGATAATGGGCTGAATGGTAAGTGATTCTAGTAAATTCAGGTATGATATATGGGTTTTCTAGTTCATGGTGGGAGACCTGTAGTGAGCAAGGATATGGTAATAGATTGTTCCTATGGTTAGTTGGCTTAAGCATGTCATATTGTTTGACATGTCTTGAGGTGTGCTTATCCTTTATGTAGATGAATACACCTCCACTTTTTTCCCTTTTATGTGCAATAGGTCATTGGAATGTGTGAAAGGCATTATAGCCATGCACTGCTGGGGTGCTTTCTGTAGCTCTTTACTATGTTTCAGTAATTGCACAGACGTCAGCATTCCCCAGGGCGAGAAGTGCTTCTAGGGAGTGTAGTTTTTTTTAAGACTTCTAGCATTGAGCAGCAATACCTTTAGCTTATCCTGAGTCAATTTTGCTATGTTGGAAGGTTTTTCTGTTTGACAATGCCTAAAAAGGGCACTATAGGGGTGGATAATGTTTTGGCCAATACCCATAAGCCTAGTGGTGACAGGTGAAGGCCACCCCTGGCAAAGCAGCATGACCTGTCAATCATGTTCTCCCAAGCTGACAAATATTGGATCCCTTTGGAGTGACACCAGTAGCTAAGCCAATTATTAAAGTAAATCATTTTCCGTTGGCATTGTGGTGGCATCTTTGGAGATGGTAGAATGCTCCCCAGTGCTGGGCTCATACTTGCCTGTGACACATATTCTGAGAGCTCCATTATTTCTCTCTTCGTATAGTCAAGGGAGGTACATCTCAAGTAATTTACATCCACATGGACTATGACTGAATCACACTGGTACTTGGGGTTTAGTGACCTGAGTGCTTGTATGATCTGACAAATCATGGCCGCTGACAGGCAATTAACTGTAACCTTCTCCTTTTCCATCCTGGTGAGACGGACATCAGTGTGTCTCACAATGGAGTCTCCTATGAACAAAATATTGGGTTGTGTGGTGTTGCATCTTATTGGCTTGGTAGTTGAGACACACTGAGATGTGGTTTTATGTCTTGTGGTTTGAGTTGCCTTATTTGTCTGCGTGCAGAGTTTCTGATGCATGTGTTTAAGAGGCCTTTGAGGGTTGGGTAGGTTACATGTAAGTGCCTCCACATATGTGGGACTATATGTCTTGTCCTTTGTAAGTGGGTGAGTGGTGTGAGTGTGTGTGTGTGTGTGTGTGTGTGTGTGTGTGTGTGTGTGTGTGTGTGTGCTTGTGTGTCACAACCTGTTTAGCATTTATTGTGTATACATGTGAGAGTCTTGCTCCCAGTGACATTGTGTAACTACATCTCTCGTATACTGTATTCATCTGTTTCAGAATTAAGTGCTTGTCAGTGTACATAAGGCAATTGCCACATTGCATCAGGATGCCCATTTTATTTATTTATTTGACATTTGTTTACTGGGAATGTCTGACTGGGTCCAGGGAACCCATTTTCAGTAGCGGCCAAGGGGGAAAGCTCCAAGAGTAGATTTGAATATTGTATAAACAGATACAAAAGTTCACAAACTATGTCAAAAACAGTCAAAATATCAATAAAGATAGCACATCTAATTAGAAGAATATTTGACAGGCATAAGGAGAACATATCTATTTGATGTTAAAGCAACAGGCTGCACTACTAAAACAATGTGATACACAAGTTAGCAAAAAGGATTGATGTGTAGATTATAGTCAAGAAGAATAGAAGGTTCATAGATGTGTACTAGGCTAATGGCTCTGGAGCCTTTACAAGCCTAGCTCATAGGATTACCCTGGCAACGTGCCACCTGACCTTAGTTCCCAGTGCCTCTGTCGAGTAGAGCCACTGGAATGATCCCCAGGGTGAAGTTTCTATTTCCTATCCACTCATCACGATTTCTCTTGAAGAGGGCCAGTGAGGTGCTCTGTTTGACATGTATGGGAAGTCTATTCCGTAGCATGGGCAGTCTCTAGGTTATGAACCTGTCCCGCCACCATGTTCTGTTGCTTGTGGTAATGAGGTTGAGATCTCTGGAGTGTGTGGTGTGGAGGGATTGGGATTTCTTTAGATCTAACATTTCTAACAGAGCTCGGTCAGACATGGCTTTGTAAGTCAAGCAGAGATCGCCTCTAAGTAGGCGATATGAGAAAGAGAATAGTTGGATTTTTTTGAGTCTGTCCATATAGGACAAGTGTTTAAGGCCTAGGATCCTCTTTGTGAGGTACTTTTGTAGCCTCTTCAGTTGTTGCAGGTGTCTAGTAAGGTACATGCCAAATGGGGCATTGTACTTGATGATTGGCCTAATGAGGGAAGAGTAGAGGGAGACAATGACCTCTTTCTTCCTGGATACAAAACCTTTAGTAATGAGATGCGCCACATAGAAGGATTTTCTGACCACAGTGGCAATGTGGTGGTCAAAACATTGGTTGCTGTCAACCTGTCTTCCCAAATCTCTTATAACAGCTTCTGTGTTCAGTGGACTACCATCAATGTGGTAATTCATGGGAACTGGGTTTTTCCCAAAGGGGATGATGACACATTTTTTGGCACTGAACTTAAGGCCATGGTTCTGACACCAGTGATTGGTCTCAGTGAGGCCTTTCTGTAGGTTGTCAACATCACTTGGGGAGTTAATAATAGCTCCCAACTTACAGTCGTCTGCAAACGTTGTCAGCCAGAGTCACTTCATGTTGGCCTGGACTTCAGAGAAGTAGATACCAAACAGGAGAAGACCCAGGACCAAACCCTGTGGGACTCCACTTGTGACGGTTGGCAGTCTGACTTGGAGTCAGCTACTTTCACACTGTCGGTTCTATCTGTGAGCCAATTTGCAACCCACCTAGTGATATATGGGTTGATGCCTAGCTTAGTGAGTTTTTCTATGATTTCTGAGTGAAAAATGGTATCAAAGGCCTTGGCCAGATCAAGGTAGGCTGTATCAACCACCTTGCCTTCATCCACAGCTCTGGTGACTGACTCAAAGAAGTCAACCAGTTTGAGCAGGCATGATCTACCCTTCACAAAGCCAAACTGTGTGGGATCCAGAGTTTGGAGATTTCATATATCCTTGTTCATTAGGTCCATGATGATGCGTTCCATAGCTTTGCATATCAGACTTGTCAGGCTAATGGGGCGATAATTCCCAGGGTCTATAATCGCTCCTCCTTTGTGGAGAGGGATGACTATAGCAGTGCCATTTGGTAGGGATAAAGCCTGAGGTGAGGCTGTGATTGAACAGGGCACACAGGTGAGGTGCCAGGTCACTCTGTAGTTCATGTAGAACACAGCCAGGTATATTGTCAGGTCCCATACATTCTTGGCCTTGGACAGTGCTGTTTTAAACTGTACAGCAGTAATACTGGGTGCCTGGCAATCTACTGGTATTGTGATTGGTCCTTTGGGGGGGGGGGGTAAAGTTGGCCCTGAATCTGTCAGCCGGTATTTTGGCAATATCTGTTGGCTTGGTATAGGAGGTACCATTGTGCAGTAGCTCAGAGCAAATCTGGGTATTGCTGTGGAGATTCTTTACATATCTATAGAAGGCCTTGTGGTTGTCTTTACTATCTGCTGCAATTCTGTTTTCATAGCTAGTTTTAGAGGATTTGATGAGGGATCTCAACTTTTTGTTTAGGCTGATAAGGGAGTTTTTCCAGTCTTGGGATTTCACCTTATACCGCATCAGTTTCCTCCTTTTGTTGTAGAGTTTGTTTATGGCCCACCAGATTGGCTTCCTTTTTTGGAGGAGATCATCTTGATTCTATTGGGTATTGTGAGATCCATACAATTGTGGTTTAACAGTATAATAGGGAAATCAAAAGGCAATGGGAGGCAATATGAAAGTAAATATGCACAAGTGGTAATAGAGAATACAAGACCAAGCTAGATGCAGAGATAACAGGAAAGTACATATCCATAGTTGAAGGTCCTTAATATGTGCTTTAGAAGGGAAAAGAATGGGTGACGTTTGCAACCAGATGAGGGATAGGTGCTTACTTAGTGTAACCTACAGCTAACCCATCTGATGATGCTGCCCAGTGCACAAACCAGTTGCTCTTTGAGCAGCAATAGTTCTGAGGGCTGTAAAAATGTCATCTAGAACTAAGGAAATGTGGCAGTGCTGCTCAGCATGCAAACTAGTTGCCATTTGAGTAGTTTAGGACTGTGGAAAATTTCAGAGGTAGTTTTTATAAGGAAAGTACAGCTTCTAGTGATTGCATATATACAGGGCACCATTAATTGATGATGCACAAAACAAATGTGAGCCTTGGATAGAAACAAAAAAAAAAAAAACAAGTTTAAAACTAGGTATGCCTACAGGCCAAATCAAGTAAGCACACAAGAAGCTTTCCACTGGCAATTCCCACCTCAGATAGGTGAAATCAGCCCTCTCCTGCCATAAGAGTACTTACTTTAAGCCTCTTAAGGTAAAATGAGTGGTTTGGAGACCAAGTTATAGGAAACCACAAAATGGATGCCTAAAAGAACTGAAAACAGTAGATACAGTGTATTTAGAGTGCTGCAATTGCAACACTGCAGTTCTTACAGCAGTGGAAAAATGCAACTTAAAACTCAAAGCAGTGCAGGAAAACAATAAATAGCACAGAAATCTTTCATAATGCAACGAAAACAAGCAATACAAGTGCAAAAATAATTTTGTTTGTCTTGTCAAGGATAGCTTCAGATGGAAGCAAAATATCTCAGACACTGGTGTCATTGCCAAATGATAAGCAGCTCTGGATAACTGAGCCAGAACTTAAGCAAATATGACGCTTATATACAAGCAGAAAAAAAAAGTTTTAAACTAGGTATGACCACAGGCCAATCAGGTAAACACACAATAAGTTCAGATAGGCAATTCCCAGCTGAGACAGGTGAAATCAGCCCTCCCCTGCCACAAGAGTGCAGACTTTGTCTCTATTAATGTAAAATGACTGGTTTGGAGTGTTTATTTTGGAGGTGTGGTAAGTAGTTGGGGAGGGAACTGGCAAGGATATAGGGATCTTGTCTGGCTAGGTGTGGAAACCAGTTCATTTGTGACAGCTTATTTCTGACTTCATTAATTTTGTACTTTGTATTTTGGATAAAAAGAGATGTTTTAAACTATGTAGTATAAGAATATATAAATGTGACTGTGCAGTGATCACTGATTCCGGCTAATAAATGGTTAGTTTTCAGATGGGTTGGGAGTTATTTGTTAGGATGAGATCAAGAGGTGGGTGGCTGCCAGTTTTGAAATTAGGTCTAGTGGGATGAGGTTATGGTTGGAAAAGATCTCCCATATATATCTGAGTTTTTAGGGTTGAGGATATTAATATTAAAGTAATACAGAAGGAAAAGATTGGTTTTGTTTGTGACATGGTTCATTATATCCTGCAGCAGGATAGATGACAGGAGGGGGGGGGGTAGACAGCAGAAGTAGTTAAATGAGGGCTGTTTCATCACTAATTTTGATGAAAAGCCACTTGGGATAATGATCCTCTTTTGAGGAGTTTTGGGAATATGACTGGCTATTAAGATGTTTTAACAAGTACTAGTGAACTGTCCCCTGTCCTTGAACCAACCAGGCCAAGGATGGCCACAACGCATTCTTTAGCTATGCCTGCAACCTCAAAGGCAATCAACAGTTGTGTACAGAGCTCATTGTAAATGGAGCCACCTATGCTGAGCCAGAAGATATAACAAAGCTCCTGGCTGATAAATTCAGCTCCAACTTTATCCCTCTCTCCTCAACCTTCCCTCAGAAAATATCAAATATAACTCCCCCTACAATCACTAGGGAACAGGTCCTTAATGCCCTCTCTAAGACCAAAAACACTGCATCAATGGGATCAGACAATATCCCAGGATGCCGTCTAAATAACATGATACATGACATATCAGGACCTCTGAAATTGCTATTTAAATGTAGCCTCCAAACAGGTTTTGTGCCTCATGAATGGAGAAAGGCAACAGTCATCCCTCTGCACAAAGGTGGGACATCTACAGACCCCTAAGTCTCAGTAGTCTTATATGTAAAGCCTTGGAAAGAATTATCATGGAGATGATCAACAGAGATATAGTAAACCTCCAGACACTGGACCCAAGCCAGTTTGGTTTCATCAAGGGCAGATCATGTCTACTCGACCTGGTGGACCTTTTTGAGAAGGTCACCAAAGCAATGGATGAGGGCAAAATCTTTCACACTGTCTACCTTGACCTGGCAATGGATGAGGGCAAAATCATTCACACTGCCAAGGCATTTGACATGATACCTCACTCGGGTATTGTTGACAAACTCAAGAGGTTAGGTACAAACCTGTATGTCACCCAGTGGATAGCCAACTGGCTCACAGACAGGACCAAAGAAGTTAGAATTGGGGAGTCCACCTCTGCAAAGAAACCAGTCAGAAGTGGAGTCCCTCAGGGATCAGTCCTTGGACCACTCCTTTTTGGCATGTACTTCTCAGAAGTTAAGGCTAGTGTCAGTGGTCTCTGGCTGACTAAATTTGCAGATGATTGCAAATTAGGAGCTATAATTGAATCTCACACTGGCGCAGATATTGTCCAGGAGGGACTGACACAGACAAACAACTGGTGTCAGAGCCATGGACTAAAACTAAATGCCAAGAAATGCATAATAGTATCCTTTGGGATGTCATCCTTCAATGGGAACTATCATATTGACAACACACCCCTTAGAGCTGACCCATTAGTCAGGGACTTAGGGACACACGTAGATAGCAATTTAACCTTTGACCATCACGTGTCTACAGTGGTGAGGAAATCATTCTATGTTGCGCAACTTATAAATAAAGGTATGACATCTAACTCCAAGGAAGTCATTGTTCCACTGTATTTGGCTTTCATCAGACCTATCATTGAGTATGATGCCCCCTTTGGTATGTACCTAAGCAGGCATATACAACAACTGGCACATCCACAGAGGTTCCTCACTAAAAGAATACAGGGTGTAAGTAAAATGTCCTATGCAGACTACCTCAAGGCCCTATCCCTGTATTCTGTCTCCTACAGGCTTTTGAGGGGAGATCTATGCCTGGTATGCAGGGCATTGTCAAACCCCACTCTGATGGACCTCCTGCATATCCACAAAAAAAACAGCACCAGAATTACCCATTCTATAGATGTACACCTTGCCTGTGATATAAATAGGAGAGATAGGTATGTATCCCAGATACTACCCTGTCTATGGAACAGGCTCACTATCCATGTGAAGCAGAGTTCCTGCCTAACCCAATTCAAGAACAACTTTGACAATTGGATACGTAACTGGAAATTCATCCCTTATTTCGCACCTATGTCTCTAATGGACACAGATAACCTGTAAATGGTTCATCTCCCAGGCCCATGCTTACACTTATCAAGGGTATCAGAACTTGTCAGAGATTTGGGATGTTTGGCTAGGCTTAAAAAGGACCTTGTGGCCATTAGCCTAGTAAAAACCTATGAACCATTGAACAAATATGTGTAGCCTGGGAAGTGTGACTTGAGGTTAGGGGGTATCATGTTTAGCCCAAGATTCTGATATTGTGAGGTTTTGGGTGCTTGTAGACTGGTACATGTGTTCTATAATATAGGATTGTATGCCTCTATTGACTTTTACAGGTCACCAAATGCTACCTATAACATATTAGACCACGTGATTCCAAGACCACGCTGGTCATTATTTTTAGGATTTTTTTCAAATCTTTTTGGTTATCTACCTATGATATATGACCAGCTCATCAGTGGCATTTTCACCTCCTTTTCATGAGATACATATAGAGAGGGAGTCTATTTATGCAAATAAATTTACTTATAATAAACCTGTTGGTTTATGGGATTTGTGGCTAAGATGAAGGTCGTCCACGAGTTTATAATTTATTTATCATATTCACATGAGCATTAATGTGATATTGGGCTAAGACGAAGGTCGGCCAGAATTATGATTATCCATAATAAAATTGGCATAAATATTTGAGGTTTTTCTAGCTCTATTGAGACAGGCATGCTCTTATAACAGATACATCTTGAGTATTGTTGTGCGAATTTTTCTACTTTGATTATACATTAGTAGTTGAGACGAAGGTCGGCTACTTATATAGGGACGGTTGTCCTTTCTATATTATACATTTTGTTTGAATTTGGATTTTGGGGCCCCTCTCGGTGTTATGATTAGCATTTGGTATGATCAACAGGTCTTATATTGGCATTTTAATAGTTTTCAATAATTTCGTGAACAATCTACAATGACCCAGGTACCAAGTATTTATATGATGCCAATATAATATACATACACGATATATATACATATTTATCTGGTATTCTTTACATATATATATATATATCATTATTTTTTCATATACATAGTGATATGTATCTATTGGCACAAGAACTACAAGTAATAAGACTAGTTTATAGTGTTGCTTCATCTGGCACTATGGATCTTACAGGGTTTATCTGCAGATAAGGATAATCTGGATGTTTTTGGCTTAAATCCACCAAGTTCTGGTAATTTGACAACTGATATGGTGGATGCCAAACATCGTTGTGGTATATTATTTCAAAAAATAACTAGGAACATGAGAACATTAAGGGGCAATATTTGGCATCTTAAGCTGTTTAAAGCTTATAAATGGAAAAATATCACACCACGAGGATTAAGAATCTGCATCCAACCACTTGTGGGTGTTATTGATGACCAACTTTCTACAGATTGGGCACAAACACAACACCAAGCTTCAATGTTATTTGTGGATACTCTTATCACTTATTATGAAAGGATGATAGAAACTCAGACCTTAGAAATCAATGCTAATTGTCAAGAGGCCAAGGCTTTTGAGTCTGAAAGCTTCTATAATAACCATTTGACTAATTTGGCCAAGGATTTAGCTACATTAGAGGAACAGCTTATTAAAAAGAAAACTCAAAAATTTCAAAGAGATATGGCTGATTATGAAAAAGGGAAACCTTCTGTTATCCAAAAAAGTGTTTGATTTTCTGACCCCAGTTACAGAGCTAATAACAGAAGGAAAAGACCGAGATCTATACTCAGAAAAAACATGCAGTCACCAAGTGGTACGTCAGAAGATGAAACATCTTCTGCCACTGATTTTGACTGCCCTTCTAACCAGGAATCTCCAGCGGCAAAACGCAAACAACCCTTAGACCCTTTAGGTCCAAAAACGGAGAGGGGGGAGAAAACACAGAAAGAAGTTCACAGAACTGACAACAACTGTTACAGAAGATTGTGTGTCAATAAATAATGTACACAATATTTCCTCATACGAATTGTCAACTGTACACAATAAATTATTGAATAAGGGTCTTAATTTTGTACCTACGTCTTTTGTTCCTGAACATGTTTTAGGTAATGAATTGAATAATTTCTGTAGACTTATTAACCTGAAAATATTTTTTTCAGATTTAGATAATTCTCAAAGATCTACTGGATTTCAGTTTGGGAGATCCGATTTTCAACCTCCCATGGATAAACATGTAGCAATATTCAAGGAATGCATTATCAAGGATCTGCATTTTTTTCAAGGTTATCAGGGAATTCGATATAATCTAACCAAACAGGAACAGCAAGCACAAAATGAACTTAGTTCCAATCATAATATAGTTATCCTACCAGATGATAAGGGAGGTGGCATTGTAGTAATGGATTGGGAAATGTATCAGGCGGAGGCACATAAACAACTATCTGATGCCCGTTTTTACATACACATGGTGGTGGATCCAACTCTCAACTTCAAAAAACATATTGATTCATTTCTCGATGTAGCCATGGAGGAGGGCATCATTAACCAACATACATGCAAACAACTTAAGGTTTCAGACCTGATTCCACAGTATTTATACTTACTCCCCAAGATACATAAACATCCAACATGCCCACCAGGCAGACCAATTGTTTCAGGCAAGGGTTCTCTTACTGAACCACTGTCATCTTTTTTGACATATTATTTAAAACCATTATTACCCCTGATTAGGTCGAGACTCAAAGACACTACCGAATTCTTGAATATTATTCGGGATACACAATTGGAATCTGACTGGTTTCTCTGTACACTGGATGTCACCTCCCTTTATACCAGCATACCACACGGTGCTGGCTTACAAGCTATTGATTATTGGTTAGATCAATCCCAATTATACACTCCGGGTTTCAATAATTTTTTAGTGAAGTTAACAGAATATGTTTTAACCAAAAACATTTTCTAGTTTGAGGGTCAGTCCTACTGCAGGTCAGAGGTACAGCTATGGGAGCATCTTTTGCTCCCATTTATGCAAACTTATTTATGTTTTTTTTCGAGGAACAATTTATTTATGATTCTAACAATAACTCCTTTCTGGCTGAGTTAGATATTTGGAGACGTTACCTGGATGATTGTTGGATGGTTTGGCGGGGCGATGCGACACTGGTACACAACTTTGTTAGATAACTCAATAGCAATAGATGGGATATTCAGTTTACTTTAAACATGGAATATCAAGATATTATTTTTTTGGATGTTATTGTTACTCGACAGGAAGATCACACATTGGAAACTCGGGTACACAGGAAATTTCCAAAATACAACACATTACTCCATGCTTCCAGTCATCATCCCTGCCATATCATCAACAACATCCCAAAGTCCCAATATTTACGCATCAAGCATATTTGTTCTTCGGAAGAATCCCACCAGGAGTGTAAACTAGACTTGAAAAACAGGCTGATAACTAGAGGCTATAATAAACATCGCATTACCCAGACTGTAACCCAGGTCAACAGTATGCCGAGATCACAACTTCTGGAATATCAACATGGTACTACTGGACAGAAATCACAGACATCCCAACCTATCAGATTAGTCACTACATTTGGAAGCAATACCCCAAAATTCAGGGATGTCATTAATAATCATTGGGATATTTTACAGGCGCACGAACATCTAAATGAGATATTACCAGATAGATGTGCTTTTTCCTACCATAGGGGTAGAACTATTAATTCACATCTTACCCATTATAAAAGGTATAGCCCACCCATCCCAATGCAGAAAACAATATTTGGTGACTCTTTGGTAGGTTGTGTTCCTTGTGATCACTGCAGTGCATGTACACACATTTTCAAAAGTAAAGAATTTACTAGCTGTAACACTTCTAAAGTGTATCACATTACAATTTTTGGTAACTGCAGCAGTGACTGGTTAATCTATTTAGCTACATGTACATGTTCATCTTTTTATGTAGGACAAACTTCCAGACCCTTTAGATTCTGTATAAGCGAACACCTAAGCGAGATTAGATATAACAGAGCTTCCAACGCCCTAACACACTCTCATACACAAAACTGCTAAATTCAAGTTTATCATAATTGACAAAATTCAAATGCACAGAACCTCCAAAGCAGGTTGGCATGAGAAATTAGATTATATGGAGTCCTCTTGGATTACCAGGCTGGGAGCTTTATTTAGACCTGGTCTGAACGAATTAAGATAAATTTTGTTTTGGTAGTTCTATCTCAGATTTATTTGGTTTGCATGTATCTCTTTAAATTTTGTGATATATAAGCAGACACTAGGATGTGCTCTAACTGCATTTTCTGTTGCACTGAAGAAGGCTTATGTCTTAGCCGAAACCAGTTTGCAAGATGGAGTTGCCACAATAAAAGCCTAGTGATTTTATCTCCTTTTGTGCTGGATCATCATTTTTTGGATGTACATGTGCTCTTGGTTTGATCAGTGCACTTGGTCTACCCTGCGTAGCTTTGGTTTGTTTCTTATCTGACTCTCTCTCACACGCTGGAGACGCTTGGGAGGAATGGCAGCATAATCAGTGGCTCTACAGACATCATTGTTTGCTTATCTGTCTGTTTCAGAACACCTCGTGTGTTATCAGTATTTTTTCTCTCTTTTGGGATGTTTTATAACTCATGGGCATTGGATTTCTGCCGCTAGTGTGTGTTCGGTTTTTGGATACAAGACTCAGCGGTCTGGATACATCAGGGTCGTGATATTTTATATTCGGTTGACACAATTGGAATTTGGATATACAACGGCTTTCCCTACCAAATGATTCAATCTGGGCAATTATATTTCAGGTGAGATTGTTGCCGTTAGCTACAGCTAATTTGTGCGGGACTAGGCCTTCAAGCCAGCATATGTAGTGGCTGTTTTTTGCGACTGTCGCATCGCTTTACTTAGTATATTTCAATTGACAGTGGGACTAATCTACATATCGGTGGAGCATTATATTAGACTTTTTGTGTTTTGGAAAATTAATATAGGATTTCACCTGGTTTATTTCTACAGTATATGGAATAGTTGTTGGGCCATGGTCGCAATTAGCTCATTGGATGTGTATATATTGGGGTATCAGTGATACGACCTAAGAAGGAAGCCATCTCGCCAGTCAACACCGAACGCCAGACACACTACACCATTTTGACTCATGTACTTAATCTTGGATGTGATTTGGATCGTTTTCAAGTTTTTTTCCAAAAGAGAGACATTTGTTACATTTTTTTCTAAAAGAAGTGACATTTGTTAAACTTTTTATTGATGTATGGTTATACATGCTACATATGTGCATGTGATAGGTTGCTTTTTGATATAAATATTCAGTGTGCTATTTTACAATTTATATATGGACTACACACTCATACATCAGCCAGATAAGAGTATTGGTATTGCATATTTATAGCTATAGATACATAGGGCCAAACGCAATATCCTTAAAACATATGGGTATAAAATTAGTTAGCAAGATATCATTCATTTTTAGTAGTCTCAAATTTGATGAGTTCCTAGTGCACGGGTCCAGCAACACTCAATAACTAAGGTTTTGAATGCTTGTAGACTGGTACATGTGTTCTATAATATAGGATTGAATGCCTCTATTGACTTTTACAGGTCACCAAATGCTACTTATAACATATTAGACCATGTGATTCCAAGACCACGCTGGTCATTATTTTTGGGATTTTTTTCAAATCTTTTTGGTTATCTACCTATGATATATGACCAGTTCATCAGTGGCATTTTCACCTCCTTTTCATGAGATACATATAAAGAGGGAGTCTATTTATGCAAATAAATTTACTTATAATAAACCTGTTGATTTATGGGATTTGTGGCTAAGATGAAGGTCGTCCACAAGTTTATAATTTATTTATCATATTCACATGAGCATTAATGTGATATTGGGCTAAGACGAAGGTCGGCCAGAATTTTGATTATCCATAATAAAATTGGCATAAATATTTGAGGTCTTTCTAGCTCTACTGGGATAGGCATGCTCTTATAACAGATACACCTTGAGCATTGTTGTGCAAATTTTTCTACTTTGATTATACATTAGTAGTTGAGACGAAGGTCGGCTACTTATATAGGGACGGTTGTCCTTTCTATATTATACATTTTGTTTGACTTTGGATTTTGGGGCCCCTCTCGGTGTTATGATTAGCATTTGGTATGATCAACAGGTCTTATATTGGCATTTTAATAGTTTTCAATAATTTCGTGAACAATCTATAATGACCCAGGTACCAAGTATTTATATGATGCCAATATAATATACATACACTATATATATACATATTTATCTGGTATTCTTTACATATATATATATCATTATTTTTTCATATACATAGTGGTATGTATCTTTTGGCACAAGAACTACAAGTAATAAGACTAGTTTATAGTGTTGCTTCATCTGGCACTATGGATCTTACAGGTATCTTACAGGGTTTATCTGCAGATAAGGATAATCTGGATGTTTTTGCCTTAAATCCACCAAGTTCTGGTAATTTGACAACTGATATGGTGGATGCCAAACATCTTTGTGGTATATTATTTCAAAAAATAACTAGGAACATGAGAACATTAAGGGCCAATATTTGGCATCTTAAGCTGTTTAAAGCTTATAAATGGAAAAATATCACACCACGAGGATTAAGAATCCGCATCCAACCACTTGTGGGTGTTATTGATGACCAACTTTCTACACATTGGGCACAAACACAACACCAAGCTTCAATGTTATTTGTGAATACTCTTATCACTTATTATGAAAGGATGATAGAAACTCAGACCTTAGAAATCAATGCTAATTGTCAAGAGGCCAAGGCTTTTGAGTCTGAAAGCTTCTATAATAACCATTTGACTAATTTGGCCAAGGATTTAGCTACGTTAGAGGAACAGCTTATTAAAAAGAAAACTCAAAAATTTCAAAGAGATATGGCTGATTATGAAAAAGGGAAACCTTCTGTTATCCAAAAAAGTGTCTGATTTTCTGACCCCAGTTACAGAGCTAATAACAGAAGGAAAAGACCGAGATCTATACTCAGAAAGACCATGCAGTCACCAAGTGGTACGTCAGAAGATGAAACATCTTCTGCCACTGATTTTGACTGCCCTTCTAACCAGGAATCTCCAGTGGCAAAACGCAAACAACCCTTAGACCCTTTAGGTCCAAAAAATGGAGAGGGGGGAGAAAACACAGAAAGAAGTTCACAGAACTTACAACAACTGTTACAGAAGATTGTGAGTCAATAAATAATGTACACAATATTTCCTCATACAAATTGTCAAATGTAGACAATAAATTATTGAATAAGGGTCTTAATTTTGTACCTACGTCTTTTGTTCCTGAACATGTTTTAGTTAATGAATTGAATGATTTCTGTAGACTTATTAACCTGAAAATATTTTTTTCAGATTTAGATAATTCTCAAAGATCTACTGGGTTTCAGTTTGGGAGATCCGATTTTCAACCTCCCATGGATAAACATGTAGCCATATTCAAGGAATGCGTTATCAAGGATCTGCATTTTTCTCAAGGTTATCAGGGAATTCGATATAATCTAACCAAACAGGAACAGCTAGCACTAAATGAACTTAGTTCCAATCATAATATAGTTATCCTACCAGCTGATAAGGGAGGTGGCATTGTAGTAATGGATTGGGAAATGTATCAGGCGGAGGCACAAACAACTATCTGATGCCCGTTTTTACATACACATGGTGGTGGATCCAACTCCCAACTTCAAAAAACATATTGATTCATTTCTCGATGTAGCCATGGAGGAGGGCATCATTAACCAACATACATGCAAACAACTTAAGGTTTAGACCCGATTCCACAGTATTTATACTTACTCCCCAAGATACGTAAACATCCAACATTCCCACCAGGCAGACCAATTGTTTCAGGCAAGGGTTCTCTTACTGAACCGCTGTCATCTTTTTTGACATATTATTTAAAACCATTATTACCCCTGGTTAGGTCGAGACTCAAAGACACTACCGAATTCTTGAATATTATTCGGGATACACAATTGGAATCTGACTGGTTTCTCTGTACACTGGATGTCACCTCCCTTTATACCAGCATACCACACGGTGCTGGCTTACAAGCTATTGATTATTGGTTAGATCAATCCCAATTATACACTCTGGGTTTCAATAATTTTTTAGTGACATTAACAGAATATGTTTTAACCAAAAACATTTTCTATTTTGAGGGCCAGTCCTACTGGCAGGTCAGAGGTACAGCTATGGGAGCATCTTTTGCTCCCATTTATGCGGACTTATTTATGGGGTTTTTCGAGGAACAATTTATTTATGATTCTAACAATAACTCATTTCTGGCTGAGTTAGATATTTGGAGACATTACCTGGATGATTGTTGGATGGTTTGGCGGGGCGATGCAACACTGGTACACGAATTTGTTAGATAACTCAATAGCAATAGATGGGATATTCAGTTTACTTTAAACATGGAATATCAAGATATTATTTTTTTGGATGTTATTGTTACTCGACAGGAAGATCACACATTGGAAACTCGGGTACACAGGAAATTTCCAAAATACAACACATTGCTCCATGCTTCCAGTCATCATCCCCACCATATCATCAACAGCATCTCAAAGTCTCAATTTTTACGCATCAAGCATATTTGTTCTTTGGAAGAATCCCACCAGGAGTGTCAACAAGACTTGAAAAATAGGCTGATAACTAGAGGCTATAATAAACATCGCATTACCCAAACTGTAACCCAGGTCAACAGTATGCAGAGATCACAACTTCTGGAATATCAACATGGTACTACTGGACAGAACACACAGACATCCCAACCTATCAGATTAGTCACTACATTTGGAAGCAATACCACAAAATTCAGGGATATCATTAATAATCATTGGGATATTTTACGGGCACATGAACATCTGAATGAGATATTAAGCGAACACCTAAGCGAGATTAGAAATAACAGAGCTTCCAACGCCCTATACAAACACACTCTCATACACAAAACTGCTAAATTCAAGTTTATCATAATTGACAAAATTCAAATGCACAGAACCTCCAAAGCAGGTTGGCATGAGAAATTAGATTATATGGAGTCCTCTTGGATTACCAGGCTGGGAGCTTTATTTAGACCTGGTCTGAATGAATTAAGCTAAATTTTGTTTTGGTGGTTCTATCTCAGATTTATTTGGTTTGCATGTATTTCTTTAAATTTTGTGATATATAAGCAGACACTAGGATGTGCTCTAACTGAATTTTCTGTTGCACTGAAGAAGGCTTATGTCTTAGCCGAAACCGGTTTGCAAGATGGAGTTGCCACAATAAAAGCCTAGTGATTTTATCTCCTTTTGTGCTAGATCATCATTATTTGGTATCATGTTTAGCCCAAGATTCTGATATTGTGAGGCTCTCTGAGGCTTGTGTAATAAAGACGGCTTGTGATTGTTCTAATTTGTTGCGCTTGCTGCCTATATTTAGAGTAGCACTTCTGAGTATATGGAATTTATTTAAGATTTTCAAAGTGGGATAAGTTATCAAAGGCTGAGTGAGACCTGGGCTGAGTTCAGCGTAGGCTCAGAGAAGGAGGATAATAAGGAGGGGAGTGAGTCAGATAGAGAATTTGAAAAGCTGTGAAATGCGTGGGTGTTAGTGGTCTTTTTATAAATTGTGCTGTGAGTTATCATTGGAGGGTAAGGCTGGCTGACTGTGGGTGACGAGGATTTGGTAAGAATGGGCTTGATAATCAGTGGTAGGCGTCTGTACTGGAAAGTTGTAGATGCAATAGTGATGGGTTTTTGGATATCAGATTTGGGGGTTGACATAGTGGGGGACGTTGAGGGGAAGGATAGTGTAGTTAAGATGGCAGATGTAAAGAGAGGGAGTGTTGGACTATATTTTGACATAGTATTTGGATGAGTGAATAATGAAATGGGCAGTCTTCTAGGCCAAAAGTGAAGGGTAAAGAGTTTGTAGTATATGAATGGCTATTCCAGTTTAATTGGGATTTGTGGTAGAGAGTTGACAAAACTCTCAGCTATTATTGTTTTGGTGGAAATTTTGGTTAATGTTGAATTGGCAGGGAGCTGTTAGTGTGTAATTATTTTTCAGAATGATGCTATTAGTAGTAGTGGTAATAAGAGTGTGTTGTAACTTTAAACAGGAGTATCAGAGGAGGATGAAGTACGACTAGAATAGACTGCATCAAAGTAATAGTGAGCAGGGTGGCTGGGAAATAGGGTTGGGGAGACACAAAGTGGCAGACTCCCAAAATAACAGGATTCAGTCAGTCCATGCATCCCCAGGACAGATTCTTTATAGCAATGAACATCAGAGTCAGGTAAGATTTTAAACTAAAAATGGAGGAAAAACTGTGAATTATATGAAAAAATGGGGAATGAAATGTATACAGTATACATGGGAGAGATGATGGAATACTGAAAGAGAAAGTAGTGCTCATTGGCCTGACTAAAGCACCAAAACAGCAGAAGTGTAAATAAATGTGGGAGGGAGAACAGTTGGGAGTATCACAGCAGCACAGAACAGGTTCAAAAAAGCAGGCTGTATCTCTGAACCTAAATAGTTCAACAAACACACTGTAACAATTAGGATTCTTATTAGGAACTGCACTTGTGGATTGTCTAAATGGGTTAACAAAATGATCACAGAGTAAGGTGGCTAATGAAGAGCAGTACTTATTATTTAAACACAGTGACTGCATCTTCTACAACGTTGGGGTGGGGGCTTTTCCCCATGTAAAACTGCTATTTCAATAGACTGAGTGCATGCACGTGCAGTTCAACTGTTAGAGAGACAGAGAGAGAGAGAGAGAGAAAAAGTTGGAATGGCTTCTGCAAGAGAAGAGGTTTGGGGTGTGTATAAAAACACTATTGATAGGATACCAAGGATAGAGCTCAAGCCAACAAGCAATAATACCACCAGTTTATTACAATTAAAATAGCATAAATTCCAAATACATAACGGATCTAGCGCTTTCATCCACTGCAATGTGGACTTCTTCAGAATCAATTAATTAATCATCAGTTGGCTCATTTATATGTTTTTTGGCGCCAAAAGCGTATTTCAAACTTAAAGTAACATATTGAATGAAAACATTTAAAATATAGTTTATATCGCAAGTCTGATCTATTTACATGTGCTGAAAAGTTGGAAATTGCACTAATACTAACTAATTATTGTAATAAATATTAATTCTAACAAAACACACATAAACACGTCATACAAATCATTCATATATAAACACACAATACTAAATGGCAGTAACCTGATTATAATGCATTTATAACCCCTTATACTGCTAATAATAACTTCCTATCTAATATTGTTTCCTATATGTAAGTATGATAAAAATACTTTTGGTAAAGATTTTTTTACATTAATAATCCTTTCCATATGGTATAAAAAATGTAATAATATAAAAATAAATTAATATACTATCTTATTACAAATGGAATATGAATATACTAAAAAAATAACAATTAAATACTATTACAAGTTAAATGATCTCAGTTTCATTCAGATCTATTTCATACATAAATGTGAACAAGTTATAATATAGTGTAATATTGGTCTATATAATCCAGGTGTATGGTTCACCTTTCCTTATGTGTATCTCTGTAACATAGGCTTTATAGTTATATAGTCATTTAGACCTGGTGTGGTTGAGGCGTCCGTTAAAATTTGCCATCTCACTTCTCTTTCTCCTAAGATGGCTTTATCATTGCCTCCTCTGTTTCCCATACTTATTTGCTCTAAAATGGAAAATCGAAATTCGTGACTACTCCCATAAGTAGCTACATGTCTAGAAAGTGCATTAGTGTTGTCATTTTTTCTAATCGCATAAATATGGTCATAAATTCTTTTTTTGAACATTCTTTCTGTCTCTCCTATATAGAAGCTTGGACAAGTCAAACATTTAACCATATATATAATATTTTTGGTATTACAATTTCCATTATGGAAAATTACTTTGGTCCTATTAATATTTTCCAGTACGATATTTTCTTTTTCTAATATGGCATGACATTGTCCACAGCTTCCGCATTTCTTAGTTCCCTTTTTTCGCTGAGTTATTTCCCTCGTTAAAGGTCTCCTCTCTAAAGTCAACTTCATGTTAGTTCCCATTTTATATACAAATAGAGGGGTCTCACCTACTATATTCTTAATTTCCTTATCCACAGTAAGAATGTTCCAATGTTTGCTTAATATTCCTTTTATTTGTTTTGCCTGAGGCGTATATTCCAATATACAAGCTCTATTGTATTTAGCTTCACCTTTACTAGCTGTAGATCTATTTAGTAGTTGTTTGCCTAAAACAGGTATATATTTTTTCCCCCATTCATTGATTACATACATTTTCATCTCATTCAATAATTCCACAGGGTAGCCTCTGGTCCTAAATAATTATTTTATGAATTCAGTCTCATCAATCATTTCACTAAATGTAGATGTCATCCTTGCCGCTCATATACACTGACCCTTAAATATACTCTTCTTGGTTTTATAAGGATGGTTACTTGAATACTCTAGATAATTGTTAGAGAAAGTGTTCTTCCTATAGATGTGAGATTTAAATCCATTAATTGTACTGGAAATAAAAGTGTCTAGATACGCAATACCCTCAGTGCTATAACTGTATGTAAATTTTAAATAATGACTCGTACTGTTCAAATAATCAATAAATAATTCTATGATGTGTTCAGGTCCATCCCATAAGATGAATATATCGTCCAGAAATCTTGAGTAATGCCTAATGTACTTGTAGTATTCACACTTAAATATTTTTTCAGTTTCCCAATCTAGCATAACTAGATTGACAAATATAGGGGCACATGCGGCCCCCATTGAAACTCATCTGATTTGTTTGTAGTGTTCTCCTTCAAAATAAATGTAATTATACTCAAGTACAATTAGATAGACCTGTTATGTATTTGGAATTTATGTTATTTTAATTGGAATAAACTGGTGGTATTATTGCTTGTTGGCTTGAGCTCTATCCTTGGTATCCTTTCAATAGTGTTTACACAGTTGAATTACTTCGTAGCAGTTTTTAAACACTATTTTCTTAGTTGTTTCTTTGTGTATAAAAACAGAATGGGGTTAGGATAAGTAAGAAGCTGACATTTTTCCTACCTTCATTAGCTATTGCTCTTCTTCTTCCCCCAGCCACTTCTAAAGCCTCCATATCTTGTCTTAATTTTTTTTTGTAAAGGGAATTTTTTGCTTATGCCTCACAAGTTTTTGTCCATAGTTCTTCAGGCACTCTATCCAGCAGGGCTAAGCCCTTAAATCAGTTCATCATGTTCACTACAAATTCATTTGGAATACTATTGAGCTTGTATCTAGTTGGCCTTGATGTTTTTCTTGTTTCCTTTAATTTATTTGTAAATTTTGCTATAAGAAGCTGATGGTCTAAGCAGCAGTCAGCTCCAGGTCTTGTGTTTGCTGAATGTATAGAGCTCTTCCATCTTTGACTGCAAAATATATACTCAAGTCCAATTATAGTTTTGACCATCTGGTGATATTGATGTATAAAAATCATCTATTAGATTGTGAAAGTTTGCTGTGACCAATGAGTTTTCTTGTCAGAATTCTACTAGTCTGTGTACTGCTTTGTTTCATACACAAAAGCCAAAGTTGCCTATTATTGCAGTTGTACTTTGACTATAAATGTCTGCATTCTAGTCACCTGTGATGAAAATATGTTATTTCCAGAAGATGCTGCAGCTCCATATAAAACTGGTCAACTTCATTGTCTGCATAGTCATTTCAGCATAAACTTGTATTACTTTAATGTTGATTGTTTGTCTTGTAGTTTGACTGAGATCATTCTGTCATTTTTGTGGGGTTGAAAATCAGCAGTGATATTTGTTTTTGACCCCCCCCCCGTTTCATACCTTCCAGACTTCTATCACAGTGCCTTCATCCACTGGTGGGTCCATTCTCCCTATCCTTCTAAAAATGCTCAAACTGCTAATTGAACCCAGGTCGCCTTTGCTGTAGTTAGGACTTCTCTTTACTCCAAGGTGTTGGCTTAACTGAGCACTGAGTTTGACCCTTCTGGACTATTACTTTGTTATGATGAAGGAGCATGTGCATCTCATTGAAGCTATGAACTATACTGTGTCAGGCCTCTGAAGATGGGTCATGGCAGAGAGATCAGACTAAATATGGTCTACCACAGAAGATAATGGTAATCCAATCCACTATGTTTTGTCAAGAAAACTCTGTGGATGCCAGATCCGTGGAGTACAGTGATAAGGCCCTGACTACACTGCACAGACCCTGAATTTGAATAGCAACTTGGGTACCTGTAGGAGATGGCCAGAGAGAGTGGGGTTGGCTGCTGACTCACTCGTCCTGGGTTGGGGAAGATGAAAGTCTGGCTTGTTACAAGGGTGACACCTAGTGGGAGCACTAGGTGTCATCAACTGGAGTTTGAGCCTGCCAAGCCTGTGTTGTCACAGTGCATCTTGCACTGACAGCAGATGCACATTTGCCTTGGAAGACAGCAATGGTGGAGCTGTAACGCCTCTGAGAAATTACTTAAGATGGAGCTACCCTGCTCCCTACCACCTGACTCTTGCCGGGGGAAAAGTGACACATATTTGGAGATTGCCAATATTGGAGACATTGTGCAAGATTCCAGGAGAGCAGGAAAAAAAAAAAAGAAAACTATCGGCAAAAGCATATGGAGATATGTCAAAATGACACTGGAAGATGAGGTCCTCAGTTCTGAAGATGTCCAGCGTACCGCCAGAGAAGAGTAGAGGACACGTATGATGCAGAAAGATTAAAGCTCAAAAGACATTCAACCTCTGAGATTCTCAGGGACAAAAGGGAAAGCACAATGTAGCAAAGAGCTGTACATCACTGAAACATGGAGCATAAGAACTATGAGGTAAATCTGATGTGGTTAAGGATTAGATGACAAGCATAAACTGTGACATCTTGGAAATTAGTGAAATAAAGTGGAATGGAGTGACTTATTTTATAACAGATAGTCATCAGATTTTCTGTAGCAGCTGAAAATCTTGCATAAGAAATGGAGTATGGTGTCATTCAAATGGGTATAAAATATTTGTCAGCATGTGTGGACATGATCATTAGACTACATTGCTCTGCCAGGGATGGTTTGTACTTGTCTCCCCATGGATTCCGAATATTGGCTAAACCCTTTTCCACCCGCATACTGCCTGTTTTTTTAGGTATTGTCAAACAGATAAACCTTTCAACATAGCTCTACAAAAAACAGGAAAACCAGAAAGCGTTGCTGCTCAGTGTCAGGATTCAAAACAAGAAACTCCACTCCCTGCAAGCTGTCTTCAACTTGGAGAATGTACATGTCTTTGAAGTCACTTAGGCATAGTTTAAAGCCATGGAGAGCACCTCAGCAGTGCAGGGCTACAATGCCTTCCACACATTTATACCAGCTACTACACATTAAAAATAAAGACACCTCAAGATTGGTCCATCAGCATGATGGATGTGAGCTTCTCCATGTCCAAGTCCCCATAAGTAAGGTCCCAGACCATGTCCTTGCAAGCTATAGGCCCCCCTGAATGACCTAAGAAAACCACAAAATTTACTTAAAGGCACTCAACAGACTCCCACTCCATCCCAGCACCATATTCATAGTCAATGTCAACTTCCCCAGTATAAATTGGGAATCATATACAACTTCCAATATATAGGCCCAGAGATTCCTGCATTTTGCAAACACTAATACCCTGCACCAGCAATTTCATATATCTACAAGGGGCTCAAACATCCTCAACCTGGTCCTCACAAACATGACATTACACCGCTGTGACATCCCACACTCCCAGTGTAATACCCTTGGTAGTCAGGTCAGGTCATACAACTTATTCCTTTGAGATAAATGTAAAACCAGGGACATCTAGATCTTTTAAGAATTACTCCAAGGCAAACTTCCCACTACTAAAATGACACTCTAAATAAATTTCAAGCCCTCCCCCAACCCTGAGAATCTTGCTACATATGCAGAATCATTCACAGAAACCCTGTATAACCGTATCAACAGCTGTATTGAAAATGATGTACCTATCCAAAATAAGTGCAGAGTCAATGAAAAAACAAGCCATGCTGGTGGAATTCCAGCATTAATAGGCTATACAACAAAAGGAAGAAACTCATGGCAAAATACTAAGAGGGGCAATACCTAAACAAGAAACCCAGTGGGTTAATAAAATCCACAAAACCCAAATCTGAGATAAAAATAGCCACCTAGGTCAAGGACAACTACAAGACTTTCTTCAGCTATGTCCGAAACCACAAAGGCAATGTACAACAGGTTTCTGAATAAAGTGTAAATGATGCCACCTACATGGAACCAGAGGATATAGCTAATCTTCTGGCTGACAAATTTGGCTCAGTTTTACTCCCCTATCCTCCACCTGGATATTCCTTAAGGAATTCCAGCATCTATTCGGAAAACAAGCAGCATTAGAAATACCTGATCTAGGGACCTAAACCTTGTCTGCAACACAAATAGTATGAGCTGGAGGAATAGGTATGTCTCAGTATCTTCTTTTCTCCAGAACAGGCTTCCCATCTAAGTGAAGCAAGGTTCTTCCTTGCATTTATTTAATCAGAACCAGTACCAGTGAATGGGGAGCTGCCATACCTCTTAACCTCTTAGTGCAAGACATCTGGACAAAGCCTAAAATAATGGAGAACAAAGCCCCCGAAATAGGGACAGATTTTAAATATCACTCATAAACTTAGAAAGTTGCTAGAATAAAAGGATTGATGTTAGTTTGCATTTTCTGAAGAATATAAAGTCTAAAACTCAAATGTATGTTATCATTTAGTGACTTCAGTCCCTGGTGATTCTCCAGAAAACCAGAAATTTTATGAGAACAGACCAAAAATATCAGACAAAAATCTGAACAGTCTGTGAACATCTAGACAGTAGAGAGGTATGGGAACAGCAAACATACCCCTGGTCTGCCACTCATGTCTCTACTAGAGAGAGGAATCTTGTAATTGTTTGTTTACCTAAGAATATAAACTCTCCACAGAAATATGTGGAAACCATTACCAATCAAATTTAATTCTAGGGAACTTAGTCAGGCTAAAAATAGCCCCTTGGGTCATTAGCCTACAATTGTAGTAAGATAGAATATCAAAAGAGCCATGGGTAAGTAACATTTTCATAGGGTCACTCTGCCTTGCTGAAGTTTACCAGTATTAGAGAACAATGTCTTGTTAAGTTGCCTTAGCATGTCCTTAATAGAGCTGGCAGTCAAAGTATCTGCTGGATAAACCACCGTATTATTACTGCAGACCATCTTCATGTCACTCTTGCTGTCTATGCCCACTCACAGCAGTACCTTGCAGATAAATCAATACAAAGTGAACACCTATGTTATGTAAAAGAGAAACAGAACATTTTAACAAAAGTCTCCTAATAAGCAGAATACCATGCACTGTTATTTCTTATACTATCTACTCTAGTTAAAGGATGCACTAAGGTAGCTTGTGGCAGGTATGGTGAGACTCAAAATATAGTTACCTTTCTTGGTGTGTAAGAAGAATTCTCATCCTTACTGTCTTCCACAACATGGGCACTGTGACTCTGCAGGAAAGGCCGGTAGAAAGTGTTTGGAATGGCAAGTTTGTGTGTGTGTGTGTGTGTGTGTGTGTGTGTGTGTGTGTGTGTGTGTGTGTGTGTGTGTGTGTGTGTGTGTGTGTGTGTGTGTGTGTGTGTGTTAGTCAATCCACTGCATCAATGGAAAGGTCTATACCCTTTCAAGTTGTGTGCTCTTCAGGCTAATGTTTTTGTGTAAGGAAAAACTATAAATTAGGAGTATAAGTCTCCTTTTGGACAGCAGTTGGTATTTTGCAGCTAATGCTTTTATGTTAACTCTTATTTTAACATTTGTATTCTTAATTTAAATACATGGCTGGTAGCTGCTGTGATGGCCACTCTTTACCCCGGGCCAGTAATCAAGGAGCCTCAATTCTCACCACTGACACTGTGAGAGACAGTCACTAAAAACAGGAAGGAATTTACACAGTATTTTCAAATGCAGCTCTCTGCTTCAAATACGTTTTCCCCCAAGAGCACATAAGTAACATGCTCCACTAAGACTCATCTCTCTGTCTCTCCAGATCCCAAACCAAACTCACTTTGAAGAATTGTGTCCCAGTTCCAAGTAGCTGATGTATCCACACCTGGGTATTTGATTTTCATACATACATGCACACACCAGGGAAAGGCTGGTACAGCTTTACTAGCTATATCCCTTCTGCCCAGACTATAAAGTAACCTCGCTGCCACCAGTCAATCACTGTCAGGCTCTTACAAGGGTATCCAATTATACTGAGTAAAATCAATATTAACATAAATGGTATAGTGTAACCAAAGCAGCCAGGCTTTTCGGAGTGGCCAAGGCATCACTAAAATAAGCACAGGTACTCTCAAGACATTAAAAGTATTCTCTAAAACACCAGCCAAAATGAAAGGTAGAAAAATATTTAATAATGAATAATAAAATAGAAAACATGACAATACTAAATATCATCAGAGTATCAATCACAAGAGAAATAAAAATAACACAGTTGAACAGATTCAAACAGATGCAGAAAAACAATACTGAAATAATATAATTGTATTTCCTGACTGTCTAAAGAATAGCTATTCCCTACCTAACTTAATTAATACAGCAAGGCAAAATGGATGCTGAGATGTTTACTTCCACAAGGCAAGGTGATGAGCTTCTAACTGAACTGAACTCAACTGACTGTGATAACTGTCATAGATTTTTGTATCAAGCTCCAAAGAAAACAAAACAAAACAAGCTGCTGTGTGAGTTCCATCTTTTCAGTGCTGGTTATAGAATGGCATCACATTTGATCACCTGAGTCTGGTACAATACACATTCAGAGATTTGCTAAGATTGGTTGCAGTATTTGTAAATTATAGAACAATTTCAAAAACTTCTAATCTTCCCTTCCAGAATTCTTTGTTTAAGCATATACATTTAATCAATTCTAATAACACTTTTGATACATTTTTAACACAAGCATCTGTACAAGTCAGTGTGATAGTCAAATGGCACAAAATTATTTATAAATCTCCAGCTAACTATGTTGGCATATGTTACACATGCACTGCCCTATTCTTCCTGGCACAGATGGCAATACCTCACATTGTCACATCTCTCCCCTCCCCCCTTTGAAGACTCAAGCTAGTTTTTGAAGTGACCCTGGAAATGTTGCTTGAGTGAAATGGGCCTATCTTGGAACACATTAACCTATACCCTGTCTTGAGAGTCAGTCTGCATTGGCATTGCTATAATCTGGACTGGCTAACATAAGGGGGTCCTCCTAAAGCCCATTTAAGCCTTTGGAATGCCTGCTCACAGGCTGGGGTCCACACTACCTTATCTGGCCTGTTATTCCTTGTCAAGTCTGAGATGGGAGCAGCTATTGTGCTATAGTTGGGAACAAACTTTCTATAGTACCCTGCTGTCCCCAAGAATGCCCTCACCAGCTTTTTGCTAACAGGGGCAGGCCACGCCTAAATAGTTTCCACTTTAGCAAGTTCTGGCCTAATCTTACAACTCCCCACTCTATGTTCCAAGTAAGAGACTTCTGCGATACCCACCTGACACTTACTGGGGTGGATAGTTAACCCTATCCTTTTCAGTCTGGGCTTAATGGTCAATCCTACCCTTTTCAGTCTACCCAGGACCTCAGTGATGTGCTGAAGGTGATCTTGCCAGGAATGGCTGTAGATGGCAATATCATCCAGGTAAGCAAGCCCATAATCACCTGCTCCTGCTAGGATATGATCTACCAGCATCTGGAAGGTTGCTGGGGCATTTTTCATCCCAAAAAGCATCTTTGTGAGCTCATATAATCTAAAGGGAGTCACAAAGGCTGACCTTTCTCTAGTGATGGGAGTCAAGGGTACATGCCAGTAGCTCTTGATCAGATCAATAGTGGTCAGATACTTAGCTCTGCCCAGCTGCTCTAAATCTTTGTCTGTCCTAGGCATAGGGTAAGCATCTGACTCTGTGTGATTGTTTAGTTTTCTGTAGTCCATGCAGAATCTGATGCTACTATCTTTCTTGGTACCAGCACCACTGGGGAGGCCCAGGGACTTCTGGACTCCTGGATTACCCCCAGTTCCACAATTTCCTGGCTTTCCTCCCTTAGACTCTGCCTGACTTGCTAAGGTACTCTATAAGGGGCCCACTTGATAGACCTTTGGGATCCTGTATCCACATGGTGTTGCCGCAGGTGGGTGCACCCAGGCTTTCCATGAAACATGCCCCAAACGCCTACAACACTGCTCAGATTTCTTGAACATGCATAGGGGATAGCCACTGGGATATTGATACCCCTTCCACTGAGGTGTCAGTCTGAACATCACTGAGGAGATCAATCACCAGATCCCCCTCAGACTCCTCCTACCATCCACTGCAAATACTCAGCACTAGGGCCTCCCTATCATGATAAGGCTTTATCATGTTAACATGGTATAATTTGTGTCCTTGCCTCTTGCCTAGCAAGTTCACCACGTAATTAACATCACTGACCTTCCTTACCACTTCAAAGGGTCCCTCCCACACTGCCTACAGCTTATTGTGTCTGACTGGAATGAGCACCATAACCTGCTGTTCCACAGCATACTCTTGGGCTCAAGCGTTCCTGTTATACCAGACCTTTTTCTGCTGTTGGGCTCCTGCCAATTTTTCCTGGGCCAAGCCCATGAGCTCCACAAGCTTTGCCCTGACGTTTAGGACATATGCCACAACAGGTTCCCTGTGGGATTCACACTCATCTCCCACTCATCATGAATGAAATCTAAAGGCCCCCTCACTCTATGCCCGTACAGTAACTCAAAAGGTGAAAAAACAGTGGATTCCTGGGGTACCTGTCTGTATGCAAACAATAGATGGGACATCCTAAACAGGTCTACAAATTTCCGTAGTATGTTTTTTAGTGTAGAATTTAACCTCTCCACAAGACCATTAGTCTGGGGGTGGTAGGGAGTGGTCTCTAGGTGCTTCACCCCATAATGCTTCCAGACACAAGCCAGTGAGTCTGACATGAAATTGGTTCCTCTGTCAGTTAGTATTTCTCTCAGGAAACCTACCCTGCTTAAAATCTCTAACAAAACATTTACCACCTTCTTTGCCTTGGTGCAGGAAGAGAACGTGGCAAATGCTTTGCCTCGAAGGAAGACAGAGCCACTGCCTCAGGGTATCTAGTAGCAACTACCAACTGCTGTATTACCTCACCACCTAGCCCTCCCTCAAGGGTCCAATCTCTGTACAGTAACCCTTTGTTCCAGTATGGAGAGTTCCCTTTTCCTTGAACATCAGGTGTCTTCTTAGTTACCTCTCTCAAGCTTCATAAGGTAGTGTCCGAAAACTGAGCCTGTCTCAAATCTATCTTTGTGACTTCTCGCAGCTCCACTTCCACAGGAAGCCTAGTGTCATCTGACAGCAGTGCCTCACTGTCATCCTGGGTACTACCACTCACCTCTGTCCTTGCAGTCACCCTGTCCATGGGAACATCAGTACCCACCAGCAGCTGTGGCTCACTTTCAGGGTCACTGCTACAGGGTAGCTCCCTCCCTGAAATAGCCACATCACCAGCTCCAGCTTCAGGCGTGGGGTCTGTTTGGGTCTCCCCCAGCCTGCCAGACCTACATGCCTATCTCCAAGCCTGACTGTGTGTAACTGCATGCACACAAGATACTGCATTATCAAAATCATTCCCTATCAACACATCTGCAGGAATATCCTCAAACACAGCTACCTGCTTGCTTCCTTTTCCACCCTCCCAATTAAGGTGAACCCTGGCCAAAAGTATTTGGAATGGGATCCCTCCTAAAGTTCTGATTGGAGTGGACTGCCCATGCAAGTACTTCTCCTCTTTATCTACTGCAGGCTTCACAATGGTTATATCAGAGGCAGTGTCTCTCTTAGCAGTAGCCTGTCTTCCATCCACTAAGATAGGATATAAACTCCAGTGATAGTTTGGTACACCTGTTATCCAGAGGCAACTTACTACTGGCATGCTGTAATTCCCACTTGCTGACTCCCTCACCTTTTGTTCTCTACCTTGCTTCAGTGGACATTTGCATGCTACATGGCCCCTCTGGTTACATTTAAAACATCTAACTCCTGATCCTGGCAGTGTACCTGAACTAGTGGCTTCCTCTGTTACTAGTAGATTCTGCTGGGGTGATTTAGGCTGCCCACCATGGGTTCCTTTGTATCCATGTGCAGAAATGCGTACCCCTTCTTGTGCAGTGATACCCTGCTTGCTAGGTAGAGATCCTCTTTTCTCCTCAGCTCATCTGCAGAGTTACACTCCTGGTCTGCTAACCAGATTATCATGTACTCAGGCAAAGTATTAAGGGCTTGTTTCCTCACCAAAAGGTCTGCCAGTCTTTCAAAGATGGTGATCTGACACCCACTCACCCACCTATGAAAATAAGTGTTTAACTCAGCAATATAATCACATACACTTTCATCTGCCTTCCGTCTGTGCTCACAAAACTTTTTTCTGTAAGCTTTAGGTGTTAACTTATAACAGTTCAATAAACATTATTTCACTCAACCATAGTTTAAACAATCAGTATCAGACAATTTATAAACAGCAGTTACAGCTTTACCATGTAGTAAAGGGGTCAGGAGCCTAACTCAGAGCTCTTGGTCAAGATTATACTGTTTACATACTCTTTCAAATATATGAATAAAACTATCAAAGTTATCCCCCTCTGCAAATTCTGGAAGAACATTTACTGACCTCCATTACTTCTGGGTCTAGTTATTCCCTTCCCCATTACCTCTATGATCCTGATGAAGAATCACATCTCTCTCTAGTTTTGTCACTGCTTCTCTTTTTCTTCAGCCTCCACTCACTGCAGTCTCCCATTTTCTTCAATCTCCAAAATGCCGCAGTCTCTCATTTTCTTTTATCTCTAAATGTTTGGCCTCCAGTTCAAGCTGATGCCACTTCTCCTTTTCTTCAGTCTAATGCTGAAGCTGCTTCTCTTTTTCTTCTGTCTCCCAACACCACAGTTTCTCTTTGGTCTCCAAATCTTTGGCCTCTAGTTCACATCTGTTTAATTCCAGATGGATTTTTAAGTCCTCTGAGGAAAAGGTGGACTGTCCTGTTTCTGAAGACTGCATAACCCCAACACCAGACTGGTTGTCTTCCTGATCAGTGGTCCATGCTGCAGCTGTGATTAAAGCTGAAATGATTACCTCTTTAGTCCAGTTAGCATGCAGCAGTCCTTCAGCTTTGTACACCTTGGCCAATGGGTTCTTTGCCAGGTTACCATGCTGACATCTTTGCCTGCTTTTCCTGACTAAACTAAAATAACAAAAATAAATACAATTGTTGTGAAATGTTTACTTTGTGCCTATTCAAAGTACACACACCTTCAGTGACAACTACCCATAGGCTCCTGAAGTTCAATTAATATCCCACTGCTGCCACCAATATGTGATGGCCACTCTTTACCCTGGGCTAGTAATCAAGGAATCGCAATCTTCACCACTGACACTGGTGAGAGACTGTCACCAAAAATAGAAATGAATTTACACAGTATTTTCAAATGCAACTCTCTGCATCAACCACAGATTCCCCCAAGAGCACACAGGGTACACTTTCCACTAGGACTGGACTCTCTGTCTTTCTGGATCCCAAGCAAGACTCACTTTAGAGCAGTGTGTCCCAATTCCAAGTAGCTGACACAGCCACACCTGGTTATTTGATTTTCTCATACACACACACACACTTGGAAAAGGCTGATACAGATTTTCTAGCTATGGCCCTTCTGCCCAGACTATAAGGTAACCTCACTGCCACATGTCAACCACTGTCCGGCTCTTACAAGAGTGTCCAATTATACTGAGTAAAATCAATACTAACATAAATGGTAAAGTGTAACCAAAGCAGTCTGGCTTTTTGTTGTGGCCAAGGCATCACTAAAATAAGCACAGGTACTATCAAGATATTAAAAGTATTCTGTAAAAGACCAGCCACAATGAAAGCTATACAATATTTAATAATGAATAATAAAATAGAAAACATGAAAATACTAAATATCAAAATACAATAAACATCAGAGTTTCAATCACAGGAGAAATAAAAATAATACAGTTGGACAGATTCAAACAGATACAGAAAACACTACTAAAATAACGTCACTGTATTTCCCAACTGTCTAAAGAATAACTGTTCCCTAGCTAACTTAATAAATACAGCAAGGCAAGATAGGATACTGAGATACTTACTTCCACAAGGCAAGGTGATTAGCTTCTAACTAACTGAACTGAACTCAACTAACTGACTGTGACTACTGTCATAGATTTTTATTTCAGGTTCTAAAGAAAAAACAAAACAAAAGAAGCTGCTGTGTGAGTTCCATTCTGTCAGTGCTAGTTATAGAATGACATCACATTTGATCAGCTGACGCTGGTACAATGCACATTCAGAGTTTTGCTAAGATCAGTTGCAGTATTTGAAAATTATAGAAGAGTTTCAAAAACTTCTACTCTTCCTTCCAGAATTATTTGTTTAAACATATACATTTAATCAGTTATAGTAACACTGTTGATACATTTTTAACACAAGCATCTGTACAAGTTAGTGTGGTAGTCAAATGACACAAAATTATTTACAAAACTCCAGCTAACTATGCTGGCATATGTTAACATGCTCTGTCCTATTCTCCTATGAACCTATAAACATGCTCTGTCCTATTCTCCCTTGCCCAGACGGCAATACATCACATTGTCACATCTGCTATTGTTGAGTAATAGTTATAATACAGAGTCACTGGACAGTTTCTAAGAGGATTACTTTATCAGAGTTTAAATAAGAAAGCATGGTACTTTATGTCCTCTTTCTTACTTATTAAATTACTTCTATCATATTAAGACTTGGCAGAAAGCACCATTTTTTCAGATGTTCAAATAACGTGAACAGGGGGTACTCCTCTACAACCCTACCCACTAAGACCCCCAGGAAGGCTACAGATTTGTGACTTTTGACATTTTTTAACTGCATGATGCCTCCAACTAGCAGAACAATGAAACACAAAAGGAAAAACAAAAACAGCAGAGAAATAAATTACTAATCTTTTATACAGACACCAAGGAGTGGGTAGCCCAATTTGAGTAGTACACAGTTCTGCAGAACAAATCTCTGCAAGATTGTACACAGGATGGAGTTAGTCCAGAAGAAAACAAATGAAATATGCCAAAGTCTATATAAGACACTTTTGAAGGGAGACATATCACTAAGGAAGGAGAAAGAATTGGTGTAAATGAAAAGAAATATTCAGGTGCATCATTATTATCTTGCATGAAAAAATGTATAATTTAGACACAAAAAAATCAGGAGACAGAGTAGGGAATAAAATGTTAAAGGTGAAAGTATTTTGTTATAGAAGGAATGATATCTGAACAAGACAGTCTCTCTGAGAAGGTGCTTGCTTTATAAACTGTGGGAGAATTCAAGACAATACAGCCTAGTGAATACAGGACATTAATTAAATGCAGTAAATAAATTATATGTAATCATATATGTTAGAATTACTAAGTGGCCATTCTAGGTAGCCAAATATGTTGTTTTATGCATCACTAAAATGCACCAGAAATATGGATCAGGCAGTAACATTATTACCAAAGCATGGAGTAGTTAGAACCTTCCAGTTATAAATTAATATTTTAAACCTGTAAGTGTTCATTTACCTCTCCACCTTCAAAACCTAATAGCTATTGCTTCGAATATAAGAAGCATCTTTTTATTTGACTCTATTGGTGTCATTATGGATCAAACCACTTAACTAGTTAGAAAGTGAATGAATGAATATATACATATATACAAAAATAAATGAATACTACCATCTCTGTGGTAATGTAATGTATGGTTCAAATCCAAGTTTATAGGTACTTTTAGGGGGTTGGTATAATGGTTAATGTACCATTTTTTAATTCTCACATTTGAAAGGAAAATTGGCTAGCCTTAAAATGGACCAAAAGTTCAGCTAACCTAATATTTACCTAGGAACCAAGTTTATAGCAGCACTTTAGTACATCAGCTGTAGGTTAAGCAGTGTTTGGAAAATTACTGTGTATTCACTCAGTTTTGGAATGTAATTATGGGTTTCTTAAGTTTATTTCATTGTTGTAGTTCTGTAAGCTCTGTCTTGGGAATGCTGACTTTTAGCAGCACTGTGGGATGGCAGTGGAGGCTCTGATTTGAATTTTAAGGTCTGTAAAATTTCATAGGCTCACAAATAAATTAATGTGTTTGTGAAGGACATACTGCCAGCACAGCTAGCTAGAATTTTGTAAATAATTATATGTGTCATTGGTGAATATGGAAGTGACTTATATAAGATGCTTGCGTTACAAATGTATTAGAACTGTATGTCATGTGTCTATCAAACTGGTTTGTACAGACATATGTGTTGACAAGATATTTTATAAAGTGTTTGTCTTTGAAATGCATCCACAAAGTGCTCTACTGGAGGGAACAGAAATGTACATGCACTATTGTGACTATTTAAATGTATATATTTTAACAGTGGAAACTGGAATACAGAAGGCTAACTTCAGAAAAACAAATAACTGAAATTAAATTACTTTATGGCTAGGCCATAAAAGATGGCATATTTCAGTTTTCAATGCAGCAAGAGACACAATGTCTGTACTGGGGAGCTTTCTGTATTGTGTTTAAGGTGAACTAATTACTAGTTTTGAAAGCATGAAGGAATGCAATTGTTTTATGACTTCCAGCATCTGCCAAAGATCTGAGGACTATGTATTTTTACAGGTAGATGCTAAATGCTACCAGCTGCCATCAATGGCTGTTTTGGGCCTGAGGACTAGAAGTCAGATGACAATAAATGATGTAATTCTGTAAGCTAGCCCAGCAGTAATGTTTGAGATATCAATTTGAGAAGTCTCTTAGTGTGACAGAGTATTCTGCATTCTGTCCTGGACCTGACAACTAGAAGATCCATTCACCACATCTGCCTTGCTCTATTAGTAAGTTACTAGAGTATGACAAAAGTCTCATAGATTTAGTCAGGAATATAGTAAAGCTTAGTTTAGATATTTTTATTTATTTATTTGAGGCTGTCCTGCAATGTTGTTTTAAATATTTCCTGTGGTTTTGAACTCTGTCACTGTGGATATATCTTTAATACTGTATTATTAAATATATTTAAACCTTTCATTGTGGCTGATCTGTGTAGATGTATTTTATTTGGTGACACTGTGTGGGCCATTCCTAATAGCCTTGCTCTTGGTCAAACTACCATTTGTATTAGTATTAATATTGCACAGTAAAATTGCACATCCTTTGTTAAGGGCCTTAAAGTAGTTGATAAGGGGTTTTGGTGGCAGTGATAACTACCTTATAGTCTGGGCAGAAGGAAACATAGCTAGTAAATCTGTGCCAGCCTTTCGCATGTTCATAGGTTCATAGGTTTATACTAGGCTATCTGCCCTAAGGCATTTGTAAGCCTAGCCCAAAGTTTTGTGGCTTACGGCCACCCCTTATATGAACAAATACTGTGCCCATTAGTTTGTTGTGCCTCTGTCCAGCAGTGACACAGAGATGATTCCCGGGGTAAACCTACGATCTCCCATCCACTGGTCAAGATTTCTCTTGAACAGAGCCAGCGAGGTGCTCTGCCTCACATGGACCGGGATTTTATTCCACAGCATAGGGAGTCTCTGAGTGATAAATCTATCCCTCCAGCACGTCCTATTTATATCCGTGCTAAGGTTTAAGTCGCTTGCTCTAGTGGTTTTGGTGGATTTGGATTTTTTGAGGTGGAGCATGTCCATTAATTGGGGGTTGGACATGGCCTTGTATGTCAGGCACATGTCACCTCTGAGCAGACGGTATGCGACTGAATAGAGCTGGAGTTTCTTGAATCTGGCAGCATATGACAGATTTTGGAGTCCCTTTATCCTTTTGGTGAGGAACTTTTGGGGTCTCTCCAATTGCTGCAGATGTCGGGTGAGATACATCCCGAATGGGGCATTGTACTCGATCATTGGTCTGATAAGTGAAGAGTACAGGGGAACAATGACCTCACTAGATCTGGATGTGAATCCCTTCATGATCAGGTGGGCAATGTAGAAGGTCTTTCTAACCACTTTAGCAACATGAGTGTCAAAAGAAAGGCCATTGTCAACCTGGGTCCCCAAGTCCCTGATAACCTCTACTGTGCTTAGTGGATTGCCACCTATATGGTAGCTTGGGGTTACCTTGTTTTTTCTGAAGGGTATGACTATACATTTTTTGGCATTTAACTTCAGGCCATGGCTCTGGCACCAGCTATCTGTTTCCTTGAGTCCCTTCTGAAGGATATCCGTGTTCGATGCACTTTCCACTATGGCGCCCAGTTTGCAGTCGTCTGCAAACTTTGTCAGCCAAAGTCCCCCATGTTGGCCTATACTTCTGAGAAGTAGATGCTGAACAATAGGGGGCCAAGGATCGAGCCCTGTGGGACACCACTTGTGACTGGCTTGGAGTCTGACATAGCGCCAGCAACTCTAACCCTGTGGGTTCTGTCCTTAAGCCAGTTTGCAACCCATCTTGTGACATATGGGTTTACATTTAAGCTGTTAAGTTTTTCTGCAATACCCGAGTGGGGTATTGTGTCAAAAGCCTTTGCAAGGTCAAGGTAGGCTGTATGGACTGCCTTTCCCTCATCAATGACCTTGGTGACTGTTTCGAAGAAGTCGACCTAGTTCAAAAGGCATGATCTGCCCTTGACGAAGCCAAACTGGGTCGGGTCCAATGTCTGCAAGTCCCCTATATCTTTGTTTATGAGATCCATTATGATCCTCTCCATAGCTTTGCAGACTAGACTTGTTAAGCTTATGGGGCGGTAATTACCAGGGTCCATAGAGGCACCGCCTTTGTGGAGTGGGACCACAGTTGCCGTACGCCACTCCTTGGGCACGTATCCTGTGGTAAGGCTGAGATTAAACAGCTGCCTTATGTGCGGGTTTAATTCCTCATTTAACTCGTGTAGCACACAGCCGGGGACACCATCCAGTCCCATTGATGCTGTGTTTTTAGCTTTAGAGAGAGCAGCTTTCACCTGCGCATTTGAGATGTCTGGGAGGCTACACTCCGCTGGGATAGTTATCTCTCCCTTAGGGGGGGAGAGGGGGGTGAAGTTTGCACTGAACCTGTCTGTCAGTATGTTGGCAATGTCTGTGGGTTCAGTGATTTTTGTATCATTTTGGGCTAATTCTGAGCATATCTGGGAGTTTCCACCCAGGTTCCTAACATAGCTGAAAAAGGCCTTATGATTGTCCTTTGAATCCATGGCAATTTTTCTCTCAAAATTGGCCTTAGTTGATTTTATGAGTGCTCGTATTTTTTTACTAATAATGATCAGGGGTGACTTCCCTTTTATGGATTTTGTTCTATCATGTAATAGCTTTCTCCTCTTATTGTAAAGTTTGTTAATGGCTGGGGTCCACCAGACTGGACATTTGCCCTTTGTGGAAAGAGTCTTGGTTTTATTTGGGATTGCCTGATCCATGCAGTCCTGGAAGTGTTCATAGAAGGCATTTGTAAGGGCTTCCACAGCTTGGGTTGTGGTTTCCACTGGCTCAGGGGCCTTGAAGGATACCACACCAGTCTTGAGTAGTGTGAGGTTTGCTTTAGAGAAGTTCTTCACTGTGGTCTTTTTTGTTTGGGGTGGGGGCGGGATGTGGATTTCCAGTGAGATTAGTTTATGATCAGATCTCACCAATGAGGGATATACTTTCAGTGTGGAGCATTTTGTCCTCATGTTTGTGATAATGAGATCAAGTATATTTTCTCCTCTCGTGGGAACAGTGACTAGCTGTTCCATGGCATTTGAATTTATGAACTCCAGGAACCATTGGGCTAGAAAGTTAGGGCTTGAGTAATGTTCCCAGTCTATATTCGGGTAGTTGAAGTCACCCAATTTGATGGTGTTTGGAGATACATTTATACCCTCCAGTGTCTTCAGGAAGGCTGTGTGGGGTTCCTGAGTTTGAGAGGGTGGCCTGTAGCATGCTACAATTTGTAGAGCAGTTTTACCTATGGTTAGTTGCACCTGGATGGTTTCCGAAGCTTCGTGCGTTGCCACCAACCTGGAGGTATGGGTATCCTTTATGAATATGGATACACCCCCTCCTTTTGTGGTGTGGTCCGGGTTTTGGGGCCGGAACGCATGATATGAGGTGAAACCTAATAGTGTCGGGGTGCTCTCAGGAGCCTTGAACCAGGTTTCAGTTACAGCACAGACATCGATGTTCTCCATACTGAGAAGGGCCTTAAGTGCATGCATTTTGAGATTTAGACTTCTGGCATTGAGCAGCATTACCCTCAGTTTCTTCCCATTTTTGTTTTCTAGGGTGGTAGGTTTAGAATTTGAGCCTTGCCTAAAAAAGGCACTATGGGGGTGGCAAGAGCCTTAGCCAATATCCGGAATCCCAGGGGTGACAGGTGCAAGCTGTCCCTTGCGAAGCAGCGTGGCTTGTCAAGCATGTCATCCCAGGCAGACAGACACTGAATCCCCTTTGAATGACACCAGACATTAAGCCAATTGTTAAAGCTGATCATCTTGTCTCTATATTGTGGCATCATTCTTGGTGAAGGAAGGATACTGCTCAGGGTCAGGGTCATACCTGCCTGGGCTACATAATCAGAGAGCTCCTCTATGTCTCTTTTCATGTAGTCCAGGGAGGTACATCTCAGGTCGTTCACACCAGCATGGACAATGACTGTGTCATATTTGTACTTGCCGTGGAGTGTCCCGAGTGCTTGTGTTATGTGGAGGATTCTAGCGCCCGATAGGCAGCTTACTGTGACCCTCTCCTTGTTCAGCCTGGTGAGTGGGACATCAGTGTGTCTGACTATGGAGTCACCTATGACAAGTATGTTTGGTGTTGTATTTGGCCTTAAGGGCTGTGACTGCTTTGCACACTGATTTTGTGGTTTATGTGTTGCTTGTGGGGTGTCTTGAGGTAGCAGTTGTTTGGGTGTCTGCTTTGGAGGCCTCTGCTGTTTAGGTAAATTTTTACTCAGAGCCTCTGAGTATGTCTTTGTGTGTTTATGTGTTTGATTCAGTGGTGTGGTAGCATTATGTGAGGCTGGTTTTGTGGTGTGTGTAGTTGCCTTCTCCTCCTGTCTGGTCTTGCTAGTCCTGAGTTGAGAGAGCTCAGCCTCCAGTTTGGCTAAATAGCTGCATCTCTTGCAAGTATTTGTGTTATATGCGAGGAGGAGAGGGTTGTCTGTGTACATGAGGCAATTGTAACATTGCCTCAATATTCCCAGATTCACCAGCTGGGCAGGAGAGGATGCCAGCATCTGGCCCTTTGACATGCTAGAAGAATTAAGAAGTTAGGTATGAGACTGAATAAGAGAGGACTTAGTAAGGAAGTGGGTACTCCTGGGGGGTTTCACAAGTGAGGGACTTTGTATAATATAGAAGTGACAAGTGCTGAGCTTTTTTTTTTTTTTTTTTTTTTTTTTTTTTTTTTTTTGAGAAAAAAAAAAAAAACTTTTAGGAACAAGTGCTGCGCTTTTTAGTCAAGGGATATACTGTTTAGGTTACTAGTAGAGCAGTTCTAAGGGAAAAAATGAAGAACAGACTTTATGGAGCCAGAAAAAGTTTAACCTTGTTAAACCGGCGCTGCCCGATGCTGCTCTAGTGGCAACTCCGTGCTAAAGCACGCTAAAGCGTGCTTTATAGCAGGGGGCTGGAAAAGGCAGGAAATGACCCAAAATGGCCACTGAACTACAAGTTACTGTCTTAAACCACTCCTCTGAGGACAAACAGGCAGCTCAGTACTCCCCACTCCCACTGGTGAGTAAAGAAACTTCCCCCTGACCAAACAAAGAAAATGGAGAAGTACAGGAACCAAGACAAAGCTCAGGGATCAGCAAAATCTGATCACTGGAACAAACTAGCCAGGAAAGTTAGGAGAACAAGAATATTTTTTTGTTTTTTTCAAGTTTTTTTCACAGACAGAACAGAAAACACAATAAATGCTTTGCTTTTCGATTAAATGCTATCAAAAGCTAGTACACTTGAGTGTATTAGCCTGTAGATTAACTATTAAGCAAACTTAAACTAAGATGTGCAACCAACAATTAAAGCTTATAAAAACAGGAAAAACAGGTAATACCACTATAAAATAGACAGAAACAGTCTTCGAATAACACAAATGGTGGAAAAATGCAAGAAAAAATACTTAAAATCTGGAAAGTTGCTTTTTCTGTCCTCTACTGCTCTAGGAACTCTGCTGGATACCACGAGGAGCTGTGCTGAATTCTCTACAGTCAGAAAAGCCTGCCAAAGCGTGCTTTATAGCAGGGGGCTGGAAAAGACAGGAAATGACCCAAAATGGCCACTGAACTACAAGTTACTGTCTTAAACCACTCCTCTGAGGACAAACAGGCAGCTCAGTACTCCCCACTCCCACTGGTGAGTAAAGAAACTTCCCCCTGACCAAACAAAGAAAATGGAGAAGTACAGGAACCAAGACAAAGCCCAGGGATCAGCAAAATCTGATCACTGGAACAAACTAGCCAGGAAAGTTAGGAGAACAAGAATATTTTTTGTTTTTTTTCAAGTTTTTTTCACAGACAGAACAGAAAACACAATAAATGCTTTGCTTTTCGATTAAATGCTATCAAAAGCTAGTACACTTGAGTGTATTAGCCTGTAGATTAACTATTAAGCAAACTTAAACTAAGATGTGCAACCAACAATTAAAGCTTATAAATACAGGAAAAACAGGTAATACCACTATAAAATAGACAGAAACAGTCTTCGAATAACACAAATGGTGGAAAAATGCAAGAAAAAATACTTAAAATCTGGAAAGTTGCTTTTTCTGTCCTCTACTGCTCTAGGAACTCTGCTGGATACCACGAGGAGCTGTGCTGAGTTCTCTACAGTCAGAAAAGCCTGCCAAAGTGTGCCTTATAGCAGGGGGCTGGAAAAGACAGGAAATGACCCAAAATGGCCACTGAACTACAAGTTACTGTCTTAAACCACTCCTCTGAGGACAAACAGGCAGCTCAGTACTCCCCACTCCCACTGGTGAGTAAAGAAACTTCCCCCTGACCAAACAAAGAAAATGGAGAAGTACAGGAACCAAGACAAAGCCCAGGGATCAGCAAAATCTGATCACTGGAACAAACTAGCCAGGAAAGTTAGGAGAACAAGAATATTTTTTTGTTTTTTTTCAAGTTTTTTTTCACAGACAGAGCAGAAAACACAATAAATGCTTTGCTTTTCGATTAAATGCTATCAAAAGCTAGTACACTTGAGTGTATTAGCCTGTAGTTTAACTTTTAAGCAAACTTAAACTAAGAAGTGCAACCAACAATGAAATCTTATAAAAACAGGAAAAACAGGGAATAACACTATAAAATAGACAGAAACAGTCTCTGAATAACAGAAACAGTTGAAAAATGCAAGAAAAAATACTTAAAATCTGGAAAGTTGCTTTTTCTGCTCTCTGCTGCTCTAGGAACTCTGCTGGATACCATGAGGAGCTGTGCTGAGTTCCCTACAGCCAGAAAAGCCTGCCAAAGCGTGCTTTATAGCAGGGGACTGGAAAAGGCAGGAAATGACCCAAAATGGCCAATGAACTACAAGTTACTGTCTTAAACCACTCCTCAGAGGACAAACAGACAGCTCAGTACTCCCCACTCCCACTGGTGAGTAAAGAAACTTCCCCCTGACCAAACAAAGAAAATGGAGAAGTACAGGAACCAAGACAAAGCCCAGGGATCAGCAAAATCTGATCACTGGAACAAACTAGCCTGGAAAGTTAGGAGAACAAGAATATTTTTTTTTTTTTTTCAAGTTTTTTTCACAGACAGAACAGAAAACACAATAAATGCTTTGCTTTTCGATTAAATGCTATCAAAAGCTAGTACACTTGAGTGTATTAGCCTGTAGTTTAACTTTTAAGCAAACTTAAACTAAGAAGTGCAACCTACAATTAAAGCTTATAAAAACAGGAAAAACAGGTAATACCACTATAAAATAGACAGAAACAGTCATCGAATAACACAAATGGTCGAAAAATGCAAGAAAAAAATACTTAAAATCTGGAAATTTGCTTTTTCTGTCCTCTGCTGCTCTAGGAACTCTGCTGGATACCACGAGGAGCTGTGCTGAGTTCTCTACAGCCAGAAAAGCCTGCCAAAGTGTGCTTTATAGCAGGGGCTGGAAAAGGCAGGAAATGACCCAAAATGGCCACTGAACTACAAGTTACTGTCTTAAACCACTCCTCTGAGGACAAACAGGCAGCTCAGTACTCCCCACTCCCACTGGTGAGTAAAGAAACTTCCCCTGACCAAACAAAGAAAATGGAGAAGTACAGGAACCAAGACAAAGCCCAGGGATCAGCAAAATCTGATCACTGGAACAAACTAGCCAGGAAAGTTAGGAGAACAAGAATATTTTTTTTTTTTTCAAGTTTTTTTTCACCGACAGAACAGAAAACACAATAAATGCTTTGCTTTTCGATTAAATGCTATCAAAAGCTAGTACACTTGAGTGTATTAGCCTGTAGTTTAACTTTTAAGCAAACTTAAACTAAGAAGTGCAACCAACAATTAAAGCTTATAAAAACAGGAAAAACAGGTAATACCACTATAAAATAGACAGAAACAGTCGTCGAATAACACAAATGGTTGAAAAATGCAAGAAAAAATTCTTAAAATCTGGAAAGTTGCTTTTTCTGTCCTCTGCTGCTCTAGGAACTCTGCTGGATACCACGAGGAGCTGTGTGTGTGTGTGTGTAAAACAAATCTCCAGAGTGTGTATGTCAGCTACTTGGGCAGGAATATGAAGCACTGGCTGGACAGAGAGAGTATTGGATGACTTGGCTTGGAACCTTGGCTATGGGCTGAACTCTATAGCTGTGCCAGTGGGGAGTCTTATTGGGGAACTGGAGGAAGTGTGAGAAACCAGCACTGGACTGACTATGGTGTCTGTGTGCTCTTAAGGGAAATTGCACTTGATGCAGAGAACTGCCTCTGGAAATACTGTGTGTGTACCTGCCATCCTCCCAGTGAATGTCTCCTGCTGTTGCCAATGGTGAGGAGTGAGGCTCTTTGATTACTGGTCCAGTGGAAGGTTGTCACAGTGTTCACAAAATAAATGACTGCAGCAAGTGAAAGATTTGTGTTAAGAAGAATGAAGACGCCAGAGTGCAACTACTGCAGGTTCTTAATTAAAAGAAGAAACACTCGTGGAAAAGGGAAAGTAATGTTAGGGACTGTCCAAATAAGTAAGTATTAAAGGGAAGATACTTCATAATGGAAGAATAGAAAAGTGTAGTACTTTATTTTACCTCTTATTGTGTGGACCTACTGTTGTTTGCAGGTATGATCATGGCATCACTGTATTTGGGATGGAAAGGGATAGATGCATATGGAAATACAATGCATTGTTTCTGATGACCATGGGCAGAGAGCTGAATTCAACCCATCCAAGTTGGAAACTGGTGGTGGAAAGCTTATTGTGTGTTTATCTCATTGGCCTGAGGGTTTTACTGTGTGGTATAAAAGCCTCATGTCTGTGCAATATGGTTCCCCATGCCTTGTATATAAGCAAACCTCTCCAGTTTAAAATCCTCTGTTGTCTGCATTGCTCTGAGTATCACTCATCTCTGCATTTAATTTTGATTTGAAGCTCTTTATTTAAGGTTTGATCACTTCTGTTTTGTATCTTATTCTAGTATTACATTTGTTTTGTTTTATGTTTTCTGTTCTGTTGGAGTTTTAAGAGTTCTTGGCTAGGGTCAGTTAAAAAAGTTACCAATAATTCATTTGCAAAGAATTCCTTTGCAAACTGTGAATAACATCAGTTAATTAGTGGGATGAGTTGAGAGACAGCACTGCTCTTTTATTTAAAAATATCTGTAGTTATCTGAGGTATTTGTGTGGTCTGCATTGCTCTGAGTATCACTCATCTCTGCATTTAATTTTGATTTTAAGCTCTTTATTTAAGGTTTGATTACTTCTGTTTTGAATCTTATTCTAGTATTACATTTGTTTTGTTTTAAGTTTTCTGTTCTATTGGAGTTTTAAGAGTTCCTCACCCACTGCTCAGTCATTGTTGTGTTCTTAAAATTGGTGACTTTTGAGTTGCCCACCCCTACAATAAATCTCATTTTGGACACTCCTCCCAGTCCCATCTCATCAGCTTATTCTACTGAGTAGAGAGAGAGAGAGAGAGATCATTTGGGAAGGCCCACCCCCTTAGTTTATCAACTTTAAATTATTGTATTTCATCCCTTCTCACTTAACTCAAAAAATTGCACCTTATTCAACTGCTTTTACTGTATTTGTGTTTCTTCATACTTTATTACTTTATTTTGCTTTTTCTGCCTGTTCTTAAAAGTACTCAAATGCATTTATTCTGCTCCATTTATTACTGCCTGTTAGTAGCTTGATTAAATAGTAACTGTTATTCTAAGCCTTTTGGTTTAAGCACTTGAGCTTGAGACCATTTGTTTTACATTAAGAAGGTTTGTGGTCTGCACTCTTGTGGCAGGACAGGTAGCTTACATCCTTCTCATTTGGGAGTTGCTGATTGAAGGCTTGGTGTCTGTTATTCTAAAAGTGTCTTAGTTCTGGTTTAAGCACTTGGGCTTCAGGCCAGTTAGTTTATATTAAGAAGGTTTGTGGTCTGCACTCTTGTGGGAGGAGAGGGTAGATTCTTCCCTTCTGAGTTGGGAATTTCTGGTTAAAGGCTTATTCTGCCTGCTTATTTAAACTGTTTCTTTATGAAATTGGTGCACCTTGTTTTCTGTAGCATAGACTAAGATCCAGAGGTGCTGAATCTAGCTTTGTTTGTATAACTTGAGCACTAATCCAGGCCAAGATGGAGAAGGTTCCCCTGCATCCTAGTGGCAGGAGTGTGCAGTTAGAACTTGTCTGATTGAAGACTGCTAGAACGAGAAATAGTTTTTAGCTTTTTATTGGTTAATTTGTTAATTTGTTTAAATCAGTTTGCTCGTTTGCTACTGTTATATTAAAAAATGCACATTATCCATCTACTTTTACTGTATTTGTGTTTCTTCCTACTTTATTACTTTACTTTGCATTTGTTGCCTATTCTTAAAAGTAGTCAATTGCATTTATTCTGCTGCATTTATTACTGCTTGTTAGTAGCCCAATTAAATTGGAACTGTTATTCTAAGCCTTTTGGTTTAAGCACTTGGGCTTCAGGTCAGTTGTTTTACATTAAGAAGGTTTGTGTTCTGCACTCTTGTGGCAGGATAGGTAGCTTACATCCTTCTAAGTTGGGAGTTGCTGATTGAAGGCTTAGTGTCTGTTAATCTAAAAGTATCTTAGTTCTGGTTTAAGCACTTGGGCTTCAACCCAGTTATTTTACATTAAGAAGGTTTGTGGTCTGCACTGTTGTGGGAGGAGAGGGTAGATTCTGCCCTTCTGAGCTGGGAATTCCTGGTTAAAGGCTTATTGTACCTGCTTATTTGAACTGTTTCTTTCTGAAATTGGTGCGCCTTGTTTGCTGTAGCATAGACTAGATTCAGACCTGCTGAATCTAGCTTTGTTTGTATAACTTGAGCACTAATCCAGGCCATCTTTTTTTGGAGAAGTTTCCCCTGCACCCTAGTGGCAGGAGTGTGTAGCTATAACTTGTCTGATTGAAGACTGCTGGAACAGGGCTCAGTTTTGAGCTTTTTATTGGTTAATTGGTTAATTTGTTTAAATCAGTTTGCTCGTTTACAACTGTTATATTTTAAAAAAAAAGTTCTAGCTTGTTTTTCTACCTTTCCTGTTACTAGAGTAGTCCATATACAAATTTGCTGTATTCAGGACTGCATTGTAGTTTCTGAGTTCCCCAGCCCTTTCTGTATTAGAGGGAAGCCTCTCAGCTTTTCAATGGGAGTGGTAAGCACTGGGTAGCCTATCTACCACAAGAGGAGTGGTTTTTAGCTCCCCTTCAACTTTCTGCTTTAAAAGCCCATGTTTGCATGGGTTTGTGAGCTGTGCAGTGCAACTAAGCTAGGGTTATTACAGTGCCAGAAAGTCTGCTCTTCAATTTTTCAATTAGATCTTGCTAGTTCTCTTCTCTTTTGCATTTAACTAGCTTATTCTCCTAGCACTTCATCTGGCTTCTTGTAGCAATTATTGTAGCACACATAAGTGCTAACAGCCCTAAACATCCTATAAGGAAACAGCTCCAGTACTTATTAATAATGACCATCCCTCCTGGCATGTCTAAAGGTCAGTTCCCTGTGCTTTCTCCTATTAACCTGGTGAATTGGGGCATTCTGAGGCAGTGTAGCAACTGCCTCATGTATACAGACAACCCTCTCCTCTTACCTCCCAACACTCAGACTTGTGAGAGATGCACTTATATATCCAAACTGGAGGACATGCACTCTCCAGCCAAGATGGAATAGCTGGTCAAGAGGAGAAGGTCAGCACCTGCACCACACCACATGGAACACATAGCCCTCCAGAACACCCACCATCACATCTCTCACATAAAAACACAAACCACACACCCACCTTCACAGAGGCTGTCAGTAGAAATCTACCCAAACAGCAGAGACCTCCAAATCAGAAATGCATTTGACTACCACAACACAGCACAAATGACAAGACACATATCTTACCTATACAGTGTGCCTCACCTAAGCCCCTAAGGCAAAACAGCTTGCCCAATACCCTAATCATAGGTGACTCAATAGTGAGGCACACTGATATCCCATTCACTAGGTTGAATAAGGAGAAGGTAACAGTCAGCTGTCTGTTGGGTGCCAGTATCCGACACATAACACATGCACTCAGGTCACTCCACAACAAGTACAAGTATGACTCTGTCATTGTCCATGTGGGTGTGAATGACCTAAGCCACACCTCCCTGAACTGCATGAAAAGAGACATGGAGAAACTCTTGGATTATATGGCCAAGATGGGTATGACCCTAGCCCTGAGCAGCATTCTACCATTGCCCAGAATGATACTGCAGTACAAGCAGAAAATGATTGGCTTCGACAATAGTGTCATTCTAAAGGGATCCAGTATCCATCTGCTTGGGATGACATGATAACCCTCATTTATTTGCCAGAGATGGCCTGAATCTGTCACCCCTAGGTTTCCGGATACTGGCTAAGGCTCTTGCCACCCCTATAGTGCCTTTTTTAGGTGGTGTTCCAAAGACCAAATTACCACCATAACAGCTATAAATAAGTGCAGTGTGAGGGTCATGCTGCTCAGTGCTAGAAGTCTAAACCTCAAGATGCACTCACTCGAAGAACTCCTCAGAATGGAGAACATCAACATTTGTGCTGTAACGGAGACCAGGTTTAAAGCAGCAGAAAGCACCCCTGCACTACCAGGCTATAACTCGTTCCATACCTTTTGGCCGCAGAACATGGACTGAAGCTCCAAAGGCAGTGGCATCTCCATATTCATAAAGGATATCCGCAACTGCAGACTAGTAGCCCAGCTTAATGCATCAGATATACTTCAGGTACAACTAACAGTGGGTAAGATGGCAATTCAGGGCATAGCCTGCTATAGGTCCCCAACCATGTCCCAAGACTCTCACTCCACATTCCTAAGCACCCTGGAAACTATTAGGGTCCAACCCAACACTCATACTGGGTGACTTCAACTACCCCTCCATCAACTGGGAAAACTACTCATGCACCAATACACTTACCCAACGCTTCCTGGAATTCATTAATTCCAATGCGCTGGACCAGCTCATTCTTTCCCCCACTAGAGGAAGCAACATCCTTGACCTGCTTTTTACTAACATGGGCAACCGTTGCTCAACACCAATATTCAATTCTTCCCTGGTTAGATCCGACCACAAATTAATTACCATGGAAATCCACATCTCACCTACACCACCAGCAAAGGTAACCACCATAGAAAACTTCTTCAAAGTTGACTTTGGGCTCCTAAAAACAGAGGTGGCTAACTTCACGGCACCCATGTAAATGGAAAATAGGTGCATAACTGCCAAATCATACACCAATGCACTGTACGAACACGTATATAAATGCATGGAAGTAGCCATACCCAACAGAACCAAGATACTCTCTTCCAAAAAAAGGAAGCCAATCTGGTGGTCCCCTGCCATTAACAAACTCTACAACAGAAGGAAGAAACTGTTGCAGAAAAAGGTGATGTCCCAAGACTGGAAAAGCATACTTATTAGCCTCAACAAAAAGTTGAGATCCATCATCAAAACCTTTAAAGCTAGCTATGCAGGCAGAATTATGGCAGACAATAACAACAACCACAACGCCTTCTACAGTTATATCAAGAATCTCCATGGTAATACCCAGATTTGCACTGAGTTACTGCAAAATGGTACCTCCTATATTGAGCCAACAGATATTGCCAACATACTGGCTGACAGATTCAGAACCAACTTTACCCCCCCCCCCCAAAGGACCAATAACAATACCAGAAGAATGCCAGGCACCCAGCATTACTGCAGCACAGATTAAAGCTGCATTGTCCAAGGCCAAGAATACAGCTTCCATGGGACATAACAATATCCCTGGCTGTGTTCTATATGAACTACAAAGTGAACTGGCACCACACCTGTGTGCCCTGTTCAATCACCGCCTCACCTCAAGCTTTGTCCCTACAGAATGGCACATTGCTACAGTCATCCCCCTCCATAAAGGGGGAGCGACTACAGACTCTGGGAATTATCACCCCATTAGCCTGATGAGTCTGATATGTAAGGCTATGGAGCGCATCTTCATAGACCTAATTAACAAGGATATAGGGAATCTCCAAACTTTGGATCACACGCAATTTGGTTTTGTGAAGGGTAGATCATGCCTGCTCAACCCGGTTGACTTCTTTGAGACAGTCACCAGAGCTGTGGGTGAGGGCAAGGCAGTTCATACAGCCTACCTTGATCTGGCCATGGCCTTTGATACCATTCCTCACTCAGGAATTATTGATAGACTCACCAAACTAGGCATCAACCCCTATAACACTAGGTGGGTTGCAAATTGGCTCACAGATAGAACCCACAGTGTGAAAGTAGCAGACTCCAAGTCAGACTGCCGACCAGTCACGAGTGGAGTCCCACAGGGATTGGTCCTGGGTCCTCTCCTGTTTGGCATCTACTTCTCAGAAGTCCAGGTCAACATGGAGGGACTCTGGCTGACCAAGTTCACCAATGATTGCAAGCAGGGAGCCATATTAACATCCTACAGAAAGGTCTCACTGAGACCAGCAACTGGTGTTGAAACCATGGCCTTAAGCTTAATGCCAAAAAATGATTCATTACTCCCTTTGGGAAAAACTTAGTTCCCACTAATTACCACATTGATGGTAGCCCACTGAACACTGAAGGCGTTATAAGAGATCTGGGGACACAGGTTGACAGCAACCTCTCCTTCGACCACCACATTGCCACTGTGGTCAGAAAATCTTTCTATGTGGCACATCTCATTACCAAGGGTTTTGCATCCAGGAAGAAAGAGGTCATCACCTCTTTCTACTCTTCCCTCATTAGACCAATAATCGATTATAATGCCCCATTTGGCATGTACCTCACTAGACACCTGCACCAGCTGTAAAGGCCACAAAATTACCTCACGAAGAGGATCCTAGGCCTTAAACACATGCCCTACATGGACAGACTCAAAAAACTCCAGCTTTTCTGTCTCATATTGTCTTTTAAGAGGCGATCTCTGCTTGACTTGCAAAGCCATGTCTGACTCAGCCCTGTTATAAGTGTTACACCTAAATAAATTCCAATCCCTCTGCACCACACACTCCAGGGACCTCAACCTCATTACCACAATCAACAGAACATGCTGGAGGGACAGGTTTATAACCCAGACACTGCCTATGCTCTGGAATAGACTTCCCATGCATGTCAAGCTGATCACCTCACTAGCCTTTTTCAAGAGAAATCTTGATGAGTGGATGGGAAGTAGAAAGTTCACCCCGGGGATCACTCCAGTGGCTCTACTTGATAGAGGCACCGGGAACTAACAATGGTATGATGCCAGGGCATGTGTATGGGCTAGGCTTGTAATGGCTCCAGGGCCGTTGGCTTAGTACACACCTATGAACCTATGAACACTCTCCATAGTCTCCCACTGTTCAGAGCTGCTCTAACTGCTGCCAGTCTGTGCAGACGGTGGTACCACTGTAGGTCATCATCTAACAGTATACTACTAAACACTCGCACTTTGACCTTTAAGTGACTCTTCCCTTCTCCTTCCCATCTAGTAACTTCCCATCTAGTAAGGATCTTCTGGTATAATGGATATGCACTTCCCTGTCATTTCTTTTTCTGGCCTGATGGATATGGGCATCCTGAGGCAGTGTAATAACTGCCTCATGTTCACTGACAACTATTTAATTTTAGAAAACATAAACACAGTATGTGAGATATGTAGATATGCAATGTCACGGGAGGCAAAAATAAAATGCAAACTAGGTTATCAGTAGTATACCCAAAACACTCACTACCAACACTAATGAACAAATACATTGAAAAAGACATCCCTTAATGGCCCTGCACACACAAAAAAGACAGCAACTTATAAAATACATAACTCTGAAAATCATAGTAGCCCCACTTAAGCCCATAAGGCAACACACCGTACAGCCAAATATTCTAGTTATTGGAGATTCCATTGTAAGACATACTGATGTCCCCCTTACCAGGCTTAACAAGGAGAAGATCACAGTGAGCTGCTTGTCTGGGGTTAGGATCCGCCAGATCACACATGCACTTAGGCCTTTAAACCTCAAGTACCAGTATGACACTGTCATAGTCCATGTGGGCGTAAATTACCTAAAATGTACTCTGGACTATATGAAGAGAGACATGATGGAGCTCTCTGAATATGTGTCCCAGGTGGGTCTGAATCTAGCCTTGAGTAGCATCCTGCCTTCACCTATGATGATGCCACAGTAACAGAAAAAAACAATTGACTTCAACAAATGGCTTAGCTTCTTGTCTCACAGCAAGAACCAATATCTGTCAGCCTGGGGAGACATGATCAACAAACCATGATGCTTTGCCAGAGATGGTTTGCACTTGTCACCACTTGACTTCCAGATACTGGCAATAACTTCATCTATCCCCATAGTACCTTTTTTAGGCTGTGCCAAGTTCTTAAACCCTCCAACATGACAAAAATCACTCATGACTACATAAGGTACTGCTGCTCAGCGCTAGGAGTTTAAATAAAAAAATACACTCCCTTGAAGCACTCCTCACCCTGGATAATGCAGACATATGTGCAGTCACAGAAACATGGTTCAGAACCATAGAAAGCACCCCAGCTATTAAAGGCTACAATGCCTTTCATACATTTTGATCCCCCTCAGCTCAGGATAAAACAAAGGGAGGAGGTATCTCAGTGTTCATACAGGAAAAGTCACTAGACTGGTTCAACAACATGACTCACTTGAGCTACTCCATACCCAACTATCCGTAGGTGCGACTCCCTGTCATATCCTTGCTAGCTTCAGATCCCCTAACATGAGTCTGGAAAGCCACACCTTCTACCTAAACCTACTGGAGTCTCTAAACATTCATCCTAACAACATACTTATGGGTGACTTCAACTATCCATCCATAAAGTGGCAGACTTCTATGACCCACAATTCACTTGCTCAGTGGTTTTTGGACTTTGTCAATGCAAACTCCTTGGAGCAACTAGTTAGCTCCCCAACTAGAGGTACAAATATCTTAGACCTAGTACTCACAAACATGAGGGGATGCTGCTCTCTCCCATGCATTAACTTCTGTCTGGTAAGAACTGACCACAAAATTATCTCCTTTAGTATTAAACCTAACCTAGAACCCACATCAAACTCCAAACATGTTAAGAACTTTGCTAAGGCTAATTACATCAAACAAAGTTACAGCTTATTAAACTTCCATGCCCCTTTGAACCCAGATGACTCTGAGGTCTACACAAAAGCACTGTACAGCTACATTCATAGGTGCATAGAGAAGGCAGTACCTACCTGAGTCAAACTTATGATTACTGGCAAAAATAAACCACCCTGGTGGAACCCTAGCATAAACAGGCTATTCAGCAAAAGGAACAAAATCCTATCCAAAGCAAAGAAGGAACAGACAAATCAGTTCAAAAAGACACTCACCCAGTCTAAACGAGCAAACAAATTAGAGAGCTGCTCAAATCTGCCAAAGCAAACTATGAGGGAAAGATAGCCTCCCAAGTGAAAGAAAACCATAAGGCTTTTTTAAATTATGTTTATAACCTCAGGGGAAACACTGTAGAATGTGCCAAGTTAATTATAAATGGAAACACTTATACCCAGCCTGAAATTATAGCAAATCTGCTGGCCGACAAGTTCAAACTCTCCCCCATCACCTCCTACCACACCCAAAGAAATACCTGTGACCATCCCCCTACCAGTCATTATGAAGGAACAAGTCCTTACTGTGCTCACTAAAGCAAAAAAAACACAGCCTCCATGGGTCCCAAAAACATTCCAGGATACTTCTTAAATAGCTTAAAACAGAATCTATCAGGGTCACTAGAAATCCTCTTTAATCACATCCTCCAAAAGGGCTTTGTCCCAGAGGAATGGAGGACTGCAACAGTTATCCCTCTTGCACAAAGGGGGCATCAACTGACCCAGTGAACTACAGAACCATAAGCTTGACCAGTCTCATCTGCAAGGCTATGGAGAGAATTATCATGGACCTGATCAATAATGACATAGGAACTCTCCAAAAACTGGACCAAACCCAATTTGGCTTTGTCAAAGGGAGGTCTTGTCAGTTCAATCTGGTGGACTTCTTTGAGGAAGTCACTAGGGCCATGGATGAGGGTAAAATGGTACATACCACTTATCTAGATCTGGCCAAAGCTTTTGACACAATTCCCCACTCGAGGATCCTAGATAAACTTACTGAGTTAGGCATAAACCCCTACATTGTCAGATGGATAGCCATCTGGCTCTCTGACAGGACACATTTTGATAGGTGACTCCACTTCTGATAAGAAATCTGTTATTAGTGGTGTCCCACAGGGGTCAGTGCTGGGACCCCTCCTGTTTGGTATATACTTCTCTGAAATTAAGGCCTATGTTGGGAGCCTCTGGCTCACCAAGTTCGCTGATGACTGTAAGCTGAGAGCAATCACTGAATCCCCAAATGATGCTGACATCCTGCAAACAGGACTAAAAATGACAAACTACTGGTGCCAAAACCATGGTCTAAGACTTAAGGCTAAAAATGTGTAATCATACTCTTTGATAAATTGGATATCCTTGCAAATTATAATATTGATAGCACACCCCTAAAAGTAGACCCAGTGGTGAGGGATCTAGGAACACAGATAGATAGTAACCTAAACTTTGACCACCAGGTAGCTACACTAGTGAGGAAATCCTTCTGTGTGGCACAACTTATAAGTAAAGGCATAGTGCCATTGGATTTGGTCCTCATCTGGCTCATAATTGAGTACATTGATCCATTCTGCATGTACCTAACCAGACACTTACAACAACTGGAGCAGCCCCAGAGGTTTCTCCCTAAAAATACAAAGTGTAAGACACATGTCTTATGCAGACCGACAAAAAACCCTATCCATTTACTCCGTCTCATATCGTTTATTGAGAGGGGACTTATGCCTGACCTACAAGGCATTTTCTGATCCAGGTTTGATGAAAGTGTTACATATTCGCAAGAAAAATTATACAAGGATAATGGATTCCATTGACTTAAACCTTATTTGTGACTCTAACAGAACTTGCTAGAGAGACAGATTTGTATCCCAGAGGCTACCTCGTCTATGGAATAAACTTCCCATCTTTTTTAAAACAAAGTGTGTCCCTCACTCTCTTCAAAAGAATTTGGATAAATGGATGGGGAACCGTAAATTCATTCCTGGGGTACTGCCCATGCCCCTTATGGACAGAGACAGTCTGTAAAATGACTCAGGGCTCCAACACCCACAGACCCACTACCCTGATACTACCCCTTCCTATATCTTGGGAATTAAGATATATTATTGTCATATCCTGGGTATTATTGGCTAGGCTTGTAAAGGCTCTTGTGCCATTAGCTTAGTAATCATCTATGAACCTGTGCATAGCATTTCCCTGTTATATTTAGAATAGAACAAGTAAGAGAATCTGAGTAGGGCTTGAAGATGGCAGTTATTAACAATAAGCTACAAATACTGCCAACTGCTGCATCAAAGACTGATCGACTGCTGGGATGTCTGGACAGGTCAAAGTATTACATCACTGGTGCTACAATGCTGAGAGTGGCTTCTTGCTCCATTAATCACTTGCTCTTTCTTATTACATGTGATATGCTTAATTATATAAGGAACACGATGCATACAGTATAGAGAGATACTGCAAGGTAGGTTCGCTGTCACCTCTATGTACTGTGAAAACTTTTATTTGGCAAGACCTTCAAAATAAAAGTAGTTGATAACAGAAATGTCAGTACCTTATCCCTACTTCTGTTCTTTACTTGCTTGTTTCCTGGTCCTTCCTTGATATCTTTGAACTGCTGTGCATTATCCTTGCTTTTTATTTATTTACTTGTTTTTTCATTACTGCGGTGGTGGTGCTGCGGTAGCGTTGTCGCCTCACAGTTAGACGTTGCCCGTTCAATTCTCAGTTAGAGCGTCTTCTGTGTAGCGACATGCGTGAATGGGCATTCCTTCGTTGAAGGTTGTGCGTTAGGCCCGGCAAGCCAGTACGTAAAAATCTACTGCCAATCATTAGCGGACCGGAGTTCCGCTGTGGCAACCCCTAACCGGGAAAAGCCGAAAGATACAAACAAACTTGTTTTTTCCATTACTTGATAGCTTAGAGTTATATCATTTATTTGGTTCACACAATATATCCCCAGTACTAGAATGTGGGTAGTACATTTAGGATCTAATGAATTCAAGTTGACCTAGCCTTTTGGTCTGACAGACAAGTGATCTAGCAAAAGCTCATGCAGTTAAAGCTGTCAAAAAGACCCGCCTGTCCAAAAACCTGTACTACAAGACTCCAAATCTTGAGTTATGGCTAAAATAGTCAGTAGGCATAAAATCACACACACACGCACACACACAAAGTGTTTTTGCAGGTGGACAAGCCCTAATGCACCTCTTCCATATGCAGGATGGTATCTCCCATACATGCCTCTCAACCATTAGTGGAAGAAATCTGGACAAAGCCTGACAAAATGGGGGACAGATTTTAAATACTGGTTTTATAAACATGGAAAGTTGCTAAAGTAACAGGGTTTGTATTAACATGCATTTTCTGAAGGATTTGAAGTCTGAAAGTCAAATGTATGTCATTATTCGGGTCATCCCAGTGATTTGCTAGAAAGCCACAAAGTTTATGAGGAACAGACCAAATATAAGAGGCAAAAATCTGGATATTTTGTGAAAATCTGGATAGTTGAGAGGTATGCTCCCATACACCTCTGTTACTTACTATATATTCGTTCAAGATCACAGTATAACAGAGAAAGGGAAATGGTAATCTCTATGTAGAGAACTCCAATGTCTGTGCACAGAACTGTTATACCTTATCTGTTGATCAAATAGGACTCAACAACTTTTTCTCTTTCAGTGAGTGGGACATTTGATGAGAGAAACTTGTCTAGGAAGCTCGACAAGTTGTCTCATGACTAAAAGCATCTGCAACTTTTCACCGTATCTATTTTTACAGTATGCCTTCATTCACTCTGATGAAATGTACTGTGTCTGTCTTATAATTCCTGCTCCATCATTATTAAGTGATTTATGAACATATGTTTACATTTTCTTTATGTGGGAACAACTGATTAAAGTTTTGCCTATTTGTGATGTGCACATTATGTAGTCTAAATGGCTGAGAGTCCAAGATATTTTCTTTTCAGGCCGCCCATGTAATTGGCTTTTGTTCAGTGGGTCATTTTAAAATTAGCTAACAAATAAATGAATAAATAACAAATAAATCTTTCATACATATGTATTTGTCACTAACACTGCATGAATGATGGCAGTAAAGAATGGCAATGGGCATTTTATAATGTTTTATTTTCCAGTTCAGGAAATACAACTTTTACCATCTTTATTAAAAGAGATTATTGGCACTCACTGTATAAACCTTAGTATGAGATACATTCTGACAGACTGAACTTGGTGCAAACAAATGCAAGAATCTGGAGAGCTGCATTACAGCTGCAATTAACACAGCCCAGAGTATTGCGCTGCAGTGATTTGCTTTGCTTTTTAATGTCTGTTATAAAGCACTGATGATTTCACCATGAATGTGACAGGCTGTGAAGGTTTCTGTTCACACAAGGGAAATAGGCCTTCCTGCACTCACCGCATATTTTGTTTTGATTTGACATTTTAACAGCACCTGCAGAAGCAAACAACTGGCTAGTTGCAATCAGCAGTAAAACAACTTTCCATTGCTTAGTAAGAACATACAAAGTACTGTGCTCAGCAGAGCTAAAATACAACCTTATTATAAAAACACGTACCCACCGTTATGATATATACTACACTGCCTTTGGTCCAGCTGCATCTTTCTACGGTATGCTTTACAGGCACAAGAGGGCAGGGTTTTTTTTTTGAAAAATCATCTTTTTTGCAATGCATTTTATTTTAATAAAAATAGAAAACACTCAGAAGCACATTAATGAGTTAATAATCAGTCCCTTGTTATTACATAATTTGCCGAGTGACTTCATTTTATAAGGAGAGAAAAAAATTAAAACTTTTAGTCAGTGCAACAATTTTGACTAATTATGGAATCTTCTCGAGTCACTGTTAATATATGATTTTACAAAATATTGCTTTCTTTATATCTTTATCTCTATGTGTTTTTGTGTGTATGTTTGTTCATGAGTACTAAGCTAATGATCTGTGAGGATCATTGGAAGCAGAGTCTTAAATTTCCATGGTAGCTTTTTAGCCCTTATATTTTGTATATAAATAACCTAGAACAGGCAGAACAAGGATATGTTTCAATATTGCTTGTTGCCCTTTTCCATTAGCGAAATGAGTGCTAAGCTGGGGTTAATTTGTGGTTTCCATTCAGTCATCCAAGAAGTAATTTGCTTAGTGTGTGTTTGTGTGTAATGCACACACATATGGATTCCTATTACTTAAGTGAACAATGACATTATTGAATCCCACATTATTGACCCGAAAAGCTTGAACCACAAAATACTGAACAGGTAAAAAAAAAAAATCTGTTTTTTGCAGGGTAGCAAACCTCCCTGTACCCCTGCCACCTGCTGCTATTTATATATATTGACTCTGAGATTGCATCACATTGGTTGAAGTGAAGGAACAATACCCAAATTCCTGCTGTACCACAATCCCTCACAAAACAGTTCCCATTAACGTGCCTTTGATATTCCGTGCTTCTAGCTTTTCAGCTCAGTATTGTGGGATTTGATAACATGACCATTTGCTTTGCTGATGGGGAACTATGACTTGCAGTCAATATTTTCACAAATGATACAAAAGAAGATAAATACCATAGGGAAGCAAGACTTAAATTTCTGCCCAGTACTATCTAACATAAGAAGAATTAGAGGGAAAAAGAAAGAAAAATTAAAAGGGGAGGATGAAACTCAGCCTGGGTTTGCTGTCCTATACTACCCATAATTGCTTGATAGTAACTCAGAATAGCACAGTGTGATATAACTTTGTCTTGTGTAGCTGCCTTAGGGGTTGCAATGAGGGGGAAAGAGCTGCATGGAAGTTAAGCAAAAATCATTTACAGTGCTTTAGAGTTAACCAGCTTTTGCAGTAGCAGCAGCAAACTTCCTTTAGGCCTTGAAGTTGTTTGTGGATTGTTTGCTGCCTTAATGACTGCTTACTATAATGAGATTGCTACTTCCGGCAGTTCCATACTGGCAAAACATCCAGTGACTTCTACCGCTTTGTAGTCTTGTCTCTAAGTGGAGTGTATACATCGGTGAGGAGCCCAGTCAGTATGAAGAGTGTGGGTTTTCAGTAATTAAACAATAGAATGCATTCATAAAATGCCATCCATAGCTTGGCTCCATGATGTAGAGGGAACGAGCCCTTAATGTAACCCTTGTGACTGTGATTCTATTATTAGCCCTGGCACTGGAGAAGCCAAGAAGGGACGGAGGGATGAAGACGAATGAAGGGTTGTCATCCACTCACCTCTCTTGGGTTTGAGGATGGTAAATAATGCTTGGGGAATACATGGGGAAGTGTAAAGAGAGCAGGGGATCAGGGCTGCTTCCTGACACTGTCCCTTGTAGAAGTGGAGAATGCCCCTCTCAACCTCTTAGTGCAAGAAATCTGGACAAAGCCCAATGAAATTGGTGAACAAAGGCCCAAAAATGCAGACACTTTTTAAATATTGCTCTTATAAACTTATAAAGTTGCTAGTGTAACATGGTTTGTTTTAACTCATTCCCTCCAGTACAAGGCTTTTGAGTGTGTACCTTTAACCCCTAGTGGGTGTGGCCTAAGCCTTTACAAATGAAGTTATCACCTTACAATTCTAATAAATACTCATTGACAGAGATCAAATATCAGTACAATTGTGTTTGCCATCATGTATGCTTCAAGATAAAATATTCTGATACCTTGTATGTAGCGTGGGTTTGGAATTAATAATGCAAGTATGAACAAGTAATATTTGACACCTAGAGGAGCAGTAGGGGGTATCTGCAGATGCACCTGGAGGCGGCTCTCGGATTTCTGAAGGATTTGAAGTCTGAAACTCAAATGTATGTCATGATCTAGTAACTTTAATCCTCAGATCATCCCAGTGATTTGCCAGAAAACCACAAATGGTATGAGAAACAGACCAAAAATCGGAGTAAAAAATCTGGACATTCTGCGAAAATCTGGACAGTTGGGAGGTATGCCCATTGCATGTCTCCTTCCAGCTCTGTGAGTCAGGCATTCACAGGGATGGTGGTTTCAGGGCCAAAACCCCTCAAACCTCTATTAATATATGTCTTAGTGATGTCCCCCCAGTTGCTCCTCACCCTGGTGATTCATAGGTTCATAGGTTCATAGATTAGTACTAGGCTAACTGCCCTTGTGGGCCATTTTAAGCCTAGGCAATTACCCCATGTGAGAGTCAAACCCTGCACCTTGTGTTTGTAAGGCAAACACCATAACCATTATGCCAACCTCCCACCCCATGATGATGATGGGGATCTGATGGGTCAATTGGCCAGGAGGGGGCTGATGGTTAACAGGCAGTGGAGACAAAAGGAGAAAAAAAGAAATGCCATTCTTGTCCCTAGATCACCCATCTTACATCTCCAGCACATTTGGTCTCCCTGGCGAAACATATGGTGGAGTTGTCTCCAGTTCAGGGAAGACATAACTAATGTGGGGACCACTAAGATTTGAGCTTTCTTTGTGTCTGTTGAATAAAAACCTTCAAGTAATTTATACCGCCTCTAATAATCATCCTAGTTTAAACGTAACATGCATTGAAATATTTTGCACTTTTCTGTTCTTGCTGCTGCTACTAGTTGGAATCTTGCTAGTAATATACAAGCTCTGTAGACTGCTATATTCAAGAGATCTGCAGTTCTGTAACTTGGCCCAATTATAGTATCTCGGAGGTGTAGCCAGTAATTAGATGTAGCCTGTCATAAGGCCTAATCCTTCACCTTAAACCCTTCTGAGCCATCTAATGTCTTGGCATACCATATGAGGCGTCAAACACTCACTGAATGAAGTTAGCAGAGGCAGAGTCCACACGATGGTTCACTGGCTACAGCAGAAACATCCAGACTTGCGATGCCTGCTGTGGGCAGAGAAGATTCTTTAGTTTGGTGTCCACACTGAACTGCAGTATGTTAACGGTGGATCTCTTCCCTTTACACTGTAAGACACATGCTGGCGATTTTTAAGGGCATGCAGTGATGCAGGGGGGAGCCTGCACTGCTAATTAGGTCTCATACATGTCAACAACTTAGTGTTATTCTCTTTTCCTTGCAGATTATAAGAAAAGTGAAGTCTCTGCACCAAGGGTTTCAATCTCTCTGAGCAGCCTATGAATGCCAGCTGTGGATGGGCTAACCTTTCATCTATTTTGGTGAAGTAGTGCAAGGCTGGAGCAACTATGGAGCAGAGAAGGTGCCATAAGTGCAAATTGACTTGTACCTCATATTAACAGTTTCTCCTGGAAGGCTGCATACCAAAGAATATCAAACCATTTTAATAACAAGTCTTTATTCCTTGGGTTAGGTTAGGTCTTTACAGCCTTTGTTATGCATGTCTAATATTCTTTGCATGAAGTCTATGCTAGCTTTGTATGTTTCCTGGTTCTGTTATGCACATCTAAGATTATTTTCACAAGTTCTGTTCTACTATGTACCTCATGGTAGTTGAACACCTTTCTATTTCAGGGGATAAAATACTGGGAAGGCTTTTGTTATGAGTAAAGGCCATAGATCTTTGGGGGGGTTTATTGTTTATACTTATAATGTTTGAAAGTGTGCAATGGTGACGCATATTGAAGGAGCATAATTTTGTGGTTCCATCACATTGGCCAATGGATTGTTAGCACACAGAGAAACATTGATAACTCATATAGAGGAAATTAAATGGTAACCGCTGTTGATTGGTTCTGGATGTGCCAAGCTAAATACTTACTTGCTATATATTTAGCTATTTTAGGTAGGTAAATTTATTATTTACTTATGTATTTCAGGTAGGTAGACCAGGCCAAAGTTGCTTTTTCAGCTATGACCATGTTATACAAAATTACAAAAACAGGAGGAAATACATTATATTAGGTGAATAACATATGATGACTTTGACAAAACTATGTTGCAAAACAGTATGTGCATCCTGCTGTTTTATGACAGTTAGTACATTTATACCAGCTGAAATTGATATCTTTCACAATAAGATCCTTTCTAAGTGGGGAACTACATTTAGTATTAAAATCATAAATGTATAATTAATTATGCGGACAGCAGTACATAAAACTAGCTCGGTGAGTGTTAATAAGATTGGATGTAAATTGGTGGACTTTCTGAGGAACCTTATATTAAGAAGGGAATTCCAGACTTCCCAATTCTGTGAAAGCTTTACTGAAGCATTTTAAATATTGTGCAGGGAAAAGTAGTGAGAAGGAATTTGCTTCATAAGATCACAGACTGCTTTCTTTTGAATTTAAGATGTGAGCCAAGAAAGGGACAGTAGCCCTGAAAGAGAATCTTATAAAGTAACGTGGAAGAGACAATGCAGGCTCATTGATCGACACAGGCAGTCTTGTTGAGGGAAGTTCACTTTTGTTCCTGATATGGCAATTTGGTGAATCCAAAGATATTGTTAACAAGAGCCTGAAACTTGTTACAGATGACAAAAAAATCCAGTAGTAGGTTGGAGCAATAAATAAAACTTTATATTCAGGATAAGTATGCCCTTTTCAATAATAGTTTGTGCTATTGAAGTTTATAGTGAGATGTTATGACAAGCGAGTAAGAGTTTAAGTTTCCCTGAAACATAGTCTCTATGATAGTTTAAAGTATCCACTGATCAAGAAGGAACATGAATAGAATGTAGAGATCCTTCTATAAGTGATAAACATTTAGCAGATGCAAATATCATGGCCTGTGTCTTTTTAACATTCATTATCAGTCCTAATACTGTGACCCAAGAATGTACTTTTTTATACTATGACTTAAGACTGGAACTAATGACTGAGGGTGAAGGCTAAGATACCCAAATCACCTGGTCATCATCACAGAACAGGGGGCGATATGGCAACGTAAAACGAGATATGCAGGAATATGATCGATAAACATTAAGTAGGTGTTGGTATTCTGAGTGGCCGGTTAGAATAGTAGACTGTAAGAATGTTGAGGAAGATAGGGAGCTAGATGGTACTGAATGTTAGGTAGGACTGTTGGAGGGAAATGGGATGTGTGTTGTTTAGTTGAATTACTTAAGGTGCATGAGGTAGCTCTATGATTTGGTTGTTACTTTTTGGGAGTGACAATAGAGTGTGATTTGCAGGATAGAAAAATGAAGGGTTGTGAGTGGAAAGTTATGATTGTTTATGGAGGTTAAGGTGGAGTTATGTGTACCTGTAAATTTAATGATTTGGAGATGGTAAGAATTAAAATTGTATAGAAAGTGAAACAAGACTGAGCATAACAATACTAATCAGAGCAGAGCAGGGTAAACCCCAGAAAATCTGTTGGTAAGAAAGACTATCAGTGAATATCAGGTAAAGCAAGTGATATAGAGTATATGAAGTGCAAGCCCTAAATGAGCATGTGAAACAGTTAGTCTTGAATAACAGGGGCCTTTAGTTTAGGAGACCAGTGAGCAGAGTTTTCTTGTGTGTACTTGTCACTCCAAGCTTATAGATTATAGGTGGAGTCTACTTAGAGTGGCTTATGGGGATGTGTGGGCTTTCCTTAGTCATTATGCCTTGGAAATAGTTTTGTACTAGGTCAGCAATATGTTACACACTGCCTGTGGGGAGATAAGTCTATGTTGGGGTTGCAAACACTTTTCATCAGGCTATAGGAGTAAAATAACAGGGCAAATAGCAGCAGCATTATTTAATCAGCAAATAATGGAGTATTTTTTTATGCCTGATGGTAGTAAACAATGTCATTGCACACTGAGCTGAGCTGAACTTTCAGCAAGCATAATTGCTAGATAGTAAAGTCTATTGACTTTTTACTCTTATGAGCTGTGGTGGAGTGTGCTTCCCTTTGTCTGTTGTGGGGGTGTGCTTTCCTCTTTGGTGTTAAACCACAATGAGCTGAGGTGTACTTTCAGGACGTCACATCTGGTAAATATTAAAATCCATTGGTTTTTCACTATTTCGAGATATGCTGCCATGTGTTTTCCTTTGTCCTTTTACAGGCACATTTGCCTTTTGCTGTTAAACCACAGGGAGATGATAAGCTTGGAGGTTGGCATAATGGTTAAGGTGCTTACCTTAAAGGCACATGATACAAGGCTTGATTTTCATCTTTGAGAAAAATTTTCTAGGCTTAAAATGGTGCACCGGGGCAGCTAGTTTTGTACTCACCTATGAACCTACGAGGTGTGCTTTCAGCAATTAAGATAGTATAATTTTTTTGACCTTTCACTGTTATGGGCTTTTTTACCTTTTTGACCATTAGCCAAGTGTAGCTGTTTCCTTTTGATATGAGTTATTTCTAAGGGACCATGCTTTCTTCATTATTGGTTGCTATTCCATGTAAGTCTGAAAAGTGGATAGTACTTGATTTAATTTCTACAAGGCTTTTGGGTTTCTAATACTATCATGGAAATGGACCCCATTCTTAAGTGAAAGTATGATTAAAGTTCATGAAATTAGTATTGTTTCAATATTTGTAGTTAGCCAGAAGTGCTCTTCACAGCACCCGCAATGTGCACAGTACTGTCTCCTGCAATTCATACGGAGTTACATGTATCGGTAACATATCTAAGTATGATTGAAAATTCTATTTTAAAGACCTATTGGGACTGATGAGTATCCTTCTTCTATATTGCACTCATTTCTGCCTGTAAATCATGGTATTTTGTGATTTTGTGTCTGTGCACAAGACACTATAGTCACTGGGTGCAGCAATTTCAATGATCAATGCTAATTTTGTCTTCTTTTCCTGGACTACTATGTCTGGTTTTCTCTCATCTATTTTTTGAACTGTTGGTAATGGGTGATCCCATGTGATATAAACTTCATAATTTCCTATAATGCTTTATAGCTAATGTTTACAATGCTTCTCAGCTGCTTCAGTATTATAATGTTTGCACAATCCCCAATGCAACAGTCTTGCCACATTATTATGTTTTTCAGTATGTAGTCCTCCTGACATTAGTGTATCACAACCAGTAACAAGATGTGCAACTGTTTCCAATTTGGTTTTACAAAACATGCATTTGCCTGTTTCTCCCACATGCTCAATGGAGTTTGTGAATCTATGTGTACGTAGTCCACTATCTCGGCTGACAATATTAACCTTTCATCTTTTGGTTTAAATTCACCTCTCCTTAACCATGATTGCATTTGGTCCTGATCAACATGAGGTTGTTTCAAGAGTTTTCTGTGCTTGAAACTATATTTATGCACTTTCCACATTATAAATTTTTTGGCACATTCACTTGCTGCCTGATTTTTATCTACTTCTGGTTTGATTTCCATTCCCTCTTGACACCGAAATGCTTCTGCTAAACTAAGCAGGGAAGTCATCTTAGACTTATTCTCTTCATGGTTTAAGATGTTTCACTATGCGTAGATCTTGTGACATCAGTAGATATATATGCAGTTCTACGATTATGGATATATACATGTAATCAAGTTTGAGGAGGCCCATACCTCCTTCAGAATGTGGAATATGTAATCTTGGTATACACTGATTTTTATAAATTATTTGATAAGCATGAAACATTTTTCTTGTCTTTCTGTCCATCTTGTGTTGGAGACTTTTTTAAGCTATGTGAGAATGACCACCACCAAATTTCCAGTGTATGTTCCAGGAAATTTAGGAACTTTGTGAATGAAAAGAAGGCTCTGAAACACCTACAATCTGATGGCACCATTGTCATCAAACCAGGTGATATGGGGGGGGGGGCCCTCTGGTCATACTGGACTGGGATTATTATTTTAATTCTGTAAGTCGTATGTTGATCGATGAGAATATGGGTCTGTATTACGTCCATGAAAACCCATTTCAGCGAAGTTCGCTGAACAATAACCAGTGAAATCTTACTCCCTTGAACGGCCATTCCAGCGAATTTTCCTAGAGGAAAAAATGCTTGGCCAACCTAAAACCAGACAAAATTTAAAACCTTTCAAAGTGGGGGAGCTTTGCCCCCACACCCCCGACTAAATATACCAACTCCAAGATCGCACTACAGTGGGGAAACGGGAAAATTCCCAATGATGGCCAAGCATTTTTTCCCCCTAGGAAAAATTCACTAAAATGCCCATTCATGAGAGTTAGATTTCACTAATTATCGTTTGCCAAAGTGCCATTCACTGAAAGGGGTTTTTGTGGATGTAATATAGACCCTGAGAATATATATAAGAGAATTGGTTTGACTGATGTTGATTGAATGATCTCAAGGGTGCATAATATGCTTTATGACTGTTTGTGAAGTAGAGTTATTGATTTAGATTTATATAACTATTTTTGTTACAGATGCCCCTAAGATTCCTATTATACAAGGTCTCCCAAGGTCCATAAGGACCCTTTACATCTGCCTTTCAGATCCATTGTTTTGAGTCATAATTGGTGTACAGAACCTCTCTCTCTCTCTCTCTCTCTCTCTCTCTATATATATATATATATATATATATAGTATCTTAGACTTGTTCTGGATAGAATTCAATAGATTTTGAAGATTCTAAGTGGAATTTTGATTGATTTGTATAAGTTCATGAAAGGATGGAATGGGCATGTAGATGATTTATTATTGGTTACTTTGGACGCTCGTTCCTTGTTCATGGTCATATTCAACATGATTAGAATTTAAATGCTTAAAAAATATTTACTGAGTTATAGTTCTTATGAATGTAAATTTGTTGACCTGATTTGCCTTTTGATGGAGCTAGTTCCTGAGAACAATGTTTTTCTGTTTGACCATGAAGTGTTTTTGCAGAAGGATGGGGTAGCCATGGACACATCTAATGCAAAGAGCTATGCAAACATGGTGATGGCTATATGGGAAGAGGAAACCTTTTTAAAGTCCTCGAGGTGGCAACAGGTGCTCTTTTACAGAAGCTTTGTTGGGAGGGTGGTGAAGATGAACTAGCATCATTCCTTGACTTCTTGAATACCAGCACTTCCTTTCTTGGGTTTAGCATGAAAAAGTCTTGTGATGAGATAGACTTTTTAGATGTTAAAATTTATTGTAAACCCAATGGATCTTTAAGTACTATGGTACATAGGAAGGAATGCCATTGGAATAGTTTACTTCACAGAACAATCATGCACACGAAACATATTTTTAAGAATATAGTGAAGGGGCAAGGCATGAGAATGTCAAGGCTGAATGATGAAGATGATAGATTCATGGGTAAGCTTAATGAACTAAGGACAAGATTTGAGGAGAGAGTGTATAATGGTCATGAAGTTGAAACTTCACTTAGTGAAGCAATTGTTTTCAGAACCACCATGGCCAAGTCCTATTTCTCTGAACCTAGTGATCAACCTGACATCACTATTGGTTGAAAGAAAGACATGGTTTGCATTCCGATGTTCTTGTTAACTCAGTTACAGAAGTGATAAAGAAATACTGGCCAATATTAGTCAGTACTCCAGATATAAAGGATATAGTAGGGCAGTGGTTCCCAAACTTTTTAGATTCTCGGCTCCCTTGTTGAATCCAGGTTTTCCTAAGGTGCCCCCCCTGTCAAATTCTAACAAGTATACTTTGTGAAAAATAATAATTTTTTTTTAATTACAAGGGGTAGTTAGATAAAAAAAATAACACATGTATTTAAGATCACAAAAATGTAATTGTAATTGAACAAATTAATAACACAGGTATTTAAGATCACAAAAACATACATTTCAATTCAACTGTCCAGAATTTCGTAAAATGTTCAGATTTTTACATTTGGTCTGCTTCGGATCAAATTTATAGTATTCTGGGGTGGGTTTGTCATTATAGGTTACAAAACCACTCCATGCTGCATGATCAAAAATGCTCAGAGGCAGTTGCATTGATAAAAGAAAAAAACAATATTACCTAACAAAGTCTTCTTTTTTACCAGACTTAAAGCACTTTTTGTTAAAATACCAAATTTCTTCTCCCACCAGAGACATTTGACTTTTCAAAACCATTTTTTTTCTTTTTATTTATTTTACTTAAACTATGTTGACTGTTTAAAATAATGAGTAAAAAGGTCACACAGAAAAAACAATTACTGCAAAATATCCCAACTAACAAGCTAAAACAATAAGTAAAAACGTCACACAGAAAAAACAATCAGTTAAAAAAACAAACAGAAAAACTATGTTGACTGGGTTAGTCCCACTAGGCCAATGGCCTTTTTTCAGGGGAGACCAGATGCTGTATTCATACTGATTACGAGAAATTTGGCCAGGGCCCAAGGGAACTTCCCCTTTTCTTTACAATAAGTGCTGTGGAATCTCTTACATTCACCCAAGCTACCATCAAGGCAGGCAAATGGGGCCTCAGTTTAACATCTATTTTTTCTGGCCTGCCTTGAGACAAGAGATTTATACAATTTCATACACTACAGCCTCAAAATTACAAAAAGAAAGAAAAAACAGGTAAACCCAATTTTGTTTTCAATGGACAGAGAGGTCAAGGCCACTTATTGGAAAGAAAGATTGACTTTCCTTTGATTTATAAGTATTTTTCTGGCTTTCTTTTTTGACTGCTGTATTTCGACTGTATTTTGCCTAAAAGCATTTTTATATTACTAAACTAGCTCTGCAAGTTGATCTACTGTATTTGTGTTTGCTTCTGAACTGTTTTGCACTTTAAAAAGTTTGTTTTCTGCTTAATTTAACTGTTAGGCTAATACACTCAAGTGCGCTAGCCGATTTAAAGCATTTACTGTTTGATACTGTATCTTTTTGTCTGTTTGAAACAAAAAAAAAACAAAAAAACAAAAAAAATCCTTGTTTTCCCACCTTTACTGAACTAGAATAGACCAGTCTTCAGATTTTGCTGATCTCTGGGCTGTGTCATAGTTCCTGTGTTGTCCATAACCTTATTTGGATAGGAAGAAGCTTCTTTGTTCACCAGTGGGAGTGGGGAGCACTGAGCAGCCTATTTGTCCCTAAAGGAGTGGTTCCAGCCCAGCAACTTGTAGTTTATTGGCCGTTTTGGGCCATTTCCTAGCTCTTTTCAACCCCCTGCTATAAAGCCCGCTTTAGCACGCTTTTGCGCTTGTATACGACTCAGCACAGCTCCTCGTGGTGTCCTGCAGAGTTCTACAAGCAGCAGAGAGTGAAAGAGTGACTTTCCTTTGATTTATAAGTATTTTTCTGGCTTTCTTTTTTGACTGCTGTACTTCGACTGTATTTCGCCTAAAAGCATTTTTATATTACTAAACTAGCTCTGCAAGTTGATCTACTGTATTTGTGTTTGCTTCTGAACTGTTTGCACTTTAAAAAGTTTGTTTTCTGCTTAATTTAACTGTTAGGCTAACACACTCAAGTGCGCTAGCCGATTTAAAGCATTTACTGTTTGATACTGTATCTTTTTGTCTGTTTGAAACAAAAAAAAACAAAAAAACAAAAAATTATCCTTGTTTTCCCGCCTTTACTGAACTAGAATAGTCCAGTCTTCAGATTTTGCTGATCTCTGGGCTGTGTCATAATTCCTGTGTTGTCCATATCCTTATTTGGATAAGAGGAAGCTTCTTTGTTCACCAGTGGGAGTGGGGAGCATTGAGCAGCCTATTTGTCCCTAAAGGAGTGGTTCCAGCCCAGCAACTTGTAGTTTATTGGCCGTTTTGGGCCATTTCCTAGCTCTTTTCAACCCCGTGCTATAAAGCCGCATTAGCGCTTTTGCTTGTATACGACTCAGCACAGCTCCTCGTGGTGTCCTGCAGAGTTCTACCAGCAGCAGAGAGTGAAAGAGTGACTTTCCTTTGATTTATAAGTATTTTTCTGGCTTTCTTTTTTGACTGCTGTACTTCGACTGTATTTCGCCTAAAAGCATTTTTATATTACTAAACTAGCTCTGCAAGTTGATCTACTGTATTTGTGTTTGCTTCTGAACTGTTTGCACTTTAAAAAGTTTGTTTTCTGCTTAATTTAACTGTTAGGCTAACACACTCAAGTGCGCTAGCCGATTTAAAGCATTTACTGTTTGATACTGCATCTTTTTGTCTGTTTGAAACAAAAAAAACCAAAAAAACAAAAAATTATCCTTGTTTTCCCGCCTTTACTGATCTAGAATAGTCCAGTCTTCAGATTTTGCTGATCTCTGGGCTGTGTCATAATTCCTGTGTTGTCCATATCCTTATTTGGATAAGAGGAAGCTTCTTTGTTCACCAGTGGGAGTGGGGAGCACTGAGCAGCCTATTTGTCCCTAAAGGAGTGGTTCCAGCCCAGCAACTTGTAGTTTATTGGCCGTTTTGGGCCATTTCCTAGCTCTTTTCAACCCCCTGCTATAAAGCCCGCATTAGCGCGCTTTTGCACTTGTATACGACTCAGCACAGCTCCTCGTGGTGTCCTGCAGAGTTCTACCAGCAGCAGAGAGTGAAAGAGTGACTTTCCTTTGATTTATAAGTATTTTTCTGGCTTTCTTTTTTGACTGCTGTATTTCGACTGTATTTCGCCTAAAAGCATTTTTATATTATTAAACTAGCTCTGCAAGTTGATCTACTGTATTTGTGTTTGCTTCTGAACTGTTTGCACTTTAAAAAGTTTGTTTTCTGCTTAATTTAACTGTTAGGCTAACACACTCAAGTGCGCTAGCCGATTTAAAGCATTTACTGTTTGATACTGTATCTTTTTGTCTGTTTGAAACAAAAAAAAAAACAAAAAAACAAAAAAAATCCTTGTTTTCCCACCTTTACTGAACTAAAATAGACCAGTCTTCAGATTTTGCTGATCTCTGGGCTGTGTCATAGTTCCTGTGTTGTCCATATCCTTATTTGGATAGGAGGAAGCTTCTTTGTTCACCAGTGGGAGTGGGGAGCACTGAGCAGCCTATTTGTCCCTAAAGGAGTGGTTCCAGCCCAGCAACTTGTAGTTTATTGGCCGTTTTGGGCCATTTCCTAGCTCTTTTCAACCCCCTGCTATAAAGCCCGCTTTAGCGCTTGTATACGACTCAGCACAGCTCCTCGTGGTGTCCTGCAGAGTTCTACATGCAGCAGAGAGTGAAAGAGTGACTTTCCTTTGATTTATAAGTATTTTTCTGGCTTTCTTTTTTGACTGCTGTACTTCGACTGTATTTCGCCTAAAAGCATTTTTATATTACTAAACTAGCTCTGCAAGTTGATCTACTGTATTTGTGTTTGCTTCTGAACTGTTTGCACTTTAAAAAGTTTGTTTTCTGCTTAATTTAACTGTTAGGCTAACACACTCAAGTGCGCTAGCCGATTTAAAGCATTTACTGTTTGATACTATATCTTTTTGTCTGTTTGAAACAAAAAAACAAAAAAAAATCCTTGTTTTCCCGCCTTTACTGAACTAGAATAGTCCAGTCTTCAGATTTTGCTGATCTCTGGGCTGTGTCATAATTCCTGTGTTGTCCATATCCTTATTTGGATAAGAGGAAGCTTCTTTGTTCACCAGTGGGAGTGGGGAGCACTGAGCAGCCTATTTGTCCCTAAAGGAGTGGTTCCAGCCCAGCAACTTGTAGTTTATTGGCCGTTTTGGGCCATTTCCTAGCTCTTTTCAACCCCCTGCTATAAAGGCCGCTTTAGCGTGCTTTTGCTTGTGTACGACTCAGCACAGCTCCTCGTGGTGTCCTGCAGAGTTCTACCAGCAGCAGAGAGTGAAAGAGTGACTTTCCTTTGATTTATAAGTATTTTTCTGGCTTTCTTTTTTGACTGCTGTATTTCGACTGTATTTCGCCTAAAAGCATTTTTATATTATTAAACTAGCTCTGCAAGTTGATCTACTGTATTTGTATTTGCTTCTGAACTGTTTGCACTTTAAAAAGTTTGTTTTCTGCTTAATTTAACTGTTAGGCTAACACACTCAAGTGCGCTAGCCGATTTAAAGCATTTACTGTTTGATACTATATCTTTTTGTCTGTTTGAAACAAAAAAAAACAAAAAAACAAAAAAATATCCTTGTTTTCCCGCCTTTACTGAACTAGAATAGTCCAGTCTTCAGATTTTGCTGATCTCTGGGCTGTGTCATAATTCCTGTGTTGTCCATATCCTTATTTGGATAAGAGGAAGCTTCTTTGTTCACCAGTGGGAGTGGGGAGCACTGAGCAGCCTATTTGTCCCTAAAGGAGTGGTTCCAGCCCAGCAACTTGTAGTTTATTGGCCGTTTTGGGCCATTTCCTAGCTCTTTTCAACCCCTGCTATAAAGCCCGCATTAGCGCGCTTTTGCGCTTGTATACGACTCAGCACAGCTCCTCGTGGTGTCCTGCAGAGTTCTACCAGCAGCAGAGAGTGAAAGAGTGACTTTCCTTTGATTTATAAGTATTTTTCTGGCTTTCTTTTTTGACTGCTGTATTTCGACTGTATTTCGCCTAAAAGCATTTTTATATTATTAAACTAGCTCTGCAAGTTGATCTACTGTATTTGTATTTGCTTCTGAACTGTTTGCACTTTAAAAAGTTTGTTTTCTGCTTAATTTAACTGTTAGGCTAACACACTCAAGTGCGCTAGCCGATTTAAAGCATTTACTGTTTGATACTATATCTTTTTGTCTGTTTGAAACAAAAAAACAAAAAAATATCCTTGTTTTCCCGCCTTTACTGAACTAGAATAGTCCAGTCTTCAGATTTTGCTGATCTCTGGGCTGTGTCATAATTCCTGTGTTGTCCATATCCTTATTTGGATAAGAGGAAGCTTCTTTGTTCACCAGTGGGAGTGGGGAGCACTGAGCAGCCTATTTGTCCCTAAAGGAGTGGTTCCAGCCCAGCAACTTGTAGTTTATTGGCCGTTTTGGGCCATTTCCTAGCTCTTTTCAACCCCCTGCTATAAAGCCCGCATTAGCGCGCTTTTGCGCTTGTATACGACTCAGCACAGCTCCTCGTGGTGTCCTGCAGAGTTCTACCAGCAGCAGAGAGTGAAAGAGTGACTTTCCTTTGATTTATAAGTATTTTTCTGGCTTTCTTTTTTGACTGCTGTATTTCGACTGTATTTCGCCTAAAAGCATTTTTATATTATTAAACTAGCTCTGCAAGTTGATCTACTGTATTTGTATTTGCTTCTGAACTGTTTGCACTTTAAAAAGTTTGTTTTCTGCTTAATTTAACTGTTAGGCTAACACACTCAAGTGCGCTAGCCGATTTAAAGCATTTACTGTTTGTTACTGTATCTTTTTGTCTGTTTGAAACAAAAAACCCCCCAAAAAACAAATAAAATCCTTGTTTTCCCGCCTTTATTGAGCTAGAATAGTCCAGTCTTCAGATTTTGCTGATCTCTGGGCTGTGTCATAGTTCCTGTGTTGTCCATATCCTTATTTGGATAGGAGGAAGCTTCTTTGTTCACCAGTGGGAGTGGGGAGCACTGAGCAGCCTATTTGTCCCTAAAGGAGTGGTCCTAGCCCAGCAACTTGTAGTTTATTGGCTGTTTCGGGCCATTTCCTAGCTCTTTTCAACCCCCTGCTATAAAGCCCGCTTTAGCGCGAATTTGCGTGAAGTTGCTCATAGAGCAGCATCGGGCAGCGCCGGTTAATCAAGTTTAAACTATTTCTGGCTCCGCAAAGTCTGCTCTTCAATTTTTCCCTTAGAACTGCTCTACTTGCAATCTAAACAGTCTATTCTCTATCTGAAAAGCCCAGCACTTGCTCCTAAAGCATTTTTATACAGATAAAGCACTCTTAAACAAAAAGGAAGTACTTCATTCACCTAAATCCCCTTGAGTACCCATTTCCCTATAGGTCCTTTCTGACTCAGTTACACAGCAGTCCTATACACTATTCTAGCATGTCGAAGGGTCAGTTGCTGGCGTCCTCTCCTGTTCAGCTGGTGAATCTGGGAATCTAGAGGCAATGTTACAACTGCCTCATGTACACAGACAACCCTCTCCTCCTCCCAACAAATACAAATATATGTGAGAGATGCAACTATATAGCCAAACTGGAGGCTGAGCTCTCTCAACTCAGTACTGGCAAAACCAGTCAGGAGGAGAAGGTAACCACGCACACCACAATCCCAGTCTCACATAGACCTATCACAACTGCAAACCAAACACATAAACACACAAAAACATACTCGGAGGCTCTAATTAAAAATCTACCAAAACAACAGAGGCCTCCAAAGCAGACACCCAAGCGACCACTACCTCAAGACATAGCACATGCAACGTAGAGTTCACAAAGTCAGTGTGCTAAACAGTCACAGCCCTTAAGGCCAAACAACATGCCAGATACACTTGTAATAGGTGACTCCATAGTCAGACACACTGACGTCCCGCTCACCAGACTGAACAAGGAAAAGGTTACAGTAAGCTGCCTGTCAGGTGCTAGAATCTGCCACATAACACAAGCACTCAGGTTACTACAAAGCAAGTACAAATATGACTCAGTCATTGTCCATGCCGGTGTGAATGACCTGAGACATACTTCCCTGGACTACATGAAAAGAGACATAGAGGAGCTCTCTGATTATGTAGCCCAGGCCGGTATGACCCTGACCCTGAGCAGCATCTTACCCTCACCAAGAATGATGCCACAGTACAGAGACAAAATGATCAGCTTTAACAATTGGTTTATTACTGGTGTCATTCTAATGGGATCCAATATCTGTCTGCTTGGGATGACATGCTTGACAAGCCACACTGCTTCGCAAGGGACAGCTTGCACCTGTCACCCCTGGGCTTCCGGATATTGGCCAAGGTTCTTGCCACCCCCATAGTGCCTTTTTTAGGCAAGGCTTGAAAGACAAACCCACCTCCCTAGAAAACACAAGTGAAAAAAAACTAAAGGTAATGCTGCTCAATGCCAGAAGTCTAAACCTCAAGATGCACTTTCTCGAAGCCCTCCTCAGTATGGAGAACATCGATGTCTGTGCAGTGACTGAAACCTGGTTCAAGGCTCCTGAGAGCACCCCAGCACTACCAGGTTATACCTCATATCATGCTTTCCGGCCCCAAAACTTGGACCGAGCCACAAAAGGAGGGGGAGTATCCATATTCATCAAAGATACCCACACCTCCAGGTTAGTGGCAACGCACAAAGCATCGGAGACCATCCAGGTGCAACTAACCATAGGCAAAACTGCCTTACAGTTTGTAGCATGCTACAGACCACCCTCTCAAACTCAGGAACCCCACTCAGCCTTCCTGAAGACACTGGAAAGTATGAACGTCTCTCCAAATACCATCATATTGGGAGACTTCAACTACCCAAACATAGACTGGGAACATTACTCAAGCCCCAACACCCTAGCCCAAAGGTTCCTAGAATTCATAAACTCAAATGCGATGGAACAACTAGTCACCACTCCCACAAGAGGAGATAATATACTAGACCTGATCATCACAAACATGGGGACAAAATGCTCCACACCAGAAGTATACCCCTCATTGGTGAGATCAGACCATAAATTAATCTCACTGGAAATCCACATCCCGCCCCCACCCCCTGCACAAAAGACCACAGTGAAGAATTTCTCAAAAGCCGACTTCAAACTTCTTAAGACTGAAGTGGTATCCTTCAAGGCCCCTGGGCCAGTGGAAACCACAACCCACACCACTGAATCCTTTATAAATGCCTTCTACGGACACCTTCAAGAATGCATGGATCATGCAATCCCTAATAAAACCAAGACCCATTCCCACAAAGGCAGGCGTCCTGTCTGGTGGACCCCAGCCATTAACAAACTTTACAACAGGAGGAGGAAGCTACTACATGACAGAGCAAAATCCCTAAAAGGGAAGGCATCTCTGATCAGTACTAGCAAAAAACTACGATCACTCATAAAATCATCCAAGGCCAACTTTGAGAGAAAAATCGCAAAAGACACAAAAGACAATCACAAGGCCTTCTTTAGCTATGTTAGAAACCTGGGTGGAAACTCCCAGATATGCTCAGAGTTAGTCCAAAATGACACAAAATACACTGAACCCACAGACATTGCCAACATTCTGGCAGACAGGTTCAGTGCAAATTTCTCCGCCCCCTCCCTCCCAAAAGGAGAAATATCTATCCCAGCAGAGTGTAGCCTCCCTAACATCTCAGATGCCCAGGTGAGAGCCGCCCTCTCCAAAGCTAAAAACACAGCATCAATGGGACCGGACGGTGTCCCGGGATGCGTGCTACATGAACTCCAAGAGGAACTAAACCCGCACATAAGGCTGCTGTTTAATCTTAGCCGTACTACAGGATACGCACCCAAAGAGTGGCGTACAGCAACAGTGGTCCCACTCCACAAAGGAGGTGCTTCTACAGACCCTGGAAATTACCGCCCCATAAGCTTGACGAGCCTGGTCTGCAAAGCTATGGAAAGGATCATTATGGAACTCATAAACAAAGACATTGGGGACCTACAGACATTGGATCCTACCCAATTCGGCTTTGTCAAGGGCAGATCCTGCCTTTTGAACCTGGTTGACGTTTTTGAAACAGTCACTAAGGCCATTGATGAGGGTAAGGCAGTTCACACAGCCTACCTTGACCTTGCAAAAGCCTTCAACACAATACCCCACTCAGGCATCATAGACAAACTCACCAGCTTAAATGTAAACCCATATGTCACAAGATGGGTTGCAAACTGGCTCAAGGACAGAACCCACAAGGTCAGAATTGCTGGAGCCATGTCAGACTCTAAGCCAGTCACAAGTGGTGTCCCACAGGGCTCAGTCCTGGGACCCCTCTTGTTCAGCATTTATTTTTCCGAGGTGCAAGCAAACATAGGAGGATTGTGGCTGACAAAGTTCGCAGATGACTGCAAACTGGGTGCCATAATTGATACTCCAGCGGACACAAGCATCCTTCAGAAAGGGCTCATAGAAATGGATAATTGGTGCCAGAGCCATGGCCTTAAACTGAACGCCAAAAAATGTATAGTCATACCCTTTGGGAAAACAAGGTACCCACAAATTACCACATAGGTGGTAATCCATTAATTACGGAAGAGGTAATCAGGGACCTAAGGACCCAAGTTGACAGTAAACTCTCATTTGACACTCACATCACATTGCCAAGGTGGTTAGGAAGATCTTCTATATTGCCCACCTTATCATGAAGGGATTCACATCTAGATCAAGAGAGGTCATTGTGCCCCTGTACTCTTCTCTTATGAGGCCCATGATTGAGTACAATGCCCTATTTGGGATGTATCTTACCCGACACCTGCAGCAGTTAGAAAGACCCCAAAAGTTCCTCAACAAGAGGATAAAGGGTCTCAAACATATGTCATATGCTGCCCGGCTGAAGAAACTCCAGCTCTATTCAGTCGCATACCGCCTACTCAGAGGTGATCTATGCCTGACGTACAAGGCCATGTCCAATCCGGTATTAATGGACATGCTCCACCTCAGAAAATCCAAATCCATCAGAGCCACGAGAGCAAGAGATTTGAACCTCAACACAGAAATAAATAGGACGTGCTGGAGGGACATATTCATAACCCAGAGGCTCCATACTCTCTGGAACAGAATCCCAGTCTATGTTAGGCAGAGCCCCTCACTAACTCTCTTCAAGAGAAATCTTGATGAGTGGATGGGAGATCGTAGGTTTACCCCGGGGGTCATCTCTGTGTCACTGCTAGACAGAGGCACAGTAAACTAAACCCTAAATGGGCGTAGTATTCTCATCCCAAGGGGTGGCGAAAGCCACACACACTCTGGCTAGGCTTATAAATGCCCTAGGGCAGATAGCCTAGTATGAACCTATGAACATACAGCTCCTTTGCATTTATAGATGGCAACATGAATCAGTAATTAAACTCGATACACAATTTGTGCCAAAAAGAAATAACACGGAATATAGCATGTTTTTACAGTATTTGGAAGCTTTTGTGAGACAATTGTATGCACTAATAGAAAACTGCAGATTTAATGGATTAAAGATCAGCAAGTAAGAGACAAAACTGTGATTGGGCTGGCTGATTTTGGAAGTATCGCAAAAGGTACAGCTTGAAGTTAATCCATCTTTAGAAACAGCAATACAAATAGAGGATGACAGGTATAATCTCTGGCTAAGTGCAAGACATCTGGACAAAGATAAAAAATTATAGGGAAGAATAAGGCCCCCAAATAAGGGCAATTTTTAAACACTGCTCTTATAAACTTAAAAAAACTGCTAAAGTAATAAGTTGGCAATAAACATGCATTTTCAGAAGGATATCAAGTCTGAAACTAAAATGTATGTTGTTATTTAGTGCCTTCAATCTTCACTAATTTGCCAGAAAAATGCAAATTTTATGAAGAACACACCTAAAATATGAGGCAAAAATCTGGGCATTCTGCAAAAACATGTACAGCTGGTAACCCCTTGAAGTGGCTCTGAAATCTTTACATCTGCAAATTATTCAGAAGAGTTTTATGCACGCAACTAACGTAAACAAGGAAACACGCAAGATGCAGCTAATTCTGCAAGATACCTGCAAACAACTTCCAGTTCGGCAGCAGCCGAGCTCCTGAACTACATCCTCCTCCTCATCCATCTCAGTATCTTCCAATGAAAAATTTCGTGGCAATAGTTTTTCTTTCCACAAAGCCCCAAATGGCCCACATGAAACACTTTAGTGTATATTCGCAACGACTCTTCAAAATCTGGAATATTAGGGTTCATCGGTCGAGCATTATTATGACTATTATTAGTACCACTCTGGTCTGCCATGCTACTTCTCCCATTAGTTCCACAGGAATTTTGTTCCGAGTTCAGGCTGCCTAGAGTAACACCCACTTTGTTTGCGTCAGGTAAATTCTCACAGTGTCATTTCACTTTAAATTTATTGTACCTCCAGTGTTCCAGTCTTGTTTTAATTTCCAAAGTGAATTAGGCTTTATTTTTGGGTTCCAAAACAAACAGTTAAACTCTTAATACTTCCCAGCATCTTATTTTTGTATTTGGTATTCAAAGCCCATTCTTTTCCTGGTAAAAACTCTATAAAAATGCTACTGTTAGCAATGGATCATGAAAACTGTGCCTATTATGTTCTTATAATATACGGTAAGTAAGGCGGTATCGCCTTTTTATTTTGAAGTGTTCCTCATTTCTATGTGATTTAAATGTAAAAAAAATGTTGAGTGAGCTGAATGTAGGTACAGAGTGAGCACAGGCAAACTCTTACTCCTAATGGCAGAACACAGATCTATTCTGACTACAGCAGTTGTACACTATTGTTATAATAATATCTTACGGTAAACAAAGAGTTAAAAGGAACTAAGGAAAGAGTACTATGGTAAACAATATAATGATCCAGTGTTTGGTTACTATGTAATAGTCAACCAGCAACCAACGACTAACATCTGTAGCCTATAACCTTCAGGGCGGCCGCAAAATAAACCGCAAACTAAGAAGCTTAGTAACTAAGCTTATTAGTTTGTGGTTTATTTTGCAGCTAAGCTTATTAGTTTGCAGCGCCCCTGTGAGGAAACCACGGCTCCCCAGGGTGCCATGGCGCACACTTTGGGAACCCGTGTAGTAGGGGATATACTGTATTTTTCTTTTAAAAATAAGAAATCTCTTAAATGACTACTGTACTATCCAAGGAGCAGAACACATAGTTAACCAGTAGAAAGCACCCTTTTGAGAGTACCATGCCTTAATTGTAATTTTTATGCATACATTGAGTCTTCAGAATTCTTTAAGCACCCTGATACAGAGAGAGTGTTTACCTTTAGGGTTAAGGCCAATTGTGATTCATTTAATGTGGTTTACCTAGCCTCTTGCACTCATTGTTTACCTTTCTATGTAGGGAAGACTAACAGGCGGTTCAGAGATAGGATAAGGGAACATATATACGACATTAGGACTGGGAACGCTACTAATGCTCTGGCTAAGCATGTAGCTGGCAATGACCCAACACATACTTTCAAGTTTTTGATGATGGGAAAGATTGCAGTGAATGAACATGGTGAGAATATCAGGAATTTAACTGAAGGTTCAGAAACAAGATAACAAGATGGATTATTAGGTTAAGGGCAGATGTAGGCAGGGTCTAAACAATAAGATTCCATTGAAGCCTCTTCTTAAAGCCGGATCTTTACATAAATAATTGTTTTTTATATCTATACACACACACACACACACACACACACACACACACACACACACACACACACACACACACACACACACACACACACACACACACACACACACACACACACACACACACACACACACATCTATATATATATATATATATATATATCTACATATATGGGATCCATACTGATCCCCTAAGGAATTTTTAACCAAAACAAAAATGGCCGGGCATACTTACGCGAAAGTGCTTTTCACCGAAGAAGCACTTTCACGGAAGTATGCCTGCAGCTAGAGGGAGTTGTGGGGGAATGACTGTTGAGGAGACCGTACTACAATGAGGATAAGGGAAAACTTCCCTTCTCCTCTCTCTAGTGCGATCTCGGAGTGAGAATATTAAAGTAGGGGGTGTGGGGGGAGGGGTGCAGGGCCTGCATAAACATTAATTTACTGTTTTTCTTTTTTTTTAACACACTTTAACGAAAGCGCTTTTTCGGTGAAAAGCGCTTTTGCTAAAGTATGTTCGGTGATAGTGGATTCGTTCAACAGTCCTAGATCCATACACACACACACACACACACACACATATATATATATATATATATATATATATATGTTTCTTATATATGTTTTTTGAATATATATATATATATATATATATATATATATATATATATATATATATATTATTTATGTTTGTTCTATGTATGCATTTTCATGTATGCTTTAAAGGAAACATCTGTATGAATGTTTTAATTATTATGCATTTTTGTTTTTTAGCTATTTCATCATGTGTCTTTAAATCAACAGGTTAGGCTTTTCATGGATTTCTCTAGGTTACTTTGTTGCTAGGATATTGATACATTATTTTACGTGATTGGTCACAATATTATTGTTTTCTCCATTTAATCTTAAGAGTGTTTGGCTTGGTTTTAACGTCTGAAGAAGCAGTATCTTCTAAAATATTCTTTACTTAATTTTGTTTGTGTTTGTTCATGTTTTATTGTTGATCCTTCATCAATTCCCAAATATTTATAAATCCCCCCTTGCTCAAGTTCTTTTATATCACATTCATGTCCCAGACTGCTATTTTCTTGGTGCTGCAGCTTTCCTGCTTTACAGGTTGCTTTTGTACATTTATCAGGACCAAATGACATTCTTATATAATCTGAGAAAGGTTTGACCACTTATAATTGCGCTTTCAGTTCCTCATCTGATGAACTATATAGTTTTAAATCATCCACAAAAGAAGATGAGAAGTCTCTACACTTTGTTGTTTTCTAGGACCCAAATTGTAGCCATACCTAATCTTAAGTAAACAGCTTAATGGGCTAATGGCATGTAAAAAGAGCAGTGGTGACAAAGAGCCCCCCCCCCCGGAATATCCCCTTTGAATTGTTATCCCTGGAATAATAATTTGTCCTCTGTCATGGTTCACCACTGTTTCATGGTGCTATAATGTAATTGATCAGGGTAGAGTGTATCTTATACATTTGTAAACACTCTTTTATCCATGAATGTGGGAAGCTGTGTGAAGGCTGCCAGCCCAGCTATATGAAATTTTGTAAATAGTTCTGTTATTTGTGAATAGCAATATGATTTATATGCTTGTCTTACAAATGTAAGAAAACTGTTATGTAATGAGCTTCAAGAATATAACCACAGTGTACTCTGCTGGAAAAGAGCAGAAATGTGTGTAAACTATGTGCCTATGCAAATGTATGTTTTGATGGTAAAGGCTGGAACATACAGAGTTAAGTTGCAAACCTGCAAGAAAAACAAAGATTTTTACGATGGTGTTTATCTCAGCTAGGAGACAGAATGTCTACAGTTAGAATTTCTTTCTATTGTTTGGAATCAGAAATAATTACAGCTTTCAAATGTAAAACTGTTTAACTGTTTTGCGACTTCTAGTTCTAGGCAAACTTCTGGGAGATAAATATTTTTGACACAGAGGTGCTAAATTTTTAAGTTTCTGTTAGCCTGGGAACTGAAGGAAGAGGTGACAAAGAATGATGGAATCTGAGATAACCCAGCAGTAATGTTTGATAGTAATTTAAGAACTATGTCAGATAGTGAATCTGTGCATTTTGTATTTGTCTTTGGACGTGAAAACTTCCTCATCATCAGCACTACATATGCCTTGCTCTGTAAGTATGACTTTGATCATAGTATCTCTCTTAGAGACAGATAGGACTATAGTAAAGATTAGTTTAGATGTTTTCTGTATTTATGTGAGACTGTCTTGCAATGTTGTTTTAAAATAGTTCCTGTGATTCTTGACTCTGAAGTACGTTTGTTTTCGGAATATTATCTTGTTCTTTTATTATTTATTATTAAATATATTTAAACCTTTTCATTGTGGCTGGTTTGTTTAGAGATATTTAAGCTCTTAAAGTACTTGCATATGTATTTGGTGACACTGTATAGGCCACTCCTAAATAGCCTTAAACGTCTTGGTCACACTTACATTTGAATAATAGTAACATTACACAGTAGAATTGGTCACCCTTGGTAAGGGCCTTATAGTAGTGATAAGTAGTGGTTGGTGGCAGCTGGTACTACCGTATAATCTGGGCAGAAGGGGGCATAGCTAGTGATCCTGTGCCAGCCTTCCCCAGGAGTGTTTGTGTGTTTGTAAATAAATCAGATTTCAAAGTGTGTGTGTGTGTGTGTGTGTGTGTGTGTGTGTGTGTGTGTGTGTGTGTGTGTGTGTGTGTGTGTGTGTGTGTGTGTGTGTGTGTGTCAGCTACTTGGGCAGGGACATGAAGCACTGGTTGGACAGACAGGGTGCCGTAGGTTTTGGCTTGACCACTTGGGTGAGATCTTAACACTATAGCTGTGCCAGTGGAGAGTCTTATTGGGGATCTAGAGAGAGGTAGAAACCAGCCCCAAACTGACTGTGATCTCTGTGTGCTCTTAAGGGAAATTATACTTTGCTGTGTGTGTACTTGTCATCCTCCCAATGTGCATGTCCCTCACTGGTGCTAGTGGTGAGAATTGAGACTACTTGATTACTGGGCCAGTGCAGGGGCATCACATATTAATTGTTTGGGAGTGGTGGGATAGCCACATCACATATTAATTGGCATGTAGGGATGTGGATATCGAATTCCTGTAGCTTGTGGACAGTGATCACTGAAGGTACTTGTACTCTTAATTAGCCACGTAGTGAACATTCAGAGTTCATATCACAATTGTTTTTTTTTTTGTTAGCTTAGTTATTCAGGGAAAGCAGGCAAGCATGTCAACACAGGAGTATGGCAAGCTGACAAGGAGCCAGTTGGCTGAGATGTGCCAGCCTAAAGGACTGGTGCATGCCAACCTGACTAAGGCAGACATGATTGCAGCTTTAGTCACAGCTGTGTCAGAGAATAGCAACCAGGAGGACAATCAGACTGGCTGTGGAGATGTACAACTCTCAGAAAATGGAAAGCTCAATCTTTCGACAGCGAACTTAAAAATCCATCTGGAGTTAGAGACTTGAGCTAGAGGCCAAGCATTTGGAAATAGAGGCAGCAGAGAGACTGAGGAAAATGAGAAACTGCTATGCCTGGAAGCTGAGGAGAAGGACTGGCAGAGGGAACATGAAAAGGAGATGCTGACTCTTCGCCAGAGTCATGGAGGTAATGGGGAAGGGAGTAATTGAACCCCAGAAGCAACAAAGGTCAGTAAGTTTCTTCCACAATCTACAGAGGGTGATAATTTTGATAGTTTCACTCATATGTTTGAGAGGGTATGTAAACAGTATAATGTTGACCAAGGGTTCTAGGTACGGTTCCTGACCCCCTTACTCCATGGTAAAGCTGTAACTGTTCTTTCCAAACTGTCTGATAATGACTGCTTAAATTATAATGTTGTAAAGAATTGTTTGCTAGAATTTTTTAAGTTAACACCTGAAGCTTATAGGAAAAAGTTTTATGAACATAGACACAAGGCAGATGAAAGTGTGTGTGAGGCACCGCTGTCAGAGGATACCAGACCTCCTTTGGAAGGGTAGCTGGGATGGGTTACAAAGAGAGAGTTGAGACAGGCTCAGCTCTCAGACCCTACATTACAAAGCCCGAGGGAAGTAGCTAGTGAGGCACCTGATTCTCAAGGGAAGGGGGAATCTGTATACTGGACCAAGGGTTACTGTATAGAGAGTGGACACCTTAGGGAGGGCTAGAGGGTGAGAGAATATAGCAGTTGGAAGTGCCTAGAGCCTACCATCTGGCACTTCTAGCCATAGCCCATGATATTCCCTTTGCAGATCATATGGGCATAAAGCGTACAAAGAGATGTATTATGCAGAACTTCTATTGGTCTAGGATTTCCAGAGATGTAACAGGGTACTGCAGAACCTATGAGCAGTGCCAAAAGGTAGGCAAGGCAGGAGATAAGATGAAAGCTCCTTTGATGCCTTTGCCTGTGATTGAGGAGCCATTTCAGAGGGTAGCTATGGATATTGTGGGACCTCAGAGTACCCCAAGTTCCACAGGGAAAAAGTATATCCTAATGGTAGTAGATTATGCTACCCTATACCTTGAGGCAGTGGCAATGTCCTCCATTGGGGCAGAAAAGGTAGCAAATGCTTTGTTAGAGATTTTCAGCATGTAGGTTTCCCAAAAGAAGTACTGACTGACAGAGGTGCCAATTTCATGTCAGACCTACTGACTTGTCTGTGGAAGTACTGTAGGATGAAGCACCTAAAGACCATTCCCTACCATCCCCAGACTAATGGTCTTGTTGAGAGGTTAAATTCTACACTCAAGATGATGCTACAGATATTTGCAGACCAGTTTAAGAGGGACTGGGGCAAATATTTGCCCCATCTGTTGTTTGCTTACAGAGAGGTGCCCCAGGAATCCACAGGTTTTTCACCCTTTGAGTTTGTGTATGGGCATAGGGTGAGGGGCCCTTTAGATTTAATTCAAGATGAGTGGGTGGGTGAATGTGAATCCCACAAGGATTCTGTTGTGGCATATGTCCTAAACCTCAGGACAAAGCTCAGGGAACTCATGGGCTTGGCCAAGGAGAACCTGGCAGAAGCACAACAGCAGGAAAAGGTCTGGTATGATAGAAATGCTTGAGCTAGAAAGTATGCTGTAGGGCAGCAGGTAATTGTACTCATTCCTGTCAGACACAACAAGCTGCAGGCAGCTTGGGAGGGACCCTAAAGGTGGTAAGGAAGGTCAGTGATGTTAACTACATGGTGGAACTACTAGGCAGGGGCACAAATTGTACCATGTTAACATGATGAAATGTTACCATGATAGGGAAGCCCTTGTCCTGAGTATTTGCAGTGGATTGTAGGAGGAGTCTGAGGGGGATCAGGTGACTGATCTCTTCAAAGAGGCTTGGACTGACACCTTAGTGGAAGAGGTAGCCATGTCCCAGCAGCTATCCCCTACCCAGGTTTGAGAAATCCGAGCAGTGTTATAGGAGTTTGGGGACATGAGGTTTTGGCTTGACCACTCAGCTGAGATTTTAACCCTGTAGCTGTGCCAGTGGGGAGTCTTACTGGGGATCTGGAGAGAGAGGGACAAATCAGCCCCAGACTGACTGTGATCTATGTGTGCTCTTATTGCACTTTACTGTGTGTGTACTTGTCATCCTCCTATTGTGCACACCTCTTACTGGTGCTAGTGGTGAGGATTGAGGCTCTTTGATTACTGGGCCAGTGCAGGGGTGTCACAAGCTGTCAAATGCTTTTTTGTAGTTTATCTGTACCATACTTAGATTCTTCCAGTTCTTCATTATGATTTATGTAATAAAAAATGATCCTTTGTTCGATATGACTTTCTTTTGTTACCCTTTTGTTCTATTGCCATAATTGAGTTTTCTTCTAAATGATTATAAACTCTATTGGCATCAATTCCAGTGTATAGTTTATACATCATTGGAAGGTAAGTTACTGGTCTATAGATTTTAGGATAGCTTTCAGGTTCACTCTTAAAGGAAAACTCCACCCTAGAACTAAAAAAAAATCTTTTTTTTTTCACTCTTTGTTTCCTGACCTATTTTAATACCTCAGAATCACTCTTAAGTGCTTTTTTGTAATGTTAGCCTGTTTTACACAACATGGTTACCAATGGGACTTGTTGTAGTAATGTTATCTTGTTCTCCCTCAACACTTTCTCTTTCCCATAATCTCTTTCCCAGCATAAGGAAGTAACTGTGAATTCCCATGCCATTGACATATAATGGGATTTGTGTGAGTCGCTGTTATCTTCTTCACCTTATGTAAAATAATTGCTTCTTTTCTGTCTATAATCACCCTTATTTATGTTTGGCTCTGACCTTGTTTTACACTATACTTAGAACTTATCCAGCTAAAGCCAGAAAAGTAACTAAATTGCTGGCCTTTGTTTAGGATTTTCTTTTGTAGTCCAAGTGGAATTGATTCTGCAAGGGTCTCTCAGTGCAGTGACAGTTTTAACAACTCTGCAGTAGTGCTGGGGGAGAGGACTGTCAATTCCTCTTGAATCTCACACAGCCAAAAAGCCTGTGTATGTGATCAGCTGATTTTTGACCATACATACTAGCTTTTTTCACTTGTGTGAGGTGAAAGTTTGACCAATGCTGTGTATACCATGTATATACATATATATCTATATCTGTATCTATAGTTATATCTATATCTATACATATATATATATATATGTGTGTGTGTGTGTGTATATATATATATATATATATATATATATACATATATATATATATATATATGAGCCTACTGAAATTGATCTAATAATCACAAGTTTGACACACAAAACATTGAAAGGAAAAAGTCTACCAAACAACTACACTCAGTCACTTGCACAACTGAACAAAGCTACTTTTGAGCAATGGTCACATTGCATTTGTAATGCAATGACTCACTTTGACCAGTGCTAGTGCTACTACTAAAACATAACATAATATAATATAATATAATATAATATAATATAATATAATATAATATATCTGTATATTTATATATTTCCTCTCTTTCTCTCTGTCTACGTGTGTGTGTGTGTATGTACATTTGCACAAGCACACGCACACATTTGCATATATATATATATATATATATATGTGTGTGTGTATGTATATGTATATATATATATGTATAATATATATATATATATATATATATATATATATATATATATATATATGTATATATATATAGAGAGAGAGAGAGAGAGAGACATATACATATATGGATAAATAGGCAGAGAATACACACAGATATGTAGCACTGTGACTGCTGATTCTAGGGGAAACACTTTTGGTGGAAATATATATGTTGATCTCTTGATTGTGCTGCATTCGATGAAAGGTATATCTTGGTATTGCAGAGCTCCCAAGAGATGCAGAGCTTGTAAGCAAATTACAGGGATTTCCTCTATATCAACCAGTGAGGAGCAGGTGCATCTGAGGGAATATAATAGCCACTACCTTTGGAAGAAATCAGATTCCTCAATCCTGGGTCAAGACAGTAACACAGTGGAGTCTCCATGGAGCTAAGTCTTAAGGAAGAAACCATTCCTGAAATATGAAGCCTGGAAGTTTTTTGAAGTTTGATCAAGGAGAAGAACTGTTGAGAAGCTTGTGGAACTTAACCGTCCCTGTGTGCTAAAACCTGTTGAAAATACTGGGGACAATAAGTGCTGGTTTGCTTTGCAAAACCTTGTATGAACAAATATCTCAACTGTGAATTGAACTCTGGAAATACTTGCATTTCTGTTTCTTTGCAGTAAAGTACTGTTCTTTTGTACTTGTGAGTAAACCTCATCTAAAACCTGACAGAGCTGTTTGCATGGATTGATTTATTAGTCTTAACTACTGTAGAATGCTAAATTGGTGAGTGTGGGGAGTAGAAAAAACTTTCTTTTACAAACTGAATTTTTAAGCTACCTAAAAGTGCTGAGCCTGAATTAATTTCCTCACCTTCAGAAATGAATGCAGCCTTCCTAACTGAAATGCAGTTGCTTAATGTGATATTTGCTGACTGAAAAATTGACCCAAGAATATTCACTGTGCCCATATGGGGATTTGCTCAAAGGGGAAATGTGCGACACTGAGAAGGACTAGCATGGAAAAGACTTCTATTGGTTTCTGTGAAGCCAAATCTTACTTGTGTGCAACTGCTTTTTCTGTTGGTGAACATTTCTTGCAAACCGTAGCTGCTGCACTGTGTTAGATATGGAGGAGTTAACTGAAGCTTTAATGAATTTCTCTAGAGGTCTTCAAGAAAAAAATGCATCCACTGACCAACACCTGCCAGTTTTCAAGAAACATTTGCGTAGTCTTCAGACAGCTCTTCAAGAAATATGTCCAGCCTCTAACCAGCACCAGTTTGGCTTCCAATATCAGGTATCCTTGATGATGAGGAAGCAGCAATCCAACTCAGTGGTAATCCTAAAGCCCAATACACCCCTGAAAAAAATCAGAATGGAAGTTAATGTGCAGGTTTATTTGGTGGTATTTGAGAGACAACCAGCTAGAGAAAACTGATCCCTGCAGGAGTGGCCAGGATTTAAAATTCCAGACAATCACTAAATGCATACAAGGGCTAAATGCTCCAGAAAAGGGCATATAGCAAAATACTGCAGAGTTAATAACAACAGTACTGTACCTATAAAGACTGTTATTCCTAGTTGACCAACTGAACTTAAAAGCATGTTTATGGGATATGACATTGCTGATCTGTTAACTACTAGACCTGCACAGCCTGCTGTTTAGTCACTGTTACTAAATAAGTTAAATGTACTATTGTGATAGAAAGGAAAGCATTGCAAGGGTTGTTGGACTCCGGGGGTATAAAATATTAGTTAGATCAGAATATGGCTGTAAACATAACAGAACTAGTAAATAAATAATTAAAGCAATATATATACATTGAGACAAAATGACTGCCATATAACACAGGTAGAAATACAAACCATTCTAAGCAAAGTGTGACATAGAGTAGTTCTCTTGCCTAGGATAGGAAACACTAATATTCCAGAGAAAAAAGGAATAAATATTCAACTCCGGATGGAAGGGCTAGACAAATCAGATTCTGACACTTACCTGAAGACACCAGATGTTAAAATAATGAAATAAATCAATGTGGAAACTGACAGAGAATAGACTATAGTTAAGAATACATTAATGGAAGTAGATCAATAAACTAAGGAAGAGATTGATGAAAGTCATTATTAAAAAAAGGGAGATGGGATTTTGAACAATTTATTTATTTATTTTTATTTATTTTATTTTACATTTGTTTACCGGGATAGTCTGACTGGATATATGTCCATTTTCAGAGGAGGCACGGGGAGAAAAGCTCCAAGTTATTAACTTACATTAGTAACAGATACAAATTTAACATAGTTTACAGTCTTCAGAAAAATCACAAAATCAGGTTACATACATTTATAAACATGGTTGACAAATTAGAATGGGCAACCAGCAGTTTCACACACATGCAGATTTTTCCAGTAACAAGCTCTTGATAAGCAATTAAGTAAGATCATATACATTTTAGAGACTAGTTGACAGATTTAACTAGGCAAGGTATCCTAGTCAGTGGGTAGGAGCTAGTCAGGTTTTGAACAGGGACATTGCCAGTGCATTTGAAAGTATATCTTGAGACTTTTTTTCAACTGGGTTAGAGAGGGTTCGAGAGTGAGTTCAGCAGGTAGACTGTTCCATGTTTTGCCTACAGAGTTAGCAAATAGAGAGTCATCAGCCACGTTTTTGCTTTTGGATGTTTGAACCAGCAGTTTATTGGCAGAATGAAGTGACCTCAGGTTGCTGTAGGGGTTAATGATCTTGTTTAGTGCAGGTGTCTTATCGGGGTGGTTAAGAACTTTGTGAGCGATTTTAAGTTGGTTATATTTGAGTAGTCTAGTCCATTCAAGCCAACCTAGTTGAATTAAGTTGAGACAGTGGTGGGTCCTATAGGACATACCTGTAGCAAATTTAGCAATATGGTTGTAACAGCTAGTGAGTTTGCTAAGAGTGGTTTTATTCAAGTTAGTGAATAGTGGAGAGGCATAGAGAAGGGTAGACAGTAAGTGGGAGTGAGCAATAGAAATTCTAGCTAATGGAGTGTGGAAAGGTTTTTTTTTCCTATAGAGGGAGCCCAGTTTTTTTGTTAACAGTTTTGATAATTTGATTGACATGAGTATTGTATTTTAGGGTATTGTCAAAGAGTTTGGTGTGCACATCTGGGGATACCAGTGTGCCATTATTGGATTTTATAGTAAAGAATGGTGAGGAAGACTTGCAAGTGGGGGAAAAAATAAGCAGCTTAGTTTTGTTGGGGTTTAAAATAAGTCGATGGTTTGCAAACCATTTTTCAAAAATATTGAAAGTATTCTGGGTTAGTGACATAAGATCAGCCAGGGAGGTGGCTGCACAGATTAAAGCAGAGTTGTCCATGTATTGAATGCAGGTAGCCTTGGGAGTGACTGTGTGTAGGTCATTGATAAAGACTGAGAACAGAAGTGGTCCTAGTATGGAGCCTTGGGGTATACCTAATATGATGGGTAGATGGGTCGATAATGTGTTCTGCCATAGTACTGCTTGTTGTCTTCCGGTCAGGTAAGATTGGAACCATTTAATCGCACAGTTATTTAGTGAGTGTGTCCTTAGAGTGTGGATAAGTAATTGGTAATTGACCATATCAAATGCCTTGGAGAGATCTAAGAAGAGGGCTGAGGTAAGCTTGTTATTGTTTCGGTTGTGGTTAATGGAGTTAGAGAAGGATAGGAGGGCTGAGGTGGTGCTGTGGTTTGGCCTCAAGCCGTGCTGAGAGTTGGCCAGTAGTTTATTCTGAGTGAGATAGAGCATAACTTGCTTATGGAGACATTTTTCCACTATTTTGGCCAGTGGTGACAGTATGGCTATTGGTCTATAGATTGACAGGTCTAGTGAGTTACCTCCTTTATGGAGAGGAATAATGTGGGAAACCATCCAGATAGAGGGGATGGTGGCTTCGGACAAAGTTTGGTTTATAATAATAGAGATAGGGTATGCAATGACATCTGCCACTTTTTGTAGATATTCTGGTGGAATGAGGTTGGCTGCTAGAGTAGTGGGTTTTAATTTATTAATTAGAGATCTGATGGTTGATGTAGATGCAGACTGGAAGTTAAAGGAGAGTGGGGTATTGGCTGAGGAATAATCAGGGTTAGAGCAACTGGGAGTCAGTAGGCTAGCTAGTGATTGGATAGTCTCTGTAAAGAAACTGTTAAAGACATTTACAGTTTCCTCAGGGGATTTTAGATTACAAGCTGATAGGATAGGAGTGGAGGATTGTCCAGGGTGGAGCAGTTTGTTTATTCCTGCCCAAAACTTTTGAGGTTTGTTCTGATGTTTTTATTGAAGGTGGTGGTAGAAGTTTTTTTTATCTAGCAATATAGATTTTTTAGTATCATTCCTTAACTGTTGGAATTTAATTTGGTCAAGTGGGTCTTTTGAGATACGCCATTTGTCCCATGCTTTATTTCTTGCTATAATTTTGGTTTTGGTTACTTTAGAGAGCCAGGGGGCAGTTTTTGTTTTGGTTCTAAGGGTAGGAACAGGAGCATGGGAATCTAGAATAATAAGGAATTTGGAATTAAAGTAGGCTACAGCATTGTCCAGTGGAAGATGCCTTAAGATGGACCAATTGCATGCTTTGAGTTTGTTCTGAAAATTAGTGGTGTTGACGTTCTTATTGTTTGTAATAGATTCATAGGTAATTTGGTGGAGGTTGTCTGCTTTATGCTTGATGATGTACATGAGTAAGTGGTCACTCATATCATCTGGGAAGGTACTGGAATTGTACAGGTATGGGTGGTTGTTGATAAGAATCCAGTCCAGGATACTGTCTTTGTTATTGGGTTTATTTATTTTAGTGGGTGAGGATATGAGTTATGTATAACCATGAAGGTTTACATGGGTTGTGGATGATTCAGAGAAACAGTTATTCCAATCAATATTCAAATCACCTAACACCATAGTTTCATGGGGGTACATACTGGATAACCATTGTAGGAAGTCCTCTAGTGTGTTTGTATTATTACCTGGGGAGATTTAAATACAGACAATGAATATACATTTAATTTTGTTAAGTTATAGTTTGGTAATGAGAGTTTCAGCGTTATTGAACAGGGTATCTTGTTGTGGGGCTAAAGTGACATCTAGTGTATTTTTATAGAATACTGCTACTCCCCCACCTTTCCTAGACGTACGATCTAGTCTAAGTATGTTGTACCCTGGTGGGGTAACTTTTTTGTCTTTAGTTCCCGGTTTTAGCCAGGTTTCTGAAAGACATAGCACATCAGGTGAGTAGGCTCCTAAGAGGGCATGGAGATTACGGACCTTGTTGTTTAAACTCCTGATGTTTAGGTAACACATCAGGAGAGAGTTAGGGGGCCTTGTAGACAGCAAAATGTTGGAGGTGTGATGGTCTGGAAGCTAGTATTTGTGGGTGGGGTAGAACCAGGGTTTGGGTGGATGTCTCCATCCCTTATCAGGCTGTATTGTATGGTAATCACTAGTTTCAGGACTTTGTTAATTATTTTTTGATAACATCTGGTTTTGGGGGAGATAAACCTTAGTCTGGTTAGTTGGTAGTTTTTAAGAGTGGAGAAGTCAGGTTCATAGAGAGTTATGAGTTGGTCTGTTTTATTTGAAATTGGAGTAGTGATAGTTTGGGATATGGGGTGGTGAAAGTCTAGGTAGGGCTGATTTTCACAGGTGGTGAGAAGATATGGAATGATCAGTAGTGGTAAAAGTAACAATATTAGTCTCATTTTGAAAGATAGCATTGCACTTGGCTGGGGCATATTATTTAGGACTATGGAGGAGGAGAGGATTAGGAATACAGAGAGGATTAGTGGCAGGAAGGGGTGGTGGATGGAAGTAGGAGTTATCTATGATAGGTTATGGTAGAGGGGGTGTGGTTTACTGAGCTTTAAATTTAGCACCACTTGGGGCGGGTGGAATTTGGGGGCAGGGAGTGGTGCAGAGCGAGCCCGAGCGCAGCTGGGCTAATCCAGACCAGAAAAGTTCCTTATGTGTGTGACTGCAAGGTAAGGAATTAAAGGCTAATATCTAATATTGTTTTTAGGTTTTACTGCACTCGTTCCTTTTGCTTATTCAAACATATGTTGCAGTTGTATGGAATACTTTTGGAGTCAATTTAAGAGGAATTTCTTAGTTTTAACTAGCGACTGGGGTATCCAGTCTAAGAAACTAAAATACAGAGTTCAGGGAGTCCTAGGGGCTGCTTCCTAGTGCTGTGGACCCAGAAAAATTCCAGTGCCTGCTACAGGAGTACAAATAAAGTTTTGATAATAACCTTTATAGGTAGTTTGTGGGACAGGTTGTATAGCTTCCCGTATAGTCGCAGGTAAGTTGAGGTCTTTGATTTTTCAGAGCAGTGGGGGGATAAACCAAGTTTTAAAATTTTCCTTGCAACATCAGGGAAGGCAGAACCATGACATCAAGAGTAAAGAAAGTAAGAAAACTACTGAAGTAGAGAAAGAGAAACTACCAGTATCAAGTAGAACAAAGTTGTTTTCATAAATTATCTTATATAGCTAATGAACTAGATGAAGGGGAGAAAAATGTACCTACATTTATGTGAGAAGAGGCCATGGCAATCACCTTGTGTTGGAATATTGATGAAAGTAATGCTGCCATGGCTGACCTTCAAATAAGCCATGTCAATTTTAAGAAGGCTGAGATGGAAGATAATACTCAAAGTCAGAGAGAATATAGAAACAGTAAATGGGAAATGAAAGGAACAGAACAGCATCACTTCATACCCATATTTTGAATTAAGAAACCATCTACTACACAAGGTAAACAAAGATAAGGAACAGACTGAGAAAGTTATTAGTCTGAAAGTCTTGTAAAATTCTTGTGATGAAGTTAGTACATAGCCACATTTTGGATGGTCAACTATGAATGGATGAGAAAACAAAACCAATGATTTTAAATTAGATTTCACTGATCTGGTATTATGAAGGGCATAGAAAAATTTTGTGCAACCTGCCCTTGCCATAACAGCACACAACTCAGGGCTTGATAGCCCTTTGATACCCTTAGCTGTTGAAGTCCTATTTGAGAGACTAGCAATGGACATTGTAGGTTCACTTGTAAAACTAAGTAAGGACAATCAGTATATCCTAGTAATCACAGCTTACGCAACATTTTCTGAGGCAGTATCCCTCTAAATAATTAATACAAAGTCCCTAGCAAAAGAACTAATGATGCTTTCTTTCCAGTGCAGCAATTTCCTTAGAAATTCTTACTGACCAAGGCACCCCATTCATATCCAGAGCAATGTATAATATTTGTCAACTTTTTAAAGAAATACATTTAAGGGCATCATTATAGAACTCTAATGCAGATGGTTGGTTTAACTTCTTTAACAAAACTTTAAACTCTGTGTTACAAAAAGCTGTAGAATGTAGGACCAACTGTTTCCATGACTTCTTTTCGATGTAAGGGAGTACCCCAAACCTCAACTGCAGGTAAACATATCTGATATTTACTTCTTCTTCTTCTTTCAGCTGCTCCCCTTAGGGGTCGCCACAGTGGATCATCTGCTTCCATTTCTTCCTGTCCTCTGCATCTTGCTCTGTCACACCAACCACCTGCATGTCCTCTCTCACTGCATCCATAAATCTTATCTTAGGCTTTCCTCTTTTCTTTTACCTGGTAGCTCCATCCTTAGCATCCTTTTCTCAATATACCCAGCATCCCTCCTCAGCATATGTCCAAACCAATGCAATTTCGCCTTTCTGCTTTTGTCCCCAAACCGTCCAACCTGAGCTGACCCGCTAATATCTTGATTCCTAATCCTGTCCATTCTTGTCACACCCAGTGCAAATCTTAACATATTTAATTCTGCCACTTCCAGCTCTGACTCGTGCTGTTTTGTCAATGCCACCATCTCCAACCCATACAACTTAGCTGGTCTCACTACCCTCTTGTAGACCTTCCCTTTTACTCTTACTGGTACCCATCTGTCACAAATCACTCCTGACACTCTTCTCCACCCATTCCACCCTGCCTGTACTCTCTTCTTCACCTCTCTTCCACACTCACCATTACTCTGAACTCTTGATCCCAAGTACTTAAACTCATCCACCTTCGCCAACTCTACTCCCTGCACCCTCACCATTCCGCTATCCTCACTCTCATTCACACGCACATATTCTGTCTTAGTCCTGCTGACCTTCATTCCTCTCCTCCCTAGAGCATATCTCCACCTCTCCAGGGTCTCCTCAACCTGGTCCCTACTCTCACTACAGATCACAATGCCATGTGCAAACATCATAGTCCATGGGGCCTCCTGTCTGATCTCGTCTGTCAACCTGTCCATTACCATTGCAAATAAAGGGCTCAGAGCTGATCCTTGATGTAATCCCACCTCCACCTTAAACGCATATGTCACTCCCACTGCAGACTTTACCACTGTCACACTACCCTTGTACATATCCTGTACCACACTTACATACTTCTCTGCCACTCCTGACTTCCTCATACAATACCACAACTCCTCTCTAGGCACCCTATCATATGCTTTCTCCAAGTCCACAAAGACACAATACAACTCCTTCTGACCTTCTCTATATTTCTCCATCAACACTCTCAGAGCAAACATTGCATATGTAGTGCTCTTTCCCGGCATGAAACCATACTGCTGATCACTAATTATCACCTCCTTTCTTAACCTAGCTTCCACTACTCTTTCCCTTAAATTCAAGCTGTGACTGATCAGTTTTATCCATCTGTGGTTACTACAGCTCTGCACATCACCCTTATTCTTAAAAATAGGTACCAAAACACTTTTTCTCCACTCCTCAGGCATCCTCTGACTTTCCAAGATTTCATTAAACATTCTGGTTAAAAACTCCACTGCCATTTCTCCTAAGCACCTCCATGCTCAATCTCTGATCCTTGTTAGATGTAGCAAAAGAAACCTAGGGGTTAGAAATTGCCTTCTATACGTGTGATAGAACACTCGTACTACATTAAACCTTTATCATTATATTTTTATAACACCTAGAAGTCCTGGTTCAACCTGCTCCATTCACCCTCACTTATGCTTGGGCTCACTCCACTACCTTACCCTACTCCCATTCCCATTCCCACCCACCCCATGAATACCCTAATTGTATCCTTTAAACTTCTTGTTGAAGATCTCTCCTACCTCCAATTAACCAATAATAGCTCATCCCTAATCTTACTCTAATCCCTTCCATTTCCTTGCTCTCTATCTCTCTCTAATACTCACTCCACCCACTTGCACATCACTCCCAGACTCCAATTACTTCCCCCTTGCTCCACCTCTGCTCTCTTGCTCTTACCTACTTACCTCTTCCTGCTATCTACCTTAATACCTTACTGTAACTCCCTTCTGTCATCACTGCAGTCTCTCATCTATCTGTTTCACCCATATCATATCACAACGTGCTAGTGAACCTCCTCCTACCCACTTTTCCACATCATCTCATGCTTATCCTCTTGTCACACTAAACTATTCTAGGAATATAATTGTAGAATAACCAGCAAATACGAAAAATAGAAGTCCAAGCCCACAAATGGAAACAAAAATTTTAATGACCATGGTCATTAAAATTTTTGTTTCCATTTGTGGGCTTGGACTTCTATTTTTCGTGTTTACACTAAACTATTCTATTTGTTACCATCTCCCACTCTTTCACATGATACTCCATCTTACAATATTACCCTGCCCTTCCTAATCTCTCTCTCACTCTATAATACCTCCTACACTTAGTTTTACAAAATAAAACATTTTAGCCATACTCTATCTATCCCCAGATATAAGCTAAAAATCTCTAACCATTACTTCTATTACACTAAACATAATCTTCTTCTTTCAACCTTCCTGTCAGATGGAGACATCCACCCCAATCCGAACCCATCTCCTACCACTACCACCAACTCACATACTGTAAATCAACACCCCTACTCTCTAAGAAAACACATATCTATCTACTCCATAAACCAACAAAGTCTAACCAATTAAAAAATCTGAGTTACACACTTGGATAGCCCAGCATTCTTTTCACATCTTAACACTTTCCGAAACTTGGCTAAAACCTCATATCTCAAATTCTGAAATCCTAACCCCAGCTATAACGTCTTTCATTATGACAGACTATCCAAAAAAGGGGGAGGTGTTGCTATCCTATACTCAGAGCTACTTAACCTCTCCCCCCTCTCCTTCCATCTCTCTGACTTTCATCCAGCTGAGTTTATCATTCTAAGCTGTCACCTTAACCCACACAAATAAATTGCTATTGCTGCCATAGATATTCCTCCTGGCAACAATATACCTATTCTAGAATCCATTCTATCCTGAATCTCCCAACATTTGCCCTAGGAGATGTCAACATTGATTGGAATAAACTGTCACTAAATTCTCCCACTCTTAGTATCAACCTGTATTGTTTCAGTCAGCTTATCACAACCCCGACCCATATTAACAAAAACACCTCCTCAACTCTAGATTGGATACTATCGTCCAACCCTAATCACTATCACAATCCTACCACTTTACCTGACTTGTTAAGTAACCATCTCTCTACCTTCCTTCAAAGACTGCCCTCCCACATCTCCAAAACCCATCTCTATAGAGAATGCCGCAATCTGACTAGGTTTAATAAGGAAACATTTAACAACCAACTCTCTCTCTCTCTCTAGTTAATTGATCACACCTCTATGACTTTCCTCTAAATGATGCTGTTTCCTTAACATACTAAACACCCTAGCAGCTGTTAGAAAAATTAGAGTCAAAACAAATCCCGCTCCCTGGCTCACCAAAGACACCCTCTTCTTAATGAAACTTAGATACAGTACTTGGAAGCAATGGTTAAAGTCACAATCCTCCTCTATACTCCTTAAATTCAAAGAACTAAGAAACCTCACAAAACCCCTCATATTATTCAGGACAAGAAAAAATTATGTCAGGAAACCCAATCTACCACCACTCAAACCCTAAAAAATGTTGGCACACCATCAACAAGATTCCTCCTCCAGGGAAGCCTCCTACTCCAAACCCTTTCTCCAATAAGACACCACTTGAAACTGCCACGTAACTTAACACTTACTTCATAGAATCCATCCGTAAACTAACTCCCCCTGACAAAGACCAAACACCATCCCCAACTTCTGCTTCCCCGCTGCCTTTTCCCTAAAACCCATCTCCACTGCCTATATAAAATCCCTCTTACTGAAACTTAAACCATGCTCTCCCCCTTTGACAACCTACCCCCACAATTTCTCATACTTGCAGCTAATGCTATTGCACATCCCATCTCCATCCTTATAAACCACTCTATCAAAGAATCCACTGTCTCTGACATCTGGAAATCCTTCTGTACATTTCCCCTTCACAAAGGAGGTAACTTCATGGATCCCTCCAGCTTTTGACCCATATCCATCCTCTCCCCTTTGTCAAAAATCCTAGAGAAATGCATTCATAGACAACTTCTCAAATACCTACTTCAGGAAAACCTTTTGACCCCCTCTCTACATGGCTTCAGGCTCCATTACAGCACCTTCATAGCTCTTCTGTCCTTTACTCAGTCTATCGCTGAGGCTACAGATAGCAGTAAACTGGTGTCATGTCTTTTCCTGGACCTTTCCAATGCATTTGATACCATCTCCCATCCTAAGCTTCTGTCTAAACTACCAAATCTCAACCTCTCTTCCTCCACTATTCTCAGGTTCTCTAGCTATCTTAACAACAGACTACAATCTGTAGATGGCAAACTTCACACTCTCCTTTCCTATCTGTCCAAACAGGAGTCCCTCAAGGATCCATCTTAGGGCTTGTACTCTTTAATATCTTTACAAACAATCTACTCTCCACCTGCTGCACATCTTCACTGATGCAGTATGATTATACTCTTGTTACCTGCTCTGATAACCACACTGACCGCCACACCCTCACTCAGAGTTCTTTCAACACCATTGAACTCATCATTAACCCTAGGAAAAAAAATAAATAAATTACTTATTTTCCTTCCTAAATCTATGTCTCATCTCAGTGCCTCCTTCTGTATCTCTTCCCTGGACAACACTATCATTCATGCCGACTCCCATCCCAAACTCCTAAGTATTACAATAGCCAACCAACTAAAATTCGACCTTCACATCCAACATTGCATCAAAAAATAAATCAAAAACTTGGTCTACTGTATAGAAACAAAAAATATCTATCCACTACCTCGAGGACTTCTCTTGCCCAAGCCTACCTCCTCCCCTGCCTACTCTACTCATCTCCTATATTTATTCACCTCCAAGCCAACCTTATAGCCAAACTTGAACAAACTTACAACCAAATTGCTAGATTTGCCTGTAACCTCCCTTACAAATCTCACCACTGCCTCGCTCTTCAACAACTTCATTGGCTTGAATTCCCTCAACTACTCCAACTATCTCAGCTATAAATCACCCATTCACTAATTAACAAACCCTCACACTGTCCCTGTTTGTCCACTGTTATATCCCTCTATATACCTACATGTCCTGTCCGTAACTCAGAACAATTCCTACTTCACACCTACAAACCAAACAGATCAATAGGCAGATTGTTCTATAAATGCTCAATATCCCATACTTGGAACAAACTTTCCAGTAATATACGTTCTATCAAATCTACCTTGCTCTTCAAAAAATACTAAAAAACTACCTTGCTAATTCACCTTCCTGTTCTTGCCACCACCTGCCTCATACTCCCTTAATATGTCTTTAACATGTTTTCCTTTCCTTAAGAAAATATAACAAATAACTGTACAACCTCTCTCACTCTACTAAACAGTTGTATACTTTAATTCACTGTTTTTCCCTTTAAAAAAATTAACTTCTTGCTTCTGTCTTACTTCTTCTCATTTCCTTATACTTAAGACTCATTTATGCTTCTCTATCTTTACCTCACTATTCATATTTTTTTCTTTTCCTATCTGTTCAGTCCTACAAGTTTTAAACAGGTATATTTCTGCTTTATTTGTTATGTTAATATATAAAAACAATGATTATTTTTGATCTTTTGTATATAGTTTATGTACTCTATGTTATCTTCTGTATCTTCTTCATTTTATAATTGTTCATGTGCATATTGCATGTATGACTGTTATTATATCTTGTTAATATTTCTTGTATAGTTAACATATTGTATTTTTTGTGGAGCATTTCTACTCAGGTCTCCACTGAAAATGGTTCATTGGCCCAGTTGGACTAATCGGGCAACAAAAGACAAATAAATAAATAAGACATATCTTTAGCCAGTTAATCAGATGTGAATTGACTATAGTCATCTATAATGTAGCCATCATTAGATCCAAACTCGTTAAACTGAATGTTTTCATGTAATGAATATTTAGCACACCCACTAGCAACAGCATAGAAAGTGCAATGCTTCCTGTGTGTATTGGAGACTGTTGACTTTTGTTTCATTCTGAAAGTATGCTGTGTCTTATTTACAGTAATTGCTTTATCATTTTTCTATTAACAGACAATAAGCTTAGTTTTCCAAGACTTTCACTAAATATGGCAGAACAATGCTGAGAGGTATCTGTCAATGCCCTGTTATCCAACCCTGACAAACATTTGGAGAACAAAGCTTCCTATTTTCATTTACCTAGGGCAATATCCTCCATCAGGATTCATTAACAGAATGACACATATCCTAGGACAATATCCTCCATCAGGATTCATTAACAGAATGACACATATCCTAGGACAATATCTTCTATCAGCATTCATTAACAGAATGACACATATCCTAGGGCAATATCCTCCATCAGGATTCATTAACAGAATGACACACATCCTAGGACAATATCCTCCATCAGGATTCATTAACAGAATGACACATATCCTAGGACAATATCTTCTATCAGCATTCATTAACAGAATGACACACATCCTAGGACAATATCCTCCATCAGGATTCATTAACAGAATGACACATATTCAGAACATCAGCACACTCCATTAGGATTTTCTTTGGGGGTCCAATTAACTCTGTATTACTTATTAAGATTAATGTTTTAAATCCATTGTGTAACTAATGTGATATACCTGTATGCTGTTCATCCTCCCCTGCAGCACTAACATAACTTGAAGTCAACCCTGTGTTTCCATTGATGCAGAACTTGAGAGTAGCATTTAAATACTTTTATGCTTTCTTCATTTCTGCTGCTACACATTCTATAACACTGGTGCACTAAACATCTCCACTACTATTACCAATGTATTACCATTGCTATAGTACTATTACAATGTCTTTGTTACTATTATTATAATACTACTACTGCTATAGTACTACTAGAACTATTTATGTCACTATCACTGTAGTACTTCTTTTCCTGCAGTGATAGAACTACTTAAATTAATAACTTATTTCAAACTGCATTAAAAAATAAACAAGTCAAAGTCTTTTGCCTTTTAACTGTTTATTTATACTGTCAGATAAGATAAACTCAAGGTTTTGTAACAGAAACTGGATTCCAGCAGGATACCGTAAGCCTTTTACCTCACTGCCTATTGAAGCAGTTATATATATATATATATATATATATATATATACTGTCATGCTTGGCTAAACAGGGCTTTTCTTCTGTTAGTAGACCAGTGGGCTGCAAGTCTGACTGGTGGATGGATTCCAGGAAAACTCTTTTTACAGTAGTTTGTTGGAAAAATACAAGTAATATGGTGTACATTTAATTACAAAATAAACAATATTCACCTTTGATTCTTCCAGTCATGCAGGAAGAACATAAAATTACTTTTAACTATACATTAATTTATTAAGGTCCTATAGTTTGGAAATATAATTTATGTTAAACTACCACATTCCAACATTATCTAAACTATATACATCTTGTTCTACATCAGCTTAGACTCTTACATTTCAAGTGTCTTCTAGTAGCACAAAGCAATTATAACTGAATTTTTTATTCTGGAACAATTAACTGTTCATGTACATTACATCTTTTCAGAGCCACACATAGCAAGTATAAGAAAAATTAAGTTTAATACAAAATGGAATAAGGGATACCATTTTATACCTACACAACATCTATCAATCTCCACCTTTTCTAAGTCCATGTTATATGGACGTACAACATCATTATTTCATCATTAACTACTACTTTAACTTTTTGAACTGAGGTAATCATTTGAGCACAGCAAACCTTTAACATTAAAAAACACATAAACCCAAAACAAAATAAATAATATAAAAATAAAAAAGTAATGATTGCTCTTTCACAGCCTGTGAATAAACTACCTATCCATTTAAACAAGAATCATCATAACTGGGTCATGAAAGTTCTCCCAACTTCTGTATAAGTTATAGATGTTTTTAATAGACTCACTGTTGTCGCCTCACAGTAAGACGTTGTCCTGTTCGATTCTCAGCTAGAGTGTCTTCTGTGTGGAGACATGCGTGAGTGGGCGTACCTTCGTTGAAGGTTGTGCATCAGGGCCAGCAACTCGGCACGTAAAAATCTACTGCCAATCATTAGCGGACAGGAGTTCCGCTGTGGCGACCCCTAACCGGGAAAAGACGAAAAACACAACAACAACTGTTATCTGGAAAGTAAGCACAACATTTGGATCCAATTATACTGCACCTACCCCCTTCCACAGCCAATACGTTATCCACGGCCACCCTGTTTTGTAGCACTACTGTCCACATAACTGTCATATATGCTGGGATATCTGTAATAGCACCATAAGTAGCATTTGCTTCCATTAACTTAGAAACTTTTCTAACTTCCTAGATACCCATAGCTGCTCCATACCAAGGAAATATACCTGCTCCTGAAATCACATAATTTCCCAAATCCAGGTTTCTCAGTTTAGTTGTTTTGCATAGTCTAATGTATCTGGTTTTACTTCCCTTTGCCTACTACTAGCCTAATCTAGTAATATTTTCAGTTGTCTATACAGCTGGAGTTAGAAAGCTTACAAAACAGATTCCTGACCAGTCTTGCACTACCATGACATTGAGTTTTTTTATTTTGATTACCTTTTCTTATTTCTTTAGCAAGCTTCTTGAGCTGATGTTGATGTTTCATTTTCTAAAACCAAAAAATAAAAGCAGTATCAGTTGATATCAGTTATTGCTGATGTCATTACTTTTCACTGATCTAAGAACACCACTTTATCTTGGCTTGATATTTTCTCCTAATTTTCTTTTCAAACAGTGTATACCAATGATCCCAACTGTGAAAAAACAACATAAGGACATTCCCATTTACTGTTTCAGGGACCTTCTTGGAAAAAAATGTTTACTCGTTAATCTTTGGCCTGGCTGTAAATGTACAGTAAGTACGCTGATTTCTGTTAACGACTTGTAGTTTCTGTAACCATACAATATGTTGTGTTATTTCAGGACTAGAAACTGATGCATTAGGATCTAATAGAAAATGCACTGGCATTTGCCTATTTGTCATCAATTTATAACATTATAATGCCTGTCTTGACACTTGGAGATGCTCTAATTCCTAAGAGAATACCTGGTGAATGCTGAACCCAGTTAATTCCTTTCTCTAGACAGGCTTTTTAACCTTTCTTTAAGAGTTCTGTTCATTCTTTTTAAAATTCCATTTGACTGAGGATGGTATAGCACATGAAATTTCTGCTGGATCCCTAACAGGTTGCACATTTCTTTCATGACTTGACTAGTGAATTGTGGACCATTATCTAATTCTGTTATTTGAGGCCAACCACAGTGTGAAAATATGTGTCCACAGTGCTGACACTGTGGTTTTTGCAGTACAGTTTTTGGATGATATTGCTTCCGCCCATTTAGAAAATGTATCCACAACAATCAGTATATATCTGTACAATCCCTTGCCAGGAGACAATGGTTCAGCATAATCTATCTGCACACTATACCATGGTTCCTCTGACACTGAAACTCTGTTTAACTGTGTTTTTGGCAGGTTGGATTTGACTGTAAACATACTATACATTCCTCTATTATGTTCTTGAACTTTTTCAAATGTGGATGCCAGTACTTGTGTTTTACTATTGGCCATAGCGTTTCTGCTGACATGTGTCCTAAAATCTGGTGGCAGTATCTTATCATTTGCTTAACTATAGGAGCTGGTATATATGATAGATTGTGACCACTCTGGCCCGGAAATACACTCCTGGACCTAATGGCAATATTTTACACTTACTGAGTTCATCTACTTGAATCTGAAACTTCTGTAAAAGCATTAGATCTTCAGCATTATCAGTTTTTGTATGTGTATATTAAATTTACTGACCATGATTTCTGGTGTGGCATATAAAGGTGTTCCTGTTTTAGCTGCTTCTTTTGCTGCAGCATCTGTAACTACATTTCCCTGATAATGAGGGTTGTCTCCCACAGTCTGGTCTGCTTTAGCCTTGCGCACACTACCTTTGAGAGGGTACTGATGTTCCATCTCAAAAATCTGTCTTAGTATTTCTGCATGCAGTAGTGGCTTGTTGCTACTGTCTGCAAAACCCATTATTTTCCAAACTGCTAAATGTTTGGTAGGTCACTACATACAATATCCATTCTTCCATCTTTTTCCTTGGTCATCTGTAATACATACAACAGTGGCTCCAACTCTGCTCTTTGTGATGACATGTGTCCAGGTAATATAACTTTATACAGCTGTGTTGTACTTCCATCAACAACTTACACTGCAAAACTTGTCTTGTAACTTTCTTCATCCCAATATCCAGCTTCATCCACATAAATGCATTTGCAGTTTGTATCACATTCTTCAGAAAATGAAGACTTTGGGGCTTTCCAAATTTCATCCTAACTGTGGGGACTTCCATTCTACAACAAATGATGTGATAGATAATAGTGATCTCTTCTTTCCACTGTCATATTTCTGTTAAAACTCAGTAAGCCATTGGGCAAATCTTGTCTGGCTGATTACCTTGTGATCTGTAGAATACAAAAGAGTCTTGATAGTGTGATGTTGTGTCTGTACTACTACTGGTGCAAACTGTGTAATATAAGATGACTACTTAGGTCCCCAGTGTACAGTGCTTTGATACAAGGATTGTATCTCTGTACTGACATTAACATGTGACTAAAAAAGGTGACTGATCTTAATTTACTCTGTATTCCCTTCTATGTACTCCATGGTCATTTTTGCAAAATAGCTACATAGTTGCTGTCTTCACTGGTAGTTGCCTGAAGATATAAGGGATGACACAATGTAGGCATGATTAACTCAACAGCTGCCACTAGATCTTGTTACAAATCTTGGACTTCTTTCAGTGCAGTCTCTGTCCATTGTACATCTGTTCCTGCCACATCTGCTTTAAGCAATTTATACAAGGTTCATAGGTTCATAGTTGTGTACTAGACTAATGGGCCTGGAGCCTTTACAAGCCTAGCCCATAGGATTACCCAGGCATTGTGCCACCTGACCTTAGTTTCCAATGCCTCTGTCGAGTAGAGCCACTGTAGTGATCCCCGGGGTGAATTTTCTATTTCCCATCCACTCATCAAGATTTCTCTTGAGAAGGGCCAGTGAGGTGCTCTGTTTGACATGTATGGGAAGTTTATTCCATAGCATGGGCAGTCTCTGGGTTATGAACCTTTCTCTCCAGCACGTTATGTTGATTGTGGTAATGAGGTTGAGGTCTCTGGAGCATGTGGTGCGGAGGGATAGGGATTTCTTTAGATCTAGCATTTCTAACAGAGCTGGGTCAGACATGGCTTTCTAAGTCAAGCAGAGATCGCCTTTAAGTAGGCGATATGAGACAGAGAATAGTTGGAGATTTTTGAGTCTGTCCATACAGGACAAGTGTTTAAGGCCTAGGATCCTCTTTGTGAGGTACTTTTGCGGCCTCTCCAGTTGTTGCAGGTGTCTAGTGAGGTACATGCCAAATGGGGCATTGTACTCGATGACTGACCTAATGAGGCCATCTTCCTGGATGCAAAACCCTTAGTAATGAGATGTGACACATAGAAGGACTTTCTGACCACAGTGGCAGTATGGTGGTCAAAAGAGAGGTTGCTGTCAACCTGTGTTCCCAGATCTCTTATAATGCCTTCTGTCTTCAGTGGACTACTATTGATGTGGTAGTTCATGGGAACTGGGTTTTTCCCAAAGGGGATGACAATGCATTTTTTGGCATTGAGCTTAAGGCTATGGTTCTGACTCCAGTCGTTGGTCTCAGTGAGGCCTTTCTGTAGGATGTCAACATCACTTGGGGAGTTAATAATGGCTCCCAACTTGCAATCGTCTGTGAACTTTGTCAGCCAGAGTCCGTTTGTGTTGGCCTGGACTTCTGAGAAGTAGATACCAAACAGGAGAGGACCGAGGACTGATCCCTGTGGGACTCCACTTGTGCTTGGTCGACAGTCTGACTTGGAGTCAGCTACTTTCACACTGTGGGTTCTATCTGTGAGCTACTTTGCAACCAACCTAGTGATATAAGGGTTGATGCCTAGCTTAGTGAGTTTTCCTATGATTCCTGAGTGGGGAATAGTATCAAAGGCCTTGGCCAGATCAAGGTAGGCTGTATGAACCACCTTGCCTTCATCCACAGCTCTGGTGACTGACTCAAAGATGTTGACCAAGTTGAGCAGACATGATCTACCCTTCACCAAACCAGACTGTGTGGGATCCAGAGTTTGGAGATTCCCTATATTCTTGCTTATTAGGTCTATGATGATGTGTTCCATAGCTTTGCATATCAGACTTGTCAGGCTAATTGGGCGATAGTTCCAAGGGTGTGTAGCCACTCCTCCTTTGTGGAGAGGGATGACTATAGCAGTGCGCCATTCGGTAGGGACAAAGCCTGAGATGAGGCTGTGATTGAACAAGGCACACAGGTGAGGTGTCAGTTCACTCTGTAGTTCATGCAGAACACAGCCAGGGATATTGCCAGGTCCCATAGAAGCTGTATTCTTGGCCTTGGACAGTGCTGTTGTAACCTGTGCAGCAGTAATACTGGGTGCCTGGCAATCCACTGGTATTATGATTGGTCCTTTGAGGAGGAGAGAAGGGTAAAGTTGGCACTGAATCTGTCGGCCAGTATATTGGTAATATCTGTTGGCTCAGTATAGGAGGTACCATTGTGCAGTAACTCAGACCAAATCTGTGTATTGCTGTGGAGGTTTTTTACATAACTATATAAGGTCTTGTGTTTGTCTTTACTATCTGCTGCATTTCTGTTTTCATAGCTAGCTTTAGAGGATTTGATGAGGGATCTCAACTGTTTGCTGAGGCTGATAAGGGAGTTTTTCCAGTCTTGGAACTTCACCTTATTCTGCATCAGTTTCCTCCTTCTACTGTAGAGTTTGTTTATGGCAGGGGACCACCAGATTGGCTTTTTTTTTGGAGGAGAGTGTCTTGGTTCTATTGGGTATGGCGAGATCCATGCATTTGTGTACGTATTCGTACAGTGCATTGGTGTATGATTCGGAGGTCATGCAACTATTCACCATTTGCATGGGTGTTGTAAAGTTAGCCACCTCTGTTCTTAGGAGCTCAACATTAACTTTGGAGAAGTTTTTCATGGTGGTTACCTTTGCGGGAGGGGGGTGGATGTGGATTTACAAGGTGATTAGTTTGTGCTTGGATCTAACCAGGGAGGAGCTGAATACTGGTGTAGAGCAACAGTCGCCCATGTTAGTAATGACCAGGTCAAGAATGTTGCTACCTCTAGTGGGGGTAAGAACAAGCTGGTCCAAGGCATTGGAATTAATGAATTCCAGGAAACGTTGGGCAAGTGTATTTGTACATGAGTAGTTTTCCCAGTTAATGGAGGGGTAGTTGAAGTCACCCAGTATGAGAGTGTTAGGTTGGACCCTAATATTCTCCAAGGTGGTTAGGAACATGGAGTGAGAGTCTTGGGACATGGTTGGGGACCTATAACAGGCTATGACCTGAATCACTGTCTTACCCAATGTTAGCTGGATCTGAAGTATCTCTGATACATTATGTTGGGCTACCAGCCTGGAGGTGTGCGCATCCTTTATGAATATGGAAACACCACCGCCTTTGGAGCTTCGTCCATGTTCTGGGGCCAAATGGTGTGGAATGAGTTATAGCCTGGTAGTGGAGGGTTGCTTTTTGCTGCCTTGAACCAGGCCTCTGTTACAGCACAAATGTCGATATTCTCCATTTTAAGGAGTGCTTCAAGTGAGTGCATTTTGAGATTTAGACTTCTAGTGTTGAGCAGCATGACCCTCAGATCGCATTTGTTTGTTACGGTGGTAATTTGATCTTGGGAACACTGCCTAAAAAGGCACTATAGGGGTGGCAAGAGCCTTGGCCAGTATCTGAAAGCCCAGGGGTGACAGATGCAGGCCATCTCTGGCAAAGCATCGAGGTCTGTCAATCTTGTCATCCCAGGCAGACAGAAAGTGGATCCCCTTAGAATGACACCAGAAACTTAGACAATTGTTGAAATCAGTCATTTTTTGCTTGTACTGTGGTAGCATTCTGTGTGATGGTAGGATGCTGCTTAGGGCTAAGGTCGTACCTGCTTGGGCTACATAATCCGAGAGCTCCTCCTTGTCTCTTTTCAGATCTGCTGTGGGACCATAATTTTCTGTGAATTCACAGCCGTAATTCATTATTCCCAAGAACTTCTGTAAATCATTTACAGTATTAGGCAATGGCATCTGTAAGATACACTACACCCTATCTTTGTAGGGAGGTCTAATCTGTGACTGTTTAGTAATACCTAGAAACTGTACTGGTTCTTGTAACAAGTGTATTTTTTGCATGTTCATGTTAAACCGTGCTTTTTGTAAAGCCTGAAAAACTTCAGATAGTATCTGCAAATTTTCTTCTTTAGTCTGTCTGTATCAGAATATCATCTGTGTACTGAAGAATTTTGTTACCCTTATTAAGTGGTCTGAACACAGGTCTGGTATGAAACCCTAGTGGAAACCTCGTCATAAATTCTGCTGATCTTTATAAGTAAAAGCAAATCTCTTTTGCAAATCTTTAGTTATGGGAATCACAAAAAATCCATTATTCAGATCAATGACTGAAAAATAGTTGCTTCTGCAACTCAGTTTGGTGGCCATTTCTGGTGCACTGGGTACTATATGTGTTACGTGAGTAGTTTATTTATTTAATAGCCTTAGATCTAAGAATAAGTGGTAGCTACCATCTTTTTTCTTAATTGGCCACAAAGGTGCATTAGATGGACTGACAACATTTTTTTATTATGCCCTGTTCCTGCCATTGTTTAATACATTTTCTGATGTCATCTTCTGCTTACTTTGGAACTGCATACTGTTTCTGATATGGTGGCATTCTCTCATAGGTTCATAGGTTTATACTAGGCTAACTGCACTAGGGCATTTATAAGCCTAGCCCAAAGTTATGTGGCTTACGCCGTCCCTTATGTTAGAAATACTGTGCCCATTAGTTTGTTGTGCCTCTGTCCAGTAGTGACGCAGAGATGATTCCCGGGGTAAACCTACGATCTCCCATCCACCGGTCAAGATTTCTCTTGAACAGAGCCAGCGAGGTGCTCTGCCTCACATGGACCGGGATTTTATTCCACAGCATGGGGAGTCTCTGGGTGATAAATCTATCCCTCCAGCACATCCTATTTATATCCGTGCTAAGGTTTAAGTCTCTTGCTCTAGTGGTTTTGGTGGATTTGGATTTTTTGAGGTGGAGCATGTCCATTAATTCCGGGTTGGTCATGGCCTTGTATGTCAGGCACAGGTCACCTCTGAGCAGACGGTATGCAACTGAATAGAGTTGGAGTTTCTTCAGTCTGGCAGCATATGACAGGTTTTGGAGTCCCTTTATCCTTTTGGTGAGGAACTTTTGGGGTCTCTCCAATTGCTGCAGGTGTCGGGTGAGATACATCCCGAATGTGGCATTGTACTCGATCATTGGTCTGATAAGTGAAGAGTACAGGGGAACAATGACCTCACTTGATCTGGATGTGAATCCCTTCATGATCAGGTGGGCAATGTAGAAGGTCTTTCGAACCACTTTAGCAACGTGAGCGTCAAACGAGAGGCCACTGTCAACCTGGGTCCCCAGGTCCCTGATAACCTCTTCTGTGCTTAGTGGGTTGCCACCTATATGGTAGCTTGGGGTTACCTTGTTTTTCCCCAAGGTTTTACTCTGTGCCCAGAGATCGGGACAACATGGGAGCAAATCTTGTTGTAAATCTGAAGCTGCAACATTGATGCTAAGATTTGTTTTATCCTGACAAATCATGGGCATTACACTACAAATCTGTTGAATTTTGTCTCTCCAGTACTTTGACTAAATCAGCTTTTACTCCAAAGGTATTTAATACATCCATATCCAGTATGGTAGAGTCACACTGAGGGTGTATTAAAATTAAACTTGAATTTCTTTACCAGACATATTCTGTTGATTCAAAAAAATTAACTTTAATAGGGTGACTGTGATATGCTTGTACTATAAAATCTTCAAGTCCTGATAAGAGTATAATACAATGGGCATCTCTAGGCAGCTTTTTGTTAGTAACTGAAACTGCTGCTGCATTGTCAGTCAGAACCTTGTCCCATTTCTGCACCTCTGCCCAGACTGTTATAAGCAGTCTACCTTCAGCTCCCAAGGTTTAAGAGGTCAGTTAAGCCTGGCAGGGATGTCACACCCCTACCCATCTAGCTAAATATTTTGCAGGTGTTCTTCACCCGTTTGCTGAGAGCTGACAAAGCTAACACTTATCTGTGCATCTGGTACATGTATTGATTGTACTTAAGCTTCTGGCAAAACTGTAAGTGCAGGGGGAGTTGTTGTGGAGTCACGTCTTCATCTCTCAGAGTATTGTGCAATGGTGGATTTACACTATCTATTGCAGACTGTAGAGGCTGCGGATCAGGGCATAATTTGACTGCATTGGCTACATACTGTGGGTTAACTGTTGGCTTTCTGTAGTGACCTTTGGCCCCAAAATAGGGTCTTTCTGTAGTCTTGGTACAGTCTTTGTCTAGTGGTGGATATTTTCCTTCCTTTATTTGTTTTTTGTTTCATTCCCAAAATTTCAGACACTGCTTCTTAGTATGCTCTATTTACATAAATAACAGGTCATACCCAAAGAGATAGCTGTCTTTGAGTTTAGAGTCTTTCTAATTGTTGCTACCAGTTGCAGAAATCCTACACACATTTTCACCTGTGTTCAGTAGCTATGTTTGCTTAATAATCATTTGTGCAGCTTTTTGCATAGAGTTTGCTTTACTTGCAGTGTTTAGCTTAATGCCATTGTCTGGACCTTATATGTGCTGCAAAATGGTCTCTAGCAAGCTTGATACTGCATCTGGTTCACTCATTTTAATTAGAATATCCATGACTACTTGAAATGCCTCTTTGTATAATCTAGCATTTTCTAACAAATTATCATGTTTAGTGATTTTAAAGTGATCAATCAGCTGTGGAACAAAAGTGTGTCTTTTGAGCAAATGCCTGTAAATTTGACTAAAAATGTTCTGTATAACTTTGTAACTCTTCTTTTAAGTGTTTGGGGACAAAAGCTTTAAAACATTCTTGTAAATTATTATCCCAGTCCTCTTAAGATGTTCTGTCTAACCAGTCTTCGAATGTAACTAAATTTTGAAAAAGACCTTTATCATCCCATTTGGGAATAATTTGTAAGAGTTTTGATCTATGATATACAACTCTTTTGCTGATGCAGATGCTGTTAATGGAAACGTCACCATGAATTGTACCTCCTTCTAATGGAGGTCTTCTACTCTGTACAGTGGTTGAGGAGGAGGAGAAGGAAAATTTATACTCTCCGTCTCCTGATATATTTGCTTCTACTTTTTATTAGTATTTATAGCTTTTGAAAAAGCATCAAACTGTTCTGGCAAATTTGTAATATCAAACTGATCTGCATTCATGAGACTGCATACATATCTGCTGACCTTACAAGAACCAAACATAGTGAAAGTTTTAAAACATGAGGAAAATAAATTTAAGATGACTTCCCTACTTAATCTAGCAGAAGCATATTGGTGTCAAGCAGTAATGGAAATCAAACTAGAAGTAGATAAAAATCAGGCAGCAACTGAATGTGCCAAAAATAAAAGAAAGAATATAAGGTGAAGGCTCAGATGAGAAGGAAAGAAATGTGGAAAACGCATAAACATAGTTGCAAGTATAGGAAACTCCTGGAAGAACCTCATGTTGCTCAGGACTGAATGTAGGAATGGTTAAGGCGAGGCGAATTCAAACCAAAAAATATTGGCGGCCCAAGATAGTGGACTACGTACACATTGGTTTACAAAGTCCATTGAACATGTGGGAGAAATGGACAAATGTAGGTTTTGAAAAACACAATTAGAAATAGTCGCACACCTTGTTGCTGGTTGTGATATACTAATGGCAGAAGGACTGTAGACTGAAAAGTATAATAATGTGGCAAGACTGTTACACTGGGAATTTGTGCAGACATTATAATAAACATTATAATATTGAAGTAGTTGAAAAACACGGAAACATGAACCACAAAACATCATAGAAAATCATGGTCTATATCACATGGGATTACACATTACCAACAGTTCAAAAAATAGATGTGAAAAAACAGATATAGTAGCTCATGAAAAGAAGATAAAAGTAGCATTGATCATTGAAATTGTACACCCAGTGACTACACTGTCTTAAATACAGAGACACAAAGTCATTAAATATCAGGATTTGCAGGCAGAAATGAGAGCAATCTGGAAGAAAGATACCAAGACAGTTCCAATAGTAGTAGTAGGAGCAAAGGGTCTTATAAAAAAGAATCTACAATCGTACTTAGATATGTTACCAATACATTTAACTCCATACGAATTGAAGAAGGAGTCATTACTGGGCACATTGTGGGTGCTGCAAAGAGCACTTTTGGCTAACATCAAAGCATGAAACAATACTAATTTCATGAACTTTAATCGTACTTTGACTTAGGAATGGGGTCAATTCCTGTCATGGTATTAGAAACCCAAAAGATTTGGAGAAATTAAATAGTGAAGCCAGAAAATATTGGTTTGCAACATTGGTTTACAAAATCCATTGAACATGTGGGAGAAACAGACAAATGTAGGTTTTGTAAAACAGAATTGGAAACAGGCATAAAAATGTGGCAAGTCTGTTGCACTGGGGATTGTGCAAACATTATAATATTGAAATAGCTGAAAAACACTGGAAACATGAGCCACAAAGCATCATAGAAAATGATGAAGTCCACATCACATGGGATCACCCATTACCAACAGTTCAAAAGATAGATGCAAGAAAACCAGATGTAGTGGTCCATGAAAAGAAGACAAAAGTAGCATTGATAATTGAAATCGCTACACCCAGTGACAGTGTCTTGCGTACAGACACAAAGTCATAAAATATCAGGATTTGCAGGCTGAAATTAGAGCAAGGTGGAAGAAATATACCTAGACAGTTCCAACAGTAGTAGGAGCATGGGTCTTATAAAAAAGAATCTGCAACCATATTTAGATAAGTTACCAATACATGTAACTCCATAAGAATCGCAGGAGTCATTACTAGGCACATTGCGGGTGCTGTGAAGAACACTTCTGGCTGACATCAAAGATTGAAATAATACTAACTTCATGAACTTTAATCATACTTTGGCTTAGGAATGGGGTCCATTCCCATCATGGTTTTAGAAACACAAAAGTATTGGAGAAATTAAAAAGCCAGAAGATATAGCAAACCTACTGGCTGACAAATTCAGCTCCAACTTTATCCCTGTCTCCCCCCTCAACCTTCCCTCATGGAATGCCATCAAATATAACTCCCACTGCTATACCTAGGGAACAGTTCCTTAACACTCTCTCTAAGGCCAAGAACACTGCATCTGTGGGCCCAGACAGTATCCCAGGATGCCTTCTAAAGAGCATGAACATGACCTATCAGGCCGTCTGGAATTGCTATTTAAATGTAGCCTTCAAACAGGCTTCGTGCTTCATGAATGAAGAACAACAACAGTCATCCATCTGCACAAAGGTGGACCATCTACAAACCCTGGAATCTACAGACCCATACGTCTTACTAGTCTTATATGCAAAGTTGTTGTGTCTTTCGGCTTTTCCCAGTTAGGGGTCGCCACAGCTGAACTCCGGTCCGCTAATGATTGGCAGTTGATTTTTACATGCTGAGTTGCCAGCCCTAATGCACAACCATCAACGAAGGTATGCCCATTCATGCATGTCTCCACGAAGAAGAAGCTCTAGCTGAGAGTCGAACCGGTCAGCGTCTTACTGTGAGGCGACAACGCTACCGCAGCACCACCACCATGGTTCTAGTCTTATATGCAAAGTCATGGAAAGAATTATCATGGAAATGATCAATAATGATATAGTAAACCTCCAGATGCTGGACTCAACCCAGTTTGGTTTCATCAAGGGTTGGTCATGCCTATTCAAGCTGGACGACTTCTTTGAGAAGGTCACCAAAGCAATGGATGAGGGCAAAATGGTTCACACTGCCTACCTTGACCTGACCAAAGGCATTTGACACAATACCCCATTTGAGCATTGTTGACAAACTCAAGAGGTTAGGTACAAACCCATATGTCACCTGGTGGATAGCTAACTGGGTCACAGACAGGACCCAGGCAGTTAGAACTAGGGAGTCTACCACTAGAAAGATGCCAGTCGCAAATGGAGTTACTCAGGGATTGGTCCTTGGACAGTTCCTTTTTGGTATTTACTTCTCTGAAGAAGGCCAATGTCAATGGTGATTGCAAATTAGGAGCTGCCATTGAATTCCAGCTGACACAAATGTTCTCCAGGAAGGGGTGACATAGAAAAACAACTGGTGTCAGAGCCATGGACTAAAACTACATGCCAAAAATACATAACAATATCCTTCAGGAAGTCATCCACCCCTGGTAACTATCATATTGACAACATTCCTCTTAGAGTTGACCCAGTAGTCAGGGACTTAGGGACACACATAGACTGTAATCTATACTTTGACCATCAAATGTCTACAGTAGTGAGGAAATCATTCTGTGTTGCACAACTTATAACTAAAGGTATGGCATCTAAGTCCAAGGAAGTCATTGTTCCTCTGTATTCAGCATTCATCAGAGCTGTCATTGAGTACAATGCTCCCTTGTTATGTACCTAACCATGCATATCCAACAAATAGAATGTCCACAGAGGTTCCTCACTAAAAGAATACAGGGCATAAGAAAAATGTCCTATGCAGACCACCTCGAGGCCCTATCCCTGTATTCTGTCTCCTACAGGTTGTTGAGGGCTGTCATACAGGGCATTGTCAGAACCCACTATGATGGACCTGTTGCATATCTGCAAAACAAACAGTACCAGAATAACATGCTCAAAAGACTTAAAACCTCACCTGTGATATAAATAGGAACTGTTGGAAAGACAGGTATGTATCCCAGAGACTGCCCGTCTCTGGAACAGCCTCCTCATCCATGTGAAGCAGAGTTCCTTCTTAACCCAATTCAAGTGTAACTTGGACAATTGGATGGGGAACCGGAAATTCATCTGTGGCTCTTCACCTATTTCTCTAATGGACACAGGCAACATGTATATGGTTCATCACCCAGGCCCCTGCTTGTAAATGTTTCATCTTCCAAGCCTCTGCTTACACTTATCAAGGGTGCCAGAACTTGTAAGAGATTTGGAATGCATGGTCAGTCTTAAAAAGACCCTTGTGTTTGTTAGCCTAGTTAACACCTATGAACCTATAAACCTATTAAAATCATGTAACTTTACACACAATAGCTGTTTTAGCATTACACTTAGAAAAGACAGATTTATCCCATTATTTAAAACTTTCATCTTGCCAATGTATAACTTTATTGAACACATATTTAGCATATAACTGCATAGACACTTCTAAAGAGGGCTCCCTATTTAAATGTTAGAACGTGAAATGCCGAGTGCCAAAAAGCTGAATAAAAATGCTGAAAACACAAGAGAAGAGTGAATGTAAAAAAATGCACTTCTCCCTTAAACTTCTTTTTGCAGGAGGCGAGCCCCCCTGCACCCCTTGCGGGGGGGCCCACACCCCCCAAAATTATATATTCTGCCATTCAGTCTTCACCTATCAGGACTCACTCTAGCAGGTCCCAAGATTTTAAATGGTTACTTCTAATGAGTATTTACACTTAGCAGTTTGACTTGTTAAAAAATCCATACTGGAAATTTATGCTTACAGAGATTTTTCCATGCCTCATCATAGAGTGGCCAGTTCAGCAAAGAATCAAAGAATAGTCATCTGTATGTTTCTGTCTCCTCCAGTTTTTCACCCCAGAGAGTTGCTCATTGGAGGACATTTTGGATCTGTATACAAAGAGTTGAGATTTTTCTGTAATTGTCTGCAACCAGAACAATAGGTTTCTTCGAGTAGTGGTGCAATCACGTATGCCTCTCAAACTAGCTGACTTGCTCTGATAGAACAACTTAAATTGATAACTTATTTTAAACTGTATTAAAAAAGATATATAACTTGAAGTCTTTTTTCTTTTAACTGTTTATTTATGCTGTCAGACAACATTAAACCCAAAACTATGTGTCTGGACTGCAGCAGGATACTGTAAGCCTTTTACTTCACTACCTACTCAAGCAGTTACATATACCATCATACTTGGCTAAACGTGGCTTTTCTTCTATTAGGAGACGAGTGGGCTGAAGTCTGACTGGTGAAAGGACTCCAGTAAAGCTCTTTTTATAGTAATTTGTTGGAAAAATACATGTAATTTCTTGTATGTTTATTTATGAAAAACAACATTAACCTTTGACACTTCCAGTCATGCAGGAAGAACGATAAATTACTATTAGCTATAGATTAATTTATTAAGCTTCTAAAATCTGGAAATGTTATAATTTATGCTAAACTCCCACATTTCAATGTTATCTAAACTTAATACATCTGGTTTTACATTAGCTTAGACTCATACATTTCCAGGAACTTGTAGTAACAAAGCAATTATAGCGGAAATATTTGTGCTAGAATTATTAACTATTCACATACACTATATTTTTCAGAACCACACATAGCAAGTATAAGAAAAATGAAGCTTAATAGAAAATGGAGTATAGGAAACTTCTTTATACTTATATAGCAACTATCTTGCAGTATTACTACTACAATATTGCTGCAGCATTACTGCTGTTGCCACATTACTACTATTGCTAAAATACAGCAGTATTAGCACTAATTCTACTGCTACAACATTACTGCATTTCTACTTCAGTATAAATACTGCTATTGTTGTTATTGTATTACTGTTACAACACTTACAGCACTACTACTACTGATGTTGCAGCTACTACAATGCTACTATTTCTTCTCCTCTTTCTCCTACTACAACTACAGGATTTTGCTTGGTCTCTTTTCTGCTTTTCCTCTGTTGACAGTAAATATCACCTCTGGTCATGACTGCAAATGGTCATTAGATCAGTGCATGTAACCTGCTAATAAATAAAAAATGAAACAATCTCTTGCATTGGGCAGTTTTAACTTGACCACTTACATTTGCATACTTACATTTATTTCCAGTTTTCAACATTTGGTTGCAAACATATTGTTCATGGACATGATGCAGATGCACACAAAGCAGGCTGATAAGCCTTGTCCTCAACTCTGTCTACTTGAAATCATAGTAATTTCAAGCTCTGCTACATGTGGATCAGTGAGTTCTTACTGTTTCTGGTCTTGCCCTGTTATCTTACTATTTATTTGGTCTATGGATGAAGCATTTGTAGTAATAACCAACCGATGCACAGAATTATGTGGCATTTTTAGTAATTAGATGAGGACATTTGCAGAGGTCTGTTTTCTGTTCTTGAATGTATCAATGGTCATTAGCATACTAATACTTATACAGTCCACCTTTATTTGCTAGCCATGTAGTAATAAAGACTCCTTTATTCTGCCTGATTAAAATTTAGTGAGTTTATATCTTGCTCATTAGTATTAAAATAACCCCATCAGTAAGTTGTATTATAGGCTTCAGTGTAATCTGTGTTATCCTTAACAGCATAACTGAATATAACCGGAGCTGCTCAGAGTTTGGTGACTTTAGCCAGAGATCAGGAGTGCATCTGAACTGTAATCCAAGGCATCCACTGCAAACAACTGCTCATTTATGTTGATTGTGTCTGCATTTTTTTCTGCACTTTCAAATTTTGTACTACTGCCTTATATAGTATAGTCTAGATTCAGACTTGCTGAATCTAGGCTATTTGGTATCACTGTGCTCTAAATCAGCCATCTTACATTAAGAGGGCCCCCCCCGCCCCCTGCACCCTTGCGGCAGAAGTAAGTAGCTCGGGTTTTATCTGAGTTAGAGATTGCTGGAGAAAGGCTCACTTTGAGGCTTTCCCATTGGTAGTTTGTCTTAAAACTTTTGAATTTCACTTGTATTTAAGCCTCACATTTGCAAGGGTTTGCTCTCAGTTAACAGGAGTTGCTCGGAGTTTGGTGACTTTAGCCAGAGAGCTAGAGTGCATCTGAACTGAAATTCAAGGAATCCACTGCAAACAACTGAAAAATAAGTATATTTAAAGCCTGTACTGCACTTTATTAACTGTATTTATTTGAATTACTTCATTTTTTTGCATTGCCCTGTATAGATACAAATGCCTGGATCTGTCAGAACACACATGCACGCAGGTCACTCAACAAGTACTGTTATGACTCTGTCATAGTCCATGTTGGGGTGAATGACTTGAGATGTACCTTTCTGGACTATATGAAGAGAGACATGACTGAACTCTCAGACTGTATGTCTCAGGCAGGCATGTCTCTAGCCCTATGCAGCATTCTACCTTCACCGAGGATGATGTCACAATATAAAGAAAAAAGTATTGACTTCAACAATTTCCTTAGCTTCTGGTGCCATTCCAGGGAGATCTAGTATTTGTCAGCCTGGGAAGACATGGTCAACAGGCCATGCTGCTTTGCTAGAGATAGTCTGCACCTGTCTCCCCTAGCCTTTAGGATACTGACTAAGGTGCTTGCCTCTTCCATAGTGACTTTTTAGGCAATGTTAAAATGACATAATTTCCAACATAGCAAAATCAACTGAAAACAAACTCAAGGCAATGTTCTGGTGCTTAATGTTAGGAATCTAAACACAAAACTGCACTCCCTGTAAGCACTCCTCACCTTGGAAGATGCTGATGTCTGAGCAGTCACTGAAACATGGTTCAAGGCCACAGAGAGCACCCCAGCTGTAAAAGGCTGCAATGCCTTCCACACGTTCAGAACAGAATGGGTGAGAAAGAACTAAAGATGGAGGTGTATCCATCTTCATTAAAGCTAAGTACACTTCAAAATTGGTCAAACACTATGACACTCCATGCCCAATTAACTATAGGCAAAACACCTTACAACATCATTGCTAGCTATAGGTCCCCCCTCCATGAACCAAGAAAAGCACAATGCCTACCTTGATTTACTGGAGTCACTCACCATACAGCCCAACACCTTAGTCATGGGAGATTTCAATTATCCCTCCATCGACTGGGTAACATGCAGAAGCTCAAACATGCTTGCCCAGAAGTTTCTGGACTTTGTCAATGCAAATGCTCCGGAACAGATAGTCTGCACCCCCCACAATGGGCTCTAGTGTCTTTGACACAGAACTCACCAACATTGATGGTCACTGCACTGCTCCCTGTGTGATGCCCTCCTTGGTAAGGTCAGACCATAAATCAGTCTCATTTGAAGTAATTTTTGCACCCCACACCCCAAAGGAGCAAAAAAAAAAAAAACTAAGGAAAAGGAACTTCTCCAAAGCAAACTGCAGCCTACTAAGTGATGGTATAAAAAGTTTTATAGCCCCTGCATTCACAGGCAATAATGACTCCTATGCAGAGATGTACACAGATGCCCTGTATAATCATCTTAGTAACTGTATAGACTCAGCTATACCTGACTGGATTAAAATTGGGCCCTCTCGAAAAAAGAAGCCACCTTGGTGGACATCTAGTATAAATAGGTTGTATAACAAAAGAAATTGATGTCCAAGAATAAGAGGCAACTGCCTCTATGGAGGAAGAATTCTCTCCACAGACTGGACAAGAGAATCAGAAGTCTTGTAAAGTCCTCTAAAGCTAATTATGAAGCTAAAATAGCATCCCTAGCCAAGGGCAATCATAAGGCATTATTTAACTACATCTGAAATCTACAAAGGAGTGCAGAATTGGTAGTAGATGGTACTAGTCACATTATACCAGAAGATATTGCCAACTGCTAGCTGACAGATTTGGTAAAAACGTCACCCCCCCATCCCCACTAGCCATACCTCAAAGAATACCTGATACCAGTTCTCTACCTAGTATCTGTAGAGATCAAGCCATATCTGTGCTTTCCAAAGCCAAAATCACGGCCTCAATGGGACCAGGTAACATATCAGGTCACTTACTAAGTAATCTAAAATAGGACCTAGCTGACCCACTTGCTCTTCTCTTTAACCATAACCTGAGAACTGGCTTTGTATCAGCAGAATGGAGAACTGCTCCAGTAATCCTGTTGCATAAAGGAGCCCATAAACCAACCCTGGAAACTATACACCCATAAGTTTAACTGCCTCATCTGCAAAGCCATGGAAAGGATCATCATGGACCTTATCAACAAGGACATAGGTGACCTTCAAACTCTAGACCCATCCCAGTATGGCTTCATTAAGGGTAGATCATGCTTATTGAACCTGGTAGAAATCTTTGAGAAAGTCACAAAAGCCCTGGATTAAGGTAAGACAGTGCATACTGCCTATCTGGACCTAGCCAAAGCCTTTGACACAATCCCCCACTCGGGTATTATTGAAAAACTCTTCCAGTTAGGTGTTAACCCTTACATCATTGGATAGGTAGCTAATTGGCCCACCAAATGAACACATACTGTCAAAATGGTAACTCCACCTCTACCAGTAGACCCATCACCACTGGCATACCTCAAGGATCTGTACTGGGCCCTTTACTATTTGGAATCTATTTCTTGGAAGTCCATGCTAAAATATACAGCCTTTGGCTTACTAAATTTGCTCATGATTGTAAATTAGGCACAATCATTGAGTTCAGCAATGATGTTAACATATCACAGGAGGGGCTAACACAAAAAAATGACTGGTGCCAAAGTCACAGTCTAAAACTAAACGCAAAAAAAAGTTCACTATTTTCCCATTTGGCAAAGCAGAACTCCCCACTAATTACAATACTGACAGCACCCCGGTGGTGTAAGAACTGGGAATATAGGTTGACAGCAATCTGAACTTTGAACACCAGGTTTCCACGGTGGCAAGGAAAGCCCTCTACATTGCGCATCTCATAAGTAAAGGCATTACATCCAGGTCTAAGGATGTTATATGGTGCTGATCTGTAAAGTACATCCATCTAACCAAGGACAATTGGGGCAACCCTGGATTAGCATGGCTAGGTTTATAAAGGCTCTAGGGATGCTAGCATAGTAACCTCCTATGAATCTATGAACATATGAACCTATAATCATTTATGTCTGGCTTCTCTTCAGTCACACAACAGTTCACTAACCTTGTTCACTGACCTTTGAACCAAAATGAGTGGTGAAAGACTGTTTACTAATTGAATGACTGTTTCAAACACTGTAACCATTGAAGCAAGACAGTTACTGACAGTGCAAGACCTTGTGTTTATAAACTTCATTAAGTTTATTACTGGTGAACATCATTCTCCTGATTACCTGCTGCAAAGATTTCTCATAATGTATCAATAGCTGATTTTTTTTCTTTATGAAGCAATCTAAGAGCTTTCATTACACAAGTGTTGTTTCTCTAACTGATAGTAGAAGGTGAAATGGAGAAATCTTTATCTAACCAAATACCTGTCACAGTAGGGGTTTGCCAAAAGTAGAATACTAAGTGTTCCTTGGGATTTGGGGACCTGGGTGGATTTCAAATCATGGGCTTCACTAAATAATTGTTTTTTTTTCACAACCATGAATAAATGCACATGTTCTTTTGGATTCATCTTAGTGATTATTTTAAATGTACTTATCTACCAATAATAACTTGCACTCTGCTTAACAGAGCAAAATGTTTGAGTGTGTTTTAAGTTTGTAGTTTTGAAAATTTTTCCAGCAAGAAATGAACTAGAACTGCTAACATTATAATCCACTAAGGTCCATATTTATGATGGTGTATATCACACATGTTTGACTGTGATAAATAGCCAAAGTAAAGTATTCCAAATTGCTTTACACAAATGCACACTAGTCCTGCAAAGTCAGACTGTTTAACTTGATCTTGACAGCAGGGTCAGTTCTTTGTTATCCACATACAGTCCTACTACCCAGCAATTATAGCCACATTGTTGACCATGTGCACCTCGGATGTCTGAATGTAACATATTTTAAATTTGTTTAATATGAACGCACAGCATTCATTTATTTTAACTTACTTCACACAAGTGAATAGTATAATAGTACTGCAAAGCCATATTACTGACAGTTTAAAATTAGGTTATGACAGGAGGAAAAGTTACTTTCATCCACAGACAGCCCCCATCCCATCCCAGCAGTTAAAGCAGAAATCTTAACTAAGGACAGCTCAGACATTAGGTTATCATAAAATTAATGGTACAGTAATGTATTTCAAGTTTATTTTAAACAAGCACACAGTAGCCACAGTAAAGTCTTCCAATATACATCACAGAAATGCACACTGGTACTACAAAGCCAGATTCAAAACTGTTTTAAATGAGTATATTCTAATAAGGTAAGTTACATTTATCCACAGACAGGCCCACACAGCAGTTATAGTCACTTTTATTAAGTAAGTACACCTCACTCAGACATCTGATTGTGATGGAAACTAATGTCCATAATAATCTATTCATGTTTATCTCATGCAAACAACCTGTAGTTAGAGTTAAGTAATCCAACTTACTTACCATAAGTGCACACTAGTCCCATGGAGCATTACTAAAAACTGTTTAAAATGAGCTAATGACAAGAGGGAAAGTTACTTTGATCCACAGACAGACCACCATATATATCCTGCTGTTACAGACATGTTGTTATTGGAATCCACTTCTGATAGCTTACTGTGATAAAATAATGACCACAGTAATGTTTCTCAAGTTTAACAAACACACAAAAAGCAGTGTAGCCATAGTATAAAGTATTTCAACATAACTTCACACAAATGCACACTAGTCTTGCAAACCCAGGTTAATGATTGTTTAAAATTAGCAGATGACAAGAGGGTAAGTTACTTTCATCTACAGACAGCTTCCAACCTCACCCAACAGTTATATCCACTTTGTTGACTATGTACACCTCAGACACCTGATTGTGATAAAAATAATGGCCACACAATAACTGCATTTCACCTTTGTTCTAAGCAAACAATAGTCATAGTAAAATATTCTGACTTGCCTCAGGAAAAATAAATTAGTCCTGCTAAGCCAAAGTAATGACCAAATAACAACATTCATTTTCATCTATAGACAGCTGCCATACACCTGCCAATCCAAAAAAATGTGAGCGTCTGTATATGTCAACACTTACAGATTGCAACAAAGTAACAATGAGAGGATATATATATATATATATATATGTGTGTGTGTGTGTGTGTGTGTGTGTGTGTGTGTGTGTGTATATATATATATATATATATATATATATATATATATATGAAACTCCCAAATATGCAACAAAGTCTAGAAGATTTAGGAGCTTTGCTCGGAAATGTTTGCATAGGTATTTTTATAACCCAAGTATTTTTTCTTAGGTAGATTGCAAATGTTGGAGGTGTGATGGAGAAAAAAGAGGTAACTGGGAACATATTTTTTGGAAGTGTAATGAGTTGGCAGACTTTAAAAATTCCCCGAAGGCTACTCTGTCAGAAATACTTGGTGAGCAAATTGGTGTAACTAAGTAAATGATTTTTTGATCTGTGAAACAGAATTGGAATTGCCTAGATGATGTAAGGCCTTGCTGAGTTTAATTCTGGTGGCTGCCAAGAGAAAGCAATTACTTCTTTTTCTTCTTTCGGCTTTTCCCGGTTAGGGGTCACCACAGCGGATCACCTGTCTGCTCATGATTGGCAGTGAAGTTTTACGGTGTTGTGTTGCCAGCCCGGCACCCAACCTTCTATGGAAGGCACACACACACTCACACCTAGGGCCAATTTAGAGTATCCACTCCACCTACAGCATGTCTTTGGGATGTGGAAGGAAACCGGAGCACCTGGAGGAAACCCACACGACCACAGGGAGGACATGCAGACACCGCACAGAAGGCACCCCAGGCGAGGATCGAACTGGAGAACCTCTTGTTGTGAGGCGGCAACGCTAACTGCTGCACCTCTGTGGCCGCCCATGAGAAAGCAATTACTAAAAAATAAAAATCGAAGTCTAAACCAACTTCCCAAGAAATAAACTATATTGTAACAGAGATAAAAAAATGAAAGTGGGATACTTAGATAAGGATAGGAGCAAATTTCATAGAAAAAAATGGAAATTCTGGAAACAATACACATAGAATAATGTTTTAAGGAGGAATGAGGTTAAAGGGAAGGCAAGAATTGAATAAGCTATTTAATGATTGACTTCAATGACTGTATAGATTAAGTGATGTATAATGTTTACAACTAAGAATATGTCAGTATGGTTTGTTTTCATTTATATAAATGTATGATTGCCTGTGTCATAAGTGATAGTTCATTAAAGATGGTTCTTGTTAAAAAAACACTTACAGATTACAAATCATTGGCTGGCCATATGATTGTCTTACCCCTAGAATCCGCAGTACCATAAATGAAGTCCTGCTGGTTGAAAGGAGATGAAGCAGTTAATTTGGTGTTAGGCAATTAAGGCAATGTTTTATCTCCTCCTGGCATTTCCAAATAGTACTGAGAAAATGTCATATGTGCTATACAATTTCAGTTTGTTAAAACAAATTGCAGGATATAGAACTCATGTAACCCAGATATAGTGTTGTCATATCACAGCAAGAAAAACATAAGGTGTACAGAAAGTTTAATCTAAAGTGAATGGCCTTCTACAAGAACAGAATTTTCTAATCAGCAGTACTCTTAATGTAAGTTTTGATGGAATGGCATACAACTATGTCTTTAAACATTTCAGTAAGCAAACACAATCTGTAGGAGTTATTTTCAATTGGGGATTGAATAACAGAATTAAAATAGAAACAGGCATGACCAGGAACAAGAAATACAATAGAACAGGCTATGCAAATATTGAAATAACATTACAAGGTTTTAATGCTTTATTTTGTGTGGGTGGCTGCGATGGTGCAGCAGTTAGTGTTGCCGCCTCACAGCAAGAGGCTCTCCGGTTCGATCCTTGGCTGGGGTGCCTTCTGTGCAGAGTCTGCATGTCCTCCCTGTGGTTGCGTGGGTTTCGGATGGGTGCTTTGGTTTCCTCCAACATCCCAAAGACATGCTGTAGATGGACTGGACACTCTAAATTGGCCCTAGGCGTGAGTGTGTGTGTGTGCCTTCTGTAAAAGGTTGGGCGATGGGCTGGCAACTCGACACCGTAAATCTCCACTGCCAATCATGAGTGGACAGGTGATCCACTGTGGTGACCCCTAACTGGGAAACACCGAAAGAAAAAGAAGAAAAATGATTTAGTTTGTGTAAGAATGGCATATAAGCTATGGATAATAAAATTAACTGCATGACATTAAGGTAATTTATGTGTGACTGCTCAATATTTCCTGTGGTATTTCATCCTATTACTACATTCATACCCAGTAATTATTTATTTATAAATAAAATATGGGGCATCTACTGCTGTCCCACTCCTTAGCTAAACAGTGAAACTCTCTCCCCACACACCTATGCAACCTACCTAACCATACAAATTTCAAATCTCAGCTACTCTCTCATCTTTCTTCCAAATGGGAATGCCCTTGCCACGTTCCAACTTAACCCCCACCATTCCCACCTTGCACTGATTCATCCAACTACCTCTACTATTACTTCATCCCACCCAAACCAATCCCTCCCCTACCAAAAACGAATTTTCTCTCTAATATCTATTGTACTATACTCTCCAATCTCAAATATACTATTACCCCCTCCATGCATAATATTTTCCTAATCTACTAATGGGCCCCCCATTGTTGGGGCTTTCTGTCTCTGCTCCACAGAGTAGTGTAAAGTTACCATGAATCTTTGTCCTTTACAGATTTTGCTTTTATTTTTATGCCAGGAGTGGATGAGCATTAATAAAAATGCTACTTATGCATGTTTTGCACAATGTAGTCAGGCGGCGATTGTATACTATAGTAGAGGAGTGTTTGTATAGAAAAAAAATAAAGATATGCCAGCATATACAAAAACATACAATATGTCACATTTAAAGGATTTTAAAATGTGGATCTTTTTTTACAACATTTCCAGGTTCAGGGCATTTTTTTCCTCATGGTGGAATGCTGAAGTGCTTTTTTTAAGTTTCATGACTCATTTTGAGTATTATATTGGCTGAATGACAAATTTATGTCCACAAGTTTTATTCCTGTCATTTTATTTTTGCTGCAATGCTTTTGACTCAAGTGACAGTGACATTAAAAAGCTCAGCATCACTGTTTCAGAAAGTAATTCAAGATTATAAGCTCAGCTCTTTGTTGCAGGGGATAGATTCTTGACTGTTACCGAATTCACCAGTATTCAACAAGTGACTCGACACAGGTGGTGCCAGGCAGGGAGAGGGACAGGTGAAGGGGCATAGTTGCTCACCTCTCTCAGGTGGAAGGAGAGGTTGCATGCGCTCAGTGGTACACTGGGTGGTGCTTATGCCCTGGTGGAGACTGGGAAGCTTACCACTTGTGCCTTGGAGAGTGGGGCAGTGAAACTTAGAAGAAATGCCCCTTATAGAAGTGAGGGGATATCCCTGTTGTCATTCAAAGAATGCCCCTCCCATATACTTTGCAAGGTATGTACTTTAGAGTCAGGGAAACTAAAAGGAGAAAGCCTTGAACTACCCCTGATAACTGTCCGAATGATGGGCCCTTCCAGCCAACCCTCTCCCCAGTGATGTAGAATAATTGGGCCAGTTCACCATGGAATGATTATTGATAACCAACAGACAGTGGGGGCAAAGACTGCAAAAAAGTAATACAGGATTATGGTCAAAAGAATAAAATAAATGCTGAGTGCCATTTAGATAAACTCAAGTTTATTGAAACTACACTCCTCCAAAACTACAGACGGCTATAAAAATTGTTTATGTGTGTGTTGGCGGGGGGGGGGGGGCTGTTTGCCCCTGACCCCATATAGATGGAGACATCCTGCTCCCCTTGTCTGCTAAAATCACAACCAAGGTTACCCCACATTGTGGAAAAGAGCTGTTCCACTTATTTGTGAATCTGGAAACAACTACATCCAGTAATACTGACTCTAACCTAATTTTCTATCCATCTGTAAAGTTTTCAAATTCACATACTGTTTTTTAATGTCACATCTTTTCATAGGGAAGAAACAGACTTTGAAAACTTTCCACATCATCAGGCAGCATACAGACACAGAAGCATGCAAATCATCCAAGTAGTAACATTTGTTATAAATACTGACTAAACAGTTAAAAAAAAAAAAATATTCCATCCTTCTGTGCGCAAAATAATAAATCCTGCAGATATGCTGCTACTAACCACACAATGAAAGCTTTCTTTTTAATATCATATCATATCTTCTCTTTTAGAATTATGTTTATACTAAGGTTCAAGCCTCAATTAATTGACTGTTTCAAATACATGACTGTGAAGGAGCAGTAGAAAATGGAAGAGCAGTATGTGTAATGCAATTTGGATATTCAAAAAGAGTAGAATGTTTATGCAGGATGGAGAAAAAAAGAATGGCAAAGGTATAAAACCCCACAGTATCCTAAAAACTTCAGAATGCTTTGCAGTCATACAAAAAGCAAATTAATGAAGAAAAAATACTATAATAACTTTTAGAATAATAGTAAAGACAACCCTATAACATTCTTGACAGCCATTAAAGAACTCTTGCATCCTGGCCATAAATTCAACTCTAACCCTTCTCCCAATGACTCATCACTTGAAACCACAATACAAGCTAACTTATTTCATAGATAGTATAGCATCTGTAAACGGGGATTCCCCAACATATAATCCTAACCCTGCCCAGCAGCCACGTATCACCACATCCACTTTCACCTTCAAACCTGTGCCCACATCCTATATAAAACTACTCTTAAAAAAAGTCAAACCACACTTCACTTTAGCTGATGACCTTCCAAGTGAATACCTTAAAATAGCAGCTGATAATGTTGCCTACCCTATCTTGATCCTTCTAAATAGGTCAGTCCAGGAATCTCATGTTTCCTTTCTCTTGAAAAAGTCACACATTATCCCTCTGCACAAAGGAGGAAATTCAACAGACATTACTAACTTTAAACCTATAGCGATCTTATCCCTTCTCTCCAAAATACTTGAAAAATATATTCAACAACAATTGATAAACTATTTTCTGCAGGAAAATTCCTGTCCCCCACACAACATGGCTTCCATCCTTCCTATAGTACTAACACTGCATTTCTAACATATATAGATACTGTCCTTAAAGCTAGAGATAAAGGCAAACTAGGCTCCTCTTTATTCTAATCTTATCTAAAGCCTTTGACTCACAGCAAACATTTGCTTTGAGTGTCCTCATTAGGTGTCTCTCAGACCACATTCTATGGATCCAAAGCTACCTATCCAAAAGATATTAGTCAGTAAAATGGCACTCCTCCCTCTCTCTATACCTTCCAGTCACCACCGGTGTACCACAAGGCTCTATCCTTGGTTCCATCCTCTTTAACATTCTCACCAACACCTTCCACAGATCCGCACAACAGATCTCCCTAATGCAGTACATGGATGACTCCACACTCATTTGCACATCTAACAACATGGGCACACATCCAAAAATTACTTAGGGAGCTTTAACAACAACTAAAACATGGTTTTGTAATTCACAACTCATGCTCAACCCTACAAAAGCAAACTATTACTTTTCCCCAAAATCCCTCTCCCATGGGAAAAAAAAACAAATTTTACAAGTCCTCTCTCCTGATAAAACAACCATCAAAGTCACTTCTCATAGTAAATTATTAGGGATGATAATCTTAAATTTGACCTGTATATACAAAATTACATAAGGAAAAGCTCATCAAAAACTAGGGATGCTTTATAGAGCCAAAAACTTTCTCACCTACACAACTAAAGCTACACTTGCCACTACTTATCTCCTCCCCACACTTCTTTATGGTGCTCCCATCCTTATTAATTGTCAGGCATCATAAAAATCAAAACTTGAGCAATGCTATAATAAAGTTGCTAAGTTTTCACAAAATACCCCTTTCGGAATCCACCACTGTATAGCAATAAAAAGCCTAAATTGGTTAGAACTACCCCACCAAGTAACATATACAGCTTCTTGCCACCTATAAAATTATCTAGAATCCAACTGGTTGTCCGGCATTAAATAACATTCTACATGACTATGCTCTTAGTCAGCCATTATGATCCAGTGACCAAAAACTCCTGTCTGTTCACAAACCTATCATATCTGCTGGGCATTGTCTGTACTCTTACCATGTTGCTAAAACCTGGAACTCCTTATATCTATCCATCAGGTCAGTGCCCTCCCTGCAGTCCCTCAAATCCATTCTGAAAGACTTCCTAGCCAAACGTTGGATCTGTTGTTGCTCACCACCAGGATAAACTATATCCCTAAATGTGGACAGATACCTGTTCATACCTTACATCTCATTATTCTCACTTCTTCACGTCTATCAATTTCTCTCCCCTGGCTTTCTCTCTAAATATACCATAAGCCTGCTTTTATAGGTTCAGAGGTTCATAGGTAAGTACTAGGCTATCTGCCCAAGGACATCTTTAAGCCTAGCCAGAATGTGTTGGCTTTCATCTCCCCCTTTGATTAGTTCCCTGTGCCTTGGTCCAGCAGAGCCATTAGTTCCCTGTGCATCTGTCAAGCACAGCCACTTTGGTGATCCCCGGGGTAAATTTTCTGTTTCCCATCCACTCATCAAGGTTTCTCTTGAAGAGTGTTAGTGAGGGGCTCTGCCTAATGTAGATTGGAATCCTGTTCCAAAGCATGGGGAGTATCTGGGACAGGAATCTATCCCTCCAGCATGTCCTATTTATCGTTGTGGTGAGGTTTAGATCCCTAGAACGTGTGGCTCTTGGGGATTTGTTTTTTTTTTAGGTGGAGCATGTCCGTCAATTCTGGGTTGGACATGGTCTTGTATGTCAGGCAGAGATCACCTCTGAGTAAGCGGTATGCAACCGAGTACAGCTGGTGTTTCTTCAGTCGGGCTGCATAGGGAATCTGTTTGAGGTCAGTAATCCTCTTGGTGAGGTACTTCTTTGATCTTTCCAGCTTTTCCAGGTGTCTTGTAAGGTACATCCCAAATGGGGCATTGTAGTCTATGATAGGTCTGATGAGTGATGCATAGAGGGGCACAATAACCTTTTTTGTTCTAGATGCAAACCCTTTTGTGATTAGGTGGGCCACATAGAAGTATTTTCTAACCACCTAGGCAATATGATTATCAAAGGAGAGATTACTATCTACTTGGGTCCCCAGATGCCTTATTACATTTTCTGTATTTAGGGGACTACCACGTATGTGGTAGTTTGCGGGTACTTGTTTTTTCCAAAGGGGATGACTATGCACTTTTTGGGATTTAGCTTGAGGCCATGATTTTGACACCAGGTATCCGTCTCAGTGAGACCTTTCTGGAGGATGTCTGTATCAACTGGAGAGTCAATTATGGCCCCCAGTTTGCAGTTGTCTGTGAACTTGGTCAGCCATAGTCCTCCTGTGCTTGCCTGCACCTCTGAGAAGTATATACCGAACAGGAGGGGTCCCAGGACTGAGCCCTGGGGGATGCAACTTGTAACTGGTTTAGAGTCGGACCTAGAGCCTGCAACTCTCACCGTGTGGATTCTATCCATGAGCCAATTGGCAACCCATCTTGTGATGTAGGGGTTTATGTTCAGGCTGGTGAGGTTGTCTATAATACCAGAATGGGGAATGGTGTCAAAAGCCTTTGCGAGGTCTAGGTAGGCTGTGTGGACCGCCTTTCCCTCATCTAAAGCCTTGGTAACTGTCTCAAAGAAGCCCACCAGGTTTAGGAGGCATGATCTGCCCTTAACAAAGCCAAACTGGGTAGGGTCCAATGTTTGAAGGTCATAATGTCTCTGTTAATGAATTACATGATGATGTGCTCCATAGCCTTGCAAGCCAGGCTAGTCTGGCTTATAGGGCGATAGTTCCCAGGGTCCGTTGTGGCGCCACCTTTGTGGAGCAGGATAACTGCTGCTGTGCACCACTGTATGGGTATGTAGCCTTTAGAGAGCCTGGCTTTGAACAGTGTGTTTAGGTGAGGGGTTAGTTCATTTTGGAGCTCGTGTAAGACACAGCCTGGGACACCATCTAGTCTCATTGAAGCTGTATTTTTGACTTTGGATAGGGCTGTTTTAACCTGTGTGTCAGTGATTGCCGGGGCTCTACATTCTTCTGGTATGGTTATGGGCCCTTTAGGGGATGAGGGGGGGGGTGAAGTTTGCACTAAACCTGTCTGCCAGAATGTTGGCAATATCAGTCGGTTCAGTGAATTTTGTGCCATTCTGCACTAACTCAGAGCAGATCTGAGAGTTTCCACTTAGGTTCTTGACATAGCTAAAGAACGCTTTGTGGTTATCTTTGGAGTCCTTGGCAATTTTTCTTTCTTGCAATGTTTCTTGCTGATACTGATCAGGGATGTCTTTCCTTCTTGGGATTTTACTCTTTTCTGCACTAGTTTCCTCCTTCTATTGTATAGCTTCTTTTTGGCAGGGGTCCACCAGACTGTTTTCCTTTTCTTGGAGGAATGAGTCTTGGTTTTGCTTGGGATAGCACGATCCATGCATTCTTGCAGGTGCTCATAGAGTGTCTTTGTAAGGGATTCAGCAGCTTGGACAGCATTGTCTTTTAGCATGGGGGCTGTGAACCTTTCCACCTCGGTCTTAAGTAACTTGAAGTTTGCTGTTCAAAAGTTTTTCATGGTGATTTCCTTGATTGGGGGTGGGGGCAGAATGTGGTTATCCAGAGTGATTAGTCTATGGTCTGATCTAACCAGCGAGGGTTTGACCTCCAGTGTAGAACACCTGTCGCCCATGTTGGTGATGACCAGGTCCAATATGTTATCACCTCTGGTGGGGGTGTTGACCAGTTGATCTAGGGCATTCGAGTTTATAAATTCTAGGAAGCACTGGGCAAGGGAGTTAGTACTTGAGTAGTTCTCCCAGTTAATGTTTGGGTAATTGAAATCACCCAATATTAGGGCATTTAGTAGGACCTTCATATTTTCCAGTGTCTCCAGAAACACGGAATGGGGGTCCTGGGTCATGGTGAGTGATCTGTAACAAGCTACAATTTGAATTGCAGTTTTGCCCATTGTTAGTTGTACATGGATGCTCTCTGAGGCATTGTGCTGTGCCACTAACCTGGAGGTGTGGGTATCCTTGATGAATATGGATACACCCCCACCTTTTGTGTTTCGGTCCAGGTTCTGTGGCTGAAACGTATGGTATGAATTATAGCCTGGTAGTGCTGGGGTGCTCTCTGGAGCCTTAAACCAGGTTTCTGGTACTGCACAGATATCGATGTTCTCCATACTGAGGAGTGCCTCGAGTGCATGCATTTTGAGGTTTAGACTTCTGGTATTGAGTAGCATTACCCTCAGTTTTTGGTTACTTGTGCTATTTACGGTGGTGGGTTTATCTTTTGACCCTTGCCTAAAAAAGGCACTATGAGGGCGGCACAAGCCTTAACCAGTATTTGAAAGCCTAATTGAGCATGTCATCCCAGGTGCACAGATACTGGATCCCCTTTGAATTACACCAGAAACTTAGCCGATTGTTGAAATTGACAATTTTTTCTTTATACTGTGGCATCATTCTTGGTGAGGGCAGGATGCTACTCAGGGTCAGGGTCATACCAGCCTGGGCTACGTGATCAGAGAGCTATTCCATGTCTCTTTTCATGTAGTCCAGGGAGGTACGTCTCAGGTCATTCACACCAACATGGACAATGACAGAGTCATATTTGTACTTGTTATCCCCATATCGTCTACTCAGAGGCGATCTTTGCTTAACATACAAGGCCATGTCAAACCCAGAGCTGTTGGACATGCTACACTTAAAGAAATCCCAATCCCTCAGAGCCACACGCTCCAGGGATCTAAACCTTGTCATCACAATAAACAAAACATGCTGGAGGGATAGGTTCCTGACCCAGAGACTCCCCAGACTCTGGAATAGATTGCCCATACATGTCAAGCAGAGTGCCTCTTTGGTCCTCTTCAAAAGGAACCTTGACGATTAGATGGGAGAAAGGAAATTCACCCCGGGGATCACGTCAGTCACCCTGCTAGACAGGGGTCCAGGGAAGTAAATAGTGTGGGAAGAAATAGCCAGGGAATTGTTATGGCTAGGCTTATATAGGCCCTAGGGCTCATAGCCTAGTACCAACCTATGAACCTATGTTCTGGAGAGACCTGAGTGCTTGTGTTATGTGGCGGATCCTGGCGCCCGACAGGCAGCTAACTGTAACTTCTCTCACTTCATATTGCAATTCCTGTTTGTATTATACTAACTTACCTTTAATTTCTCTAACTGTTAAAGCATTATCATATAACTTGTATCTACTCTTATGTTTTCATAATATGTCTAATTTAGAATAATCATTTAAACTGTATTTTTTTGTATTATTTTTAATGACTGCATAATTATTATTCTTAAAATGTTTTATTAATACATTGGAGCTTTTCTCCCCAGGCCTCCACTGAAAATGGGCTCCTACTCAGTCGTACTTTCCAGGTAACCAAATGTCATAAATAAATAGAATATAGAGGAAAGAGCACAAAAGCAGACAGAAGTCAAAATATACGGTATGCTATACTTTTTTACATAAATTCTGTGTTAAATATTCCTTTAAATTCTGGTTCTTTAACACTAAACTCTAAGCACTTCTTGATAAATGAAAGATCCTGACTGTTATAATTGTCTAATGGAGTAAGCTGTATTATTAGGAAAAAAAAGGACCGTAGTAAAAGTGCAAACATCGAGATTCTAAGGCATTATACAAGTACCAATGACATTCAAGAATGTTCTGTCATCGAAGGAGAAGGGCTTTGATAAAACATAGCTAGCTATTAAAATAGTTTATTCAACATCTTTCTCTCTACTTTAGCTTCCCTTTAACTATTTATAAGAACAGCACAACAAGAATTCAATAGTTTAGAACAATTCATTTTATAAGAATTACTTAGGCTCACTGAAACATGATTGATTGTTTAAAGAAATAGACTTTAAAGAGCTCCTAAAGCTTTGAACTCTGGCAACTGGCAGATATAATGGGTGATTGAATTCTACAATATGGATCGATAACTGGGTAGGATTTATGTTTCACTGATACCTGGATTTTAAAGCTATCAATAAACTCACAACATGTGGATATAAACAGGATTAGACTGCTATCATTCAAGGCAGTTTTGAAAGCAGGAGTAAGGCTATGGAGAGCAGAAGATACTTTGAGTAGCATTCCTTCATGTGAAATGCCATGCAACATATTCTGCAATATTAATTTCATTATTTAACAGAGGAGATAAAAAAATTAAAGTGCAGTCTGTGTGACTCATCATCCCTCCTAAGCTGATTTAAGTATATGCATGTTCTCTGGCTTGTTCACTGTGTCTTTACCTTTCATTAAGATTCACTTGCATTTTTTCATTTATTCTCAGATTCCATCACTCTTTTCACATCATCATCATCATCATCAGCAGCAATTGTTGGGAGAATGCTCCAGGTATTTACTGCCAGAAGACTTGACTTTCCTGCTTTTGTCACAAATCTGCCTGTTACACTTTATGATTGTGGCTCCCTGTTCTATAGCAGGTCATTGTAAAAACTTGCCATCTGTACCTTGGCTTCCACTTTAACTAACAGTGTGCACGGTATTCCCTTTTGTTTATTTTTTTTTTTAATTTAGGCAGTCATAGATATGTACATTTCCTAAGACCACCTGTGGCATTTTGTACACATGTTTATATTCAATTGTCTTTTATAAGATCTCACCAAGACTCTGTCAATATCATTGTAGTGGTGTGTGTTTTAGAAGAATCAGTACAGTAATATAGGTGGCATATTTGTTGGCTTCTTGTAATGCCAGATTCTTCCCATTGTATATTGGTATGCATCATAGTATCATTTTATCCACCTTGCTTCCTGGTTGTCATTCCTGCTACTTCAAGGAGTCTGTGCAGCAGATGCATTCTTCATGTGAATACTTTTTTTATAAGGGTGTCCTTTTGTCCTTTTAATAGTGCTCCAAACCATGATGAAAATGTGTCCCTGTAATTAATGCATTTTAACAGTTTTTTTTATTTTAAAAAGTTCTTACTGTCTGGCACACACACACACAGTCACTATTTCAGGTTGCACATCGAGAACTCTGATCGATCATTACTGTGAAGGCTTCCGATGGAGATGCAGAGCAATGGGTTCTGGCAGCTGTAAAGCTCAAAATGTTCTGGGAAATATCTTCATAAAAGTTATGATTGTGACATAGGTATAAATGGAACTGCTTAGCCTAATGTAACACACATGCACACAGGCCCACACACACACACACAAACACAGAGACTGGCAGAAAGTAGAAGAGGAATTCTATCTTTTAAGGTGGAGTGTTTAACTGCTCAGTCCTCAATATCTAATGTGACAAGTCTGAACCTCTTTTTCTATATCTCTGTTTTGCACAAGGGAAAAGAGCTCTACTTAGGAACACTTTATTTACTTGACCAAACGTACCTAAATAAAGCACACACTACTATATATTTTGTCAGCTGAGTACCAGATAAAGAAAGATATCAGAAAATACTGACGTGAAAGCCCCCAAATATTTTACTATTTTTAAAGGAGTATACCAATACACTCCAGTTTTAATGGGTGAGTTCTACTGACTGCATTAAGCTTGTCACAATGAAAATCATTTTATCCTTAGTAGATATAAATATGTTTTATCTGCTTTGTAAGACCCAGCAAGTTCAAACCAGGGCAAATGCTATTTTGGCTTCATGTTATGTGGATTACCACATGATGTTCAAAACACCTCTCAGACCTATAATCATAGATTGTTGTAAAAGCCTCCTTTTTACTAAGTAAAAGTTACCCGACAGCTATAAGATTGGAGTGGCATAAAATTGACCTTGTGATCTTCATTGTATACTTTTATTTTGTTTTCTAGTATTTGGGGTCAGATTCTAAGAAGGCATGTCAGTGTACTGTAGCCACAACAGTAAGAGAAAGTGGTGCACCAAAACCCTCAGGAATATGAAGTACAGTGCAGAGTCCTATAGAAGAGCCCTACACTGCATCCATCTATATGTAGTTGGTACGTGCTATGTGCCACAGACCAATCTACTGTTGTACAGTGGCCATACCAGTATTAGCTCCCTAGAACCGCAGTACAAATAGTACATAGGGTTCTACAAGGAGCAAAATAATTTGTGTTTCTGCAGTAAACATAACTGCTATACCCACTAAGAGCATCCAACAACACTAAACTCAGAAGGTGTCTGTGGAAATGGTTGCTGCCCTGAACATGCAGATTATATGAAATGATTCTAATGCAGTTCTGTGACATATCATTCATATATATGTGAGAAGGTATGCCTGGAGTTCTACTTCCTGAATCTATTTTGCAAATTCAAATATAACAGAAGAGGACTGCATGAGGGTAGTGCGGAATTAGCAGTACATCCAGTGTGACCTTTGAATATACCACAGACTCTGTACTTTTAGTTGGTGTGTGGCATTCTTCAGAGGTGACCTATGTGGAATTGTGTGGCCTCCCCCTAGCTTAGTATTCTACAGTGTATGTACTCATTTGGTGCCTAGACCAATAGACGACAAGCTGGTGTATGCACTAGGTTGCAGAAAGATTGCCAACAGAATATTATGATGGATACGAAGCAGTGGATGAGAGGCAGCAGGTGATGAGTGTTTTGTCTGCAGCAAAGAATGGAGGATTGCATTAGATATACAGTATAAAAGCTGGAAAGTAATACTTCAGGCACAGTGTACATCAAGTTGGTGCTTCACATGCAGTATCCATATGTAGAACTATGCCTCAGGGAAATGCTACACAGACAAGAGCAACCAAATGCAAGAAGGACTCTAACAGCTCTATGCCAGATATTATTATCGGTGTTGTGGTGCTGTGCTGGGTGTGCATCATAGGTATCATTAGAATGAGTCTCACTAGAGTACCATGATCCTGTCCCACACTAGTCCCACATTCCTGGGAATAGTCACTGACCTGTACAATGACTTTCTTTGTTCAAGGTATGTGAGTAGTCTGGGTTGCATGATGAAGTACTGCACTGGACTGGTTGCAGAAGTGTTTCATGATACATTGACACACAGCAGTTGTCAAGATACCATACTAACACATACAGAACATCTTTAGCTCACTGAAGTATTACCCCATAGTGAGAGCATTCAAGTATGTGTATCAGAGGGGAGTGGTGGCTGTCATGAAGGAGGTATTAGAAATTTAACTTAATTTTGAAACGCTATTGGAGGTATTAGAAATTTAACTTAATTTTGAAATGCTATTGGAGAGTTTTTTGACCACATGTTTGCAGAAGTATGCAGTGGCAAAATACAGTGAGCTCTATTAAGTCTAACATGTAACTAAGCTGGGAAAGTTATATCTGAACACAAGGGATATAACATTAAGAAGACCAGAAGTCCTTCTCAGGATTAACCTTGTATTACAATTTTTTGGGAATCTTTGAAATGATGAGACTATAGCAGTGACTTTACAAATATATGCCAATTCTAAGGTTGCTGTACCTCAGAATAGGGGGTATAGTCTGAGGTACAGCACCATTGTAGTATATATGCTTAGCAGTTGGTGTGGAGATGTGCTTGTCTGGAAAAACACTTGCAAATTCATAGTAAGTGTCATACTTAGCTATTCTGCTAGTGAATCACAATTTATTTTTCATACATTTGGTGCTGCAGAATCTGGTTTCACTGCTGTGATATGAAAACTCCACTATAAATAAGAGTACCCCTAGGTAACACATTACTATGGAGCATCTGAGATTGCTTGCCATGTTTGTATGCATATATTAATATCATGGTGACCATTCTACATGACTTTGGAATTTACCCAGTGGCAGCAGACTCTTCAAGTATGTTCTATGAGTTTATACTTGTCTCAATATTTGGAGCAGTACATATGCCTAGTCCTTTGGAGAAGTATGAGTAAGTACTGGGTCCATCCATGAGGGTAAATACATGCAAATAAACTCTTATTGCCACAATTTACATTTATTGCATTTCTTCTCCTCCTCTATCTTCTTTCAATCAATATTATTACTCCTCCCCTTTGTTCCTGATAATCTGCTGAATATCCATTCTGAAATTATTTTTTTGCCAAATTCATTCACATGCTGATTTCTATACAAGTGTGTCTCATGTAGCACTGCTATTTATACCCTGCAATTCTTAATATCATTTAACACTCTTTGCTTAATGTCCATACGTATATTGCCATTTACATTCCATAATATAATTGATGACAGTCATTCTTATAAGAAGCTATTAATTTCACATATTCTACATGACAGTTTTTTATTTATGTTTTCTTCTTGCAAATTATATGCACACATTAATGTTTGGCAGGCTGATCTTATATGCAGGTGTGACTTGTCTCTGTTTAAACCAGTGACACATCTTTCTAGACTATTTGCTTCAATATAAACACTCTAGAAAAAAAATTATGCAAATTTCAATTTTTAATCCCGGCCCATTTTTTGCCCATAGCAACACACAAACCTATATACGTTTTCCAAAAAGGGAAGTTACACCTCCATGTAAGGACAGTTGCTCCAAACAGACAGCTATGCCCACATGCTTTAGCTATTCTAAAGTTAAGTTGAATCATGCTGGAAGCACACCAGTACCATCCATTCTTGTCCCATTTCTGTGTCCTCCCCACAAGTTAAAAACATTGTATATACTTCCAGTTAACTGATGTTTAACCTTAAGAAAAAGTGCACAGATGACCCTTAAACTGATAAAACAGATTGTGGACTTTTATATTTTACACCATAGTGTTAAATGGAGGTAGAAATGCATCTACTTGCAAAAATATTCCTGCAATGTATCAGACTTCATTTATGTTCACTGAAATACTTGCATTTCCCCTTTATGTTCTAATTATACTGATTTATGTTCTAATTATACTGATTCTCATATAAATGCCTAAGAGTTCATGGTTCAGCCATTTAACAATTAATTGCCTGCACCTGTAGGCATACCATATCTAACTGCAGATCTTTGCTAGTAGAGAGAAAAACAGCTGATGGTTTTACAAATGCATTAAGTAGCTCACACTGAAATTCTGGGAAACTATCATCTTGCATGCTTTACATTTTTTTGTTTATTTGTTCAGAAAAAGAAAGAAAGAAATCATTTCCCCTTATTGTACTGCACAAACCAATCACATAAGTCTCCACTTCCACATGTATAACACTAGGGGAAGCCACCATAATTTAATATACAGATAGGATCAGTACACTTCCCCATCATACCCCAGCAGCCCAAGATCACAATATTGTACTGCTTATATTCAGTCTTTAGCTTGTTACAGTATAAACCCCAGATGCACTACAATCAAGAAAACGCATGCTGTTACTTAATCCTCTATAGCATAAACAGCAGTTACTGATAAGGCTCCCATATCTCACATTTAAAATACCTCTATAAACTGCACTGAATCACTTTCCACTGTAACATGCAATTTACTTTAAAAATGTATTATACACACATTAGTAACAAAAACTTGTTTACTTACAGGTACATATTCAGTCCCTTCATTATCCTTCTGAGCATTAATAACAAAATATGAATTATACCTTAGAGTCTTCAAACCAATTTAATATAGTCCACAAACTTACAGTCTTTTTCTCTGCTTCTTGCAGAAGAACAATTCATATGCCCAAACTGCATTTTACGGAAATGACATTTTACAATTCATCCATTTATTTCCAACTTTCACATCATCATCATCATCATCATCATCATCACCACCACCACCCAACCCCAGTCTCTGGTTCAAGCCCAAGGTACTCCTGATTTTTCTAGTCAGCTCCTATGCTTTTTTCTGTTGTTCAACCATTTTCCTTTAGAACAAAGGAAATGGTTTTACTGGCAAATTCTGTCTTTTGGCTTTGCTTTTGTCAGAGGAATAAGAAGCATAGTCCCCCTCAGCATGCAGGTTCACTGTTTGCTGAACATACATTTTTACTTCCTCACTTGCCTATTTTGCATCCAAAAAGGTATTTGATCCTCCAGAAAAATATATGCAAAAAAAAAAAAAAAAAAAACTGGGAATAGTAACCTGAATCTCACACCTGCCTCTTGACATCTCCTGATTGCAGGGATAAACTCAATTTTCCTCTGCCTGATGTACAGTGAGTAACAATTTTCCACAAAATCTGTGGTGTCCCCAATATATAATACTTTTTCCTTCTTCCATAGATTTTTCAAGAGCAGCTCTTTCTGTCAGTATGACATCATCTTTCTGCTAGAGATCTTGACTTCTTTCTCATGGAAAGACTTGGAGCATACACACAATGTGTCCTTTCATTTAACAAACACTGGCATAGAATACTAGTCCAGTTACGTATTTGTACTTTCTTAATAATAATGCAGTCTATTCCTTCAAGTTTATCTGCTATAGCAGAAAATATCAAGTTTTCTTTGCGTTCTCTGTCTTCTAACACTGCTATTTTTTTAAAACAGTTTTTCCTGAGAAGCCAAATATTCAGCCAGTCTTTGGTTCATTTCATCCTCTAATTTCTGCAGTTTTATCAACTCATATGAATAGCTACATAAAGCTTATTTTATTCTTTTTATCATAATGATGTTAAAGGTTCTTTGGGAAAAAAAGCTAAAAACATAAAATATGATTTAAAATGGATGCTTCTGAATGTTAAAATATTTTGTACTGGTTATTGGAAACAAAATATAGGTGCCCTATGTTACAAGATGTTAGATTTATAATTGGAACAGAGAGAGTGGTTTAACAACTTACGGGGTGGGTAACTTGTATAAAAAAGGGGTTTGTTGACAGTAACCACTTAGAATCTAAGAGCAGAAACATGGTTGGATAAAATGATGCACTGGTATTAAAAATAGCTTAGTATAGGCAGGAATGCAATGTGGATTGATTTTACATTTGATTCGGTTTTATATGCCTTTTGATCAGATCAATAAGGTTCTAATGCATTATGTTATGATTTTGTCACATCATTCATGATGTAATTTAACCTTAAGTGTTGATTGGTAGTATGGTATTTTAAATTTGTGAATGTTCATGATATTTTTAATGTCTGAGGAAGCATTGTACAAGACAACGCGAAAGCGCTTACAAATAAAAATCTTTTATTTTTATATATTTGACCTGTGTACTGTCTCCTGTATTTTTCACTGTGATTTTCGCTTGATGTGGAGCCAGTTTAATCCAATGCAACTTTGTTTATCTTGCCTTTAATATGATTTACTACCTTTACTGCAATATATTTATATTTCACCCTTCCTCATCTCTATCATCATAAAATGTATCCTTTTATATTTTTCTCTTCTACTTTAACTGTGTCTATTTTCTGTAACCATAAGAATGTGGCTTGTGTCTTTCGGCTTTTCCCGGTTGGGGGTCGCCACAGCGGTACTCCAGTCCGCTAATGATTGGCAGTTGATTTTTACGTACCGGCTTGCCAGGCCTAACGCACAACCTTCAACGAAGGTACGCCCATTCACGCATGTCTCCACGCAGAAGACGCTTTAGCTGAGAATCAAACGGGACCGCGTCTTACTGTGAGGCGACAACACTACCGCAGCACCACCACCGCGGGTTCTGTAACCATAAGAATACTACATTCTTTTCTACAATACTGTATCCTTTTTTACAATTATTACCTGTTATTGATCTTTATGTTCTGGTTCATTTTATGTCGATATATTTCATGATTTTGTATACTCTATTTCTTTATTTTTATGCTTCTTTCATTACTTCTTACATTTTTGTATAGTATGTATATAAAATTATTGTAACTATACTAATATGCTGTATTGCAGCTATTGTAACTATATGTAACTTTTGTACTGGGCCTCCACTAAAAAGGGGGTTTATTGCATAGTCAGACTATCCTGTTAAACTGGTGTAAAATAAATAAAAATAAATGTAGAAAATAGTTATAGTCTGGCATGTATAAGAAAGATCACTTTAAGGGTAGGTTTACTTTGCACCTGTATAGAAAACCTACCTATTCTAACTCTTTGTTGCATTTTGAGAGTTGCCACCCTCTGCATCAGAAAAAATCCCTTGTCAAGGATCAGTATGTGAGATTGGCCAGAATGATGTCTGACCAGGACGATTTTATTAAAGAATGTGATTTCCTAATGGGTATGTTGCAGAAAAGAGGTTACCCCTTTAACTTTGTCAATGACATAGCTAAAGAAGTCAAATAAAAAAGAGCTGGAGGTATTTATTCTACACTCTTGGAGAAGCCTGAAGGTTTGAATAGAACCACTAGTTTGGTAAAAACTAACAGTTTTAGTAGGGCATGTGTCCTGCCCTTCACCAGGGATATTTTTAACATTAGAAGCATCATTTATGATTTTTGGACCATTTTTTGTTTGGATGAGAAGATCAACAAAAGGTTGGGGGAAAAACCTCTTGTGGTTTACAAAAAGGGCACCACCTTGAAAGGCCTGGTGGAGAGGAAAAAGTTAAAGGCAGGCCTTGGTGGAACTTTTAAATGTGGGAGGTGTGGACAATGCCCTTATATATTGGACACTGATTCCATTAGAGTCAGGAACTATGGTAAAATTACTACTATTAAGAAGTGTTACTCTTACACCAAGGGAGTGGTATATATTGCAACCTGTATGGTATGTGAGGGGTACTATGTGGGGAAGACAATCAGAGCCCTCAGACAAAGAATATATCAACACAACTATAATATACTAAAAAACAAAGAAACCAATGCTTTATTTAAGCATATAAAGGTACATCCGACACATTATTTAAATTTTTTTGTACTTGAACAAGTAGACCTGGGTCCACAAGGGGGGCCCGATGATGACTTCCTTGAATATTTAGAGCTCAAGTGGCAGATTAAATTAAATGCATGTCAACCACCTGGGCTCAATGACAAGTTATCCATTAGTTCTATATTAAAACTAAAATCAGCTTTTTTATGTGATTTTATTCAAGATCTGTGTTTTAAATCATACTTCAATACACAATACATTAATGTCTATGCGGTTGGTAGGTGGCAATTGATGTGTTGTAGTGGGCAGTTACTGTGATTATGTGTTACTGTCTTTTTAAACTGCTTAAGTATTTTACAGGAAATGATGTTTGCTTTGTCAACCAATGGCTGTAAGGGTTAGGGTATTTAAATATGGCATTTTCTGTTTGTTCTTGTTCTGATGAAGTCTTGTGATTTTGATGAAAGCGCTTAACTTTTTTCAATAAATTTTCTGGATTTAGTGCTGCAGTGTTCCTTTGGTGATCCTCTTCATATATTTTTACTTGGTTTTGGTGTTGATGTAACTTTCACTCAGAGTATATCTGCAATAAAAATACCAAAGCATCATAGTAATGAAAACTTAACTAAGGCATAACATATGAACAGTAATCTGGTTTGACATTTATTACTGCTCAGACAGGTAATTTATTTAGAAGTGCAGACTTCCAGTATGGTCCTGTACAATAGCAGAAAAACTTACATTTCATACCAGAAATTATAACATCCAATTTACAAAATAGGAAAGTAAGCTGAGGTTGAAATTGGTTAACAACAGTAAGAGTAACTCGGAGTAAATCTGTGTGAATCAGCAGGTAGATGGGGAAAGGGATGAGACACAGAGTAACCAATGTATTAGTAACAGAACCATATAAACACCATTTTGTTTGGTAAATAAGGAGGACTATATTAAGCAGGAGATGTGTGAGCAGTGAATTTAAGTATTTCTTACTGGAATTAATGAGAATGTGAAAACAGAATGCATTATCATAACTGCAATGCAGAGCTTGACGTTATACTTTGCACTGGATGATTTTGGGCTAACATACATAGCAAAATAAAAATAAAAGAGAGCTTGCAAGAGCACCGCTGATTCAAAAGTATCATAAAAATATTAGCCCCTTTCTCAGCCTGTGGTAAAAAATAATGCTTTAATATTAAAAATGAAGTTTCTAGTTAAAACCTTTTGCATACTTAGTATACCTGAAATGTATCATTAGATCATGTTTAACTTAAATGTTGTAGCTAAGTAAAAGCTGAAATGAACTTAAAATGCAATTTTCTGCTTCTTCTATTTCTTCTAAACAGAACGTCAGAGGAAGAGTGTTTTGTAATTACTCAGAATGTCTACTGACTAATGTGCACGTGCCAACCATGGATGGTACAGAGGAAAATTGTAGAGAGATATAGTTGTGTACTTATGAAAGGATAGTTATTGAGAAAAATGGAGAACAAAGTAAAATTAGTTTTAATACAGTAGGCTATTAATAAAAGAATTTACAGATATGCAGTTAATCTATATTGTACCTTTGCTGAAGAATTTACAGATATGCAGTTAATCTATATTGTACCTTTGCTGAGGAAGAGAATAAACAACACATTAAGGAATGGTACTGAAAAAAGAGAGTATAAAAAGATAATATAAAAGAGGAATAAAGAGGAGCAAATGTATATTAATGGAGAGTGTAACATATATATCACATGCAGAACTTCAGGCTCTGCTCTCAAAAAATACAAAAGTCTTCTATAAATGAGATAATAGCATCAGTAACATAAAAATATGATGATTAAAACGTTAGACTACTTACAGGACTGCTGATAGAAAGTGCATCTTTTGGGAGTTTTAATAACTTGACTTTTAACATAACAAAGAATATTAAACAAAGTACCCAGAAAGAGTAGAAAGGAAAAAAAAAGTCTACAATGTTTTACTAACTAAAAAATCAAATTGCGATTCAAGCATTTTCAGTCAGGTCAGAATCAAAAATATCTGCCAAAAATAATCTTTGTTTCTTTTAATCAGCTATTTGATATTTGCAGTGATTCTATGGGGAAAACCTCAGTTTAGATGGGAAAACATCTGAAAACAAATGTTCCTTTTTTCAGGAAATGGAAAAAGGAAGCAATTATCTTATTTCCAATTTATAAACAATAGGAATGTATGCAGAGAACCTCAACTGACAGTTCTACCAAGTATGTCAGATTTATGAATTCTACTATATTTTGAAAGTTTAATAATTTGATATAAATACTATAGGAGTTGGATGAAAATGACAGCATTGGATGGAAGAGCCTCAAAGAATCAGGAAGAGTGTTTTGTGCAAGTTACTTTCTGTGCCCTTTCTGTTCTGAAGGATTCTTTTGCTTTTTGGTTCCACATTAAGTTGGAAGAAAATGTCCTAGACAATATTTAATAGTTTGGTAGAATTGTATTTTTCAAGAGATCCTCTGGGGAAAATATTATTATGAATGCTTTTCACTTCTAAGTCAGTCTTTTTTTTCCTGTTATAGCTACAATTTCTTTTAAATGTCAGTCAGTTCTTCATGTAGCATTAGGAGTATTATACTCAATAACTGGTACTCATTTATTCAGATTCAACAATCCTAGAAACTAATTCAACCAAAGTAGTATTAATACTATTTAGTTGTTTAAATGTTTTTCACATAGCTAACTGTAATGGCTGTAATGCTTCTTTTTCTTCAATAAAAGGAAGATCTAGCAAATTAATGACATGCTAATGAAAAAACAAGAGTTGTCAAACATAAAGTAAGCAGGTTAGGAATGCAAGTAATAATAATACATTTCAGCTTTTTAAATGTACCTAGTAGTGCTAATACAGTTACATAGATACAAACAAGTAATGTCCTGAATAGTGCAGCAGTATTAAAATAATGAAAGCGAGTATGAGTAATACAGGTAGCAGTAGAGCCAGCAATTATCAAAAAACAAGATTTGTATTTATCTTTTAAAAGGTTAATTAGCTTTTACCTGGAGAAAGGATAATTTGCTTTTGCTGCACATTCATGTGAATCATATTTCGTTGAAAGCATGTTTTATATAGTGTAAGTATGTAGAAGTGTGCAGGAAAGTGAACGTTTAACTGAAAAGGTGGTGGTTGTGAAAGTGTATACGTTATAGTAGGTATATGTAAACATTTATGGGATAAGTTTAGAGTTAGGGTTAGGCAAGGGGATAGATTTACTGTTGCGCCTATTTGTTGTTGTGAATGTTCTGCCCTTTTGTCTTTTGTAGTGGTACTGTTAGAGAAAGCATTTTCAGTAATGTAATGTGTTTGTTTAGGGTAAGGGGCAGGATTAGGGTTAAAACACATGAATAAGCTTGAACGTGAAGGTTGATAACATTAGAATAACTCTTGCATTAACTGTCAGACATTTAGCCCTATCAGGTATAATGGAGTGATGTTCATACATGTGTGGAGGTTAACACAGTGCAGACCAGAAGTAGAAATCCACAAAATGACTTATTCTCCACAAAACATCTGATGAAGTTCCTGTAATTTTAACACTGGGATGGAAAGCGCTTGTTTTGTTGAGAATAAATCGTTTTGTGGCTTTCGACTTCTGGTCTGCACTGTTTTTGCCTTTCTGGGTTTTATTTTGGCATCAGTTGCTATGTGTGAAGGTTAACAACTCTCCACAATTCATGTATGGTAATCTGATCAGTGGATGTGCTGATAGAGAAGTTTAATGTAATTAAAGGGATAATATACCCAACACAAGGAATGAGCACATTAGTGTGTATATTATGACTAGATTATGAAGTTAGATGATTGGATAAGCTGCAGCAAGCTTTAAACCAGCTGCTGTTTTTTTTCTTGTTATAAGGTCAGTTTGAGGAGTTAATTAGAGCTTGAGATCCAGTAGAATACCTAAGGCTGATAGGTGTAAAATTATTTTTTTTGTATTACTTGGGGTGCAAATATCAATGGATTTGTTTTCATTAACCTTTTGATGTGACCTAAAAATAATTATAACTATTTCTGCCACATTCAGTGGAAATGTTTCAATGAGGAACCACTGAAAGATGGTGGGAATATCAGCTTGCAGTTTGTTCTCTACATGCTAAACAAAAGTTCTTTCATGATACACAAGTAAATCATCAACATAAAGAGTAATTGAGCTGGGGAAAATGCAAAATTATATTATCAGAAAGAGAGAGAATAACAGATGCCTCAATACAGAGCCCTGCAGAAAACCAGTTGTGATGATGCTTACTTCAGAGAGTGTGGTCCCACTGTGAAATCTGAAAGTCCTGCTTAATAGAATCCTCCTTAATTACCAGACGTCAGTTAAGTACCTTGATGCTGAAGTCTAAGTCATGCTTGAGCTTAAACATGAGGATTTTGCCTATAACACTCTCAACTACCCTTTTAAGTTTGATAACAATTTTACCTGCTAAGTTCCCCTCTCCATATTAGCATATATATTATATATGTAGCTGTATATAAAGCTATCAGTGTGCTATGACCTACCATAATCCATGCTCCTGTATGACACTGTTCAAGAGGAACCTGGACACATGGATGGGACACCATACATTCTTATCTGGGATAGCACCCACAACCATCCGGGATATGGGCAGACATTACTAAATGCAATTCTGGGTATTGACTCGCATATCTATGGTATTACATTGGGATGAATTGGCTAAGCCTGACATGACCTCCGGGTCGATAGCTTAGTAACCTCCTATGATCCTATGCTCTGAATCAGTTAGAAAAAATATGTATGTTTACACGATCAACAACTTGAGTGTACAGGGCTTTTCACAAATTGCAGTTAGTAGACAGAGGGCAGATATAGGTCGGCACGGCAGTTCTGGGTATTCTGAGTGAGAAGCTTGCATTATCCTTATGGGTATGTTAGGAACATACTAAATTATTAATTTATGATACAAGCATCTTGTATACAAAATACAGCAGTAGAAGAAGCATTTTCAGGAAAACTACAGCAGAACACAAGTGTATATTATGAAACTAAGTGAGTTGAGAATAACAAGTGATGAGAAGAACCAATAATTCACAAAATTACATGTATATTACTGAATCAGTACCATAAAATAATGCCAGGACGGATGACTGCATGAAACTGGATCAGAAGGTTTGTACTTAAAGTGGCTGACAAATTGAGAGGAGCAGTATACATAATGACACAGACATCATGATGGGGTGAGCACTCCTCAACTGACAGATTCTGCTTCTGTGACTTGCCTAACATGTATTAGTTAAGTATTTAGCAGATCTCCATGATTGCGGCCATCAGGAGTTCTTCAATAGCTGATAACATATTATGATGTTACATTATTTCCACTTTCCTTGGACATGAACACAAAGTACATATAATGGTACAAAGACACCAGCTGAGGTTAAAGACAAAGGTAAGCCTGTTTCAGTGGGTATTACTGTAGACACCCATATCAGAGTTGTGAGGCACCTATTGATTATGTCTCATTAGGCAAAGGTGTATAAAAACGATCTGGAAACACTGGCATATAATCTTAGCTTCTCTGGAGAGGGGCATACCTTTCAACCTCTAAGAGCAAGAAATCTGTACAAAGCCGTCAATAATGGGGGGACAAAGGCCCAAAAATAGGGACACTTTTTAAATATTGCTCTTACAAACTTCAAAAATTGATAGAATTACAAGTTTTACATTAGCATGGATTTTCTGAAGGGTATGAAGTCTGAAACTCAAATGTCTGTCATTATTTTCTGACTTTAACCTTCAATGATTTGCCAGAAAAACACACTTTTACGAGGAATGGACCAAAAGTTTGAGGCATAAATCTGAACATTCTGTGAAAATCTGTACAGTTGAGAGGTTGGAGAGGAGTTTCTGCATGTACAATCATTATGGGCCCAAGGCAGCAAGAGAAACTTAAAGGCACTGAGTTATCTCACACTATATTCTCCCTCTTTCTCTTTCACACACACTCATACATACAGTAACAATCAGTTTTGTCAAATGCTCATTTTGTTTTTAGGTATGAGTTGTTGACTTTACAGTTTGTCGATTAGTGCTATAGTCAGTTGTGTTAGGATGGATTACAGCACTGCAGTGTTCATTGCCCAGTCATCACGATTGTGTGACTGTGGAGCTTGTATGTGTGTATAGCTATATTTATATATATATATATATATATACATATATATATATATATATATATATATATATATATATATATACATACATAGACATATACAATTATGGCTCTGGTAATAAAACTGCAAAGGCATACAGTGCATCTGTATTCACAGCTGCAGTCTCCTTGTACAAAACCTCACAAAATGTAAAACAGAACTGGGATTTGATTGCCTTTTGACCTTTGTATTGATCTGTTGATGCTGACTGCCTGGAGTGATTATTCTTTCATCATATTCTACTGTCACTGAAAGAGAAAGAGAGACAGAGAGCGAGAGAGCAGCAGGAAACACAAACAGAAGTGGAACTGATATGTATCCCTGTGAGAGGCTCTATGTTCATAGACCCAAGAGATGAATGCACCATTGTGGATACCTGCAGAGGGGTCTTGTTCTTTACATGAAAAGCCATTTTAAAGAAATTGCACACTACCTCCGCATAAGAGGCCTGGGGATTTCATCTCAGCTGTAGTATCAACCCATACAGTTTATACATAAGGTGCAACTAGGAATTGCAGATTTCTTCTTTCTGAGTAAAGAGAAATATCATGTGGAAGAATTCATAGCCTGAGCAAAATAAACTAAGCCTGCTTTATGCAGATGTGATAGCAGGAATGGTTTCACCTACCAAACTGTTCATTTGTACTTTTGAACTCAGACTGCTGATACTGTCTACTGTATAACACACATATGTAGCATGCTGTCAGGATACTATGTGGACTGCATGAACTTGGTACAAATACAGCATGTTTTAAATTCCAGAGGCCAGCAGAAGCTTGACTGTATAACAATATATTGAACAAAAATCACAAACACCTTAAAATGATTTAACAACTTTAAGAAATTCAAACATCCTTAGTAACTGCAGCATTCATAAAACCACTATGACTGGCTTAGTAGCTGAAATATTTCTTTCTAGATAAAAGGTTCTAGAAGTATCTAGGGTAGGGCATGAGAGGGGTAGAAGGAAGCTATCCAAATGCGGGTTGCATTACAATGTTTACTCTTCATAGTGTGTCTAATTTGGGGTAACACTTAAATGATCAATACTCAATAAGTGGAGCAGTTACTATAGGAGACTGTCTTTGAAATGCATGTCATGGGCCTGAGGTTTCTTTGCACAGCTACATACTTGTAAACGCTGTGTGACTTCAAACAAAGCACCCAGTCATACTAGAACTCTTTCCTGGTTAACCCCAGAAAAAAAAAGATATTTTGCCTGTTTATTTAACATATTTCTGGTCAGCAATATCACCTATGTCCTTGAGACCTATATGAATAAGACCTTTTTCAGCTTGGATCTTAATTTTAAATCTAACCGGGCAACAGGAGGGCCTTTTACTTTAGTTGCCTTTTTGTTTTCATCTTTATGAACCACGCTTGTTTGGAGGCATAGGAAAAGCAGTAGCAAAATATTCATAGAACAGTCTGTTTTCTATCGATTCCCCTACTTCTAATTGCAAAGAGTTGCATCTGAAAACAATCTTAAGCCATTCTGCCCTTGTGAGTAGAGTAGGGGGTTTGTGCAAGCAGTGAGTATATTAACTCTAGCACTTTGCCAAAAAGCAGATGCCTCATGCTTGATATCCACACTTCTTGGTCTTTCAGCAATAGAACAAGACAGTGCTGTTCAGGAGTCAACAAGTGTAGATGTTGCTGCATTACGCTCTATTTCTAATTATTTATTGTTATTTGCACATATTTACTGAGTAGACTCACTACATAACTAGGACTACCACACAGGATAAATTTTGCTAAGACTCTGAGAAATTCTCTTAACCTTCCAGCAGGAGTACTGTGGTCCTTTGAAATATGAATAAGGAATGGCGGTTCAGTACAGGATGTTTCAGGGGGTTCTGGACTGAAACAGAAATGGTGATATATATTTTGAAGGATAGGGGTAACTCACCTAGATGGGATAAAACTTTAAACACTTTATTTCCTTATAATACAGGATAAGTGGTGTAGTCAGAAATTTACATTTATACTCAGACCTAATGTTATTACCCCCCACCACCCACCTATCATTTTAAAAATGTACTCAACCCTCAAAACGCTACCCCCCAGTACATATAGGAAGATGACACATTATTTTCAACTATTACCATTAATTTTCCTAAAATTTTTTTAGAGGTGTATTCTTTTCACACAAGCATTCTTTTTATATCTGTATACTCTAAATATTTGTTTGCACAGTTCTAAACATTCTGTGTTTTTTGAGTGTAGAAGTTTCAAACAGATTCTCAGAAAAAAATGTACACATTTGAGCACAACAAGTATGCCTACCTACATCCTTGGGATAATGTTTTCTTGTGTAGTTAACATAAGCAGTAGGATTATACAGCACCTTAAATCTCTGCAGCATCTCATTACATCAGCATAAACTGACATGAACTAAGTTCATTTTTCAAACTGTACCTGACCTGACTCTTGGTGCCAAGGTCAGACATTGTCCAGTAACTTGGAGTAGAGCTGTAAAGATTACAATGTCACATTTTACAGTCCACCAGGAAATAACACTGAAAAAGCTGATTTGCTTCCTTGTTTCTTTAATATATTTCAGTATATTACAGGGCAGATAACATTAGTTCTGTGAATTGTGAATAAGGTAAATCAGGTAACTTGTTCTAAGCCCCTAAACCATTAATATATTAAATCATTGCCACATTTCAGTGCTTTATTATCAGTAATGTAGTCTTTCTGTTCTGTTCTCTCCAAAGCTGCTAACCAGTCAACTTTTTTGTTGTTCACCCTTCAGCATATTGAATGCAGACTATCCATGCCAGTACTGTTGTTCCCTTACAAGTTCCTCACCTGCTTTCTAACCTTCAGTCTGACAATTCATCTCTCCATGACTGAAAATCAAAAAGTACACATTCACCATATCATGTTGAAAAGAGTTGGCTCTGCAATGCAGCCATTTTGGCCGTGATTATTTCCCAGACACCCTAGGTGATTAATATCCCAGGTGCTAGACGAGTCAGCTGGGGAATGATGTGATAAATGGATGACACCAGCTTACCCATCAGGGATGAGATGAGTTGGGGTGGGGTGGAGATAACTGGCTGCCAAAGGTACACCATCTGGGGGAAGAACCAGAAATGCAGATTCTGCACTGGGAACACTGGAGAGTGCCGGTTGTCTCAGAGATGAATAACACCAAATTGAGCATTAAAAATGTGTGAAACATGCACTCACACTAACTCAGCATGAAGGGGTATTGCTCTGTGCTAGCCTGCAGGCAGGAATAGCTGCTAAGAATCATCCAGAAAAAATCTAACCCCAGCTAGATGATGGTCACAATTTCCCTTCTTGCTGCCTTTCTTAGTGTGCAAATGTGGGAGTTGTGGAATAAAAGGACTTTTAAGCTCCAGAGGATTGGTTGTTAGGGAAGGAGATAAATTGTAGCCAAAAATCTTTTTAAAAGTCTTGCAAAAAAAAAAAATAAATAAAAAATCATTGATATTTTTACTTCAGTTTAAGCAGAATTCGGTTTTCCAGGTTCAGTGATCTATACTTTGCATTGGTTTTAATTAATTATTTAATCACAAGGTGTAAATTATTTGTATTTATAAAGGCTGTATGTTGGTGTGGAAATTATTCCTTGAAGGCTATCTTTCCGAGGTACCAGAAACACCAGTAAAGGTTGATATACAGCAGTTTGTGTCATTGGCTATTTATTTTGTTATTTTTGTCATTTAAATAATTGGAGGAGTATTTTGTTTGCTATTATGACTTCCTTACACTGACAAGTATACATTTGGAGATTAACTGTGCCAAATGGAAGAATTTTCTGACTGTGTCTAACACATAATGTTTAAAAGATCATTTCAGTCTTGATGAAGATACCCAGATCCCTGATGAGTAGATTTTAAGTAGGTGCCTTTGATATAGCATCCAGTGTGAAATTATTGCATTCCAAATAATACCACACTATATTTTTTGCATTAAGCATAGATACATGGTCAGAGTTTAACTCAGCCATTGTTGAAAAATATGTGTGTGTCTTTAGGACAGAATATGATGGCATCATGGCACCCAGTTTGTAGTCACTGGCAACTTAGTAACCAATAGCTCATCAATATCTGCATTAGCATCAGAAAAGTATATACCAAATAAGAACAAATCTAGGATAGAGCCTTTGGGGACTCTATGGGTGACATGTTTTTGTGTGAAAGCAGTACCCTCCCCCCCTTACTGTGTGGCTATAGTTAGCAATCCAGTTGGATACCCAGTGGATGCTGTAAGACTTACTGTTAAGATGTGTAAGCTTCTTGACAATACTTACATGAAGAATTTTATTAGAGGATTTAGCTAGGTTCAGATAAGAAGTGTGGATGTCCTGGCCCATATCTATGGCTTCCATGACCATAATGAAGAAATTGATTAGATTGTGTAGCATGACCTGTCTTTAACAAAACCAAACTGGTAAGGATCAAGGAATGAAATCTGCTATGACTTCTCTTAATTATGATTGTTAGTTCACATACAAACAGTTAATTATGCAGTTATGGTTAGTTGCCTGTTAGGGGTCAAGACCTGTCAGATCACAGAAGCACTCAGGTCACTTACCCCTAAGCACCAGTATGACTCAGTTATTGTCCATGTGGGTGTGAATGACCTGAGATGTACCTTCTTGGAATATATGAAGAGAGACATGATTGAACTCTCAGAATATGTGTCACAGGCAGATATAAGCCTAGCATTGAGTAGCATTCTACCATCTCCCAAAATGATGACAATATCAACAGAAAATGACTGACTTTAACAAATGGCTTAACCACTGGTGTCATTCCAAAGGGGTTCAATACTTGTCAGCCTGGGAGGACATGGTCGAAAATCCACACTACTTGGCCAGGGATGGTCTTCTCCTGTCACCTCTAGGCTTTCAGATATTGGCAAAAACATTATCCAACCCTATAGTGCCTTTTTTAGACATTATCAAACAGGCGAACCTTCAAACATAACAAAAGCTACTCAGGACAAGCTAAAGGTGTTACTGCTCAGTGCTTGGAGTCTCAACACTAAACTGCACTCCCTAGAAGTTCTCCTCATCCTGGAGAATGCTGATGTATGTGCAGTTACTCAAACATGATTTAAAGGCATGGAAAGCACTCTGGCAGTATATGGCTATAACACCTATCATATGTTCCGTTTGCCAACTGAACATGAAAGAGTTAAAGGCGGAGGTGTACAGAAAGGATACGCACACCTGATGGCTGGTCAAACATTATGACATGCTTAAGCTACTACATGTTCAACTAATCATGGGAAAAATCCATTAGCATATTCTTGCTAGCTACAGGTCCCCCCTCCTTGAACCAGGAAACCCATACATCATACATGAAGTTACTTGAATCACTCACCATCCAGCCCAATACTATATTCATGGAGAATTTTAACTACTCCTCCATTAACTGGGAGGCATACACAACCACTGACATGCAAGCCCAAAGATTTCTTGACTTTACAAATTCAAATGCCCTGGAGCAGCTGGTCTGCACTTCCACTAGGGGAACAAATATCCTAGCTATGGTACTCACAAATGTGGGAGAGCATTCCACCCCCATGTGTGATGTCCTCACTAGTTAGATCAAATCACAAAGCAGTCTCCTTGGAAATAAAGGTATAACTAGACCCCCACCGAACTCTAAAAACTTCAAGAATTTTTCTAAGGCAAACTACCTCCTGTTAAGTGATGACATAGCTAGATCCCAAGCTCCCCCAATCCAGAAAATGCAGAAGCTTATGCAGAGGCATACACATAAGACCTGTATAACCATATAAACAGCTGCATAGAAATAGCAGTACCAGACCAAAATAAGCTCTGATCAAACTGCCAAAACAAGCCACCTTGGTGGACCCCTGGGACCCCTGGTATTAATAGATTGTACAACAAAAGGAAGAAAATCCTGTCAAGAAGTAAGAGGGAATGTGCACAATTGAGCAAAAAGCCCCTCATTAGTATAAACAAGTGAATCAGGGAAGTAGTCAAGTCTCTGAAAGCAGACTTTAAAGTAAAAATATCCTCCAAAGCTAAGGATAACCATAAGACATTTTTCAGTTATGTTTGCAAACTTAAGGGCAACACCAGACAATGTGGGGAATTAGTTATTGAGGGCATCACCTATACTCAGCCAGAAAATATAGCATATCTGCTGGCTGATAAATTCAGCTCAAATTTCAGTTCTCTATCACCTCCCAGTTCTCCGCAAAGAAACATCCTCCACCACTTCTCTGCCAATTATCACCAAAGAACAGTTAGCTTTTGTGGTCTCTAAAGCTAAAAATATTGCTTCAATGGGCCCCAATGATATACCAGGTTGCCTCTTAAATAGCTTAAATCGTGACTTAGAGGCCCAATTGGATTACTATTTAACCACAGCCTCTAGCCTGGCTTTGTCCTGCTAGAGTGAAGAATAGCTACAGTCATCCACCTGCATAAAGGAGGACCATCAGCTGACCTAGGAAATTACAGACCCATAAGCTTGACTAGTCTTATTTGTAAGGCCATGGAGAGAATAATCATGAACCTGATAAATAATACCATAGGAAACCTCCAAACACTGGACCCAACCCAGCTTGACTTTGTCAAGGGCAGGTCATGCCGACTAAATCTGGTGAACTTCTTTGAGAAAGTCACTAAGGCCATGGATGAGGGCCAAAGAGTACATACCACCTACCTTGATCTGGCCAATGCATTTGACACAATTGCCCACTTAGGTATTATAAGTAAACTCACAAAATTTGGCATAAATTCCTATATCACCAGATGGATAGCTAATTGGATCATGAGCAGGATGCTTTTGGTTAAATTGGGTGAATCCATTTCCATCAAGAGGCTAATTACTAGTGGTGTGCCACAAGGCTCAGTGCTGGGAGCACTTCTGTTCAGTCAGTACTTCTCTGAAGCCAAGACCAATGTGGAAGGCCTCTGGATGCCAAAGCTTGCTTATGACTGCAAGCTGAGGGCAATCACTAAATCCCTCACCAATGTAGCTATCCTTCAGGAGGGTATAAATCCGACAAATGATTGGTGTCAGAGCCACTGCCTGAAACTAAATGTGAAGAAATGCATTATCATACCATTTGAGAAATCAAGTACCTCTGCTAACTACAACATTAACAGCACATCTGTAAGTTAGACTCTGGAGTGAAGGATCTAGGTACACAGATAGACAGTAGCCTGAACTTTGACTGTCACATGTCCACAATAGTGAGCAAGTCCTTCTATGTGGCACAACTTATAAGTAAAGGTATGACATCCAGATCCAGGGAGATTATAGTTCCACTATACTGAGCCCTCATTAGACCAATAATTGAGAACACTGTGCCATTTGTACTGTACTTGACTTGGCATTTAAAACAGATGGAGTGACATCAGAGGTTTTTCACAAAGAAAATACAGGGTGTTAACTACATGTCCTATGCAGACAGACTAAAAGTCGTTTCCCTTTACTCTGTCTCCTACCTACTATTAAGGGGTGACCTATGTCTGACCTAGAAGGCACTCACGAATCCAGCACTGATGGAGCTGCTACACATCCACAAGACAAACAGTATGAGGGTTACCATTCTAGGGATGTAAACATAGTCAGTGACTCAAACAAAACATGCTGGAAAGACAGATATGTGTCTCAGAGATTGTTCAGAGAAAAGCTAGGACTGCCGCCCATAGAACACAAATGTGTACTATGTGCATTAAGGCTGCCACTTTTTCAAATACCCAAAGTGGGACATTTTTTTTAGAAATGGAAGATTTTGCAGGACAAACCGTATGCACAGCCACTACAAAGGACAGAACTTCACTTTTTTTTTTGCCAAAATAAAAGTTCATTCTTGTAGCATTTGAGTTGCTTATGCTGTTTTATATAACATGTACTGTTTCAGCTAAAAAGTGTTTTATGTAAATATTAAAAACTAAGAAAATATGTTTTGTCATAAAATCTCAGGACATTTGCCATTTTTTAGTTTATTTTTCCATAGGATATAACTGCCCAAAAGGGACTGTTCTGCACAAAGAAGTGGTAAACCTAAATTGTGCTTTAATCTACAGGTCACCTCCTCTGACTTGTGCATAATATAAATCATGAGGTCAGAGTAAGTTATCAACCTTTTCTCTGTTTCCATGTGTTTTATGTCAATCTTGCATTTTTCTAGCATGGTTTAGCCATCCAGCAGGACCACTGACCCCAATTCACTTGGACACAATGAGTCACATTTGTTTAAACGTGTGAGGAAAAAGGTGCCGAAGAGATTAAAGGGAATGCCATTTATAGACAGTCATAATTTTTCTGTTTTTAGAAGTGAGAAATATTGCAGGCATCTGGCAGCTTTAAAGTTAACTTGCAAGTCACTTAGGTATCCAGACAGTATTCCTGCATTTCTGAAACATTGATTTGAAAAAAAAAAACACTTTATAAAGTATCAGCTGCACATGTTCTTTTGTCTGTTCTGAAATGCAGTGTATAAAAATAGTATGCCATCTAATTAGTAATTTGGTTCTGCTTCATGAATCATGCTACTGACATAAACATAGTAAGCACTATGCTTATGAACACTGGGGCCATCTTTAGCTCTGTGCCTTATATCAGTCACATATACATATGTAGATTTGTGGACTCTGCTTTCTACTAAAAACAAATATTGGATGTCTAAGTTCTTCCTGGTCCTGCAGTGTTACTGAAGCTTGAACTTTATAGTATCTAAATTAGGCTGTTATCCCTTCCTTAGATCAAAAAATATTTAAATAACTTAGTCACATCACTAACTGACAAATCCAAAAATGTAGCAACGTAAAGATATTTATTATTTCAGCCAGAACTGAAGCAATGCTAAACAGGTTAAATGTCTGCACCCTCTCATTCCAACTTCCTGCCAACTTTTCATGAAGAATTAGTGCTCCTGGTGGTGTGAGTTGAATTGGTGAGCCAAAAGAAGTAACTGGTATATTTTAGAATCCAAAAAGTATTTTTCCATTGTATACCACAAAAAATGCTAGAATGTTTGCTCTAGTCAATTGACTATATCAAAGTAAGTTGTGGAGTTTTTCTTTTTTGATGGTTATTAAAATGAGTTATGGAGTTTTTTGAAGTTTTTGGTGGTTTATTTCATGATTTATTTGAGGACTCAGTAGTGCTGTATCTGATTTCTAAATCTTCACTGCTATAGATGCTGTGAGGCAGTTTTTTATAGGTTTGCAGGTAAGTACTAGATTAGCTGCCCTTGTGGGTCATTTTAAGCTTAGCCAAATTCCCATTCAAATGTGAGAATCAAACCCTATGCCTTGTGTTTGCAAGAAAAACACCTTAACCATTATGTATCTGTCTATCTATCTATCTATCTATCTATCTATCTAAATGCAGAATGGCAGTTTATGCATATATTTCTGCTATCAAATAAAAACATGCAGACTACTGTACTGTGTTAGTGAAATTTCACATTTGAGAACTTGTTAGTCTATGGTTGTCTTGCTTGATTACAAAAAGTGCTTATTGGAAAACCTAAATATGTTGAAAAAATGAAATAAAAAGCAGAACTGAGGTGCTTCATTGTATGGACACTGGAATGGCTTAGACTGTCAAACAAAATTTTCCACAAATAACACAATCTCAGTTCTGTCATCAAGGCCTGGATTCATAGATCACTAGCGTATTGTACAATACAAATTACCACAGGTAACAGCAACATTCAGGCAGTGGGTGATTCAAAGACGTAGACAGCATAGTCATGCAAGGGCAAAATACTATTGTATACAGCACATGACAATAGGGGTATAATGTGATATAAATGAGGAGCTCCATGCAAATGAGCTGAACAACATATGCAAAAGATGGTATCCAAAAACTGGGACTGATTCATAAACACATAAAATGAGTGTTCACCACAGTGCATACCCATTTGGACAGTGAGATTCCTGGTGCACATGATGGGAACGAGGCTATGATTAGTAGTAGCAGCAGCTCAGCCACATGTGTTAACAGCTGCCATTGGAGTCAATGCCTGCAGTGCTGTAAGTTGTGGTCATCTCTGCCAATTTAGAAGGGACAGTGTCCAAAATACCCACAGCTCACAGATTAGCAGACTGCAACCTGTTTCCATGTGGACAGAGACCTAGTCCAACTATGTTATCCCTAAGCAGCATTGATGAGGATGCATGGTAGGCCCATTTCTGTTTATGCTAAGGAATGTGCAGCCTTAAACATCTTAGCTACGGGGACCTTTCAGTGACCTACTGGGGTCATATTAGGGATATTGCAGACATCACCCTCATGAATCCTAAATCAGTTCGTCAACATTATTCTACAGCATGTAGAGAAGCATATCTGGTTCCCTAGGACTGCAGAGGAAAGAACATGTATATGCAGGCATTTTATGACAGCCCATTTGCATGAGTTCCTGGGTTAAAGATTGTGCACATATTCCATTAAGATGCCACCTTGTCCAAAGAGCCAGTAATACAATAGCAGGAAGAGCTTCTGTTTCTGTAGTTGTCAAGTTGTTTGTAATGCCAAAGGTATTATTTGTAACATGTTTATGCACTGTTTGAGCAGTTCCTATGAGTCACACACTCCCACATTGCCATCTGGTTCATAAGGGCAGACACATGCTAGAGGAATGGAACTATACACGTAAGTACCATGCAAGCAGGGAGCAGACCACATATAATATATTGTGCGATGTGTGCTGCAGACAATGCAAAACATGCCCTAGAGCCCTGGTTGATGACATCTATCTGCAACATCAGGATTGTGTAGGACGTTGCCTGTAATGCATCCCATATGGAAACTTGAAATATTATTATGCATGTGTTCAGCCTAATGAAAGGATGCTTCTCTTGTTTAGATACATCATGAGGGGCAATGCATGCATTCCAGACATCTGAAGCAAGATCTGTGCTGTCTGTTCTATGCTACACAACATAACAAATGGAACAGCATCTTGTCTGGGTCTTCCATACAAGTCATAGGAGGAGCAGAAGGGCAGGATGAGTAGTTAGGGGAGGAACATGATGTATTAGTAACACAGCTAAGGTAATGGCAGGTGCAATACTTTGCCACACTGGCAAAGAGGCATTATTTGGTTTACAAATATGGACAATGACGCAATGGGTCTATATCATTTAATCAAACTTTTAAAAGTTTGAACACCATATAGTCGAGACCATATATTCAAACTCTTAAAAGTTTGAAAAGCAAAAAAAAAAAAAAAAAAAAACAAAACAAAAAAAACCTACCTGAAAGCTTAAGCAGTGAGGGGTGGGAGCAAGCACCCCTGCACCCCCCATGTGGGGGGCTGTGCCCCCACACACCCTCGGTCTTTAAATATACCAACTCCAAGATCGCACTAAAATGAGACAATGGAAAACTTCCATTGCCGCACTGTATGGGGATCTCCATTGAAATGTTCAAACTTTTAAAAGTTCGATCATATGGTGCCGACCATATGACGGTGGAACTTTTAAAAGTTCAACATGATAGGAACCCTGACACAGCAATACAGAATAAAATTATGCATACATTATTAAATTCAGTCTATTCATGGCTTTGAATGGACTGGCCATGTTATGTAGTAGTGTAACTAGGGTGGGGAGAAGGGGGTAGCTGCCCTGGGCTTATGGTATTGGGAGGGTGTGATTGGCAGGTGCTGATGGTGTAGGAATGCAGTACTGTCATTCAGAAATGAATGCTGATGCTGCATTTGTGATCATGGCTGAAGTGAATAGTGTGCAGTCATTTAACTGTAGTAAGCCACTTTCAGAACAGAAGGACTTATTTTCTTTTCTCTCTTCAGTTTGATCCTCAACTTTGAGCTGAGGAGACACCAGTTTAAAGAACTGCATAGGGTGATAGGTAACATAGGCACAGTTTGATGCTATGCATCAGACATTGCCATACCCACACAGCTTAGTAGGTGGAGAGGGCACAGCCATCATCATCACTTACACAGGTGGAGGGGACAAAGTGGCAGGTAAGGGCAATACATTGAGATACAGTATGGTCATGGGAGGTGAACATGGTTGACTCATACTGTGGAAAGTTATGGGGAGTAAGACCTCACAGCCTCCAGTTGTGAAGTGAGTCACAGATTTAGGCCAGCTACTGCACAGGCAGGGACTAAAGATGGAGGTTTCTTAATCTACATGAATAACAAGGTCACATTAAGGCCGGCCAAACAGGATGACAAACTTTAATTTCTCCATATCCAGTTTATCATAGGCAAAATCCCATACCATACCATATCCTAGCTATCTATAGATCCTCCCATCACCCAGAAAACCTATAACTCATACTTAAACTTACTGGAGACACTCACAATTTAACCCAGTGCTATACACGTGGGTGACTTTACCCCACTATAAACTGGGAATCATATATGACTCCAAACCAGCAGACCCAGAGATTCCTGGACATTGTAAACACTAACACCCTTGACCAAATAGTCCACATACCCCCTAAGGAAGTAAGCATACTGCACCCGGTCCTTATTAACCTGGGAGAAAGCTACCCCCCCTCGTAATGTCCTCTCTGGTAAGGTCAGACCATAAGCTGTCTCCTTCGAAATGTAAATAAAACTGATGATCCCAGCTAACCCTGTAGTATTTAAGAACAATTCTAAGCCAAGCTTCCTATTATTATTAAGTGACAACCTGACAAAAAGTTAAACTCCCCCAAACCATGATGGACGCAGGTGCCTATGTGGAATTGATCACAGATACTGTGTATACAATCATGTTAAATGTAGAGCGGCAGCTGTGCTTAACAGAAATAAGCTCAGAACAAACACAAAAAATAAGGTACCATGGTGGAATCCAAACAGCAATAGTCTGTACAAAATAAAGAAGAAAGTCACAGCAAAAGTCTGGAAATGCAACACCCAACAGGATAAAAAGTCTCTCATCAATCTAAACAAACAACTCAGAGGGCAAATCAGGTCTACCAAAGCCAGTTTTAAGGTAAAAATAAGGTCCCATGCAAAGGTCAGCCACAATGCTTTCTATAGCTATGTCCATAATCTCAAAGACTGTACACAACAATGTTCAAAACTAATTGTGAATAGAGCCATCTACATGGATACAGAAGATATAGTGAATCTACTTGTTGACAAATTCAACTCCAGTATTAATATTTCTAGGAATGACTAATACAGACCAATAACTGGTACTATAAATATGATTTAAAACCCACTGCCAAGAAATGCATAATAGTACCCTTTGGGAGGTCGGCTGCACCACATAATCTTGCTTGTGACATTACTAGGACACTTTGGAGGGATAGGTATGTGTCTGAGAGAATACCCCTTCTCTGGAACATGCTTCCCATCCATATGGGGCAGACTTCTTCCCTGACCCTATTTGAGTATAGCCTGGATAGGATAGTGGATAGGAAATCAGAAAGTCACCCCTGGTCTGTCCCTTATGTCCCTAACTGATAGATAAAACCTATAAATGTTTAATCATTCATGGCTTTGCTTACACACACCCCTAAAATAACCTGTAGAGCATCAAACTTGTTGGATTCATTTGGGATGCATGGCTAGACTTAAAACGTCCCTTGTGGTCATTAGCCTAGTATATATCTATGAACCTATGAAGCTGTTAAGTGACAACTGCTGATGTCCATTGTGTTAGTTGAGGTGTCAGTGCTTGATGCTATCTGTATCAGAGAAGGTGTAGAACTACAGAACCATGCGTGAATCTCTTGGTTGGGTATATCTTGTGTTGATCTGGATGAGGATACAACCTCTCTCCAGTTATGTACTGTAGCCATGACAATACCATGTTATCAGTTGCAACTACTGATTTGCAAAGGCCCCTTCCCATTTAAGTAGTGTAGCTATCCCTCAGCATAGACCCCTGGAACCCATTCCCTTGGAACATGTCTTTGCTAAGGATTCCAATGTACACAGTCCCCAAAACTATAGGAAGATGGCACAATGCCATGTCAGTGTCATGTGTTTCCATTTATACATACAACACACCTGCCTCACTGTTATTGACATCTACAACAGGATTTGTTGTACTTGCTAAGGTACTTTATCAGGCATAATTCCTTCTTTAACTCTGTGAAGCTCCACATTTACAGAATCTTTACTGAAATTCCTCTGTTTCATCGTTGTATGGTTCTGTATAATGCTGTGTGAAATGGTGCTGGACCTTTATATTGCACTAACAGGAACCAGTTAGAATGGAGGTTGTTTATAAGGGAGCTCACTTTTAGCATTTCTTTATTCTGATGATGTCTATATTAATAGACTAAAGCGCTTAACAAACATTAAATGATTTTTATTTGAGTGTAGAAGTATTTTATTTTGTGATTAAATGGAGAATTCTATTTTATTCAAGTGGTGGGACTGGTTGTTATATCCACTGAAGTGAACACAAATTCATTAGAATGTTGGGCATCTGCATTTGCTGGTTGTTTTTGTTATTGTTTATTATTTTTTTTGCTTCCAGTTCCGAATATACATTTGTTTTTTGTGCATCCTGTTAATGCTACTGTCTGTGAATTACTGCTGTTGTGCAATGTGCTACCCTTAAATGCTAATGGTAGCTGTATATGTCATGGTGATCATAACGCAGTATGTTTAAGTATATGGCATGTGTATTCCCACAGTGCCACAGTGCAGAACTATAGCCATATCTTGGCAACATGGTGCAGTGCTACAGTAAGTTGTGCAACACTGATCAGCAAATGTATGTCTTTGTGCAGGGACTGCCATTGTCCTCTTCTAGTGGATTTGAGTGAGTAGCCATGGGTTCTTCAGGCACTGTGAAATGCAGGGCTTCAGCATTATGTGCTAAGGTGAGCAGGAATTTCCTATTCTTCCTGCACAAGAACTTTAGGGATTGCCTGCTAGGTAAGTATGGTGGCTCCTTTGGAATGTGAATCTGGCATTGCCAATTTTGCGAAGCAGTGCAGTGATCTAAGCTGGAGCCACACGAATTTGCTTCTCTGGTGGGAGGTGAAACCCAAAATGTAGTATAAGCATTTTGTTCTGATCTGTTGTCTTCTATTATTGTAACTGTTGTATATGTGAACTTAGGAATACATAATTTGTTTTCCAATAGTAGATGAACAACAGCTGAATATGATGGGGTGTCTCAGCAGGTGTTAACACCTCTGCCAACAGTGGGATGTGTATGACATCTATGCCCAGTCACTATACAGCTGCAATTATGTTTGAAGAATATGTTTGTAATCATTTTTCCTCTTTCTGTTGTCCATCTGCAAGTCTAATTATAGAAGAAAAGGAGATGAGGACGTAGTCATTGTGAGCTGTCTAGATTTATACCTTTGGCGCCGGGTCACTGGTGGCTCCAGGTCTGTCCCCCTGCTGGAGGTGACCTTGGGGGGTCAGTAGTGCCCTCCATGTCCACTTCTCAGTGGAAAGCAAAGTTACAGAGGCAGGTGGCTGCCAAGGAGTGCTGGCAAATGGATGACTGCTTTTGCAATATGAACAGCCTTTTTTTCATGGCTTGTAGAGTCACATGAGTGCCACACCTCTCCATTGGGTCACCATGGAGAGAACAAGCCCAAAACACTGACCACCAAGGTGAGTGATACCCGAGTTTGTTGCTGTTTGGCTAATCTGTCTGCAGCCATGCCAGGTCCCTACCCTATCTCCATTCTGGTGTTTTCCCTCTCTTATGTGCTATTCCCCATTCATTGTTCATTTCCAAATCTCTCCATTACCACTTGCCCACCATTTATGTGGCTGTCTCCATCCATGGTCTTTCTAACCTTTTATGTGTATACCACCCCTGTCTGAGTCTGTGTTCTGTGTTTGTCTGTCTACTCCTGCTTTCTGCCTTCTATTTCTATACCATCCACAACCACCCTCTATCATCTACTCTTAAAAAAAAAAAACAACTTTCTTCCCCCTTGCCTTTCACACTTTATGGTTACTCTTATGTGTTTCCCTCTGTTTGCTGCCCCCCTTTCTTACTTTCATATGTACCATCTTTCCTTCACATTTATATGATGGATATGGATGGCACTTTGCTGTGTCCACTTAGAGTGTTCTCTCTGGTAGCCACTGTGCTGCCCTTTTTGTGTAGAATGAGTGTGAAATGCCACTGTGTGGTACTACATTGGGTACATGAGCATACCTTGGCTTACCCATACTAGCCTGCTTTTGCTGAAACATCCATCATGTTAGTCAGGTGTCAGGCTATAGCATTGCACCAGCCAGAGTACAGCCTAGCTATTCTTCTCCTGCTATCACTATGCCTGTCTATAATTATGCAGTCCTTTGCTCAGATTACCAGTGCTATTAAATGACTAATGCATGTCAGTTATCTGTGCTGCTCTTCACTCATTGACCTCCTGAAAAATTGGTATCTTGCAGGTGAATCCCAGCTCGTATTTTGTCAGGACCTCTGGAGGGTTCAGTACTTTGTGTCCTCTGTCCCAAAGCTGTAATGAGATACAGGTACTGAGGAACTTACTGATGCACATCAATGCCATTTGTTCATCCAGCAAGAAGTGAAGAAGAAGACAGTATTGTAACATCCTGCATGCTAGTCACTACAGATACTGAATGAACACTGGTCTGTACATGGCAGTTATTTTTTGGTTTTGCTGCAGGGGTACCTGGTTCTACAAATATTATCATCCTAAAAAATGACAGCATGTTTCATAGTGGTTTGTCTCTATTTGGTACAGTGACAGTTCTAAGTGTTTTATGAAAAAAAATAATCTGTAATAGAAAGTCCAGCAACAACATAAACAATAAGACCAGAATTAAAGGGTTCCCATAAAAGCCGGTTCTGATCAATAGCTTCTCTCCTTTCATAACAAAAAGGTACTGATTTATTTGCTTTACATAATATAATACCATGTTTTGTAACCAGTTTATAACTGCAAGCTGCAACATGAATAAAAAAAGTTCTCTGCAGTATTATCAAAGCATGGATCTATGAGACAAGCCACAATGTACATTTCTGTTTTACATTTTTTATTTAATTACTTTATTGATTTCTTTGACACATACTTGTTTACAGTCGCATGCATTCCAAATAGTACCTCCTCCTTGGTCAACAATTTGAACATGATGCATTACATTAATATTGACAATCATTATCTTTATCCTCAGTCCTCTTTCCCTACCTGATGTTTTTACTTGTGCCAGGCTGTCTGCAATCCCCTTCCTCTCCTCCCCCTTAACATTTGAAGACTTGACTTCATCTTCCTCTGTACTATTTGTCTTCTTCTTAGTGGGGTTCTTGAATGAATCCAGACAAGACTGCCTTCAAGTCTTATTTTCTTTTTGCCTGCCCTAACTTTGGCATCCCCCCCCCCCATGCCATTGTCTCGGACATCCCACCACATGGTAGTCCTATTAATTTCCTGTATGTCTGCTGCTGTAATGTTGGAATTTTCCTTTCACTGTATAACTATCTGATGTTATATTTATTGTCCCAAAATTTGTATCTGTTTCCTGATCTCATTGTGTATACCCTTCAGTTCTGTATGCACTCTTAGCAGGCTCTATTTCCAGGTGTTCTTTGCCTACAGCACCAAATCCTTTCCCATTCATTTTGATCTTTAGTTTCACCCCTTCTCAACTCCAGAATGTGCATGGTCCTTGCTTGTTGGTGTTGCACCTTCAGCACTTCTCGTCTGCCTTTCCTTATCTTCTTAATCAGCTTGGAGTTACATACCCATGGTGTAACATCTCTAAATGTAGCTCTTGGACTATAAGTAGGATTTTAATTTATGTCGCTATGCATCACATTTCCTCCCACTCCTTACTGCTGCCTTTCCACATTTCCTTCTATTTTCAGTCATTTCTGATCTGTTTCTGCAGTTCCTCCTCCTGTTTCGTCTCATATCTCTGTAAATCATCACCCCCTTACCTTTCCCTTCCCATCCTGTCCATTGTGTGTATATACTTCTTTTGTTATTCCCTGCATGACCTTTCCAGATATGTTGTCACCCTGAAATCTGTTGAGCTGCTGTTTAGACAGACATGCAACATTGAAGTCTGTTGTCACCACAGTTAGTCTATACCAATCTGAAACAGTGAGATTTTTGAGGTAAGGCCTGACAGATCCTAGTGCCATATATTTGTGTTTAAGGGGTGCAGAATAGTCAAGACTCTGATTATATAGGCTAATATTTAAAACCTTTTCCCAGTTTGGCGTTAAATTACTCTAAAATGATGACTTGCTTTTTTAATGTATAGCATCCACTGCTTCATATAAAAACATTCCATCTGGTGGAAACATCATTAGTCACTTGTTCCATAAGAAAGAAATCCATTTTCTAGTTGAATTTGCAATAACTTGCTAGCTTTCACGAAGTACCTGAATTGGACTTGTGTCATCAAGTTCTGCACATTTTATCATCTTCAATTTTCTTTTTTTCTCTCAAGCTTCAGTACATGTAAGAAAATCATGATACACAGGTGAGATTTTCTAGATTTGTGAATTTCAACAATATTTTCAGAATTATCAGCCATAATACGCTCTAGAAAAGCAGGACCTATGATGAGCTTTGCAAAATTGTTCTCAAACTCTTCAAGTAGTTGACTAGACTAGTTGATTTTTTAAATGCAAAAATGTGTAGTGTTGTCTGCTTGTGAACTTATATTGCACTGTGCTGATTACTACTACTACCACTGCCACTAACAGCATGGTGGGGGGACATAATAACAATATGCAGGAGCAATCAGCAGCCAATGATGGACATTTAGTCTGGTGTTTGGCCCCTTGTCCATGTAATGATGGTAATATAAACCTTCTATAAGACCAAAGATTTCTGTGTTTACAGTCAGAGACAACCAGTATAGCAATGCTCAGTAGAAATCACTATACATTAAATTCATCCTAAACATTTATACTAATAAAGAAGTGTAATAAATATGGAATACACAGCAATCTGATGCTTGACACATGAAATATCTTGTACATAGAGTTCACAGAATGCGTTTTTTCCCTGTATATTCCAAGCTTCAAGCTAGTTTTGGATTTTAGTCTTCCAGCATCCTTTATGCACATTTTCAATTTACTGAGCACTAAAGAACTGAGTTACTGTACCATTTTCCTTACCTCCTTTCACCTTATCATATGAACCTTTTATTTTCAAATCACAGTTTAAAGTGGGCTGGAAAGTGCTGAATCATGAACACACAATAAAAACAATGTTTCTTTAGTTTTTTGTCATTTTACTGCTTATGAAAACACTACATATGTATCTATAGTGAGAGGGAAACATTTCTTTTTACTATGAAGAATTGCTTCCTTTATGCTTTTCAGTCCTCTAATCCTCAGTATTAACATCCCATTAACTATAATGTCTAAGAGAACAAGAAAATACACTTTTAGTAGGCATATAGTTTTTAAACAAATAGTTTATATGCATGCAGATCCTTTAGCTGGTGTTTTCAAATGCCTTATATAAATAAGCTGGACACAGACTGTTTAACCTGTAGTCCCAAGGATTTTTTTTTTTTTGCCACAACCACTTAATCTATATTTACTGTTAACTTACATGGGGGTTCGGTGGGGTGAGGAAAAAACATAATCTTTATTTCAGCATTGTCTAACTAATCACTTGTATGTTTCCACTTATTTCACAGACTATCTTGGGCATGTGCCCAGCATTTTTATGAAATGGAAAATAAGAACAGTGCTCTGTTAAATGTGTTTTTGACTGTAGCAGTTTATAAAATCTTAGGATTATTTCCGTCAACTTTTTTGGGAGATGTTACCAGAAATGCTGAAACCTAAATATCACTTTTTTCAGTATTCTGAAACTATAAATTTCAACCCAAACACAGTCACATAATAATTTTTTAGGGTGTATGCACCTCTGCATCTGACACCCCTGTGACAAAGGGAGATACTGCCAGCATAGCTATCTGGGATTTTGTAAATAATTATGTCATTTGTGAATATCAACATGATTTATATAGGTGTGACAAAGGAAGATACTGCCAGCACAGCTATCTGGAAGTTTGTAAATAATTATATTTCACTGGTGAATATCGAAATGATTTATATAAGGTGCTTGTGTTACAAATGTATTAGAACTGTATGCCATATATATATCAAACTGGTCTATATAGACGTGTGTTACAGAAAAGGTATTTTGTCAAGTACTGAGCTTAAAGATGCATCCACAGTGTGCCCTGCTGGAAGAGAACAGAAATGTACATATACTATTGTAGCTGTTTAAATGTATATATGTTAACAGTAGAAACTGGAATATAGAATGGATATATGAATATGGAATACAGGAGGTTAACTTCAGAAAAATAGCTGAAATTAAATTACTTTATGGCAGCTAGAGACAGAATGTCTGTACTAGGGAGTTTTCTGTATTGTCTTTAAAGTGAAATAATTATAGTTTTGAAAACATGAAATAATGTAATTGTTTTATGACTTCAAGCATCTGTCAAAGATCTGAGGTCTATATATTTTCACTGGTAGATGCTAAATAATGCTGGCTTCCAGCAGTGGGGGGTTCACCTGGGATAGAGTCAGGTGACAATAAATGATGTCATTCTGCAAGCTATCCCAGCAGTAATATTTGAGATATTAATTTGAGAAATCTTTGAGAGAGACAGAGCATTCTGTATTCTGCTTTGGACCTGACAACAACTAGAAGATCCATTCACCACATCTGCCTTGCTCTTATTAATTAAGTTAACTAGGGTATAGTAATTCTCTTAGATTCAGTCAAGAATATAGTGAAGCATAGTTTATATGTTTTTCTTTAATTATTTGAGACTGTCCTGCAGTGTTGTTTTAAACATTTCCTGTGGTTTTGAACTCTGATGTCACTGTGAATATATACTGAGTATTTTCATGTTATTTTATTATGTATTATTAAATATATTTAAACCTTTTATTGTGGCTGATCTTTGTGAGACATATTTAAGTTTTGAGAGTACTTGCATATTTATTTGGTGACACTGTGGGCTACTCCTAATAACCTTGCTCTTTGTCAAATTAACACTTGTATTAATATTAATATTAATATTAATATTACACAGTAAGATTGGACACTCTTTTTAAGGGTCTTAAAGTAGCTGATAAGCAGTTGGCTGGTGGCAGTGATAACTACCTTATAGTCTGGGCAAAAAGGGCCATAGCTAGTAAACCTGTACCAGCCTTTCCCAGGTGTGTGTGTATAAATCAAACCTCAATGAGTGTGTATATCAGCTACTTGGGCAGGGACACAGAGTGCTGGTTGGACAGAGAGGGTGCTGGAGGTCTTGGCTTGGCTACTCAGCTGAGATATCAACTCTATAGCTGTGCCAGTGGGAAATCTTATTGGGGATCTGGAGAAAGAGGGGCAACCAGCCCCAGACTGACCATGATCTCTGTGTGCTCTTAAGGGAAATTGTGCTTGATGCAGAAAGCTGCATCTGGAAGTACTGTGTGTACCTTGTTATCCTCCCAGTGTACGTCCCCCACTGATGCTAGTGGTGAGGATTGAGGCTCCTTGATTACTGGCCCAGTGGTGGGTTGTCACAACCCCTTTGCTTAATATGTCACAGAGCAGTGAATGTAAGAGATGACTATCATTTTGCAGAACACAATGTGCTTCCACACTCATAGGGATCACACATTTGCTGTCTCCTCAAAGCCTATGCAAAACATCAAAATATATAGCATTTCTGATTATATCTGAGTTTAATCCTTCAAAATTACCAAATTTGATTTTCTCAACTTCAGCATATTGTTAAGTATCTGTTACAATAAGTGCAGTGACCAGGGTTGTTGCTGCTTGCCATTTGATTCCTGCATTTGTGGGAAAAACTGTGCCCCTAATGTTGGTGTTAAATCAGATATACATTCAAGGTGAAGACAGAATTCAATAGCATTCCCACCACCAGAGAAATACTCTGCAATATTAGGCTGTAACATGTTACGAATGCTCCACTATTAGTAGATAGCAGCTGAACACTGGACTCTAACTGTGCTATGCATGTTTTTGCATGTTTTTGCTGTTAGTTGATAATAGCTGCACCTTGGGAACTACTGCTACTCTGCTAGTTTAGAGTTATGGTATTGTATGTATTCCTGCCCCATAGTTCTTTAATTTCTTCTTATCCTGTTTCCTTTCTTTTTAACATTGTACCTAGTTTCTGCAATATTTTTCTCATACCTTTCTTTAGAGCATAGAGTCCTGGTAAAATTGCTTCTAGTATACTTAATGTGTCTGCTGACATAGTTTCACACTGTTCAGGCAATAAATGAGTATGTTACTGTGGTGTTAAGTTACCTTTTAACTATTCACCCCTAGTGACATAACAATTAACACTTTTTTCCCCTAGTTGTGCAATATAATCTTCCTGCTGATACTCTCACATAACTACTGTCCCAATTACTTTTTAAAAAAGAAATCTATCCATCTGTTTCAATGCAAAGCATGTTATAACTTAAGTTGTCTTTAAGTCTATCAAGATTTTGTAACTATTCAGTTTTCTTTGTCATACTGTGAGGGAGCACACTACCAGGAACCGCAGTCACCCATACCTAGTAAACCCCTTCATTTCCCCTGCTTCTACATCCCTCAGATACTCCAAATGACTTATTTCTCCCACTCTTGGGTCTCTTGTTGTTTTGTTTTTTTCTTATTATTTCTGCCTGTTTTCTCCTATATATTTTCTGGTATAGCCTTTCTCTCACTTGAACCTATACTTTTCACCATTATCTAGAACTGTAGTTCTTTCCTCAAGTCTTTTAACCCCACTTGCTAGCCCTCATCAGTAGTCTATTTTTTCCGGTACTTTTTGTCAGCCAGCTATCTGCTCAGCAACATTACCTGCTTATTGGCTCCTCAGCAGTCATTTTTACCTTGGCATGGGAGATAATTTTTATCAGAAAATAACTGAGACTCACAGAAACCTGCTCTGTTCACCCTTGCTATGCTCGGGCTCACTCCGCTCCCCTAACCTATCCCCATTTCCACCCACCCCTGCATACTCTAAATTTATACTTAACCTAAATTACAAAGGCCCACCTATTATCCTCCCACTATCCAATAATTATACTGCCACACCACTCCTCATTCTTAATATTATCTTGTTACCAAACCACATGCTCATTGTCCCTTCCCAGCACAATAGAATAACTCTACATTTCTCTCTGCCCACACTAATATACACTCACATTCTCTACACTATCTTCTCACCTAACTTCATTATACCCCCTTACCAATCACTCTCCTTACTACTCCTCTCTTATTTCTCCCCTCCCTCTACCCTAGCTACTGCACCCCTCATATAGCTCTTTAATCTGCCTCACAAAACCAACCCCACTCCCTTCTTCACTCACAAAACAAACATACAAGGATGGTATTATACTTCCTGTTACTACCCACCTTACTCCTCCTCTCTGGGTTATCATCTTACCACACTACCCTACATTACCCTCCTACATCACCCACTGCTACCCACATGGCATCACCCTGCTTTTCATTCCTGTACTTCCCTGTATCCCCCTCCCTTTTTTAATATCTCATTTATCCGGGTTCATAAAGTAAAGTATTTCAACCTTCCACTCTCCTTTCCCAAACACAAGCTCAAGTCTACTACCTGTCATTCTCTCATTACCTGCCCTTCTTTTTTTAACCAAATTTATATCACTTCCAACTACACTCTTACTAGATGGGGTCATCCAGCCCAATCCCCGTCCACCCCCCCCCCCGCAAACATAAAGATCTCTGACACACCCAAAAGGCACCAACCCTACACTTCTTCATCTAAATACCTATTACTCTATTCTATAAATCTACAAAGTCTTCTCAACAAAATAACAGAGTTTCATGCATGGGTTGCCCCTCACTCCCCCCACATTGTAACTCTCACAGAAACATGGCTAAAACCTCACATTACTAACTCTGAAATTCTACCTCCCAAATACAATATATTCTGGCAAGATAGACACTCAAAAAAAGGGGGAGGTGTCACCATACAGAACATCTTAACCTCTCCCTCCTCTCCTTACCAATCCCAGAATTCTCACCAGCAGAACTAAACCTCCTTAACTGTCACTTTAATCCATATAAAAACTATCCATGGTGTCCATCTACATACCCCCTGGCAGTAACATTCCAATACTCAAAAATATCTTATCCTGGATCTCCCAACATATACCATATGAAACAATCATACTTGGTGACATTAACATCAACTGGAATAAGATATCTCCCAATCCCCCCCAGTTCTACCATTAATCTATATAGTTTCAGTCAGCTTATTACCTCTCCCACTCACATACACAGTAACTCAAGCTCTATCCTTGACTGGGTCTTAACCTCCATCTCCAATCAGTATCACTATCCCACCACCTTACCAGACTTTCTAAGTGATAACGTCCCTATGTCAGTACTAAGACTACCTCCTATAACTCCAAACACTCACCAATATGCTGTAACCTGACTAATGTCAATGCAGAAACCTTCAACAACCAACTCTCCCTGATTATCTGGTCATACCTGTATAACCTCCATCTAAATGATGCTGTTCTTGAATTTAACAAAATTTTCCTAAACATACTTGATGCCTTAGCTCCCATGAGGAAAATTAGGATTAAATCTAATACCACTCCATGGCTCTCTAAAGATACTCTTTGCACCATGAAACTTAGAGACAGTACCTGGAAACAATGGTCTAAGTCAACATCTTTTTCTCTCCTCCTTTAATATAAAGAACTCAGAAACCATACAAAAAAACTTATTTTTCAAGACAAAACAAAATTCTATCAGGAAGCCCAAGCCACCCAGTTTTCTAACCCAAAAAAGTTCTGGTACACCATGAATAGTATACTCCATCCTGGAAATCCAAGTACCCATAATCCCTTTCCCACCAGTACTCATCTTGAAACCACCACTCCTCTAAATCCAATCTCAATTCTTATTAACCATTCCATTAAAAACTCCTCAGTCCCTGAAATCTGGAAATCCTTCTATACTAATCTACTTCACAAGGGAGGTAACTCCACTGAACTTACCAATTACCAACTAATAACCATCCTCTCCCCTCTCTCAAAAATTCTCGAGAAATGTATTCATAGGCAACTTTTAAACTACCTACTTCATGAAAACCTCCTTACTCTCTCTCAGCATGGATTTAGACCTCACCACAGCACATCATCTGCCCTCCTATCTTTTACCCAGACTGTAGCAGAAGCAAGGGACAACAATATACTTGTATCATGTGTTTTCCTCGACCTCTCAAAAGCCTTCAACACCATCTCCCACCCTAAACTCCTTTCTAAACTATCTGAACTAACCCTCTCGACTCCCACTATCCTCTGGTCCTCCAGCTATATCAACAAGCAACAACAATCTGTTAGATGGCAGATCTTCTACTCACCCTTCTTACCTATCCAAACTGGTGTTCCCCAAGGATCCATCCTTGGCCACCTTCTCTTTAATATTTTCACTAACAACCTTCGCTCTGCCTGTACCTCTTCATCACTAATTCAATACACCGATGACCCTACCCTTATTACCCTCTTGGACAACCCCACTGACCTCCACTCTGTCACTCAGAATTCTTTTAACATTATAGAACACTGGCTAACTGACAACCAACTTATCCTGAACCCTAAGAAAACCAACATCCTTCTTTTTCTTCCAAAATCTAAAGCTCATCTCAAAACCTCCTTCCATATTTCTTCTCTTGACAACACCATTATTCATGTAGACTCCGCTACTATACTTCTTGGAATTACAATTGATGACCAACTAAAATTTGACCTTCACATCTTGCAGTCCATCAAAAAGACCAATCAAAAACTAGGGTTACTTTATAGGCAAAAAAAATTCTTATCCAATAACGCTGTCACACTTGCCCAAACCTATCTCCTCTCCTGCCTCCTTTATGCTTCCCCTATATTCACATACATACACACAAATCTTTTAACCATACTAGCACAAAATTACAACCAAAAAGCCAGATTTGCCTGTAATCTCCCCTACAAGTCCCATCACTGCCTTGCCTTAAAAAAACTACAATGGCTTGAGTTCCCACAACTATTCCTACTTTCACAAATACAAATAGCACATTTCTCATCTACAAACCTGCAAACTGTCCCTCCCCTGTCCACCCTCCTATCCCTTTACACCCCTGCAAGATCTCTCTGTAACACTGATCAAGCTCTACTTAACACCTATAAACCTAAAACACCATAGCCAGATTACTTTACAAATGCTCCGTATCTCAGTCCTGGAACAAACTCCCAACTAACCTAAGACGTATACATTCTTCTCTCCTCTTCAAAAAAGAATTAAAAACCTACCTGGCCCACCCCCCTTCATACATCTGCCATTACCCCACCTAAACTCCTACAACATATTTCATAACTATTTTCCCTCCTTATATTCTATTTACTTATTATGCTGTGAAGACTTAGCAATCTCACTGTACACTCCTTTAACTCAACTTTCTTCCACGAATTCCCCCGCTCTTCTTCTCCTTGCTCTGGCCACCACTGCTTTTCTCCGCTTCTTTCTTCCACCTTTTACCCCTATTCGTCTCCTTGCCATAGCCACCTTTACAGTTCTCCTCATTACTTCTTCCCACTCTTATCTAACTATACCTCCCCTTTCCCACTTGCTATACTCTTTCTAATCACTTTCTTCTATTTATCCTCCTTCTTCCTCTACACACCACTTGCTATGCCTCCATTTCATAGAGTTAATTGCTCAGTTATGTATCTCTCTAGTGACTCCCCCATTGTACTATCAGAGTATTCTCATTTTTTTTCTTTAGCTTCATACAGTTGTCTGCTCTTACTTGCAATGAAACTGTTACTGCAGCTGCATTTATTTCATCTCATTTTAGATCATGCATTTATATCATGTATTTCTGGAGCTTTTCTCCCTTATTTGTTTTATCTTATTATCATGAATCTTTTTTTACACAATGTTCGCTTTTTTCATGTACTATGTATTTTTTAATTCATGTATATTTTATATTGTACTTGTATCCTGCATGTATTTCTGTTTTGTACTTTTACTTTTTACTATGTATTTGTGTAGCTTTTCTCTTCGGGTCTCCTCTGAAAATGGGTTCTTGGCACAGTGGACTAATCTGGTTAACAAAAGACAAATAAAATAAATAAATAAAGGATGTGTCTTAGTTTGTGAGATGCAGACAATATTTGAAAAGTGTCTTGTCTAAGGACAGGAGGATTGCATCTTTGCTGTCTGCAGATGGTCTGTGATTTCTGGTATTCCCTGAACAAGCTGTTGCTGGTATTGAAGAAGCTGTTTTGAAGATCAATGCCATCAAATTGGAGGACATAACTCTCCCCCCCAGAAAAAGGATGGATTATTGACTGCATGTTGTGGGAGAGCTGCTACATCAAATGGAGGTGTTTAAATATCATGGGAACTTGTTTATGAGTGAGGGTAGAATGGATCAGGAGACTGGATAGGTGCAATGCTGACAATGTACAGGCATTGTACAGGACTGTGGCTGTGACAAGACATTTGACAGTGCTCCTCGTTTATCAATTAGTCTATGTTCTCTCTTTACCTATGGTTGGAAGCTTTGGGTAATGACTAAAATAATGATACCATTAGTGTTAGAAGTAGAATGAGTCTCTTCTGTGAGGTAGCTGGGATCGCTGTCCATGATAGACTGAAGCTGTTTTCAACTTGGGAGGTTCTTGGGGTAGAGCTGCTTCTCCTCCAGGTTAACATGGGCCAGTCAAGGTGTTCTGGACACTTTGTGAAGGCACTTCTCTTGGTGCATCCTAACAGGTATGGTCTACTGGAAGGAAACCTCCAGGAAGATCCAGGACATGCTGGAGAGGATTCTGTTTCTCAGCTTGCTTGGGAACATGCAGGCATTCTACAGGATGAGTTGAGGTCTATTGCTGAGGATAGGGAAGTCTGACATGCCCTACTGAGCTTGCAGCCTCTATAACCCTCATCAGGACTTTAGATATATGGGTTAAAAAATAAGGTGGCATCAAAGACATTGGAAAAGGTAAAGAATTTATAAAATATAAGGAAACAGAGATGGTAGTAGGATAATGAACCTACTGAACCTGAAGTAAACCAGCAATATAATTCCATATAAATATAAAACTTTTTGATTGAGTAATACAGGTAATAAATGAGAAAGGGGCTTTGGTTATGGCCTTCTTAATGGTTGTGGCCTTCTTAACAGTTTTGCAAGTCATGATCTGGCATAAAACTGATCAAATGGGTTATGAACAAATTAAATAGTCTTATAATCAACCAACTACAGGCTGGAAGCTTGGGTACAAATGTGGCTAGGCAAAAATACACAAAGGATAATAGTAAACAGAGTTTACATAGGCGAAAGGATGGTTATTACAGGACACCATGGAGTCAGTACTGGGGCTAATTCTTTTCATTGTCTATATAACACTGAAGAAGGTCTGGAAGGAAAAGTATGTTTTTTGTTGTTGCCAGAAATGAAACAGGGTTTAAACACAAAAAAAAAAACAAATAGAAAGGATGAAGAGGGACATGGCAAGCTGCAAAAAATGTGGAATAGTACATTGGTAGGTGAAATAACAGCAACAATTAAAGTAGAAAGGCACCTGAAAATTGTACTTATATCACATGACACAAAGATAAGGAAGCCATATGAGAAACTGATAAAAAAGGTGGAGTACAGGCATCTATAGTCTAGGGCATGAAAAGACATTACAAGAAGAAAATGAGAAGTTCTTATTCTGTCATACAGTTGGTACGAATGTCTAGAGTAGTATGTATAAATTTGGTGACCTCTTTTCCACTAAGAAATGAAAAAAAATATTGCATGATATTCATTAGAAACAATATAAAGAAAGATAAAGAACAAGAGCTGGAGCTGAAATGTACAGACTTGAATAAGGGAAGCACAGAGAAAAAAAACATTTAAGTATCAAGCGACTGTACAGAGTCCAAGTGGGTATACGTATCTATAAAAAGTATGTGTGTGTGTGGGGTGTGTGTGCATGCGTGTGCTCGCGCGCCTGCACACACACACACACACACACACACACACACACACACACACACACACACACATTTCTAAAACCAATAAAGGCTCATATGAGTGAATGTTTTTTTAATGGTGGTTTTGCTGTAGCTTTTTGTATGAGATCACGTTACAGCAGGTTAAAAGAATTTGCTCTTACCCCAATGTTTTGTGATCTCAAGAGCTGCTATATATAATTTGCAGGGGGTGTGGGATGTGCAGGGGCATCAGTTTTAGTTTGTACAGTTTTCAGTTATTTTAGATTAATTCTAAAATGATCACCTTGTTTCATTATTTTATGAAACAATCATATGTATGTGTATATGTGTGTATTAGCTAGCTAGCCAGCTGTATGTAGACTAAGGTGTGATGGTATCTTGTACATTTCATTTATAAATAGGAAAAGGCATTTGTGACTAATGGGCAGATGCTTCTGACTTGTAGTTCACAGAGGAACCGCATATTATTTGGGAACATGAAATAAACTTGAATTATTTAACTTCTATCTAAGTCATTGTGATTGCTTCTTGAGTTAAATTATGGTATTGTCATAAGTATTTTTTCCATTTATCAGACTGAGAGGAGATCTTGATACTCCATATATGCAGTACATATTATATATTTTTTCTCATTGTTTGCACATCACTCGTGTATTAACTTGTCCATTATCACAGACAAATAGTCTGTGAGGGTGTCATGAAAAAAAAAACTGGGCTGACATGTGTGCATATATTTGATATTAGATCATAAAACATCCCAATGTCAGCCTTGTTTTCTATGAAAACACCGCACTGAGAGCTGATGAGCAGGACAGATCTTGCTGTTTTAGACTGCCATTTAAAAATGAAACCTTGCTGATCTGTAAGCCAATGATAATGTCATCTCAGCAGTTTATAAATATGTATATATATATATATATATATATATATATATATATATATATATATAATATTTTATCTATCTATCTAGCCATCCATGTATGTTAGATTTTTTGCTCAGGTTTCATCAGAATTATTGTGGATCTCTTCTTTAATGTACCACTTGTAATGCAGTGTCTTTGTCACAAGGTATGACTGATCAAAATGTAGGCATTGACGGATGAGAGCTTTCATATGTTTTTGTCTTATAATGCTCATCACGTACAGGAATGTGACATTGTCTTGGAGTTTGTTGCTGCTGTATTATGTTTACTGTGCACGGTTCTGCCTTTGAACAAACTACCACTGTATTTCACTGCACTGCTGCATTCTGCATCACAGTATAGAGTTCACTGCTGAATTTTAAGGCTAAAGGGTGCCTGCATTTCATGGCTAGTCCTGAAGGTGGTAGTAGAGGTTCAGATGCCTTTCCTTAAGGGCATGCTGTATTATATCTGGTACATTTTACTTCTCAATGTGACAGGGAATAATGGAATGCTTTATATTATCCCAGACTTAACAAGTCACAGTTCCTGGTGAAAGGAGACACTCCACTATACTATTATTGAACATTTTTATTAAAATATGTATCTGAATATAAATACATGGTGGATGTTTTACAGTGCTTCATTTTGTCTTACTGTAGAACTGCACATAATCAAAGAATATTTAACTTATTCATAAAAGACTGCGTAACTGAACGTTTTACTGCTAGTAATGTGATGATTTATATACGGGTATAATGATTAAGGTCCTTGACTCCCATGCACAAGGTACAAGGTTCGATCCTGACCTCTGGACAATGCCTGTATGGAGTTTGCATATTTTCCAGGGTCTCTGGGGTACCTCTCACCTCTGAAAAAACACTGAATGTTTCCACAACAGACTCCCCCAATAATGGAGCTGTCAGCAGCAGCATAGACTTTATATGTTGCCCTATAGGGGGAAGAGTTGTATAGACCTACCGCTTTGGGCATCAACTGTGGTGTGCAGTATCCTCAAGATAGGAGAACAAGAACACAGCTCAGAGACTGTGCACCATGTCAAGGCTAGCCACTGGATGGTGTAAAACTTAGCTCTAGGTTATTTGTTCATGTTAACTAATGCTGCCAAATTGGCATGGATATTTGCTGGTGATAAGTGGGTTGAGGACCTGGCCTACTCCAACCTACACCAGGGACTTATGCTGACGTTTGGAGGGATGTATGTGCCCCTTTTGGACAGTATGTGCCTGTCATAAAGTCCATCAGCACTGGGTCAATAAGCTACTGGTTGGCTGGTGTCCAGTTACTTGGGATAGCTTTTTTGAGTGAAAGTTGGATGTAAAACCAATAAACCTGCCAAGCATGAACTAAGAATTACTATACTCAGTGTATGCAGCTTGGAAGTGGATGACATGATGGTAAGGAGGAGGATGGGTATACCTTGTGTCCAGGTGACAGGATGGAAGGGCAGTGCAGCAAAGCCACTTGTCTTGGGAGCCAGAGTCTACTACACAGGAGAAGGACAAACTAGACATGTGGGAATTGTGATGATGGAGAGGCTTCAGAAGGCAGTGAGGGATGTCATCAGGCTTAATGATAGACTCATGGCATTCTGACTACAGTGTAAGGAAAGGGCACTATTCACAAGCTCAGCCTATGCCCCACAGCAGGTTTGTGACAGTGAAGAAAAGAGTGCATTCAGACAGCAACTTCAGGACCTGCTAGAAAAAGCAGTGCAATATGAATTGGTGTTGATAATGGGTGATCTGAATGCACATATCAGGGCAGATAAAACAGCATATTAGGACTGCCCTGGTCCACATGGATGGAGCTGCAGGAAAAATGAAAGAGAGGTCATTCTAGACTTCTGTATGGCTAATAGCTTGATGGCGGCCACCACATGGCTCAGCAAGAGAGACAGTCAGAAGATCACATACAAGTGTGGCCAGCATGCAACTCAAGTGGACTCCCTGTTAGTAAGGAAAGGCACTGGGATAGAATCAGCAATCGCAAAGTCATCCCCAGTGAAACAGCTGGCCCACATTATAAACAACTAGTTGCCACAATCAGCTGCAAACAGTGGTCAGAGAAGGCTGTAAGATCAACAGAGACTAGACTGAAGTTGACTTGAGAGAAAGCACAACAGTTCAAGGAATTACTCAGGGCTGTAGCATCTGAGGAAGAAGAGGAAATGGGTGAAGTTTAAGAATAATGGCAGCACTTAAACAGCATATGTGAGGACTACAGAACAGATATGTGACCAAGCCACAGATGGAAATAAGGTACATAAGGATAACTGGTGGTGAAATGCAGAAGTCCAGGAAGTCATCAAAAGAAAGAAGGAGTGCAGGAAAAACTGGGAGATAGGAAAGACAGACTAGGCCAAACAAGGAATACTGGTTGGCTACAAAGAAGCAAAGAGGGGAGATGCATTATAGAAAAGAACAAGGCATATGAGGCAAAATACCAGCTTCTCAGAAATGATTTGGTAGATGGCACAAAGAAATTGTATTAGGTTGCAAGGCAAAGGTAAAGAAGACAGGCAGACACTTTTCATAAGGAATGTCAGCAACAACCTCCTAATCAGTCCACAAGACATCAAAGGCAGATTAAAGGAGTATGTTCAGCAGCTTCTGAATGAAGAAAACTTCCACAGAAGTTGTACTGCCCCAGACACAGCCTACTATGAAAGAAGAGGTGGAGCCCACCCTATAAGAAGTAAGAATAGCACTAAGAAAATGAATTCAGGGGAAAGCAGCAGGCTCAGATGAGGTCACAGCAGATATGATCAAGATGTTGGGTGAGATAGGGGAGAAATGTCTCCTGAAGGTACTCATAGCACAGTGGAAATAAAGATGTATCCCAGATGACTGGAGAATAAGCATACTAGTGCCAGTATACAGGAATAAAGGGGACATTAATAACTGTGGGCAGTATAGAGCTATCAGACTCCTGTCACACTGCATGAAAGTCCAGGAGAGGGTGATTGATAAATTAATATGCAGAGTAGTAGAAAGTAAGTTGGGAGATGAGCAGTTTGGATTCAGTTCAGGATGCAGTACAACTGATTCAATGTTTGCAAGGATACAGGCAGTTGATAAGAAGCTAGAGACGAGGAAAGAATCCAACTGGGCCTTCTTAGACTTGGAAAAAGCATACAAGAAGGTCCCAAGAAAGCTGATTTGGGCTGTTCTGCTGTGCTTCAAAGTCACAGAAACACTGGTAATATTAGTGCAGGCTATGTACAAGGACCCAATGACTGACGTACTAACAGTATTCATTCTCAGAGAGGGATTCCCAGTGGTAGTGGGTGTGCATCAGGGTTCATTGCTTAGCCCACTGCTGTTCATTCTGGTCATGGACTACATTAGCAAACTGGCTGGAGGGGACAGAAGAATAAAGTTGCTTTATGCATACAATGTGGCATTACAGTCAGATTCTGAGTAAGAACTTCAGCAAAGGATATGGGAATAGAATGCAAAATTGAAGGCACATGGGATGAAAATGAATACTGATAAAACAGTTGTAATGGCAGAAAATGGGGGAAATCAGAAGAACCTGAGAATTGAGACAGAATGGGAAATAGCAAAACACATTAACAGCTTCTAGTGTCTGGGAGGGGTGGTTGAGTAGAAGGGAAGTCTGAATCAAGGTGACAAAGCTAGAATCAGAGGGGCTGCAGCTAACTGGCATGTCAGGGGTAGTGTATAACAGAAGAATGCCAAAGAAGCTGAAATGTAAGGTATTCAAAAAAGTGGTGCAATCAGTACTATTGTATGGTGCAGCAACCTGGGCAGTAAAGCTTCAGCAGTTGGGGAAGCTAGAGGTGATGGAGATGAAGTGCCTGAGATGGGTGGTAGGATATACACTGTGGGATAGATGAAGAAATGATATCAGAGTAGAATTCCAAGTATCTCCAATTGCAGAGAAGGTCAAAGGGAACAGATCATGGTGATTCAGGCACATGTGCAGAAAAGCAGAAGACAATCTGGTGAAGAAGTTTTGGGACAGCCTGGAAGAAGGCAAGAGGAAATGAGTGCATTCAGCAAAGAGATGGATGGATTTTGTGAGAGAAGACCTGTGACAGTCAGGTATGACTGTTGAAGAAGGCAGGAGAGTGGTACTGAATTGAGAGAGAGAGATGAAGACAGTTGACACTACACCCGACCCCATGTAAAAAATTAGAAAACGGGAGTTGATGATGATATATAAAGGTTTTACTCAAAAAGACTGAAAGACACAGATATTGACGTTCATAACATCAACTAGAAAGTATCGACAATGCAGTCTTTGACATGCTACTACGCATACACCAAGCAATAACTTTAATGCATACAACATCAAAATAAAAGGAAAATGGCAAAACAACATTGTTTTTTTGCAGGGGGTGCAAGCCCCCAACACCCTGTGCTAATTTTATATACCATCTTCAAGACTGCAAAATATTGGGAAAGGGATATTCCCCAACCCTGAGAATTGTGCAATCTGGCATACCTATTGACCATCTGCTTAGCTGACCAAAACAACATAAGACTAAACACATATCTCCCACATAAGTATACACACACACACACACACACACACACACACACACACACACACACACACACACACACACACACACACACACCAAACCAAATGGTAAAAGGGTCACACAGACAAACCATTCAGTAAAAACTGCAAAAAAAACCCCAGTCAATTTAGAGTTTTCACTGTGTGATACTTTAAACCTCCTGTTAATAGAGGCCTATGGGATATATGCAAACTACTCCTTAAGGACATCAAATGTTTCAGCTATAGAAAGAGAGAGAGAGAGAGAGACAGAGATAATATACATACATATATACATATTTGTCTAGTGTTTTTCACAAGCAGTCAAGGTAGAATGCATAAGACCAGACAAAGAATGGGCCTACATCTGCATTTGCCATTTATTCTACTGTATAAAGTATAGGAACCTACAGTTCCATTATGTGAAAGTATCTGTTTATTTTCTCCATACCTGAATATTATTCAGTGCTTTTACTGCAGTCCAAAGGAATTGTCTAACTTCATAAAATAAACAGAGAGTATATCCTTCTCTGATGTGAAACAAGAAACAAACACATAGAAATGGACAACAAATATAAATCAGTTGTTCTATAAGAGATGCGGGTGAGCTGATTGGATTGACTGGGGAGATGATTTTTTTTTATCTATGATACAGAATTGGAATTGCCTAGACATATTAAAGCCTTGTTGAGACTAATTATGGTGGCTGCCAAAAAAGCAATTACTAGAAAATGGAAATCAAAGTCTAAACCAACTCCGCTAGAAGTAGTGGATATAGTAACAGAGATAAAACAACCGGAATTGGGATCTTTAGAAAAGGGAAGGAGCAAACTACATAGGCAAAAATAGGAAATGTGGGAAGAACATATACAGAGAAGGAATGAGATTTAAAGGGGCAGGATTTGAATGAGCTATATAATGCCTAACCCACAATGACTGGATAGATTATAAGTGATGCATAATGTTTGCATCTACAGTTGTTTCAGTTGTGTCTGTGATGTATAATGTTTGCAACTAAAGTGGTGTTATTTTATTTGTTTTTCGTTTATATAAATGTAAGATTGCCTATGTCATGTGATAATTTAATAAAGATGTTTATTAAAAAATATGAATCATTTGTCCCACTTAGTACTGCCCATGACCCTACTTACTGAATAAGCTGTTGATCTTGCTTAACTAACAGCTTATTTTTCTTTTACCCACCACTCATAATGATTGCCTTATGCCTGTCTATACATTCTTGAATTATATTACTGGTTTTGATTTTAATGCTCCAGTCATCTTTCCCCCTTATTATGAAATAATATTTGCTTGTACTTTCTAAATTATCCATCTTTTTAACTTTAAATTATACCTTCTTGTTTTCATACATTTTCTTCTGCAACATATGGTATAGACTTGGTATGTTTGGATTTCCTTAAGATGCTTAAATGTTACTGTCATGCCCCCCTTGCCTTATTTGTTCCAGACTGTGTTATTAAACTATTTTAGTTTCTGATGCAGATCATGTGTCATTCTTATTGCCTTCCTCTGACTGTCTCTGTGATTTGTTCTCGTGATGAGAGGTGTCTATGGCTACACACTAGCCTATGTTGCAAATTAGTAGCTATCTTTATTGCTTTCAGTTACTGATACCTCTTCCCAGACATTCCATTATTCCATCAACCTTCCTTCCTTGTTGATTTCACACTCTGCTCCTCTAATAAGGATGAACCCCCCACACACTTTGCTGTGTTGGGCTAGCCTACTCTCATAATCTTCTTCTTTCGGCTTTTTCCTGGTTAGGGGTCGCCACAGTGGTTCACCTGTCCCTCATGATTAGCAGTAGAGGTTTATGGTGTTGAGTTGCCAGCCCAGCGCCAAACCTTTCACGGAAGGTGCACACATGCACGCACTCATGCCTAGGGCCAATCTAGAGTGTCCAAGCCATCTACAGCATGTCTTTGGGATGTGGGAGGAAACCGGAGCACCTGGAGGAAACCCACGTGACCACGGGGAGGACATGCAGACTCCGCACAGAAGGCACCCCAGCCGAGGATTGAACCAGGGAACCTCTTGTTGTGAGGTAACAACACTAACTGCTGCACCACCATGGCAGCCCTCCTATCATAATGTGCCCTGTAATTCACTTTAAGGGTAGCTCCCCTCATACTGTGTCATGAAATCCAGTGTAATGGTGATGATTCAGAATAAGGATGAACCGCACAGCGTAATTCGCTATAGTGGTGCTCAATCACATTGTGCCTTATAATTCAGTGTAGGAGCAATCCCCTCATAATGTCTTGTGGATTTCATTGTAAGGGCGACAGTCCACAAATTATGCTGTGCAACTCAATTCACCAGAGGGGTTGAGCCTACTCACACTTTGCCTTACAATTCAGTGAAGGGGTAACTCCCTCATACTGTGCAAGGTAATTCCATATGGGGGTGATCTATCACACTGTGCCACATTACTCAGTGTAGGATAGACTTCCCCAGCACTATTATTTAGGTGAAGGCTTGACCCCATCTCACACTGCACTGTTCAAGTAATTGTAGGGCTGACCCAGGCCACAGTGCACCTTTTTAATTCATTGGGGGTAAGTATTTTATAGTTTGTCAAATAATTCAGTATAGGGGTATGCTTCTTATTTTGTATCATATAATGATATATATATATATATATATATATATATATGTGTGTGTGTGTGTGTGTGTGTGTGTGTGTGTGTGTGCGTGCGTGTACGTGTTTGTCAATGCTGCAATTAAAACTTGTTTCTTTTCCAACTCAAATGAAAATGGACCTCAGTGTGCAGCTTTTAATTCATCACTGTCTCCCACCAAACTTCTATCTTAATTCATGTTGCTTGCACTAGCTCTGTAGCCAGTCTGGGAGTATAGGTCATAAAGTTAAGGATATAAGCTGTTAGTAAGCTTCATTTTTTGGCCCCGGTAGTCCAGTGACTGTGTCTTTCATTCTCCACTTGCATACTGTGCAACTTTGAGCAAGTGAGTTATCTTGCTCAGTGCTTCTGGGTAGTCTTTAAAAAGATGCTTGAGCCTAGTGGGCCTACCTGGTAAACAGACACATAACAAGATATACCCTTTACTTGTCTGACTTTCTTCTGCATGGTGCAGGTAGTGGTTCTGAGTTGGAGCTGAACCTCTGTCATGCTGGCATCATGCATCACCCCTGATTAAACTGGTACTAATGTAACTGTATAAATTTATGTCATTATTCTCTGCTGCACAAAACCTATTGTACTATTATCACAACTATACCATCATGTATCATTGCATCTCCTTATATCTTCCTTGTGCCTTCTCACCTCCTTCTTTTCTTTCTGCTGTTCTAACATTTTGTCTTATCTTCCTATGTCCTAGATTTTGAACAAGTCTTTACAGTAACAAATATTCATATGCAAAACCTGGCAATCACTGCATACTGATGATACTTCCCTGTATTTAAAAACAAGTATTCCATATAACCCATCTAACTGTTATTTTAATTCAAAACTATTAACAATCTAACTTATATCAAGGCTGTATGAATAATGAAACTGTTGCTCATGAATGAAACTAAATGCAAATGATGTCTGTGATGTTTTTTTCCTGGGTCTCTGCTCAAAAAGGGCACAGCTCAGCCAGACTTTCCCGGTTAACAAATGCCATAAATAAATAAACATTGCGCATGTGATGACCCCATCCCCATGCTATGTTCAGCCACTTCAACTTTCTCCTCAGTCGAAATATTAGCTCCCATATGAATAATTACCTCTTAACTATCTTCCTATGTCTTGCCCACATTAATTAAAGCCTAACCACTCATGTCTCTCCAGGCATAATTTTAGACTGCACTAATCTCTTCCTTTTCTCACTCATCTGAGCCTTTTGTAATAGAATACTTAGATAACAGTAGTTTCCTCTTTTTATGCCACTTTTTCAACTTCCTCCTACCCCTAGGACTATTAAACATTGCCATCCTTGCCCCATATTCTGTCAGTTCAGCTAGTTCAGGCAGTTGTTTGTCTTTGACTGAATGAGGGCCAACAGTTCTCTTTTTCCAGCCTCCATTTCTTTTTTGCTCCATATTCATGACTTGCCCGAATCTTTCTGTAAAATTAAACAAGATTAGTTAATCCTTCTGCTTATCTGAGTTTCTTAAACTGAGGATGCTCCGTATATTCTTTTAGTACAGTTAAAATGGTTATGTCTTACTTATGCATTGTGTACATATTTAAGAGTCAGTAGCACGTGTGTGTGTGTGTGTGTGTATATATATATATATATATATATATATATATAGCATATACACACACACAGTTTCACACTTGTATGAATAGTCTCTGCTACTTATGAATATTTTTTATTTTGCTGTGTAGTATCCTTGCCTTGTTTGCTCTCTGTCCCTCTCTATCTCTGTCTGTCTGTTTCTCTTTCATCCCCTCTCTCTCTCTCGCTCTTGCTCTCTCTCAGTTTTGACAAGGTACTGAATATTTTTTCTCTGGCTCAGTGCACCAGTGCGACTGTGTAATGCAGCATCATTTGTCTTTCTTGTCTTGCTACTCTGCAGCGAGCTGCTCAGATCAATGCACTCATGTCTTTGGATTTCTGCATAAGTATACCTTGTCCCAGCCAAGCATGGATCACCAGTGTAACACAAATCTGTAGTCCTCATCTATACTGCATATCACATTCTGTTGAGTATCTATTGCAGTGTCCAGAATCACAAACAGGCAGTTGACTTGTTAGGTTCCTTCCACACAGTCTGCTGTTTTAAATTTTGTTGTCTAGTATATATGACAAAGCCACTGAAAGCACTTAAGTGGATACAAGAAAAAAATACAGATGCATTTGCTGGTTTTGAGAGATGTGACCTAAAAGTGTGGAGTTCCCCTATACCTGCACCCCACCCCCTGGCAAATGTTGCTCATTAGCAGAATTTAAATTAATTTTCATTTGGAAATCAACTGCTTGGAGCTTAACTAATTCCAGTCATTTTTTTAATTCTGTTTTATACCTTCAGTAGCTGGTTGTCCTTTAGGCATAATACCTTTTTTGAATGCAACCTAGCAGCATTGCCTTCTTCACTGACTTGCTCTGGATCACACCAAAACTTGAAGCTACATATATGAAAGGCCAGGATTAGAAAATTAAGCTTGTTAACATCTCATAGGCTTAGCACAGTAATACTGTCTGTTATAAAGACACTTAAAGGGATATAACACTTTTCAGGGCAGATGTAAGCTAACCATGATATACAGAACAAATCATGTTACTCGAAGGGGCAATCAGTATTTTTGTTAGAAGCACTTTATTTCATAACAAAAAAGGTAAAGATTTCAGCATGGCAGACATGGACAGGAGATTTCTTTTTATGGTTTAGGAACACTAAAAGAATAAGGACCCTGTGTAACTGGTGTCAGACTTATAATGTACATACAAGCTGATGATGCAGTGCCACTTCTTTGATGAGCCCACCCAATTGTTTTAAATAGCCCTTTAGTAGTCTCCCTTTCCTTTTGCCTTCACTCCCCATCATCTACCTATTCCAAGTTCTGTTGAATTCTGTTGTTGACCCTGCACTGCATCTTTTTCTTTGGCAGATTGTACCAGCACGTTATTATCATCTCTCTGAAAAAAGCACATCTCTAAGTTAGACTTGAATCTCCTACCTTTCTGCTGCTACTCATACCTCCACACCCCACCTATACCCCTTTATCCTAAATCCACCTTCCTACCTGATCCTCCAAATTCATTTTGCCATTGCTTTCTAGCACTTATCAGATGTCAGTGCCAGTTAGTATTTATGAAGTTGCCTGTACGTGTGTGTGTATGTGTATGTGTGTGTGTGTGTGTGTGTGTGTGTGTGTGTGGTTGTACATGTGTATAGAAATGGAGTGCATATTGGGCTTTAGAAGTCTTTTGTATATCACCAGGAAATGCAGATTTCATAAGTTCACATTTTCCACCTGGATACAGCGAATAAAAATGGAACTTTGTGAGGAAGCAGTCTGTTAATTCTGGCAGAGCTCTCTTTTACTAGTTGTTACTTGCAACGGGTGACTGCATTTCACAACTGAAAATAATGTGTAACATCTTAGTGTCTATATAATTATATCACATTGATATGCCCATTAATTTATACTGTTTTCATAACTGTGTAGTCCAGATTCATTAGCAGTGTATCTGTTATGTTGCTGTATGAAACTGTATTTTCTGAAACTCTCTCTGAAATGTCAGTGGTGGAAACACTGACACAGATGCATTGTGGGAAGCATTGAGATGGAATTCTTCACTCAGCCACAGCTTCAGAATATCATTTCCTCAGATATATTAATACTTATCTACAACCCCTTTACTCATACCTTATTCACTGATACCCACGAGAATGAAAATCAGAAGTCACTAAATATGTGGTAATAAAACATCTTTTTTGAGGGCAGATCCTCCCATACAGCCAAATGTGAGGGAACTTTGCACCCTCTACCCACAAACAATTAACTCTGAGATCACTATGTGTTAGGAAACATTTAATCCCAACAGCTAGCATTTAGCATTGCAAAATCTTAAATTTGCATCACAGATTTCGCAGGTATACTACCCATTTCTAGAGGCAACTAACTGAGCCCAGGTTGCCTGGGTTGAAGTTAGGGCTTTATCCCTCTATGCCATAATACTGTCCAGTCTAGCAACAATGTTATCACATCCCTTGGAAACAGTTTCATTAACATATTGCTCAGAAATTACCTTTCTGAAATGTCCAGCTTGATTAAAAAATCACATTTTTATAAGGCACTGCAGTTATGCTTTTATTGCTAACAGCATGGTTAAAAACAGCATTTTTGTTAGGCACAGTATTAGTAGTTAAAATATTTAACAATCTGGTCTTTCTTCCCCCGTTTAGAAACTATTATCTTACTTACTGATATTTTGGGGAGTTTGCAGGCTTCAGCACCTTTTTACTTACAGGTTTAATTTCATCAGTATTTACTTGAGCGCAAACAATTTATCAATTGTCTATTTCTATAGACTAGTTAAGTGTCTTTCAGTTACCTCACCCTTCTCTTGAAATGCCATCACAGATTGATTCACTACAATGCAGTTCTGTAGCTGAACTTCCATAATTTCCACAAACTTTTCCATTTTTGGCAAACTAAAGGTGACAGTTAAATCACGAATGTTTTTCTCTCCTTAGTAAGGGAAACTAATTTCTTTTCTCAGCTGTTGAAGTCTAAACAGGCTACAAAACATTGCAAGGCATATTCAAAAAGTCTTTGTACAAGGTATCTCTGTGATTGCAAAAGATATTACTTAATGTACTAGTCTTGATTGTAGGTGCACTACATGCTAGGAAGCAGAAATGAAATATAGCAATTTTGCCCACCTGAAAAAAAGTGTAGTGGGTAAAAAAACACAAGATGCAGATTTCACAAATTCAGTGAACTTTACTCATGGAGGCTGCCCAGTAAATGAGACCAAAAACTTCTTTCAGCTGTAATAAAACATAAATTGCTACAGTTCTTTAAGGTTTCCTCCTCCACAAAATGTTCAAACAATTTTTGGTAAAATCTAAGTCTTTCTTCACTATGGCCTTCCTGGGTTATTTCTATTACTCCCTGGTCTTATGTCATGTAGAAATTCTACTAGCTGGCAATTACCTGAGTCCTGACTGCTGGTAAATTTCTCCCTCTTCCCAGAGATGCAGTTATCTCTGTGTTCATGTTTATCCTGTTCTCTTAAAGAACATCACTGCACATGCTTCTGCTTGTTTTTTTTTTTTGCTCTGTTCTGTTGTGATGTCTGGTATAGACATTCTAGCTCAAAAGATATCATATGCTTTAAGTCACGTTTCTTGAAGCAGTAACATATAACATGGAAAAGTAAGTTTAAACCCCAAACAGAACTTTTTACAACAAAATCAATATATTTCTCAGTATCTTAATATCTACTCATCCACTGTATGCGCGCGCACACACACACACACACACACACACACACACACACACACACACACACACACACACACACACACTGAACACTCATTTGACAAAAAATGTGGCTTGGTTTTACTGAATGATCAATTTTATGAACATCTGGTTTTCAATTTTTTTTTTCACTGAAAGAGGTAAGCTGGTGAGTATATGGAGAGAGACAGTCTACATATGAATGTTTCTGAGTTAAGTTGATGGTTAGGTAAGAGGATAGATTAAGTTGTGTGTGTGTGTGTGTGTGTGGAGCCGGTGTCATGTTGCAGAGAGATAAAGCCCTAACTATAGCCCAAGTAAACCTGGTTCAAATAGCAGCTCAGGCATTGATGTGCTGACAGGGAGGTATGGGTGCACCCATCCTGGGGTGTGGGGAGGATAGTGTTTGTCTAGGCATTCTCTGTGGGGAGCAGTTGTCCATGGAGGGGAGTAGCTAGCATTTGTATGCAAAAAATGTGAATGTAGGGGAGGAGCAGAACCCAGGGTAGGTCATAAATTAAAAAAATTCCCTGACAGAAGCATAGAATGACAAGGCCACCTTACTAGGATTCATTTGGTTCTACCTCAACCCTATTATTAGAACAGAGATAGTTCAGGGGCTGTAGGAGAGGCTGGTGTACCCAGTGAGGTAAGGGGGCCACTGGAGTAAGCCAGAAAGAATGAAACTGAAGGAGAACCCCCCCCCAAAAAAGTTGTATATGTGCACACATTTGCATGCTTGAATGTGTGTTTGTGTGTGTCCATGTACGTGTGTGCATGAGCTAGTATTTGTAGGTTGTGTAAGGTTAGGTAAGGGGATAGAGTCAGTTGTGCATGTGTACATGTATGTGGATGTGCAGGTGTTTTGCATTAGGGTTAGGGTAAGGGTTAGGTAAGGGGATAGATTTTGTTGTGTGCATGTGTGGGTTTGTGTGTTTAGTGTATGACCTTATCTTATGTAGTGTTATTATTAGGAGAAACTTTTTTTGGAAGGTAAGATGCAGTATTGCGGTTAGGGTTAGCACACATGAGTAAGGATGGGGGGCTTCGCCCTTGCCCCCGACTTTAATATACTGATTCCATGGTTGTACAACTGCAACCAAAGGAAAAGATCCATAAAAAAGGCAGCAATCACTTTCGCATGAGTTGACAACTCTTGCACTGGATTGAGTTCACTCAACAGATTTTGACAGCATAAATAGCTATCTACCATCAGTGCATTCAAAGGAATGTTTGTTAACCATATGTGTATCTATATCTATCTATATGGGCCCCCTGTGTTTGGTTGACAAATGCAGGGTTGATGTTAAATGTTGATGGTATGGCTAGCCAAGTGTTCCAAATGTTGATGGTGTGTTTCATTGAAACAGGTGAGTGGGGTTGGAGAGAGTTAGAGTGTTCGTGCGTGTGTTAATTTGTTAGGGTTAGAGTCAGGGATAGGTGTTGTATGCTTGTGTGTGAGTATGTGTATTTTAGTTAGGGTAAGGGTTAGGTAAGGGAATAGATGGTGTTGTTAGTGTGTGTTTGTGCACTGCTATGTGTTCGAGTATATCTTTTGTAGTGGCAGTGTTACAGGAAGTTTTTTATTAAGGTCTGGTGTATGCTTAGGGTGGGGGGAAGGGACAGCATTAGGGTTATGGTTAACACCAATTGCTATATATCAAAAAAAAAATAAAATTTTGCTGAGCTCCTGCCAAGGAAGAACATGGTGACTGTGGGAAGGGTTAAACTTAAAAGAACAAACAAGAAGCACCATTTGGTAATGTTCTAAAGGCTGTTCATAGGTTCATAGGTTCATACTAGGCTATCTGCCCTGGGGCATTTATAAGCCTAGCCTGATTGTGTTTGGCTTACGCCACCCCTTGATTTGAGTATACTGTGCGCTTTTTAAAGTTTAGTTTACTGTGCCTCTGTCTAATAGTGACACGGAAGTAATCCCCGGGACAAACCTACGATCCCCCATCCACTCATCAAGATTCTTCTTGAAGAGAGTCAGTGAGGTGCTCTGCCTAACATGAATTGGAATTCTATTCCAGAGCGAAGGGAGCCTCTGGGTTATGAATCTGTCCCTCCAGCATGTTCTATTTATTTCTGTGCTGAGGTTCAAGTCCCTCGAGCACGTGGCTCTAAGGGATTTAGATTTACTGAGGTGGAGCATGTCCATTGATTCTGGGTTGGACATAGCTTTATATGTCAGGCATAGATCGCCTCGAAGTAGGCGGAATGCATCCGAGTAGAGCTGGAGTTTTTTTAACCGTGCAGCATATGGCATCTGTTTGAGTTCCTTGATCCGCCTGGTGAGGTACTTTTGGGGTCTTTCTAATTGCTGCAGGTGTCGGGTAAGGTACATCCCAAAGGGGGCATTGTATTCTATGATGGGCCTGATGAGGGATGAATAAAGGGGCACGATTACCTCTCTTGATCTAGATGTGAATCCTTTCATGATGAGTTGGGCTATGTAGAAGGTCTTTCTAACCACTTTGGCAATGTGGTTGTCAAAGGAGAGATTGCTATTGAAACTTAGTTTTATTAACAAGGTGGTTAAAAGACAGAAGATTCTGCTGCTCATACTCCAAAACCAATATGGATAAAAAGATACACCATGAGTCCCCCAAAACCCCAGGCCTAATCCTAAGTACCTGTGTGTCGCAAAGTGACTGAACACTGGTAAAATAAATTGAAGAAAAAGTAGACTAGCAAAATGAAGAACATATAACCCCACAAGTCTTACCACTTTCTACTTTATATGCTTATATACATTAACAGAGCATTCGATAAAATTAAGAATTTCTCTTTGACATGCATGTATAAAGTAAACAATATTATATTGCCTTGTCTTTATGTGTATTAAGCCCTTCCCATTTATGGTTGATGTCATGGCTATTAATATGACAGGATTGGGAATTGTACTCAAATTTGAAAAAAATTGGTTCATACTGCAATTTTATTCCTGTATTTATGTGGGAAAGCAAATGTTTCAACACCCCATACCTGTGCATTTGCTCCCTATATTCCTTTTAACTCCAAAGACTCTGCATCTTGTAGGAAATAATTTTCTCTGTAGCAACCAGATTCAGGAAGAGTGCTTTTCACACTCAACAGTTTAAAAGGTGCTCATGACAAACGAAGTACACTAACTGCTGTCACTTGTTAATTAAATATCTTCATGTGGTATAAGCAGTGTGAGACAATCTACTCGTTTGCAACAACTACAACACATATTGTTTTCAGGACAAAAGATTTATCTTAATACAAATTGCCTCTTTCAGTCAGCCCTCCTTTACCCCCTTCATTCAACCTTCCGTTTCAAGGTAGGAAAAATATCAAGTAATTAATGGCAGGTTAATTTAACTGTATCTTAAAATAAATATTTTAGACCCTTAGAACATTGTATACTGAATGTTTAAATAAGCAACAAGATAAATTTTCATTTTTTTAATGTATTCCTTGCCCTAGTGCCAATGCTTATACATTGAAAAAATATGCCTTTTAAAAGTTTTACTTGACTATTGTATTTCTGAGCAAAATGCACTGGTATACATAGGTCTAAACATTCCATATTCAAAATGTGGAACAAATGGGTGACTTCAACTAGGAATCTCAAAACATGGGGATTAGCTGTTTTTCCTACTTAAAAATAGTTCTTTTGATGAAATAAAATTATTATGTATAATTTAGTACTATTTACCAAAGATATTTGTTAAATTAATTCTTAACAATTAATGCGTGCCAGACTCTGTCGTATGGACACAGAATGAGGCACATTCTTCATATTGAGGTACAAGTGAGATGTGTGATGATGATACATACTGAGGAAAACCTTATTCTTGATAGCCTATACATGCTATGACATCTTGAATTATAAAACTCTGTAAGTCTCACCTGTGTTTATAATACACTGAGAAAGGGCCCATGGTGGACTTGCTCTTTAGGGCCGATGATGCATAGTAAGTTTATGTTAACTTAGATAATCTTTGAACGTATAGTTTCAGGTCTTGCACCTTTTTACAGGTATGCATTCTAGTTTGTAAATGTGTAACTGCCATCAGATAATATTTTATACATATAGACTGCAGTAGAAAGATCAAAAATGTTTTTAGTGAGAGATTTCTAGATTCTTGCAGTAGTGTAAGCAGCTAAAGCAGAGCTGTGGGTAGAGAACAATTAAAAACAGCAAAAGCCTGCAAACTACTCTAAATTGGTATCTGAAGTACCTATATTATCCAGAGGGACAATAAAGAAGAGAAAAAGAGAAGTAAAAGGGAGAACAGCTGTTAAACTCAGAAGGAGACTGAAAGCAGTGTGATGGAGCAAAGGTGGGAAAGGCAAACTGAAGGAGAAAACTCTTCAGCCTACCACCAGAAACAGATTGATTCCTTGTTTGAGTATATAAGGACAAATAACAGAAGGCTGCGGGAAATAGAAAATGTTTAAACCAAGCATTCAGAGGAAATAACTGATATACACATCGCTGAAAAGGAGATGAAAAGAAAACTGGTGGAACGGCTAGTCAGATATGAACAGATGAGACATAAACTGGCTGAACTTTAGGATACATCATGCAGTGACAGCTTGAGGTTTATGCCAGCACCAGAAAAAAATTTAAAGTACTTTCTATTGCTGATACTAAAGTAGAAAAAGCACATAGAATAAGTATTCCTAAATTTGAAAAGAAATTCCATGAGACAAAGCCAAACTGATGAAGAACCAAACAGTGCGTTACTCGTAGCGAAAAGCTGCAAACCAAGTTTATTACAAACGTAACCAGATTTATTACAAACTTTTTTTTTTAAATGCAGACCAAGTTTATTACAAACTTACCCGGGTTTATTACAACCTTTAGCACTTTCATCTTATAAAATATAAAGACTTCCTCATGTTTTGTATTATATTGTCATTTTTTCCAGAAATACGACTGCAATGCAGCAATATAAGCTAAGTAAAATGAAAAATAAGCTGTAACGTAACTTGACTTGTTAATTTGGAACGTTAATGGATTGGTGGGCAGGAAGAAACACAAGCAGCTGATTTATATTTACAATAGTAATGGGTAGATAATAATGTTACAAGAAACACATGAATCATGCAGAACATAAACATTTTGTAAAGAAAGGTGGGGGTGGGGATGAAGGTTTCTTTGCTGGACTAAGGAGAACAAAAGACAGGTGTTTTAGTATTAATTAAAAAGGTATATGAATAAAGAATTAGGAACAAATGGATAGACAGGGAAGATTTATATTGATAAGAGGGTGATGGCACAGTGAAAGTATTACACAGGTTGCACTATACATTTTGCTAAAAACATGGAGACAAGATCTAAAGAATATTAGTGAAGTTATAGCCTTTCATCAGGGATGTATGGTAGGAGCTGGAGAATGGAGCTCAACAGTAAATAAGGAAGACATCTTTGTAGATTAAGACATCACAGAATACCTGCCGAAGATGGATACTTAGATAAATATATGCATGTATTTGGACTTACTGATGTAAAGAAAATCAGACAGAACGAAGTGGAATGTACCCATTTTTAGTGAAATATGGTTCTTGGTCAAGATTACATAGATGTTACAGGCAGAAATAATACCATAGCATTGTCTGAACCATGAAAACACATCCAGTGATAGTGTCAGACCATATCCATGTACATGTTAAGTTTTGTAAGCAAGTAAAAGTCTGTTGTGATAATCAATGGCATTTTCCAGTATTTCTTTCAAAAAGAAGCCATTTAATGATTGGCTATATCAATATTTAAATGAAATCTTATTAGAGTTGAACCTAAGCAGTAAAGAGCTTTCAAAGAATTGGGATAATTGTAAATTGAAGATTGGTCACAATTAAAGCAAATTAAATATGGAATAATAGTGACAGTAGGCATCTAGAAGGCCTAAAAGTAAAGGATTTACAGAAGTGAAAAGGAATAATTGGAAGACATTGAAAGAAGCTAGAAAGTCTGTGTAAGAGTAGTCAGAAAATACGAATGAACACAGATCAATGGTTTAAAAATTTTTTTTTTTCAATAATCCAAGTGCATCCGGGTCTATATTAGTTCATCGACAGCTTAGGTTGTCGAATATGTAATGATCGACACCTAAGCGTCAAACTTGCAAAATCTCGAATGGTCATTTCAGCAAATTCTTTCCTCAGGAAAGAAGTTGCTTGGCTGTTATTGGGGATTTGCCCTTTCGGCAATGTGGAACGATCTTGGAGTTGGTATATTTAGTTGGGGATGTGTGGGGCACAGCCCGCCAATGTTGAGGGGGGGGTGAAGCCCCCCCCACTTTAGGTTGAAAAGTTAATTTTGTTCGCGGATGGCCTACTGAATTCTTTCCCGAGAAAAGAATTCACTGAAATGGCCGTTCACGGTTTTGCAAGTTTGCCGCTTAGGTGTTGATCATTACAGATTCGACAACCTAAGCTGTCGATGAACTAATATAGACCCGTGCAACCAAATTGTTGTCTCAATATTGGAGGCAACCAAAATTTCAAAAGATGATAACTAAAATCACAAATTATGAGAATAGTAGTGTAGAAGTACACCAAGGAAAAATCGTGAATGTAATGTTGCATCATTACAGTACACTATATGGACAAAATGTGGAGGTTGAAAGCAACACAAAGAACATGGTGACATATATGAGATATTCAAAACTTCCTCAGTTAACAGAAGACAAAAGTGTGATATTAACACCAAAAGTAATAAATGAAATTAAATAAGCAATGAGAAAACAGAATACATTAAAAATTCCTAGTTGCAATGGAATTCCAACAGAAGTATGGAAAAAGAAGGAACAGGAGATTATAAAAGTCTGTTTAGTACTTATTTGCAATATTTTTTCTGGGTGAGCATATGCCTTTTACTTGGAAAGAAGCAGTAGTGGTAGTTATACCAAAGAAGGGAAAGACATTCTCGGTTCAGGGCTATACAGACTCATTTAAATTCTAAGGCATGACTACAAAGTGTTTATGATAATTGTGGCATAAAAAAATATCAAAGATATTGCTGAGAATAATAGACCTGGATCAATGTGGGTTTACAAAGGTAAGCAAACATTTGACAATATTAACAGAACCTTTATAATTGAAAAGGATACACTGGACAATAATAATACTTCTACTACTACTACTAATAATAATAATAACAGCAATACATTAATCTTAGTAGGCTTTGATGACATAAAATGAATTTCATAGAGTAAGTTGGAATTTATGAAGAGATCTTTTGATTCATTTGAGTTTCTGTAAACATGGACAACATTAATACCTAATTTCTACAGAAGAGCTCAAGCTAGGGTGAACTGAGGTGGTGAGCTGCCTAAAGCATTTAACCTTAAAAGAGAACTTACCAGAGGTGTCCACTCTCACCATTACTCCCTGCTTTGAATTTGTAGCCATTATCCAGGAAATCAAACATAATTGGATATAAATAAAGACACACTAATAAGCAAGTAGACCTTTTGCAGATTACATAATATTATATATTACCAATCCAGAACATATTATAAAATTTATATTTGATAAAATGAAACATTTTAATAGTATATTCGGATGTATAAAGTAAATAAAGCAAGCACAAAGGCACAGAGTTTATTCTTTTTGTGGGGTTGTGACAGTATGAGATACTTGGGAATTTGGTTGAAATGGGATGTTGAGCACGTAGTTAAGGAAAAGTGGGAAGAAATTATTCAAAAGATTTTATAAGACTATGAAAAATGTTATTTATGGATAGCATCAATAAGATACAGGTGGTTAAGATATTTGACCCCATTGGTTCTTTACATAGGCCAGGCTTATATATACTGATTAAATGATCAGACATGGAAGAATATGAAAAGGAAATGCAAACATTTCTTGGGATAACAAAAGAGTTTAGTGGTAAAAGCTAATACTGACCAACTGTCAGGGTGGCTTGGTACTTCCAGATTTGGAGGTGCATTACAAAGCCCCAAAACTTAGAGTAATACATTTCTTCAGAACATGGAATATATGCAGAAATGGAAGTACATAAACAAACGTAGTGGCTGATAAGTTTATGACAGGATCACACATGAACATTTGGTCAGATCTAACAAAGGAATATGAAGAACATTATGCACAGCTTTATATGTATAAAATTAATATGGAAGTCATTAGGTTAAAGAATGTTAAACCTTAGAAAAATAGAATAACACCAATAGGTTATACTATATACAGTAGCAAGAAAGGCACAGAACAAAGTGTAATGCACATTTGGAAAAGAAAGAACAAAGAACCAAGATTTTGGGAGCAGATAATAAAGAGAATAGTCAAAAAATGGATACAGCTAGACAAACTTGTGGTTTATTGAGCTCAGAGCAACTTGCATATACAGGTCTAATGTTAGAATTCAAGGAAGATATGTGGAAGTTGGATAGTAATTTTGTTAAAACCACAGGGAGAAGCTGTTATAATTGACACCAGAACAGTAAAGGCAGACAGGAAAAGAGTAATAAGTAAAGCATATAAGGTAATATTAGATGTGAGAAGACAATACAGTATAAAGTCAAAAATAATATGGAATGAATGATTAAATAAAGATATTTCAGATCATCACCATTGGGAGATATGTATTAGAAAAAATTCAGTATAGAAATAAAATCTGAAACAGGTAGAGAACTACTAGAAACCCCTTAGACCAACAAATGTTCAAAGAAATTAGAAATAAGACAAAAAAAGCTATACTTGATGGTAAAAAAAAAAACTATTACGGCCACCTCCAGCAATCAAAACTAAACAATCCAAAAAAATTTTGGTCTAGCGTAAACAGACTATTTAGACCAGGCCAATCCTCCTCACCAGCTCCTAGTGGTGCAAATCCTGACAATCCAAAGCAAACTGCTAATGCCTTTAATTCCTACTTTACAGAAACCATCCAAACACTGGCAAATCAGCTTACAGCTGACCGTTCGTCTCTCCCAACTCATGCCACAAACTCTCTTTCAACACTCCACTTTCAACCAGTTCCTACTTCCCTGATATTCAAGCTCTTACACAAACTAAAACCATGTACCCCTTCCGCAGACCTACTACCCTCTGAATATCTACAAAAAGCAGCCCAAACTATAGCATGCCCTGTATCACTGCTGATAAATAGAACCATACAAGAAAGCACCATACCAACCACCTGGAAAATCTCCCACATCATTCCTGTACACAAGGGTGGAAATTCCATTGAATTATCTAACTATCGTCCTATTGCGCTTCTCTCCCCCCTGGCTAAAATAATGGCAAAATGTATCCATAAACAATTACTGGAACATCGTCTCCAGAATAATCTTCTGGCTAACTGTCAACATGGTTTTAGACCCTTTCATAGCACAACTTCTGCCCTATTATCCTTCACTGACTACATTAATTTCAACCGCAATAACAACACTCTCTCCTCTGCTCTTTTTATCGACCTCTCTAAAGCATTTGATATGGTCAACCATAATCTACTTATCAAAATTCTACAATCCTTTTCTCTTGATACAATGGTTATAACATGGTTTCAGTCCTATTTAGATAATCGTCAACAGGCTGTCCTATGGGAAAACAACCTATCATCCCATCTCCCTGTTACCCTTGGCGTCCCTCAAGGGTCCATACTGGGACCACTTCCCTTCTCAATATTTATCAACGACCTTAACCAAGCTATTCCCCAAGCAAAATGTGTACAATACGCAGACGACTCAACAATAATCTGCTCCTCCAAATCACAAACCCAACTGCAGTCTCTAACCCAAAACATGTTTAATATAACAGAGAACTGGTTCCTACAATGTTGCCTGCTTTTGAACCCTAAAAAAACTAAACTCCTCCTTTTTTCTCCTACAAGGAAGACACCCCCAATCAATTTCTCAGTCTCTTCCAATAATGGCATACTTATATTCCCTGATCCTACTACTAAACTTCTAGGGGTAGCTATAGATAATAACCTAAACTTTGATACCCATATCAACAATACCATAAAAACTGTTAACAAGAAACTAGGATCTCTTTACAAAATAAGGCCTTTCCTCTCTCCCTTAGCCAGGGCCACTGTTGCCCTTTCCCATCTCATCTCCACTCTTCTCTATGCTTCATCAATATATACAAACCTGTCTAAAAACAACCTACACAAACTGGAAACCTCTTATAACAACATTGCCAGACTTGCTACTGCTTCTCCTTTCAGACTCATCATTGTAACAACCTGAAGCAGTTAGATTGGTTAGAATTTCAGAATCAGATCCACTTTAACCAATTGACTATTTCTCATAAGATCCTCTACCAACCCACAAATACCCCAATACTCTCTAGCCTTATCACCCAGTATAAAAATCTTGACACTTTACGATCATCAAGGAAACTTCATGTTGCTACCTGCAAATCTAACAACATGACAGGAAGTGCCCTGTTCTCTAATGCAGTGGGCAAAAATTGGAACCAACTCCCTAATGAACTAACATCATTGTTCTCCTTTACATTGTTTAAGAAAAACCTTAAATACTATCTTAAAACACATTGGTTATGTCCCTGTTCTAATCCAGATTAACCCTACCTTGTACCTATATGTCCTAATGTTGAAACTTTAAAATGTATCTGTAAATCAACCTTGATACCTGAATTTTGTAGATTGTACTGGTTATAAGGTGAATTTTTCTGTTTGTGTTTTATTTTATATATTTTTTTCTCTCTATTATTACTGTTAACTTTTTTTGTCTAACAAGCAACCTGTAACTTACTATAATGTTTTGTTATGTTCTATTTTTGTTTCTTGTCTTTTATGTGGAGCTTTTCTCCCCGGGCCTCTACTGAAAATGGACATGTATCCAGTTAGACTAGCCTGGTAAACAAATGTAAAATAAATAAATAAATAAAATAATATGTATTAACCATAGATATTTATTTAGTTGTTTATTTATTGACATTTAATTACCGGGAAAGTACGACTAGGTAGGAGACTATTTTCAGTGAACCCCCAGGGAGAAAAGCTCCAAAGTATTACAAAACATTTTAACAATAATACAAAAAACAAGTACAGTTTAAGTAATTGTACTAAATTATACATAAAATTAAAATATGGTTAAGAATAGATACATGTTATATGGCGATGATTTAACAGTAAGAAATTATTCCTAGTTTATATAGAAATTAAAGGTAAGTTAGTTTAAAATAAACAGGAATTGCAATACAAAGTGATGGAAGTGCATTTTTATAGTATATTTAGAGAGAAAGCCGGAGAAGAGAAGTTGATAGAAGTAAGTGAGTGAGTGAAGAAGGGAGAGTAAAGAGATGTAAGGTATGAATTGGTATTTGTACACATTTAGGTTTATAGTTTACCATGTTGAGCAAGAACAGAGCCAACTTGTGGCTAAGAAGTCTTTCAGAATAGTTTTGAAGGATGGGAAGAAGGGTACTGAATTGATGGATAGAGTTGAGGAGATCCTGGACTTAGCAACATGTTACGAGTACAGACTATGCCCAGCAGATTTGATAGGTTTGCGGATAGACAGGAGTTTTTGTTCATTGAATCGTAATGACTGACAAGGAACAAAGTAGTGTAGAATGTTATTTAGTGCTGGACAAGCAGATGGTTTCAAATGGGTTCAGGTGAATATGTAACCAAGTTGAGAAAATGTGGAATTTTTACTTAGCGGTGTTTGCATAAATATTTATATACCTCTAAGAATCTTGAAAATATGCTCCCACAGATGAGAGTCATATGTTAGGGATATGATGGTAAAAAGGTTCTTGGGGTCATACATTTTGGGAATGTACTGAGCTGCTTCAGTACAAAACTGACTTGAATAACATCCTAAGTCTTATACTTGGAAAATAAGTCAACTTTAGTATTGGACTGCTTTTGCTGATTTGGTGTAAAATAACATGTATTAAGGAAGTGAAAGTATTGCCCTCTTTAGTGTTGATAATGGTTAAGAAAGCTATGACTAGAACATGGAAAAACAAACTCAGACCATCAGTAATAGAGATGAAAAGATGATTATAGAGGTTACAATGTGGAACTGATAGCTATTAGAGATCAAAAACAGAATGCCTTAGTAAAACACACGCGGCATGGGATTCTCTAATGGAAAATTACCTAATTTATGTATCTGTTTAATAAAGCAGACTGCAATACAAGGTATGAATTCACTGGCCCAGTTGTCAAGATTTGTAATATAGTGAAAATAGAACAATAACCTTACTAGTTAATTCCTGATCTCAAATTATATAGTAAACAATTAATGTGTATTTAACTGTTTATGTTTAAGGAGCAATTTTAAATCAAACTTGAGATTTAGACCAGCTAGAATAGCTGATTATGATATTTGGGTTTACATAATTAATAATAACATGTTATTGAAAGTTAGATGTAAGCACTGACTGTCTGACAAGAGGCTAGTTTATTAGCATTGTATAAAATGGTTGGGTCAGCAATCATTTTGAAATAACAAGAACACTTTGCATTTGGATTGCACACTATGTAAAAATGAAAATGTGAGAATCAATTAAGATTTACTATATAGGCCAGATTCATTAACATCGACACTAAGTGTACTCTATGGGTTGGATTCATGAATGCCTACAATAACTGTACATGATCTATATTCAAGAACATCCCTACCACATTCTTTGTGCCGTCTATTCACTCAGAAAGATTACACTACATGTAGAAGCAGTCTGTACATTGTGGTAACCTTTATGTATCCCCCTTGATATTTAATCAGTAGAAAAACTAAAATTTGGAGGAAGATGATGGGAATTATGCTTGTGTTGTCTGTTCACTCAGAATGGTGTACACTTAATGCAGAATCTAGAGAAATAATAAGTGAATGACAAATATTAATAAGGAATACCAAATCTCAATGTAAATCCATTGAAGTATCTCCTCGTGGGCCCCCCACAGTCCTACTGCTAGATACCTGGGAGCAGTCTGCCTTTGGAGAGGGAGGTGCAGCACTGCTCCAGAACATTGAGTTGGGAAATTATTTGGCAGATTTTGTTTTCAATGCACTATAGAGTGGAGGACTTTATTTAGAGGCTGCGGCTATGATGGGGTGGGAGTCATATTTGAGTTGAACTAAGTCTGTTCTTCCCCTTCAATCTATACTCCTCCTTACCTCAGAGTTGAGAAGCAAAGATTAAAAAAAAAGTCTGTTCATGATCTGGCACTCCTTATGGAGTAATCCAGGTCTGTTCTTAATCTATGCTCCTCAACTCTGAGGAGAAAAAAACTCTCTTCTGTCTTTTAAACTGTAGCAAACTGCTTGCTATATTTGTTTCAAGCAGCTGCTACAGTTTATACCACACACAGAGCGTTAATGTGCTTCACTTTGACCACAAGTGCAATACTGGCTGCACTTAAGACTGACTGGCATATACCTCTTGCACTCACTAATATTTTGCACCCAGAGGCAACTGCCCCCTTTGCTCCTTCCTAGCTACACATCTGATTAAGTCTAAATAGTTGTGTGTGTGTGTGTGTGTGTGTGGGGGGGGGGGATTAATATGAAAGAAGCTGAAGAAGTTGCAGTATGCAAATTTCTTTTAATGAAGCTCAGTCAAACATTAGTTTTTGTATGAAAACATTTGCCTTACAGTCACTTCAACATAGTTAAATGGTCATGGGTGGGTGGTGGAGACGCTTTTTGTGTGTGTGCAACAAGCTGAATACAGCACTTTGGACACCATTTATTTTACTTGATTGCAGTAAGATAGATATGGTATACCTAGTCAAACGATACTTTTTTCAGGGTGGAGGGTTGTTTAAACTGTGTTTGAAAGCAGCTGACCTACAGTTGCTTTATCACAGCTAATTAATGATGTTTGTTCCACAGACAAAGAGGGATAAAGCACTGACTACTGCTCAGGTGACCAGAGTTTGATTAGAAGCTTGAGCAGCTATTGGAGTAGGCATGGGAGAATGGGTGTGCCTACCTTATAGGGGGCATATTGGGGAAATCCAATGTTACAATCCCTCACATTAGGGACAGCAACACAAGGATAACCTTGAGGCAGTCATTCAGCAACCAAACCATGTATGTGGTCGCTCTCATCATAGCTGTATGGGAGTGTGCACTTACATGGGGAGGGCATAATGGCTTCCATGGTGATGTAGGTCACTCCTCACCCACCCAGGGAAGGGATTAGGGCCATCCTATGGCTACCTGGTTTGTAGGGCTTCTGGATGGTTGTTGCTCCTGTCCTGTCCTGTGGATGCCTAGTATGTGGAAGGGAAAGGCTCCAGTCCAGTGAGAGGAGGGGATGGGAGAAAATACCATATAAAAGACAATAAAATAATAATGAGTTGGGAGCTGTGTGCACGTATTTGTGTATGTCCATGTGGGAGTGGGTTATATGACAACATTGACTTTTGGTAAGTTGAATGTGATATGGTCGGAACCATATGTTTAACTTTATGAAAAGTCAAAAACAACAAAATGGCAAAAATCTTCATTTTTGCAGGGGGCAAGTCCTCATGCATACCCACACCCCTTGCAAATTATATATATACCAACTCTGCTGGACAGAGACACAGGGAACTAATGGCTCTGCTGGACAGAGGCACAGGGAACTAATCTAAGGGGGCAGCAAAAGCCAACACATTCTGGCTAAGCTTATAGATGCCCTCGGGCAGATAGCCTAGTACTTACCTATGAACCAACTCCGAGATCGCACTACAATGGGGAAAAAGGTAAATTCCCTGATCTGTACCAAGATATCTATACAGATGCTTTAACTTTTTGGAAAGTCGAATATATGTTCTTGACCATATGATGTTCAACTTTCCGGAGAATCGATCTTCTGAACAGGATGTGTGTGTGTGTGTGTGTGTGTGTGTGTGTGTGTGTGTGTGTGTGTGTGTGTGTGTGTGTGTGTGTGTGTCTGTGTGTGTCTGTGTGTGTGTGTGTGTGTGTGTGTGTGTGTCTGTGTGTGTGTGTGTGTGTGTGTGTGTGTGTGTGTGTGTGTGTGTGTGTGTGTGTGTGTGTGTGTGTAACAAGCCAGCCGTTTACCTGATAATTGTCTGAAGATATATTCAAACAAAATATGGTTACTTTTGGGGAGTGTTTCTCAGTGAGTAAAGCAAGTTGATCATGGCTATCACTTGATTATAGTCAACTGTGGTTCAAGGCTGTAAGGGACTATGTGTGTTGGGGGGCATGTGTGGGTGTGTGAGGGTGACACACAGTGTGAAATAATGTTATAGGCATAATTTCATTTAATTTATTGCAGTAAAATATTGTAGGTTTATCTAGTCAAAAAATGTGATTATTCTGTGAGGGAAAGAGGATTCATGTGAAAACAGCTGACATGTTGCCACTTGATCTCAGTTTAACCAACGCAGATTTGTATTGGCAGAGGCAAGGTTTGTATACAAAATGAGTTTGATTCATTACTCTCAGAAGAATGTCTTTCACTTGATCAGTGTCAAGTAATTAGGTTCATAGGTTCATAGATTAGTACTAAGCTAACTGCCCTTGCGAGCCATTTTAAGCTTAGCCAATTATCCCTTGTGAGACTCAAACCCTGCACCTTGTGTTTATAAGGCAAACACCTTAACCATTAGGCCACCCTCCCAACCTTTCCGGAGAATCGATCTTCTGAACAGGATGAGGCATGGTGAGCTAAAAAGTGGTAACTGGAGGTTTGTCTGTATATGAAAGTAGTTTATCAATATTCTCATTTGATTGCAGTTAAACAGTTGTGGATTTTTTAAAGAGGCTGTCAGTGTTTCAATGTGCATGTATACATGTGTGTCTATATGTATACATGTATGTATGAAAGTATGAGAGAGAGAGAAGTTGAAAAACATTGCTATAGGTATAATTTATTTTACATAATTCATTAATGTTTTACTGCAGTCAAAGAATGGGCTATTTTATTGGGAGGTCAGTCTGTTTGTGGAAGTAGGTGAATTACTGTAACTTGGTCAGAATGAAATAACCATGGATCTGGACTACTACAGCAGTGTGTGCATATGAAACAAGTTGACATGCATTATTATTATTATTATTATTAGCATACTTTTTCTATTTATCACAGTCAAACATCTGAGGTGTAGCCAGTCAGAATGTTTTTAATCTCCGTATGTGTATATATGTTGGAGATGAGAGGGTTGTGCATGAAAGCTGTCATAATTGCCATTAAAAAATAATTATCACAGCTTTTATTTGTGTATTTTTGTGACTTTTTCACAACTCATAGTCAAAAGAGGTCTGTACAATCATAAGAGCTTATACTCAGGGACAGACTTTATACAAAAGAAAAATACAAAAGCTGAACATTATATTTCTGTTTTTTGTTTTGCCCTGAACCTTGCCTGGTGGGCATATCCTACAGAGTTAGTTTCTAAAGTATCCTGTGAAGTCAAGACAGAAAGACAGTTAGATATTTATACACCATTGCTGATTGATGGTGTTTTAAATAGAGTGGATAAAAACAATGAAAGGGAATTAGATAGGTTGGATAGGGCATTCATTAACACCTATACAGATGAAAAATCAGGTATTAGTAGGATATTGCATAGAAATTGGCATGTGTTAGAGCAAGATAGGGATATGATGAATGTTATAGGGTTAAGCCTAGTATTGTTTTTTGTAGAGGCTTATCCCTTAAAGATATGTTTGACAGTAAGAATAACAACAATTATGGGACAACACACAGAAGGTTAGGTACTTATAAATGCAGGCGCTGTAGACAGTGTAACTTCATATTGGAAGGAGATAAATGTAGGATCAACGGCATGACAATTTATTCTAAGGATTATTTCAACTGTCAGGTGGAAGGGGTTATATATGCCGCCCAGTGCCAGGAATGTTGTACTTTTTATATTGGTAAAACTATTAGGCACTCCAAGGAAAGAACTTATCAGCACAATTACGACATTAGAAATATGAATGTGAACAATGCACTATATAGTCAATGTTGGACACAATTTCAAGTTTTTTTGTCATTGAATAAATAGCAAAGGACAAAAGAGGGGGACTTTGGGAAGAACTAGTGGAGGTCTGGGAATTATGGTGGCAACTACAGTGTAATGCCACTGTGTTTCCAGGCATTAATGAACACATTTCCATTAGTAGTATGTTACAAATAAGAGCCCTATATGCTATAAGATGATTATTGGTTTTAAGTTGCTTTAACTGATAGCCTTTTTTTACATTTTAGTAATGAATGACTCCGTCTTAATAGTATGTGCATCTGCATTGGTTGGGGGTAACATGTGACTTTAATTGTTAGTAATATTTTATTCTGCTAACTGATGGGTGTTACTATACTCTGATATAGTCTAGTGTTATATGCAGATGAAAGTGCTAAGTTATTTGTGGAAGCTGCGGAATAAATCTTGTTAGTTTTTTATCCAACCTGTGTTTGTGATTCCTGGGTGCATTGTTGACTGCTCATGGCTGTTTCTTGGTTCCTGGTTCAGTGCTGGAATTGTTGTGTGCACTAGGACTATAGACACTGGTTGAGGAGAGAACATTATCTTGGAGCAAATTGTGAGTAGTATCGGTTCATTAACACGGCTGATACAGGTGCTTACTCAGCAGAGGAGAGCTTCTGGGACACACCCTCTTATTCAGCAATCACAGGAAGATATGTAAAGCTCTATTCCCCCAGGGCAACGTACATATGTATCTGTGTCTGCCTCAACCTCAAATGCTAGTCCTGGAGGGTCGGGATAGCTATCCCTTCGGGTGGATTTACCTGTGAAAGAATGGATTGACAAGCCTTTTGAGTTTAGTATGTTTTCTGAGGCTAATAATACAGCTAAGGTAGATGTGGTGAGCTGTATTAAACAATTGCATTTGATTTTACTGAAGTGCCGTACATTACAGATTGAGAACACATATTTTAATGAGTGTATGTGACTTCGCATAGTGCCAAAGGGAATTCGGTCCTATAAATATCCTGCGGGTCTGCACTACATAAGGAACTGTTTGATCTTTTCAACAGGCAGGGTTTTGAGTATTTAGAATTACTGGTTAAACACAATATGCGACAAACTGAAGTACTAACTTGTGAAGCAACTGAATTAGATAACTTACTTAAAGCATATTTGGCTTTTGACTGTCATATTTCTCAATACAAGCAAATCTTTTTAAACATTGAGAAAATAGCAACAGACATAATGAAAAGGAAAGCTAATAAAATTAGGAGAGACACGAATAGGTACAAAGAGGGGCGAGCCTATCCAGTGCCTGTAGGGGGGCACAAGATGGATTTAACCAATAATCAAGTGGATGAACTAGATGAAGGGGAATCTTCAGGTACTGTTGCATGAGAGAATTCTGCCACTTTAGAGGTGGATCACCTGAGGAACAAGGCACAAACTTATCAGCAACAGCGCCAGAGAGATTTCCATCACCCATATGTGAACAACTGGAATGGAGGCAGGAGCCAAGGGAGGAATTTCAGGAGATGAGTCTAATACAGTCGAACATGCCAGTGGTGATGGCTAAATACCCTTGGTGACTTTTGTATTTATAATTTCATGGAATATGTTTTTGGTGGATCTTATGCAGATTTGCTATGTAAAGGATTTACGTTTATTCCTAATGCCTCCTTAAATATAGTGAGACTGCTTATTGATTTAAAGACATTCCTACGCAAGTTAAATTTGAAATATATGTTTAGGAATGTTCATGGTTATTGTATGAAAGGGCCCTTAACAAAAAGAAGTACCTTGAATCCCCCTACAGTATCAATGCTATGTATTTTTGAAAAACTATGTGAATATGATTTTAGGGAACTGCTGAAAGTTAAACAAAAACATGGTGGTAAATATAGTAACTTCTCTAAGGAAAAGATGACCCTCCTTGGTGAGTTAGTTAACAACAGGTATGTGCGGGTTATGAAATCCTACAAGGGAGGGGAGGTCATAATCATGAGTTATAAAGATTATAATGAGAGAATGGCATTTTTGTTACTCGATGATGAATTTTATGAAAAGGTGTCCATAAATGATGTTAACATTTCATGTAGAAGAATTAATGCTGTTTCGGAGGAGTTAACCTTTGATGAGTTGATTACAGCTGATTTGTTTAATTTTCTGAATGTCAAAAAAACAGTTGTGCCTAATATGTTTGGGATACCTAAGATCCATAAGGATCTTAGAAATCCACCATTAAGGCCCAATGTCAATGGGAATAAATCGAAGACACACACACACACACACACACACACACACACACACACACACACACACACACACACACACACACTAGCTAAATATCTGGACTTTTAAGTTGAAGAAATATGTTGAAAGGTTTGAACATATTTGTTAAGATTCTTGGGACTTCCTTAGTAAATTGAAGCAAGTGGGATATTGTCCTAATGCAACATTTCTTTCTGTTGATATTGTAAATTTGTATAATGTAATCCCACACGACAAAGGGTTATAGTGGTTCATTGAATTCTTAGTTGAAAGCACAGACTTGGGTGACAATGATATATACATGTGTGATGTTTTGATGGAATTAGTCCTTAAGAATAACATCCTATATGTTAATGGGGAGTACTTTTGGCAAAACAAGGGGGTAGCGATGGGGGCAGCTTGTTCCCCCATCTTTGCTAATATCGTACTTATGCAATGGAAGAAAAAATTCCTATTTGAAGTATTTCAACCCCCTCTATGGGGTTTATATATGAGATTTTTAGATGATCTCTTTATTCTATGGACAGGTGCGATAGAGGAAATAGAAGATTTCGCATCATATCTGAACATGACTACAGATTTTTTTGAGGTTCACGTTCACTATGAATAATACCAGTATTCATTATTTAGATGTTAATATTTGTAACAACAGAGATATGGATTTATATACCAGTAATACATATAGGAAACCCATTTATTCTAATGGGTTGTTACATTTTTCAAGTAATCACTCCTTTCATCAGAAGAAGGGGGTGATAAAAAGACAATTCATTAGATTAGCACGGATGGCATTGTTGGATGAAACTTTTGAAATAGAGTGCAATATATTAGCTCAAATGTTTTATAGGAGGGCATATCCTACAGAATTAGTTTCTAAAGTATCCTGTGAGGTCAAGACAGAAGGACAGTTAGGTATTTATACATCATTGCTGCTTGATGATGTTTTAAATAGCGTGGATAAAAATAATGAAAAGGAATTAGATAGGTTGGATAGGGCATTCATTAACACCTATACAGGTGAAAAAGAGGATATTAGTATGATATTGCATAGAAATTGGCATGTATTAGAGCAAGATAGGGATATGATGAATGTTTTAGGGTTAAGCCTAGTATTGTTTTTCGTTGAGGCTTATCCCTTAAAGATATGTTTGTATGAATAACAACAATTATGGGACAACAAACAGAAGGTTAGGTACTTATAAATGCAGGCACTGTAGACAGTGTAACTTCATATTGGAAGGAGATAAACGTAGGATCAACGGCATGACAATTTATTCTAAGGATTATTTCAACTGTCAGGTGGAAGAGGTTATATATGCCGCCCAGTGCCAGGAATGTTGTACTTTTTATATTGGTAAAACTATTAGGCACTTCAAGGAAAGAATTTATCAGCACAATTACAACATTAGAAATATGAATGTGAACAACGCACTATATAAACATATTGCTGGCAATGTTGGACACAGTTTCAAGTTTTTTGTCATTGAAAAAATAGCAAAGGACAAAAGAGGGGGACTTTGGGAAGAAGTAGTGGAGGTCCAGGAATTATGGTGGCAACTACAGTGTAATGCCACTGTGTTTCCAGGCATTAATGAACACATTTCCATTAGTAGTATTTTAAAAATAAGAGCCTTATATGCTATAAGATGATTATTGGTTTTAAGTTGCTTTAACTGATAGCCTTTTTTTGCATTTTAGTAATTAATGACTCAGTCTTAATAATATGTGCATCTGCATTGGTTGGGGGGGGGGATAACATGTGACTTTAATTGTTAGTAATATTTTATTCTGCTAATTGATGGGTGTTACTATACTCTGATGAAGTCTAGTGTTATATGTAGATGAAAGTGCTAACTTATTTGTGGAAGCTGTGGAATAAATCTTGTTTGTTTTTTATCCAACCTGTGTTTGTGGTTCTTGGGTGCATTGTTGACAGTTCGTGGCTGTTTTTTGTCTTATATGGCTACATGATGTTTCTTTTACTTCTTGACTGAATCATTTGTTACTTCCTCCGTCTGAGCCCTTGCATTTCTGCCTGCCTTTTCTGCTTTATTATGTTAATTGTCACTATCCTACTGTATGCCCTCCCTCAGCGTTAGATGTTACTTTGTCTGAGAACTATAACGTTTTTCCATTTTTTGTCCTGAAGCATGAACGCAGGTGAATGCTTACAACGTTGGTTTAATAAAATTCATTTTTTGAATTTAGATCTTTATTACACACAAAGCCTTGAGATTATGCAGTGGCATTTTTGTTTCCTAGTGTACTTCACTACCATAAGCCTGTCTGCTAATAGCTTTCTGAGACACTCTTAACCATTTCTATCCCTCCTTCTGCATCCTAGCCATTTCTCTTTCCCATTCTTCTCCTGCCTGTTCATTTCTCTCATCCATATTAAATATATGAGATTTAGTGCTCATCTCATCTTTCCCATCTTCTCCTTTCTTTCCAGCCTTCCATTAATTTTCCCTCTGAGACTTTCTCTTCACTGTTTACCCATTCACTCCTCTCCATCCTAATTTTGCTTTCAGTCTTTCTCAGCTTTCTATCCACTTTACCCAGTAAACTGATGTTAAATACCTCTGCATATCTTTTATATTTTGGCATCCTATTATCTGTCTTTGGGTCCTAGCTGTAATCTCCTCATAGCTGCACAGTGAGTTCACTGATTTTATATATACTTGTCAAAGAGCAACTGTGACCCTCTAAAATCCTTCACTGTCCCAGTCCTAATAATATATATTAAGTGGTAACTAACGTTAGGACTCATTATCATTTTGACTACATTTATTCTCCTTCTCATTGGTTTCATCTTTTTTATACATTTTCTTAGACATTACTCCACTTCTTTTGCTGACTTCTGGTAATACATCCTTCTTGCCTTTTCTACTGTCTTCCAGACTTCTAACCTTAGAGATCTTACCCCTGTCTTGCAGGGGATAACTAACTCTGCCTCATCATTTCCTTCCCCTCCTCTTACCCTTTTATTATTATTTGCACTGTCTTTCCGAAATAACATTAAAAACCTTAACCTTATCAAAGTTCTTCCCTGATTTCTGTTGTTCAAGGGCCCATGACAGTTATGAAGAGACGTGGTTACAGAGTGCGCCCTTGCCTTGTTCTTTTCTGTACGAAGGTGTGTTTTCTTAGTTGTTCATTAACTATCAGGTCTACTGTTTGGTTGTTTTAGATGACCCTGATCGTAGTCCCAAATCTTTCCACA